>NC_067493.1:17167337-17767337 GCF_947179515.1 Apodemus sylvaticus | reverse complement strand
GGAAAGAAAGAAAGAGAAAAAAGGAAAAGTAAAAGAAAAAAGAAAACAACCACAGCCCTTACATCAGAAACAGAATGGCCCTGAGAGAAGACATATACAAACAGCCCCAGATCTCTGATTCTTGACAAAAGTGCCCAAAACAGATGTTGGATAAAAGCAAACTTCAACAAATGGGGGTTGGAAAACAGGGTTCACTTAGACAAGGGCACTAGATATTCTGTCTCTCTCATAAGTCAACTCAAAAAGAATTAAATGCTTCCTGTAGTTTGTATAGTAAATGCTCCCATCTCAGCAACCTTCTTGACACACACACACACACACACACACACACACACACACACAAACCCGGGCTAGGCTCGTGTGTTTCAACTCTGCCTCCAGCTGGTGACGCTGCTTTGGAATGTCATGACTCTTGGAGGAAGTACACTTTGAGATCTTATATATAGCCCAGTCCCATTTCCTGTTCTCTGCTTCCTGACTGCCAATCTATGTAACCAGCTGCCTCATGACCCTTCCTGCATTATCCTTTCTGTGCCATGACATAGCCCTTCGTAAACTGTAAGCCATAGAACCCTTGCTACCTAAAATCGCTTCTGGTTAGGTATTTAGACATAACAATGAGAAAACAACAAATTAAATATCTTTTCAAAAAGCGTTGTCTGCGTGCACACGCATGTGAAGAACTGAGGTTGATGTTGAGAACTGTTTCTCCTTACCTGGTTCACGGAGACAGGATTGCTCTGGCAACCCTAGAGCTTGGTGATGTATCTTGTCTCCCTAGCCAGCTTGCTTGGTTCCCAATTTGTCAGGATTGATATGTAGGTTACTACAACTTCTAACTGACTCATCACACTGACTGGCGTTAAACAAGGGACAGCAGATGCCCAGGGCATACAGTTCATGGTTTTCTTTCCCTAAAACTCCTTATGACAGCTGTGCTTATTATAATTCCGTAATTCTATTAAATCACATAATGATGACATTTAAAAAAAAATCTTAAAATTTTAAAAGTATTAGAACAAAATGGGAAACTCACTAAGCTGAAGGTCCAAGCAGCAATCTCACGAATAGAACCCCAATAGCTCAGGAAATAAAAGGAAGAATTTATGAATGGAACTATATAAAAAGTTCCTCCTATATACATACATGAATAAATGAATAAACCAGTCTTTAAAAAATTGCCGATTTATTTCCAGTACTGCGGAGGCCAGGCCAGGCCAATCAAAAGTTCAAGGTCTTACTCAGCTACACATTGAGAAGCTAGCCTGGGATACATGAGACTCAGTCTCAAGAGACAAAAAATTCAAGTCATAATGAGGCACGGTGGCTCTAATGCCAGCACTCATATTGAAACAAGAGGATTGCCGTGAGGTCAGGACAGTGTGGACCAGCCTGGACTACCCTGTGAGACCTGTAAGATAAAATCAAATTTAGTTCCACCAAACGTCAAGTTACATGGTTCAAATGAACATTTTTTTTTCTTTTTCTGGTTTTTGGAGATACAGTTTCTCTATGAATCCCTAGCTATCCTGGAACTCTGTAGACCAAACTGGTCTCGAACTCAGAAATCTGCCTGCCTCTGCTTCCAAAGCGCAGGGATTAAAGGCATGCGCCACCACTGACTCGCTCGGGTGAACATTTTCAGAGCTCTATTTCAAATTAATGCTTTCACTTACTCCGCAGCTCTCCGTCTGGCTGCACTGTCAACTCCTTAAACAAACCACTTTGGGGCTTTTAAACTTTGCTAAGAATCTCCTTGAGAGTTCCATAGTCACTGTTATAGCGCTGCAAACAAATTTCTTTAAAAATACCCTCGCCAGGCCAGGCGGTGGTGGCGCACGCCTTTAATCCCAGCACTTGGGAGGCAGAGGCAGGTGGATTTCTGAATTCGAGGCCAGCCTGGTCTACAGAGTGAGTTCCAGGACAACCAGGGCTACACAGAGAAACCCTGTCTCGAAAAAAAAAAAAAAAAAAAACCAAAAAAATAAAAAATAAAAATACCCTCATCCTCAAACCCTTCTACCTGTTAGGAGGACACCAGAAAGCACTGTTTAGGGGGGGGTATGGTGAGATTGGAACCCAGGGTGCAACTGGCGTAGGAAGGGACAGGGCGGCTTCTGCACAGTGTACTGCCATAACACGATCCACAAGTTTTCCAAGAACAAACAGCATGTCTCAGAGACCCGTGCTCATAGCACCATTCTTAACAGCCAGAGGGTGGGGAGCCAGCCACATGGCCCTTGAGGAATGGGTAAAAGCAGTCTATGTCTGCGTACATTGCAATCTTGAGCAGTCCCGAGGTGGGGAAGGTAACCCTGCCGTGGAGATGCCTGTTTAACAAATACCACGCTTCAGTTTTTCAACCTGAAAACAGATCTGAAGACTGGTTCTGCGTGCGTAACAAAAGGAACACACGTGATCTAGTTAGCTTCTGCTGTGGACTCAGCAGCACCTGAATTATCTGAGCCCGTCTCAATTAGGGGACTTCCTTGCTTAGACTGGCCTGTAAGGGTATTTTCTTTGTTTGCTATTTGGTGTAGGCAGGACCAGTCCACTGTGGGTAGTTCTATGCCCAAGCAGGGCCTTCCGGGATAAATAAGAAAGCTGTCTGGGCGGAGCCTAGGAGCGAGCCTGAACTCAGTTTTCTCCCTTGCTTCCTGCCTCTGCTCCTTGCCTTCCTGTCCTGACTTCTCATAGGGATGGATGGTGACCGGAAAGTAGAATAGAAAACAATTCTTCCCTCTGCAAGTTGGTTTTGGTAGTGGTGTTTATCACAGCAACACAAAGCAAAATAGAAACATGATAACATAACTAAACACTCAGAATTAAGGTCGTCATTTTCTTCTTTCTTTCTCTCCTTTTCCTCTCTCTTCCTTCCTTTCTTCCATCCTATCCTTTCCTTTCCCTCTCCTCCCCCCCCCCTTCCCATACCTCTAACACACTGCTCACCTCTAACAAACTGCTCCTTTCCCTCCGCGATCTCTCTGGAGTGGGCCACTGAAGACATACATCAGCACATCTGGCACATAAGGCTTTTACTGTCTTCCATATGAATTGTTGTCACAATACTATCCTAATTCCCACTTTATTACTACTTTTTGTTATTTCATCTTTCTTAGTAACTGTGTGAAGGCTTTTGTAGTGTGGTATATCATATATAAATAGCCAAACCAGATATGTATTGGTCAACAAATAATCACAAAACAGGTGCATTTTTAAAGAAAACGTTGTTTTTTTTTTTATTTTTTTATTTTTATTTTTTTTATTTTTTTATTTTTTTTGGTTTTTCGAGACAGGGTTTCTCTGTATAGCCCTGGCTGTCCTGGAACTCACTCTGTAGACCAGGCTGGCCTCGAACTCAGAAATCCACCTGCCTCTGCCTCCCAGAGTGCTGGGATTACAGGTGTGCGCCACCACCGCCCGGCAAAGAAAACATTGTTAATACCCCAGTACCTCATATTCCCTTTCAAATGCTCTCTCCTCTCCTTCTTTTATTTTTATTTTTATTTTTTAATTTTTTAAAAAATTTTTAAATTTATTTTTAGGTGTTTTTTTTTATTCGATATATTCTTAATTTACATTTCAAATGATTTCCCCTTTTCTGGCTCCTCCCCTCTCCTTCTAAAGGTAGCTACCATCCTAACTTCTAATATTATAGATTAGTTTTGCTCATCTCCACTTGTATGCAAATGGCATATTGCAAGATGGACTCTTTGTCCTAGTTTCTTTAACATCATGTTCACGAGATTCATTCGTGTTGCTCATGTAGCAACAATTTCTGGCATAAAGTATTTTACAAATGACACAACTCCTTTTTTTTTTTTTTTCTTTCGAGACAGGGTTTCTCTGTATAGCTCTGGCTGTCCTGGAACTCACTCTGTAAACCAGGCTGGTCTCAGAAATCTGCCTGCCTCTGCCTCCCAGAGTGCAGGATTACAGGCGTGCTCCACCACTGCCTGGCTGACACAACTCTTTATTCATTTTATACTTCACATGCATTAGTATTTTTGATAGTTAATGTTAGCCATCCAACTTGACTGGATCAACTAAGAATTAAACCATTAGGCACACATGTAAGGGACTGATCAGGTGATAGGACTTTGGAAGACCTACTTACTGGTCAGCAGCTTTTGGTAACAGTAAATGAAAGCGGGTCCTAAGGAAAGTATCTGTTTTTGGTCTGCTCCCCTTCTGGTTGTCTTCTGGTCATGCTGTTGAATTCATTTACTTTGCGGCTACCTACCATTCACATTTTTTGGCTGACATCAGAATGTAGCTTTGTCAGTCATCCAACATGGACTGAAGACCCGTGGCTTTCCAGGAACACTTCAGAACCAGTACCAGGCTGCTGAGGCATCCAGTTTTGTGGACTGAGCAGATACCAGGGTCTTAGTCTCTAGAGTGTTAAGGCTGCCTCCACTCCTGACCTACCCAGACCAAATGATGTAAGCAAATCTGAGAAATCCCTTTAATATATATTCATTCCACAGGTTCTGTTTCTTCTCATGAACCTGATACAGCATTTCTCCTAATATTGGGCTATAATGAACTATGCTTTCTAGGACTAATGTACACTTCTTTATTTTTTAAGGATTTATTTATTTTATGTATGTGATTACACTGTTGCTGTCTCCAGACACACCAGAAGAGGGCATCAGAACCCATTACAGATGGTTGTGAGCCACCATCTGGTTGCGGGGAATTCAACTCAGGACCTCTGGAAGAGCAGAGCTCTTAACCACTGAGCCATCTCTCTAGCCCTAATGTACACTGCTTTAGACACACAATGTTTAATCTTTGAGAGAGAATCTTCCTAAATTGCTGAGGATGGGTTTGAACTTAAAACCCTCTTGCCTTGGCCTCTGGAGTAGCTGGAATTACAGGTATACACCAGCAGGCCTCCTAATCTGCAGATCTTTTATTTCTTTCTTTCAACCCTTCCTGTTTATTCCCACCAGGGCTTCCATTACTGTTGTAGGCAATTCCTATGTCCTCATTTCAGATTTAAGGTTTCCAACGTTTCAGCAGCACATACACCATGTCTTGAAAGTGTCTGATATGCTAAATAGAATTCAGCTTCTAGTTTTTTTTTTTTTTTGTTTTTTTTTTGTTTTTTTTTTTTTGGATTTGGTTTTTTCGAGACAGGGTTTCTCTGTGTAGCCCTGGCTGTCCTGGAACTCACTCTGTAGACCAGGCTGGCCTTGAACTCAGAAATCCCACCTGCCTCTGCCTCCCAGAGTGCTGGGATTACAGGCATGAGCCACCACCGCCCGGCTTAGTTTATTGATTTTTAAAAGATTCTTTTCTTAACCTATGTACATATGTGTGTGTCACTGTGTAGGAATTTACCACATGTGTGCAGATGTCCCTGAAAGCCGGAAGAGCCTGTCAGATCCCCCGGAGCTGGTTTTAGGCAGCTGTGAATTGTCTGACGTAGGTGCTAAGAACCTTAATGCAAGTTCTCTTGCAAGAGCAACCACAGTGGAAACTGCTGAGCCATCTCTCCAGTTTATTACTTAAAAACCAAACAAACATGGGCATTAAACTTCATGGAGTGTTTTCTTTTCTGAAACTATTGGGGCTTTCTCTCATTCTGTGAATGTGATATTATCTGGATTGCATTTATTTTTCTTTCTTTATGTCATTACTTATTTTTAGTATCATTCCTAATCTATACATTAAAAGTTATTTTTCTTATTGTCTTTAACTGTATTTCATAAGAGTGGACATGTATTTTAAATTATCTATGTATTTTAAATTATCTCTTAAAAATATTTTCTAATTTTATTATTTTTTTCCTAGTCTTTTGGGTTACTTAAAGGTGTGTTTATTTGTTTTGATTTTGAGACAGTGTCTCACCACGGAGCTCTGGCTGGCCTGGAAGTCTGTCTGTAGATCAGGCTTGCCTCAAATTCACAGACATCCACCTGCCTCTGCCTCCTCAGTGCTGGACTCTTTAACAAAGAGTATTTTCCACATTTTTTTTTCTTGCTGCTGGAATTCACCATTCCACCTTGAACATACTCAGTAAGCTTTCTACCATTGTTTAATTTCCAGCTCTACTCTTAATCATTTATTTATAAAAAAATATTTTCTGTGTATGAATGTTTTGCCTGCATATGTTTGTGTATCATTTGTATGCAATGCCCTCTGAGGCCAGAAGGAGGTGATAGATCCTAGTTACAGACAGTTTTGAGCTGCCACAGTTGTGAGCTGCCATGGAGATGCTGGGAATTGAAGCTGGGTCCTCTGGAAGGGCAACCAGTTCTTTTTTGTTTGTTTGTTTGTTTGTTTTGTTTTTTGGATTTGGTTTTTTTAGAGACAGGGTTTCTCTGTATAGCCCTGGCTGTCTTGGAACTCACTCTGTAGACCAGGCTGGCCTCGAACTCAGAAATCCACCTGCCTCTGCCTCCCAGAGTGCTGGGATTACAGGCATGCGCCACCACCAGCAGGCTGCAGCCAGTTCTTTTAACTGCTGTGTCAGCTCTTCAGACTCCCTATTTTCTTTTAAAGATTGATCATTGACATTATTTTCTGGTCTAGGCCCACTGTAATTAAAAACAATGTATGTGGAGTTCAGGAGATGCTCAGGGGTAAAGATCACAGTGTTCTTGAGAAGACCTGGATTCAGGTCCCAGCACCCACCTCTGGTAGTTTACAACCCACTATTATTCCAGTTCTTGGGGTTCTGATGTCTCTGGCCTTGGTAGACACCTGTACAAACAGACATACATATAGTTAGAAATAATTTTTTAAAATCTCTATATGCTTTTATAGGGTGGACTACCTTGAGTTGTTGGTCACAACTGATGTTGGTTGTCCAGCAGAACTAGAAGGTTGCTGATAATACCGCATGCCTTGTTCACCAGACATACAGAAACTAACGTGGAATTGAGCTGGAGGCTTCACCTCTGCTGACTCACCTTTGTAGTGCCAGTAGGTGCTGTGCAGGCTGCCCGGGGGAGAATTGTCAGCAACAGTCTCACTCGGCTGTGAAATCTGGGTGCTACAGACCAGCCAGAGATGTGTCTGCTTGTGCAGTAGGGGCAAGTCTATTATGGGGGCCAACCCACTGTTTTCTGACTGGATTTGAGGCCTGCTCCACAAGAGGCAATTCCTGTCTGATACTGTATTCTGGTCAAAAGCCCATGGCTGGGGAGGTTATAGGCCCTAATGGGGAAGCCACTGATGTGTTGCCAAATGGACTGGTTGTGCCCATCAAATTGCCTTTTAAACAATTCTGTTTATGCCTACAAACTAGTGCTATGTCAGCGTTGTTTTTTTTTTTTTTTTTTTTAAAAAAGCTCTTTGTTGTGACTGTGATGATTTGAATATGTTGGTACAGGGAGGGGCACGATTAGGAGGTGTGGCCTGGTTGGAGTGGGTGTGGCCTTGTTGGGGGAAGTGTGTTGCTGTGGGCATGGGCTTTTAGACTCTCATTCTAGCTCCCTGGAAGCCAGTCTTCTCCTAACAGCCTGTATATGAAGATGTAGAGTTCTCAGCTCCTCCGGGGCCACGCTCCTGTCTTGATGATAATGAAGTGAACCTCTGAATCTGTAAGCCCGTCCCAGTTAAATGTTATCCTTGTGTGAGTTGTCTTGGTCATGGTGTTCATTCACAGCAGTAAAACCCTAAGATGGTGGGCAGCTACAGAACTTTATGGCAACTGTAGAAGCTTACACTTGGTATTCTTAATCACCCCCTCCAATGCTGCAGAAGGGACAGAAAGGGAAGGCTAGAGAAGGGTGTGTCTCTGAAGGTCAAAGTGTGGAAGGCTGACTTCTAGGTATGCCCTAGCTTTTGCATTTTTGGAACCCACAGTAACACAGATCACCTATAAACAATCTGGCCGGTCAATAGCCAGTCATGGTACGCAGAGGTGCTCATGGGGCCCCACAGAGTTAAATGGTGGCTGGCACAGGGTGTGGGGTGGTGGAGAGGAAGCCTGGTAAGGTCAAACTAGGACTTGAAGCCCCAGAGACCCAGAAGGGAGGGGAGGAGCTTTGACTGCTCCTGACTCCAGGCTCCTGTCACATAGCCACACCCCCTCCCCCCATAGAGAGAACTGTGGCCATCAGTCATATAGGCACAGCTTCCACAAGTCCCTCCTCATGTAGATGAGGCAACTTGGACCAAGTCAATAGGAAGCACCTGCTGTCAGATCGGACCCACCCCAAAACTGTATATAAGATCCTGTCCAGAAGGAATAAAAGTTGTGTGCGATTTATTCCATCGTCCATCGTCTGAGAGCATCTGTCATAGGAGCTGTAACACTGCTGGGGAAGAGAAGGCCTCCCTGAAGCTCCACCGGAAGCTCCCTTGCATTCCCCCTACTCAGCTTGGCTTGGCTTGGCCCAGCTCAGCCCAGCCCAGCCCAGCCCAGCCCAGCCAGTGCAAGTCTTGGACCAACGGAGGCTGTCAGGACAGTGGCACCAGAGGAGGAGGAGCAGCAGCAGCAACAGCAACAGCAGCAGCAGCAGCAACAGCAGCAGCAGCAGCAGCAGCAGCAGCAGCAGCAGCAATGAGGACAGTGAAGGCACTTCCTCCTCCCTGCTCAGGCCCTATCCCTGCTCAAAACCCTCCCACTGGGCTGACAGCAGACTGGGTAGCCACGGAAAAGGTGCCCAAGCTCCTGTAAGCAACGCTCATCCGAGCTCCTAATTAAACTCTTTGGGTCACAAACACAACAGCTGGCCAAATCAGATGTCAAAGTAGAAAGACGGGAGGTGTTAGGATTCGGTCTAAGCTCCACCCCACAGTTACCTGGCAACAGCCAGGTAGGCCAGGCCTACTATAAAAGGGGCTTCCTGCCCCTCCTCCCTCTCTTACATCTCTTATTTTCTCACTCTCAGCTTCTTTCTTGCCCCATCTTAGGCTCTCCTCCCCTCCCCCTCTCTCCACGTGGTGGTCATGGCCGGCCTCTGCTTCTCTACTCTCTCCCTCTTTCTGCCTTTCTCTGCCTCTACTACCCCCTTAACTCCACTCCCCGTGCCCTGAATAAACCATTCTATGCTATAATGCTGTGTCTGGTCCCTCAGGGGGATGGGATGCCTCAGCATGGACCGGCTGAGGGACTGCTTCCCCCACACCGCCATGGAACATATTCTCTAACCTCTTTCTCTCTTTATGATCACAACAGGGTGGGGTAGTTGGAAAGGAGAGGGGATCAGTGGGAGTGTTATAATGAAATATCATGGAGTATTACTGCCATAAAAAAACTTGATATAATGTACGATGTTAATAAAAACATACAAAGCTGGGCGGTGTTGGCATACACCTGTAATCCCAGCACTCTGGGAGGCAGAGGCAGGCGGATTTCTGAGTTCGAGGCCAGCCTGGTCTGGTCTACAGAGAGAGTTCCAGGACATCCAGGGCTATACAGAGAAACCCTGTCTCGAAAAAAACAAATCCAAAAAACTAAAAATAAATAAATAAACAAATAAATAAACAAACATACACAAAATCTTTCAATATGATACTGTAACTGCTACAAATAGGAAGGTTTTGCTTCTAGGTCACACAAAAAAGTTTTAAAACAAGATTGACAGTTGCTAATATCTCAGTAAGTTATAGAAGCACACTACATTGCAGTGATAAATGAAGAAAGATTACGAGAAAGAAACACAGACCTATTTCATTAAGTTGTTTTCTTACCTCCACAAGAGCACTATGGTATGTACACACATGCACATAAATACACACACAACTAAATAAATCTTAAAAGAGCAAAACAAAGCCTGGTCTACAAAGTGAGTTCAGGCCAGCCAGGGCTACACAGAGAAACCCTGTTGGGGGGGGGGGGCAACCAACCAAAAAACAACCAGAAATCCTCAAACTGAAAAGCAAAGTTGACAGCCTCATCAGAAAAGGCCGAGGATGGGTTTCCAGACCTGGATTTAAACCTAAGTGCTTGTGATGGTCTGAACGAAACTGGACTCCATGGGTTCATAGGGAGTGGCACTATTAGGAGGTGTTTGTTGTCTTTGTTGGAGGAAGGGTGTCACTGGAGGTGAACGTTGAGGTTTCAGATGCTCCAGCCAGGTTCAGTGCCACTCTGCTGCTATAGATGTAGCGCTGTCAGCTCCTCTCCATCACCGAGTCTGTCTGGGTGCCACCAAGCTTCCCACCATAATGGACTAAACCTCCGAACTGTGAGCCAGCCCCAATTAAATGTTTCCTTCATAAGAGTTGCAGTGGTCAAGGTGTCTCTTCACAGCAACAGCAACCCTAAGAAAGTGCTTTACTTTGGATCAAGTAACAGAAGCTCACAGATCCTCCAAACTCATATTTCCAGGTGTAGTGGCTATTCCTGGTTGTCAACTTGACTATATCTGGAATGAACTACAATCTAGAATTGGCTCACCTACGATCCTAATCTGGAGGCTCAGAGATATAAGTTTCTGACCTGGATCTTGGCATGGAGATCTTGAAGCATAATGGCTATGAATTTCAGAAGATTAAGACAAGGAGATCTCTGAGTTCAAGATCATCTGGGATTAAAGGCATGGGGCCACACCCTCTTTTGGAGACCTACGGCCTTTAATCTGGGCTACACCCTCTGCTGGAGATATATAAGGACATTGGAAGAAGGAAGATTTACTCACTCTTCCTTGCCTGCTTGCCTTGTGGGACTGAGCAACTGCTAGATTCTTGGACTTCCATCCACAGCTGCTGCTGACCATTGTTGGGGAGTTGGACTATAGACTGTAAGTCATCGACAAATTCCCTAACTATATAAAGACTATCCATACGTTCTGTGACTCTAGAGAACCCAAACTAATACACCAGGGTTACATACAAAATAGTATCTTCATTTAACTTTCAGAGGACTGTTGGAACAAATGAAAATGAGGCACCGTCACAGTAACTGCCCAAGTCATCATCACAGACAGAGAGGGATTCAAATAGAATACTACAGATGCAGAAAATACAAAGTTGTCAGAAAAGCCTCACTGTACAACCAGGTGGTTGGAATAATTTTGCAAAGGAAGACTTCTGTTTCTGTGTCTGGCAGAAAGATTCCTTCTTCTAAGAGGTTCTTATGTTATGCAATCCTCTAAACAACTCTTTAAGGTAGGCATTCTTTCCAGGCTTTTGAAAAGCCACACAGGTCTTATGTGTCTTCCAGGCTGGTGGTCTTGGGTGGCATAAGAAAGCAGGCTGGGGCAGTTAGGTGAAGCCAGCCAGTGAATAGTGTTTCTCCAAGGCCTCGGCTTCAGCTCCTGCCCTGACTTCGCTAACATGGGTTATAACTTGTAAACTGACATTGCCTTCTTTGCCATCTGGCTTTTGGTCATGGTATGGTGTTGCTGCAACAGAAAGCAACCTAAGGACAGCTACTAGTAGCACATTCCTTTAATCCCAGCCATCAGGGAGGCAGAGGCCTCTCTCCCTATAAGTCTGAGGCCAGCTTGATCTAGAATGAGTTCCAGAACAGCCAGAGCTACACAGAGAAACCCTGTTTTGATTGACCAACCAGCTGACTGACCAACCAACCAACAAAAACAGCCAAAAAACAAACTAGGACATTATTATAAATAATTCTTCATATAAAAGTTATGCTTAATATGGGCAAGACCTTGAATCCAATCAGTATCCAGTTGTCTCTCCCAAAAGTGTTTTGTAGTGTAGGCAGCACAAATGATATAGGGTATAGATATTCTATAGATCACATTTGTGTACTGTGTCAAGCTGTCCTTCAGAGAAACCCAAATACAAAAGTTCATAGGAAGGGACTTATGTCTTAAAAATGATTTATATACTTAAGACAAAAACAAGAAATAAGAAGATGCGTAGAGGGAGTAACCAGGTCCTGTAGAATTGTTAAGGGGGAAGCTTTGGATTTTGTTCTGTGAAAGCATTTGGTAAAAGGCAAAGCAGAAGTTGGGGGCATGCAGAACGTGAATGTGCCAACAGTGCTTTTGGTTAGAAACAGAGTCTGGCAGCACTAACCTCACACAAGCTGGCAGGAAGTGTCAGTTGAAAACTGGCACATGCGGTAGTCTGTCCTACTTCAGTGTTAATGTCAACACAGTCAAGGTTCTGGAAAAGACCATTTCTCAAACCTTCCCAATGTTAGCAAAAAAATTTTTTGTACAAAGTAATACTTTGAACTAGTCTTTGACAAAATTTAGTGAAATGTGGAAATAGCCAACAAGTGTTCAACTGTTTTTAATTGATTTGAACCTAGAATAGAGGATAATTTAATGAATATAACAGACCCACTTCTCCGAACTGAGAGACTAAAGTACAATAAGTCTTGGTGGGGAGTGGTGGGATACACCTTGAATCCTCGCATCTGGGGGCAGAGGCAGAGCAGCCTCTCAGAGTTATTTTACCCAGTGAGTTCCAGGTCAGACCGACCCTGTCTCTGTCTCAAATTAAAAGTTAAAACATTATAATAAACCTTAATGTTTATTTTCCTATTATAGAATGTGTGTTGACCAGACAAAAGCAAAGAGAAATAGGCAAAAATCTATATACTTTATCACCTTACTAAAACTATGGCTAATCTTTGGAAGAAATTACTCTAATCCTTATTCTAGTATCTTTTAAAACATTACTCATAAAGCATATATAATTGTATCATGTTTAATATTCACGGAGCATCATAAATGCAAGTTTTTGGCTGGGTAGTGGTGGTGCACGCCTTTAATCCCAGCACTTGGGAGGCAGAGGCAGGCAGATTTCTGAGTTTGAGGCCAGCCTGGTCTACAGAGTGTGTTCCAGGACAGCCAGGGCTACACAGAGAAACCCTGTCTCGAAAAACCGAAACAAACAAACGCATGCAAGTTTTCATGGCTATTTTTATAGCTGCATACTATTCCAAGTGTGTACTCTGCTACTGATTTCATTATTTTTTGTGTCTACAGTTTGGGTTATTTGCAGCTTTGTTGACTTTCTTGAATAATAGTGCCACAAACATACTACAGTATACAACTCAGGGGAGCTACCTTCTTGGTACAAGATAAGGAAATTATAGCCAATTTATTTTGAGGGTGTGGGGGGAGTATGCCATCAGAGATATGTTAAAGCACTCCCATCCCTCCAACTGAATTCTGATTCATTAGTGAAGGAGAGAGCATTTGGACATGTATCATTCTCCCTTTGTATATTGAAGGGCCGACAGGGCTAACTGTATCCACATTTGATGATGACCAGTCTGAGACTATTGAAGCTACCTGAGTATCTCAGTCTACTTTTCTCTAATTTGTTCAGAATAGTTTAATATAATCTTGTTAAATGTAGTACTGAGGGATGACAAACTTTAACATTGATTCTTCCAACGACTCCCTGTGAACTTCTGAGGCTCAATCTTATACATCTTAATTTGATATCTATATACTTTTTATGAATGTATGTGCATGTGTGTGCAGGGTACACGTGAAAGTCTGAGGACAAATTCAAGTGTCATCCTTGGAAAGGCTGTCCTCCTTTTTTTTTTTTTGAGCTAGGGTCTCTCACTGGCCTGGAACTACTACCAGTTAGGCTAGATTGGCTGACCAGCTAGATCAGGGGACTCTTCTGGCCCTGCTTTCCCAGTATTGGTGTTATAAGCACACCACTATGCCTAGCATTTTTTACCTGGGTTCTGAGGAAAAAGGAACTCAGTTCTTCAAATCACAAGGCAAGTGTTTCCCTGACTGAACCATCCTCAGGCCAGGTCTTATGTCAGAGCCTAATGTAGATCTTGCTTGGTATGCAATGCTTCGTTCTCCTTTAAGATTCGTTTGAACAATCTGTTGAATGCAGCTTAAGTTTATCGCGCCCTGATTGTGTCACTAGGGACACCACCTTCCTTGGAAAGTCTTTTAGACATGCATGTTTATTTAACAACAAGAAAGCACACAATACAAACAGCACTATGTATGCCCGGGATTGGAATGAATGAACTTTGGGCAATTTCAGGCCCTCCCCAGCTCAGGGGCAATTTGCCTTTCTTTTCTTTCTTTTTAGGATTTTTATGGGGATCCTTTTTCTTCTTTTTTTTTTTTTGTTTTCGTTTTTTGAGACAGGGTTTCTCTGTGTAGTCCTGGCTGTCCTGGAGCTCACCTGTAGACCAGGCTGGCCTCGAACTCAGAAATCCTCCTGCCTCTGCCTCTCAAGTGTTGGGATTACAGGCATGTGCCACCACGCCCAGGGCCCATCCTTTTTCTTCTTAAAGGAAATGTGAATGTTGCTACTTAGCATTTTGAAACCTTGTGATGGTTTCTTTTCTTTTTCTTTCTTTCTTTTTTTTTTTTTTTGTTTTTTTCCAGACAGGGTTTCTCTGTGTAACCCTGGCTGTCCTGGAACTCACTCTGTAGACCAGGCTAGCCTCAAACTCAGAAATCTGTCTGCTTCTGCCTCCCAAGTGCTGGGATTAAAGGCGTGCGCCACCACTGCCTGGCTGGACTTTTCTTGATGGCAATTAGAAACTATCACAATGCCGGACTGTGGTGGCACATGCCTTTAATCCCAGCACTTGGGAGGCAGAAGCAGACAGATTTCTGAGTTTGAGGCCAGCCTGGTCTACAGACTGAGTTCCAGGACAGCCAGGACTAAACAGAGAAACCCTGTCTTGAACCTCCCCAGCCCCCCTCCCCCCCCCCAAAAAAGTCCAGTCTCTTAATGCCACCTGAAAAGCACTTCTGGGAGCTCTGCTCAGTTGTCTATCACCATGCTCCTAAAACTCTACACTGTTTCACCTCAAGGCCTCTTTCACAAACCTTTGCTTTGCTCAGAATGCTCTTTCTCTACACACCTAGTAGCAGTAAAAAGCAACTGCAGTTGGGCAGTGGTGGCGCAGGCCTTTAATCCCAGCACTTAGGAAGCAGAGGCAGACAGATTTCTGAGTTCCAGGCCAGCCTGGTTTACAGAGTGATTTTCAGGACAGCCAGGGCTACACAGAGAAATCCTGTCTTGAAAAACTAAAACTAAAACCAAAACCAAAAAAAAAAAAAAAAAAAAAAAGCAATTCTTCCCAAACACAGGACATTTATAAGGATCAGTTCACTCATTATGAAGCTGATAAGCTTTTATCACAAATGTACGAAGGAGGCACAGAGAAGCAAGCAGGTTTCAAAGGCAGGTCTAAATTCAAGGATGCTTTAACCTCCCATTGGCCTAACTTCTCTCTCTAGGAGTTCAGCATCTTTAAATCCTCTCTAACAGCTGATTTTAGCATTAGACACCAATTCATACCGTATGCCTCATTAGGCAAAGGATAAATAAGCTCTCTGAATTCAGGTATGACTGCATCTTGTTCACTTTTGCATTCCCAGCTCCTGGGACATGTAATGAACATTAACAAATACTTGTTGGATTTAAAGGAGGGAAAACTGCGTCCACACAAAGATAGCAGCTTAGAATTTACCTAGGCAACATCACTAGGCTTACCAAATTGGGATCTCAGCATACATCTCACCCTTTTTGCAGTGTGGTACTTTTTATATTTTTCTGTGACTTTGTTAGGTTGCCACCATTCCTTTTTTTTTTTTTTTTTTCATAACAGGGATTTGTCTTCTGAGAAAATCGTGCAGAGAAGATTTCTAAAACCTTAAAACCAAGTTTTCACTTGTCTGCGGTTCTTCAATTGTCTTAATGCTTCTCCCCTTAAAAAGACAAAACAAACCAACCAATGGAACAAATTGGAAATCAAGGAGGGGAAAACTTTAAATAAAAAGAGCGAATTTGGAATGCAGGGTCGGAAAACATTCTAGCACCTTTGGAATTGGGTCTTCCCGCGCTGCCGAGGCAGCACTGTTCCAGGTGGCACTGTTCAGAAAAAATTCCAGGGCCATCAAAGCAGAGGAAACAGGTGCTGCTCTACGCGGGGGTTTGTTGACATCAACAGCTCTGGCTCCATTTTTTTGACAAAGAGCCCAGAAGCTAAGGCTATCTGGCCAGTTGTCCATCACCTTCGAGAGGGAGGATTTAAAAAGGATAGAGGGGTGGTGGAGCAAAGGGAAAGGGAGAGGAACTGTGACAAACGGAACCAAAAAACTACTCTCCAGGGAGCGAGGTTGGGCCGCGTCCCCCTCAAAGGACCAGTGACGGACTGGCAAGTTGTGTTTTTACTTCCAAGCTGACTACCACCTGGCTCAAGGAGGAGACTCTAAGAGGAGGTATCCTGTCTCGTGAGAGCCTCAGCACCCGACCCGCGACAGTGAGGGAAGGCCACGGAGGGCTGCGGCTGAACCAACCGCCTGCGGTCAGCTCGTGGACGCCCCCGGGGGGCTACGCCTGCGCCCTCCCTCTCCCCCCCTCCCCCTGGCCCGGCCACTACCCATAAGCCTCCGCGCCGCTCTGCACACGCGCAGAGGCGGCGACCATCTCAGGAAGAGGAAAATGGAATAAACAACTCGGAGGAACCGGAGCGCGAGACGACGATGACGAGCGGAGTTTAAAAACAAACCGGCTCCCTCCGCCGTGCCTTCCCCCGCAGCTTCCGGTCGCCGTCGCCTCAGGGTCCCCCTGCACCCCGGACCGCGCGTCCACCGCGGCGTCCCGCGCGGCCCCTTTAAGGACAGCGGCGAGGGAGAGGGAGAATCCCTACTTGCAGCCCGCCCCTCCCCCTCCCCGGGCGGCTCCGGCTCCCTCTGCGGGCCCAACCCGCCCGCCCGGCTTCCATCCGGCTCCGGCGGCGGCTGCTTCCCGCCCTCGTCTATGGTGGCGACGGCGGGGGACGCGGCTGCGGCGTGGCCATGAACAGTGGCGGCGGCCTTCCGCCCCCCTCGGCCGCTGCCTCCCCATCGTCCTCCTCGCTGGCGGCGGCCGTGGCGGTCGCGGTCGCGGCCTCGTCGGGCGTCGGGGGCGTCCCCGGCGGGCCGGCTGCGGGTGTGAAGCTCAAGTACTGCCGCTACTACGCCAAGGACAAGACGTGCTTCTACGGAGAGGAGTGTCAGTTCCTGCACGAGGACCCGGCCTCCGGCGCGGCCCCGGGGCTCGGCCTCCATAGCAACAGCGTCCCGCTGGCTCTGGCGGCCGCGTCGGGGGCCGGCTTTCCTCCTGGAGCGCTCCCGGGCGGGGGAGCGGGGCCGCCCGCGGGGCCCAAGAAGCCGGAGCTGGGCGTCCCGGGGGCCGCGACAGCGGGCGGCGGACTCGATGGACCGCGGGTGGCGAGTGAGTGAGGCCCGGGCGGGTGGTGCGGTACGGGCGGGCCGGGCGCGGGGAACGAGGCCTGAGCCTGTCCGCTTCCCCCTCACCTCCGGGCTGCAGGAGCAGGAGCGGCCTAGGCCCCTGCGTAGCCCTCCTTCCTTCTTCCTGTTTCCTCTCTCCACTCTTCGGGGAGGCGGGTTCCCGGGAGCGTGGGTGGATGGAGGGTCGTGGTGATTGAGGTGGGGGGCGCTGGGAGTGGGTGCGGGGAGGGAGGGGCTGCTAGTGTAAGGAGGGGGGTGTCGTTTCCGGGTATGTATGTAAAGGGAATGGGTTTGCGAGCACATGTGTCTGTGTGTGTGTGTGTGTGTGTGTGTGAGAGAGAGAGAGAGAGAGAGAGAGAGAGAGAGAGAGAGAGAGAGAGAGAGAGTGAGTGTGTATACACGCGCGCGGAGTGCAGCCTGTCTGATGTTGAAGTTCGCCAGTGGGTGTGTATGTGGGTAGGAGGCGGGAGGTGAGGGGCGGGCTTAAGGCATATTGGCTTTGCTGAAAAGAACACAAAAAAGTTTTGTACACGGTTTTCCGGGCTGGGAACGCCTTCTAAAGGATGTCCGGGGTGAGGGGTGAAGGGGTGAGGGTGCGGGAAGGAGAGGTGTATGAAGATCTGCTTTTTTTATTTAAAGTGAGCACAGGTTTAATAGAGAGCTTAGACTAGGAATTTCCCAAGATTTGCGCTCTGGTAGTTTTCTGGAAAGCTAGAGTAAGTGGTTTGGGAGTCTGCAGGGATCTTGTCTTTCCCACGACGTGATATTGAGTGAACTTTCTCAGCACTGTGCCTCAAGAGCGCTTCGCACTCTGCAGGCTTTCGTGAGAATAATTTAGGGCTGTGTACATTACAGCTTTTTAGTTAAGTGGAGTTTGCTATTACTATAAATGATTTGAACATTAGAACTAGGTTCCTGATTTCCTCTAGTTTTAGATCTTGTAATAACTTGGTAGGTTAACTTAAGAACACTGTCTTTAACACAAACAATCTGATAAAGTGGTTTACTACTTACTAGGATGATTCATTTTTAAAAACTTTTTTTTTTTCCTTGTTGTTCTTTTTTGGTCACTTTATGGAAGCTTATATGGTAATAAATTTAGATGCTTTGTAAAAACGTTATTTTTACTGGTAGGATGTAGCCGTTAAATTTTTAAAAATTACACTTTAAAAATTGTGCGTGCGTGTGTGTGGTGTGTGTGTGTGTGCGTGTGTGCGTGCGTGCGTGTGTGTGTGTGTGTGTGTGTGTTATTGTCAGTGTGCTCCCACATAGCATGGATGTAGAGGTCAGAGGACAGTTTTGGGGAGTCATTTCCCTCCTACAATATGGGTCCTAAAGCTGGAACTCAAGTGGTCAGGCTTGACCGTAGGCTTTAACTGCTGTGGCTTAACAAGCAAGGATTGCCTTTGTCCCCCTTTTCTTCTCTGTTTCTTTTTTCAGACAGGGTTTCCCTCTGTAGTCCAGGCTTGTCTAGAACTGGAGATCCCCCTGCCTCAGTCTCATGAGCTGGGATTATAGGTTTGCCATCATGCCCAGTGGACCTTTTGTTTAAGGTAAATTTCATGAAATGATGTTGTGGCTCTAGTTAATTTAAGGATAAAATTTGATTGTTAAGGGATGAAAAAGCACAGTATCTGTCCCAAGTTTGCTTTTTGTTGCTGATTTAAAATGCCGTAGCCAAAAGCAGCTTGGAGAGGAGGGAGGGTTTATTATATATGTTAGAGTCTATTATTGAGGGAAGCCACGCACAAGCTCAAGCTCAACGTGGAGGTATCGACGGAAGAAGGCTGCAGACGGCTCTCTGGCACGCTCAGCTGCAGTTCTTAGGCCTAGGCCTACCTGTCTGGGGCCGCACCTCTGCTTATGGAGTGGGCCCTCCTCCATCTGTTGGCAATCAAGAAGATGCCTGTGGACACACATGTCCACAGACCAGTTGATTAGTTCCTTGTCTGTGTGACTGGTTTGTGTCAAGTTGACAAAATTAACCAGCACAGTAACTGCCTTCCAAACAAGGATACTTTTTATTTGTTTGTTTTTTCTTTTGGATTTGGTTTTTTGAGACAGGGTTTCTCTGTGTAGCCCTGTTTGTCCTGGAACTCACTCTGTAGACCAGGCTGGACTCGAACTCAGAAATCTGCCTGTCTCTGCCTCCCAGAGTGCTGGGATTACAGGCATGGGCCACCACCGCCCAGCTCAGTCTGTTTTCAAATAGCCTCTTAGGATAGCCTTCACCAACTAATTATGTGTACAAAGAAATTAAAATAGATGACATATTCTGAATATTGCCATTTAGAAACATCTGAATCGTGTTAGTTGCTGATCTGATATTAGAGCATTCTTAAGGGTGAATCTTTTTTTTTTTTTTTGTTTTTTTTCGAGACAGGGTTTCTTTGTGTAGTCCTGGCTGTCCTGGAACTCACTCTGTAGACCAGGCTGGCCTCGAACTAAGGAATCCCCCTGCCCTTGCCTCCCAGAGTGCTGGGATTACAGGTGTGGGCCACCACCACCCGGCTAGGGTGAATCTTTAATAATGTAACTGAGCAGTCCCTTAGCAAGAAGAGGTCATAGGACTGCTACTTGATAGATTTTATGGTCCTCTCAGGCCTATGCAATTGTATGTTCATGTGTATATACTTTCAGGCTTTTAATTTAAGTTCCTGTTTAAGCTAGAATCATAGTCCAGTTATGTGTTGCTGTAACAGAAACACAGATTGAACAATTTAAAAAAAGAAAAAAGGAATTTCAGGGTCTGGCAAGATGGCTTTGAAGGTAAAGGCATTTGTCAAACCTTATGACTTTAACTCAGTCCTCAGGACCCACATGGTAGAAGGAAAGAACCAACTCCTGCAAGTCCTTTGATCTCGTACTAACTTCATTCCCACTAGATCCCAATAAGTAAATATGTATTTAAAAAAAAAAAAAAGAATTGCAGCTCTGTAATTGCAGCACTTGGTAGATGGAGGGAAGAGGATCAAAAAGTTCAGGGTCATCCTTTGTCATGTAAGAGTTAGGGGCATCCTGGGCTATAGGAAACAAAAAGGAAAAGAAGTGTATCTCTGTTTTGGAGGTTGAAAAGTCCACCGTGAAGGTACTGGCCTGAATAGAGAGGGCCTTCGTGAGGTCCCATCCTCAGCAGAAAGAACGAGAGTATAGTGTGAGAGAGCAAGAGAGTGTCCAGACTGCTTCTGTTGTAAGTCTGATCTTGAGCTGACTATTCTAGCATTTCAGCAACATCAATCCATTCATGAGCAGGAACACCTTGTGATAGAATCACCTCGTTTTTGTTTGTTTGTTTGCTTGTTTAAGACGGTCTCTCTGTGTCCCGATGTTTGTCCTGGAACTCTTCTCTGTAGACAGCTCTATCTGCCTCTGCCTCCTGAGTGCTGGGGTACATTACCACTCCTGGCAGAAGCACCTCTTATCAGGCCTTTCTTTCCACCTCTGTTACACTGGGGACTTTGGGGATGGGGGTCACATTCAAATGGAAGCATTTGACTTCTGAACTCTCAAATGCTGTCCTCACAATGTCCAGTGCATTCCTTCCATCTCCGTAGTCACAGGACTATTTATTAACTCCTTCCATTATCAGCTTAACCGTGTGTGTAAAGTCCAGAGCCACATCTAATCAGGCATGGGGTGAATGATGATTTCTGAGGCATATTCCTCTTTATCCCCAAGTGTGAAATTGTTATGCTTCCAGAGTTCAGTGGTCAAACAGGTGCAGGTAAAACGTTTTTCATTCCGGAAAGGCATAGCTAGGAGAAGGGGTAGTTTGTCTCAAACAAGTGCATAATCTAATGGAGACTTTTAAGCTTGTGCTCATCCTGGGCTGGGGGTTGGACCCCAGAGCCTCAGACAGCTCTACCACTGTGGCTTTTATGCACTCACTTTTTAAATCTCTTACCTTGGCCTTTTCCATTTTGACTTAGACACTGGTGACTTTACAGTTTTGTGATGTCAGGAGGTTGGTACTACTCAGGTATTGGCTGAGTAGAGGCTGTGACTGTGTGGCTCTAACTTCACTGTGAGGCCCCCAGGCTGTCTAGGAGACTCTTTGAATATAGTTGTGTGTTTGTCAAGGCTCCTTGGATTTTTACATTGTGTGACAGTCAGAGGCATACATACATCCTGTATCTGTTTCCTTGGTTGTGGGTCATGCTTCCTGCTTCCTGGACTTGGCTTTGCTTGAGCAGTAGCTATGGGAGCAGAGAACAGAGTCCTGAGGTGATTTGGCAACCAGCCTGAAAGGGCAATCTGGCCTGGGTGCCCAGACAGTTTTGTTTTCTTAGACTTCTGGGTCAGTCCTAGGATAGGACAATAATGTCAGATAATCTGTAAATGCCCTAAGTGACATTTTCAGTGTGTCATCTTGACCCCACCCCTACCCCCCTTTTCTTCCTATTAATTCTTTATTCTTTGACAGTCTCATATGTGCTTATATTTCCCAGATTTTTACTCCTATCTCCTTTGGGACCCTTCTTCCTGGCATGTCCCTCTCCTACTTACAGGTCTTTTTAGCTTTTTAAAAAATAACCCCCTGAGTTACAGTAGGACTGCCTGTAAGAGCAGTGGTGTGGGACTAGTTATTGCAGCATGGGCAATTGACCAGTGGCTACTCCTCTGAAGAAAAATTACTTCTGCTCCCCCAGTAGCTCCTTGGGTAGGGGAGGGGCCTCATGAACTCTTCCCCAACTCATCATGCTGGAATGTCGACAGGTTCCATCTTGTGCAGGTAACGAGTTCATTGAGTCCCAAGGCTGTGTCATGTCCAGAAGACAAAGAATTTCAACAGTGTTCATCCGCAGCCTCCAGATCTTACATTTACATTCTTTTTGCCTTTCCCTTAATATTCCCAGAGCCTTGGGTTGGTGTGAGTGTGCCTGCATGTGTGTCACAGATCCTGTTTAGAGTATCCTGTTTGAGTACTCAGTAGTTAGGTGTGTCAGCCTTAACTGCTGCCCATTAAAAAAGGAAGCCTTGCTGACCCGTGTTGTTCAGTGGAGTAAGTTGCAGTGCTGAGTAGAAAGGTGAAGCACTCCTAAATAAATGTTTCTCTTCATTCTTCGATGTGGTGAGGCTGCGGATTTCCTAAATCCTATTGTTTAGCTTCCCCTTTAATTGCACATTCTCCCTGTGTTTTCTGCTTTTCAGACCTTGTATGCAGTTACAGACAGTCATGCAGTTCCATTGTAGTTTGTATAGAAACTTCTGCCAGATAGCCTGGTTCATTGTTCCGTTGCAGCTTTCTTCTGGCAGGGACAGAAGTTGGCCAGTTTTTGACATGGTAACAAGATGGATGAGCCGCTTGCTTTTGTGTAGGAAGAGCTTCTTAGCTCATTTCTGAATACTGTTAACACTGTAGAATGCATCATTTGCTTTCTAATACTGTTTGTGGGCACTTGGATTGTTGATTTTTTTTTTTTTTTTTTTTTTTTTTTTTGTCTGTGAAGAAAAGCAATTATGTATGTGTGCTGGAGAGATGGCTCAGTGCTTAGGAACACTTGAACTTGGTGATTGGAGTTCAGTTTCCAGCACTTAGACCTTTGCCTGCAGCTTCCAATCCCCTGTAACTCCAGCTCCAGGGGATCTTATGTCTATTTCCCACCTCTTCTGTCACCTTTTACACACATAGACAAACATAGACATAAAAATAAAAATCAAATTATAAAAAGAGTTTTACGTGTATTTTGGAAAGTGCCTTGCTTAATTTTTTCTTTTTTTTTTCTTTTTCTTTTTTCTTTTCTTTTCTTTTTTTTTTTTTGTATTTTGTTTTTTGCTTTTGTCCCCCCCCCCACCCCCCTACGGGACGGGGTTTCTCTGTGTAGCCTTGGCTGTCCTGGAACTCAAGCTGTAGACTGGGCTGGCCTTGAACTCAGGAATCTGCCTGCCTCTGCCTCCCAAGTGCTGGGATTAAAGGCGTGCACCACCACTGCCCGGCTTGCTTAATTTTTTTTCTTAAAGATTTATGTATATGAATACACTAGCTGTACAGATCATTGTGAGCCTTTATGTGGTTGCTGGGAATTGAATTTAGGACCTCTGCTCGCTCCGGTTCTGCCTCACTCACTCCAGTTAACCTTGCTTGCTCTGTCCCTGCTGGCTCAGGCCCAAAGATTTATTGTT
This sequence comes from Apodemus sylvaticus, assembly GCF_947179515.1. NCBI lineage: Eukaryota > Metazoa > Chordata > Mammalia > Rodentia > Muridae > Apodemus > Apodemus sylvaticus. Next base: position 17,744,094 of record NC_067493.1, on the reverse strand, counting down.
ATATCTAAGTACACTGTAGCTGTCTTCAGACACACCAGGAGAGGGTGTCAGATCTCATTATGGATGGTTGTGAGCCACCATGTGGTTGCTGGGATTTGAACTCTGGGCCTTCAGAAGAGCAGCAGTCAAGTGCTCTTAACTGCTGAGCCATCATCTCTCCAGCCCAGTTCCTGGCTTAATTAACTAAGGGTGGTAGGTACAATAGCATGCATAGGATGCATACATTTCAGCTTCAGTAACCCATGCCGGCTTTCTCCTTTGGAAGTTTATGAATCTTGGTTAGTCTGTATTCTCTTCAGAGTTTTGCATTGTCTGTCTTATACTTGCAGCTATTCTGGTGGTTAGAATGTATGGTATATTACTGTTTTTTTTTTTATTGCCTGTTGGTTTTAATTGACTTAGCGCTGATAATATCACAAGATATAATAGGGAAATATACAGAGTTTTTAAAAGTGCATTGCTATCCTGTGTGGGATATAGGCTAGTTGATGAGGCAAGACTTTGTCTATTTGCCTGGCTCCCTAACTGATGTGACTTAACAGGATCTTTAGTAATGTTTCTCCTTAGTGTTTCAGATAGGGTTAGAATAACCTTGGAAGTTAGTGCAAGGGAAAAAAATGTATCCTTAACTTTGCAGGCACTTCAAGAGTGAGCCAGGAAGGCTTTAGTTTATTAAGTTGCCATGATGTCTCACCCTTGTAAGGAAAGTAGCTTTTGTTTGCTCTTTGCTGACCCTGCAATAGCATGTTCTGACAGTCAGGGTTGTTACGATGAGGTAATTAAAAGGTATTTGTCTTTTCATAGTCATGTTTCTGTTAGAATTAGGTTTTTTGGTTTTTGGTTTTTGGTTTTGGTTTTTTCGAGACAGGGTTTCTCTGTATAGCCCTGACAGAGTGCTGGGATTATAGGCATGCACCACCACCGCCCGGCTGGAATTAGCTTTTTTTTTTTTTTTTTTAAATGTGGTTTCTGTTCAAATAAACTATTGATGGGATTATATTTTCAAGTAGCTAGATTTTCAGAATGGCTTTACTCTAGAGGGTACTCAAGCTTCAGTAGCTCGATTTTATTTGAAATCCAGAAGATCTGTTTGTTTTATCAAAACATAATCCTTTTTCATTTCTGCTGATTTAGTTAACAGTGAAGGCTTGGAAATAAGATATATGGCAAATGGCTTCCTTACTGGCTCTGGAACCTTGACCAGATTTTTACTGTCTTAGTCCTGGTGTTTCTCATCTTGGAAGCAGGCATTAATGCCACAGGTGGATTGAGGAGTGAAGAGGCATTAATGCCACAGGTGCATTGAGGAGTGAAGATACACTCGGCGGCAGCAGCACCTTTTTGTAGTAGTTAGGAGACTGTCTCCTATTTTATTTTTGAGATAGGGTCTCTAATGAACCTGTCTCCTCCTCCTTGGTGCTGGGATTACAGGTGCAAATAGCTCCATTTGACTCTTTATGAGGTCCTGACTCAGGACCCATGCTTGTCAGGCAGGCACTTTACAGGCTGAGCATTTCTGCAGCCCTTGCTGTCTTACTTATAGAGTAGTTCTGTGTGAGCCAAAGTGTAAGATGATAAAATACTTAACCTAGTGTTTGTGTTTCCTTTTGGTATGAGGAATTAGTATTGGGCTAAGAATTCCAAGATTGTGATTTTTAGTACTATGAATTACAAAACAGTTGTGGCCTTGGCTGTTCATTTGGTCCGTATGAAAATACAGTTCTTTTCCTGTAAAATAGGAGAATGAAGCTTCTGGCCCTCTTGCTTTCACCTCTGTAGTGTGGGGTGACAGGTGTGTGCCCCTCGCTATGCTCGGATTATACAGTGCTGGGGATGAAAGCAGGGCTCCCTGCATGATTCTGTGCACTGTATAGCTAAGCTGCACTTTCCAGCTCCTCTTTCTGATGTCTCTTTGGTATATCTTGCCTTTTTTTAAAAAAATAAGTATTGCTTCTATTATTCTAAAGGTAGTTTTACTGTATATTCAGAATGAGAAGAGTCTAGCTTTTAAAGATCAGAATGATAGCTTAGGAATTAAAAGTGTAAAACATACAAGTTAAAATTTTGTTTCTTTATTTTGGAGAGAGAGAGTCTTTTGTAGCCCAAGCGGTTCTGGAACTGCCTATGTAGCAGACCTTCCTTGAACTTCTGACCCACTTCCCTCCACCTTCTAAGTGCTGAGACTATAGATGTGTGTCCCTTTACACCTGATTTTTGTGGTATTGGGAATTAAACCTGGACTTCCTGTATTCTAGGCAAGCCCTTTAACAGAAGTTCTAGGGCTCTGACCCTCAAGATTTAAACAAGATAAAGAGTACAAGAAAGAGGGAAGGCTCTCTGTACTGGCTGGTTTTGTGTGTCAATTTGACACAGGCTGGAGTTATCACAGAGAAAGGAGCTTCAGGTGAGGAAATGCCTCCATGACATCCAGCTGTGGGGCATTTTCTCAATTAGTGATGGGGGGGGGGGCCTTTGTCGGTGGGGCCATCCCTGGGCTGGTGCTCTTGGTTTCTATAAGAGAGCAGGCTGAGCAAGCCAGGGGAAGCAAGCCAGTAAGGAACATCCCTCCATGGCCTCTGCATCAGCTCCTGCTTCCTGACTTGCTTGAGTTCCAGTCCTGACTTCCTTTAGTGATGAACAGCAGTGTAGAAGTGTAAGCTGAATAAACCCTTTCCTCCCCATCTTGCTCTTTATTCATGATGTTTGTGCAGGAATAGAAATACTAAGACCCTCTCTGTTTCCTGAGAACCACAGATGATGTTGGTGTAGAGGACATTTGGCTATCATGAGTTACCGAAACCATGGATGCATGGTTTTCTGGCCAAGCCTCTGTGGGTTAGTATTATTGGCTCATTCACTGTGTCCCTGGGAGTTGCTGCTGCTTGTAACTTTGGTGTGGCTGAACCAAGAAAAAAGGCATATGCAGATTTTTACAGAAATTATGATCCCATAAATGATTTTAAAGAGATGAGGAAGGCTGGTGTCTTTCAGAGTGTGATGTGATTTCAGTATGCAAAGAATTATTTGGATTGCACTCATTGCTGATCTGTGTTTCTGAACTATGAAACATGAATATGTGGGCTAAGGAGTAGTTTCTCTAAACAATAATTATATGGGAAAAAAAAATACAAGAGAGAAAACGTTTCCTTTACTCCTAAGTTCTCAGCCCTCTTTCCAGACATCAGTCATCTTTTTTTCAGATTTGTTTTTCATCCATTCACGAACATTGTGTTCGTCTGTTATCATTCATGTTTATATTGCCCTTCAGTGCACATTGGCACCCCCTGTCCACACAGGTTTGAGTATACAGGAAGCCTAATGAACTTTTCAGTTTTGGAATCAGATTGTATAGCTTGTATTTTGTTCCACAATTTACATAGACATCTACCTATTTCTTCATGACTGCATAACATTTCATTGTATGCTTGTATTTTCTTCTAAATGATGGCTATTTAAATTGTGTGTGTTTTGCTCTTTTTTTCTTTTGCTGTGGGATAGAATCTAGGGCTTTGTGTATGCTAAAACATTGTTCTGCCACTGAAATGTATGTCTAGTGTAGGACCTTAAGTGATGGTTAGTAGATTCTGTAGCTGTAGATCAGCAGTTTGAAGGAAATGTCCCTGTTGCCATAACTTGGAAAAACTAGCAATGTGGCTCTTATAGAAGACTGTTGGTAAGATCTTTAGGTACATGTTTATAAAAAGACAAATTATACAGATATTTTTGAAAACTTAGATGATGACAAGCCCATGAGATAGGATAGCCTTCTTTTTAGAAGAAAAAATCTTAACAGAATTATTTGCTTAGGTCTTAGAAAGTGGCAAAAGAAGGGTTATTTGTTTATTTTATTTTCATTATATCTGGGGTTTTTAAAAAGCGCGTAGTTAAAGCTGGTACAGTCATCATTCCCTGGGGAAGTCAGGGCATTAAGAAGCAAAGAGTGGTGAATGCTTGACTTTTTTTATGCAGTCCAGAATGCCTGTGGAGGGAATGGTGCCACCCTCTGTGGGCAGGTTTTCCAACCTCATTAAGGTAGTCAAGGCTTTTACCCCCAGAAATGCTCAAGAGGCCTTTGTTCTAGTTGAGAATGGATTAACCTTTCCAGGGTCTTAGCTCCAGTGATGGTATAAGCTTTAAAATTTGCAAGGCCCTGGGTTTAATCCCCAATACCAAAATAACTGGAAAAATTAACCAAAAGGATATAGTAGGTATATCATTTTGTCTATAAGAAAGAGTTGAAAAAATTTTTTGAGACAAAAATCTCACTATGAGATACTGGCTGTCTTAGAACTTGCTGTTAGGCCAGAATGTGATAAAAGGCATGCACCATCAGCCCAGCTGAGTGATCTTATGATTAATGCAAACATTTTTGTTTGTTTGTTTGCTTTTGTTTTTCAAGACTGGGTTTCTCTGGGTAGCCCTGGTTGTTCTGGAACTCACTCTGTAGACCAGACTAGCTGTGAGCTCAGGGATCGTCCTGTCTCTGCTTCTGGAGTTCTGGGATTAAAGGCTTATGCCACCACTGCTCGGTTTATGTAAAGATATTTATAAACTGTTGTTTTAGTTTTTTTCTTCCTGTTGCTATGATAAAATACTCTTTGTAATGTACTGGAGAAAAAAGGCTTATTGTGGCTTACAGTTCCGGGTTACTGTCCATCCTGACGGGGAAGTCAGATCTGTAAGGCCTTGTGAGAGCTGCTTACGTTGCTGAGAGGGAAGGATGCATCCTTCAACTCTGCTCACTTTCCTCACCCCAGATAGCATGGGATTTCCCTGACTAGGAATGGTCCTTTCCACTACTAGGAGCTGGAGAGATGGCTGCTCTCTAGGCTTAAGGGTGTGTACAGCTTATTGCTCTTGTAGAGGACCCATTTCTAGGTCTCTCTACCACTCAAGCTCCAGGGGCTCTAACCCTCATTTTTTTTCTGTCCTCTGTAGGTACATGCACCCACTTGGAATTTGAGTGCATATGCATGTAGAAGCAAATAATATCGTATTAAAAAGATGAGCACCTGCCCCCCCCCTCGCCCCATTGATCAATGCAGTCATGACAATCTTCCCATCTGCATGCCTAGGGACCCATCTCCCAGGCCGTTCTAGAGTCTATCAAGTTGACAGTATTAACCATTACAGTTACGTGAATGCTCTTTGTGATATGATCATTATCTTTAGAAAAACTGAGTACCCCAGCATTCAGTTTTCAGTAGAAATACTGTATAAATATGCCATTGTTTTTAAGTTCATTTATTCACTAATCTTCGTTATACTGTTTTTTTAAACTAACTTACTTAGAAACAATTAAATTTCTCAATTGTAGGTTCATAACTTCAGTTATCTTTGGTGAGCATATGCAGTTATATAGCCATCAGGTTTGTTTGTTTCTTTTTTAAAGATTTATTTATTCAGTAAAAAAAGAAAAAAAGATTTATTTATGTGTGTATGTATGTGTGAGTGCACTGTAACTGTCTGCAGACACACCGGAAGAAGGCATCAGGTCTCTTTACAGATGGCTGTGAGCCACCATGTAGTTGCTGGGGAATTGAACTCAGGACCTCAGGAAGAACAGTCAGTGCTCTTAACCCCTGCACCATCTCTCCAGCCCTGAGCCATCAGGTTTCTAACAGCTTTACAGATAGTCTTTCATTGTTTTTCACTTTGCAGTTGAAGTTTGCAGCACAAATGGTGATGTCATCTTCATTGTATCTGTGTTGGCTAGTGACTGGCAGAGCTGAGACTCCAACCTTTTCAGCAGGTTATCACTGAGTGGTTGTTTGCATTTCATAATGACAGATTAAGGCATTCAGATCTCATTTCAAGTGAGTTCTAAAGAGCATCTAGTCTGTAAAGTATTAACAAAGGAGAGTACCATGGTAAAGTGTCTTCTGTGCATTTGCATTCTTCACTGTGCTCAGTGTTTTAGGATATTTTCTGTTGCTCATGACTAGAAAAAAGTCTAGGAGTGTCACTGCAGGAAGAGGACAAGCTTGTTAGCTCCTGTCTTCCTTTGTCCCTGACTCTTAACTCAGGACCAGGGGCATGATGGGCTACTATTCTACCACTGAGCTCTGTTTTATAGTTTTGGAGACTTGGGATTCTAAGATCCAGGCAAGAGCAGGTTTGGTATTGCCCCTGAGGTCTTCGTTTTTTTGTTTCGGTACTTTCACAAAAGCAGAAAGGGCAGACAGTAGTGTAACATTTATTTTATATAGGTATGAATCCTACTCAAAGTGGCTTAATCTTCTAAAAATTCCACTGCTTAGTATTATAGCATTTTTTCAATGTATGAGTTCGGATGAACACATTTCAGATCATAGCATTTGCTCCAAATTCCTATGTCCCTGTTTTTTAAAGCATAGAACCCACATTCATTCTGTCCCAGTAATTCCAAAAATGATTACATTTCTGGACCAACTGAAGTCTTGAAGTCTAGAATCTTATCTGAAGTAGATGAGACTCTGGGTGTGACTCCTTCTCAGGCAAACTCTTTCCTGTAAGTTCTCCTAGCTTCACTAGTGGATGGGAAAGGATCTACTTCAAAAGGGAGAAGGAGGACAAGGGGTAGCACCCAGCAGAGCACATGCTACTGAGGCTAGAGAATCAACTTTGTCCCTGTGGTCTACACTCAGCATTTAGTGAGAAGGGGGCTTGAGTTCCTTACGCTGCAGAGACGCCTGTTTCCAAAACCTTCTGGGAGCAGTCCACTTGCAACATTGACCATTTGCTGCTGCTGCTCTGTCCTCAGGCAGATATTCCTTGCTGGTGTGTACAGTTCTGGGCTTGAGGGTGGTTCGTTTACATTCTAATATACATTGGTATGGGCTACTCTTGTGGCAATCTCTCTTGGGCCAGTTTTCTGCTTGGTCCCCAAGGTTTTCCAAGTGCTCTTTGAAATGTAGGTCTAAGCTTGGTGGTGGTGGCACACGACTGTAATCCCAGCACTCTGGGAGGCAGAGGCAGGCGGATTTCTGAGTTCGAGGCCAGCCTGGTCTATAGAGTGAGTTCCAGGACAGCCAGGGCTACACAGAGAAACCCTGTCTCGAGATAAAACCAAATCCAAAATCCAAAATCAAAAAAAACAAAAAACAAAAAGCAAAAAACAAAAAAACCACAAAAAACCAAACCAAAACAAAAACCGAAACGTAGGTCTACACCTATGTCTTCATAACTGCTTCACTCACACACCCCTGTAGTTAGCACCATACAGATACCACCAAGGTTTACTGTCGTACCTTTCTCAGTGGCAGCTGAGCCACAGTTGGGTTCACTTGAGCCATGATGGCGTTAATAGCCAAGGAACAATACACAAGAATGCAATGGGACAGAGACTTGAGGTGGCCCAGGGTAAGGAGAACTCTGGGCTACTCTCTGTCTTCTTGGCTATGAAGACACTCTGGGCCTGTGGTGAGAGTGGCAGACTGGAAGGCAACTAGAATGCCCTCAAGGTTATTCTTTGAGCAAAAGCTGTATTAAAGGTTGTTGAGTGCTCTCTCTCCTGTAAACTGTCAGATACAGACTTTTTCTAAATTCTTTCTTTTTGGTATTTTGAGACAGGGTTTCTCTGTGTAGCCCTGGCTGTCCTGGAACTCACTCTGTAGACCAGGCTGGCCTCGAACTCCGAAATCCGCCTGCCTCTGCCTCCCAAGTGCTGTACAGCCACCACTCCGCCACCACTGTACAGCTTCTACTAAATTCTTTCTTTTGAGTATAAGTTGTGTCTTAAGATTGTTTCCAAACATTTTCCTGTGAATAGTTAAGATAAACTAGCATCTTCAACACTTTGTGTAGAGTTTGCATTTATCAAACATTGCAGAGACTGCTTGAAAGTTTAGAAAACTTTAGGACACAGACACAATTCAGTCAAGTCTTTGTCACTTTATTTACATGGCCTGGAACTTGCAGTAAGCTTTCTGCTTCAGCCTCCTGGGTGCTGGGACCACAAGTGTGCTCTGTCTTTATCACCTTACAAGGATGTTCTTTTCTCCCTTTTCCTGTCTATATCTTGTCTCTGATTTCCCCATCAAGACCTCAGAACAATCTCTACTATTATTTTTATTCATGTCTGTGTGTGTGGTCATCAGAAAAGGGCTTTGGATTCCTCTGCTGGTTGTGGGCCTGACATGGGTCCTGAGAGCCAAAGTTGAATCCTCTGCTAGAGTGGCAAGTGCTCTTACATGCTGAGCCGTCTCTCCAGCCTTCTCCTGACGTCCTTTTACTAGCATATAGTATCTTTAAAAAGACTCAGGTTCTTCTGATGTGACTTCTCACTGACTGACCCTTCATTGCAATCACCTTTTATGGTCTACCCTGTGCTTATTATTTAGTTCTGAAGCTGCTTCCACATGTTTTGGTCTTTGTTGATATGATTAACACCCCATTTCTGAGTACTGGTTTTTGAATAAGTCTTTTTCTCAGTTCTTTTACTCATAGCTCTGGTGACGGAGGTGTTGAAGCTGAGTGTGCCAGCAGGTTTGTTTTTGGTGAGGAGTGCTGTCTGTTTAAAGTGATGCCGCTTTCCCTGGTGAATGAGATAGAAGAGGACAAAGTTAGAATCATTTGGTTTAACAGTTGATTTTATTTTCAGCTCTTGAGTTGGAGCAACACTTAATTTGAGAAAATAGAAGTGTTCACGGCCCATGTACGGAAATTTTATTTTTATAGACAGAGGCTGAAGAAAGCTGAAACAAAAGAACAGAGAGCAGATTGGTCATTTCAGAGTTAATTACCCTGTAAGTGACAGCCAGGAAACAGTGATAGAAAATAGTTAATTTGTTGTTATCAAATGCCTTGAGATTATTTTTTTTTTTGGGTAATGGCTTAATCAGATATAATTTACAGCGCCTGTTGAAATTGGCTGGGACACAGCCACCCCCCCCCCCCAAGTTCTTGGAAGCAAACAGGTTAGTCTTGCTTGATTGGAGCATTTGTTAGCGGAAGTGACACTCTTTTGAACTTAGCCTGGTCTTTGGGGCCTACTGTAAGAGCTTAAGTCCCAACTGGTGAGCTGATGAACCTTAGGTAGTGAAGGAGCAGCTAGCTCCTGGGGTGTTGTGGCTGCTCTCCCCACCTCAGGCCAGACCTCCTACCTGCTGCAGAAAAGACTTAAACATGTGAACTTGCTGGTACATTCAGAGCTGCACACAGAGGAGTAAAAACAGAGATGGCACTGAGCTTCTGTGGAGACAAAAAAGCCTTTTTTTTGTTTTTTGTTTTTTTTTTTCCAGACAGGGTTTTATTGTCTCTGCCCTGGCTGTCCTGGAACTCACTTTGTAGACCAGGCTGGCCTTGAACTCAGAAATCTGCCTGCCTCTGCCTCCCAAGTGCTGGGATTAAAGGCATGCGACACCACCGCCCAATGACAAAAAGCTTTTAAGTGTATTGTAAATTACATAGAGTTGACTGTAAAACTGGGGATGAAGGAGTGTGAACAGGTCCTAGCTGGCTAGTAGCATTTATTGCCCTTAATTTAAATATAAAATCCGAACTGATACCTTTTGTGGTAGGGTTGTTTTGTTCTTACTAAGTTGAGCATATTAGTATCTTCATAATCTATATAGGGGGAATCATATATCATGGATTAGTGCTTTCCGCCTAACTGCTTGAAGTGTATATTTACTTCTGCTCGTCTCTAAACTGAATTTTCTAAAACAAGAAAATGCAAACGTGAGCATATAGCACTGTCTGTGGGAATTCTGGCATGTTTAAAGATTGTTCTGTTGAATTGGCCTGTAGAAAATAAGTAGAGGAAATTGAATTGAAAATGTAAAAGAAAATTTAGATGTATTTTTACTTTCTGAGTATTTTGCCTGCATATATGTATATGTATTATATGCATACCCTGGTACCTAAGGGGTTCAGAAGAGCTGTAGTTCGGCATGACTGAATCACCATGTAGTTTCTAGGAACTGAATCAGGGTCTCCCTACAGGGTCCCCCTACAAAGACCAATGAGTGTTCTTAACTGCTGAGACATTTCTCCAGCTCAAATTTGGTTTAAAAAAATGGTATAAGCCATTTGTAGTGAAAATCATTTGGAATAAAAATGCTATTTAAAAATAATTTGTCTCAGTTAATGTGTGGTGGTGCATGCCTTTAATCCCAGCATTCAAGAAACATGGTGGGGAGAAGGGAGGGTATCTCTAAGTTTGAGGCCAGCCTAGGCTACAGAGTGAGTTCCAGGACAGCCAGGGCTACCCAGAAAAACCCCGTCTTTAAAAGCCAAACAAACATCTGGAATTGTGGTGTTTGTACCTAGAATTGCATTCCGTTCTGTTGGGATGGTGAGGAGTACTGTTCCGAAGGCTGGTGGATTAGAGGCCTCTTAATAATGGCTCTCAGTTCTTGCCATCATTAGCATGAGAAATATCTGCATTGTAGAAAAGTTAAAAAATAAAAGAAGCAACCTCCTTGTTCACAACACTAGATGGTGTTCTTGGCCTGTTCAGTCAGACTGTGTTTATGTAAGTATGCATAATCAGGCTGTAAGATGTGGTCCTCTCCCACTTAATACTATAAATGGTTATTGTACTAAAAGGGAAAATAACCAGCTTTGGTTTTCTGTTCCGTACTGTGACACAATTACTGTAAAGCAGCTGCTCCAGCTCTACACTCCACTTGGACATGATGTGATAATGGAGCGGTGTCGTCCCTACAAGGTTACCTCTTCTTCTGCCCCCCACCCCCAACATCTATTGCAAGTAGCAGGTCCTAGGTTGTCTCTTCTTCTCTCTGACTTGGCTATGAATTTGGGGTTCCTCTGGCTTCCTCCGTGGGTTTGAGAATTTGCTGTACAACTCAGGGTTACTGCTCCTTGAGCTAGGGTAATTGAAATAAAACATAACATCTTTTAAGTGTCAATCATTTGGTGATAATGATAGCACTGACTGGCTAGTCATGTTAGTTGTGAGGGTCTTTTGTGACCACCATGGCCAGCCAGAGTAACCATCTGTGGGAGACAAGGAGGTGGTTCAGTTTAATATGACTCAACAGCTGATGTTAGGTCAAACTTCCAGAATCTGACCCCAAGTCGTTTATTTTACGCATATTTAAGCACAGCACAGTTTGGCAGAAAACTTTTTTCTGATGATAGATAACTCAATTTTGGGTGCACAATAAACTTTAGACAAAGCTCCACCAGAACTCTTTGTAAAGTACACGTGACATCTTCTATAAAGATAGATTCTATGGACTGACTCCATGTGACATCTTACTAAGTGTCTGGGGAAGGATTCTGTGTGGTCTGAGCCACACAGATAGTACGGAGGTCCCCAGGCTGTTACATCTCCACCCAGCCTTCTGGGCAAAAACCAGGTTGTACATCCCTCCCTCTGAAGGACAACCCTGTGTGTTTAATAATCCTGGGTCCCTAGTGCTTTTCTATGAGTTCAAAGATTTCTCTGCTTCTCACAGTTAGTTATTATATGAATGAAAAAAAACAATTAAAATTAATGGTAAGACTGTTGATTAGTTTTGGATTGAAGAGGGGCACATAAATACATAGGGCAAAATGTGGCGGCAGCAAAGAGTGTGGGTGATGGGTGTTGGCCAGAGGCAGTCTGAAGAGAGGTGCAGACAGACTTTGAAGTAATGTAAAATAGTGCCATCTTGTAAGCTGAGCCAAAGAGCCCCTGTAAACCAGATCAGTCTGCCTTCCTTGAGAGAGGAGAAGGAAAAAGGAAAGAGTAAGGAGATAGAGAACAAGCCGATTATAGGCTAGGTTAGGCTAGAAGTGGGCTAGCCTGAACTGTTGACATTGGGGTAAATGAATGAGAGTATGTAGGAGGTGAGAGCTTGGTGAAAATAGGGTATGACACTCACTAGTGTGGTTGCTGGACTTCTCTGCTATGAGTGGGTTTGGCTTCTCTTTCTTCCTTTGGAGGTCTGGATTATGGAAGCTGTCCTCGTCTGTAGCTGGTACATCACAGTCTCAGATGGTTATACTCCTACAATTCCTTCAGGGTCCATGTTGAGCATGATGGCCCAGACTCTGCAGCTTTTTGCAACATCCAAAGTTGTCACGCACAGTTTGGTGACCCACTGGATTTTCAGCATCTCCCAAGGGTTGCATAGATCTGACCTGAAGGGTTTGGTTTTGTTTTGTTTCCTGTAACTTCACAGCCTTGTGTTGGCCAGGTTTTATGGTGACTTCCTGTGATCATTTGGTCTGAGCTTCTGTGTGTGTGTGTGATTCACAGTGGGTCTTTGGCTGCTGTCCTGCTGCAGCAACAGAAATCTTTTTGAAGTGGCATCTTGTTTCTCTTGTGAGTTGGCATGGTGAGGGCCTCGCTCTGAGGAGAGACTTCTCCTAGCACCTCTCTGCTGACACTGCTGCCCAGAATGTGTTCAACTGTTTTTTGTTTTGTTTTGTTTTTTGGGGTTTTTTTTTTGGAATTTGTGGGGTTTTTTTTTTTGTTGTTGTTGTTGTTTTTGTTTTTGTTTTTTGTTTTTTTTTTGGAGACAGGGTTTCTCTGTATAGCCCTGGCCGTCTTGGAACTCACTCTGTAGACCAGGCTGCCTCTGCCTCTGAGTACTGGGATCACAGGTGTGCACCACCACCAACCCAGCTGTGTTCAACTCTTAAGAGTATTTATTATTCTTCAGCTTTACGTAGATCAGTCCCTGAGGACTCTGGGACATGCTTCAGTGTTGTCTACCACCTTAAAAAAGACATACTTTAAACTTGTAGAAGTAAAGAGGAGTGTATAATGACCTCGAGGCTTCAGACTTTTTTTTTCTGGAGTATTCATACATACTAGGGAACAAACCAGCAGCCTCACTCAGGCTAGGCAAGTTCTCTACTGCCAAGTTCTCAGTCCTTTGATTTTAATTGCATATTTTTGTTAATGTTTGGTTGCTTGTTTTGCTCTACAGCCCAGATGGATCTGAAACTCACTATGTAGCCCAGGATGGCTCCCTGCCTTAGTCTCTCTCTATCTCTTTTTTTTTTTCTCCGAGACAGGATTTCTCTGTGTAGCCCTGACTGTCCTCGAACTCACTCTGCAGACCAGGCTGGCTGGTCTGGAACTCAGAAATCCGCCTGCCTCTGCCTCCCAAGTGCTGAGATTAAAAGCATGCACCACCACGCCCGGCCCTGCCTTAGTCTCTTGAGTGCTGTGTTATTAAGGCCTTAGCCACCATAACTGACTGACTTCCTTTAAAGTATGACACCAGCATCCCACTGAGTTGGTCAGTGTGGCCTTGAGCTCACTCTGTTATGTAGTTTTAGGTAGGTCTTGAACTTGTGATCCCCCTGCTTCAGCCTCCTAAATAGTTGAGATTATAGAACTGTGTTGCCAGAACCAGAATGCCAGGATATTTTAAATAAATCCTGCCCATCAGTCATAATTACTTTAAATTATTACATGGTAATTCCTTCTTTCTATCTACCTACCTACCTATCTACCCATTCATCCATTCCAGACAGGATCATGTATCCTACATGTAACTATGTAGTAGAGGATGACTTTGAATCCTGATTCTCAAGTTTCAACTTCCCACATGGAATTCTGGGATTCTAAGCATATATCCCCATGCCTAGTTTGTACAGTGTGGGGGATAGAGTTCAGGGCCACCTGCATGCAAGGCAAGCAGTCTACCACTGAGCAGTTTGTATTTTAGGTGGGGACTGTTAAGTTTCTCAGTAACTCTACTCAGATCAGCTCAGGTTCATGGTCTAACACATAAGACCTGCATGCCTAGTCCCGAGACTATTAAAACATCTTATCCAGTACTTGTGGCCCAGCTAGTTTGACTGTCCTCTACATTTCTTTCTTAAAGTCAGCAAAGAGAGAACACTGGGCCTTTTTTTTTTTTTTTTTTTTTTTTTGGTACTGCAGCCCCTTGTGGCCTTCACAGTTTCTCTCTGAATTCAAATGTACTGTAAGACTGAGATTGGTTGTGAAAGAGAAAACAGACTTGACAAACTGGTCTCTGTTTATATTACTTCAAAGATTGTGATTAGGTGTCTCCTGTTCTTTGCTAAATTAAAGGAAAGGAACTTGACTAAGAAGCTAGATACACAATTGTGGGCTTTTTCATGTTGTGTGTCTACTGGGTGATTAGTATAAAATACCATTCCTGGCCGGCAGTGGCATACACCTTTGATTCCAGTACTTGGGAGATAGAGGCAGGCCTATCTCTGGGTTTGAGGACAGTCTGGTCTACAGAACAAGTTCCAGGACAGCCAGGACTACAGAGATTAACCCTGTCTTGGGGACGAGGTAGCAAATGACAACAGCTTTTTAGTGTCAGTAAATCTCAGTCTTATCCTGGGTTATGACCTGGTAAACAAATAAACATGTGACAGATTATGGGACTCTGAAATTTATTTAGAAACAGAAGAAAATCTATGTTTTGTCCTTATAATAATTGTAAATACTTGCATCTCCCTTCTCTTTCAGTTCCTGGAATGGATGGAGGTGCTTTAACTGACACAAGTCTCACAGATTCCTATTTCAGCACCAGCTTTATTGGAGTCAATGGATTTGGAAGCCCTGTAGAAACAAAGTATCCCTTAATGCAGGTATTCTCAGGGTGGATTGAGACCTCACCCTTTCCAACACTGTTGGGGTGGGAGGGCAGACTTTAGGAGGTGAGAGACAGGTGAAATGCTGGATGTCATTAGGGGTGGAGTCAGCTTTCCAGGTAGGATTTGGGAAGAGTGATGGAGTCGGGTGTGTAGAGAGTAGATGGAGATCAGTTGCATGTATGTAGTATGTATTTAATTAAAGCTTAAATAGATGATACATGCATATGCTATCAGTGTTGAAAAAGAAATCTCTCATTCCCACTCAACAACCATCTTGCTAACCTTTCAGATAGCTAGCAGGACTGTTAACAGTTTCATGAGCTTGCTTTCTTTTAGGAGTATTCTGCTGCACATTTCTGTTGTTAGATTAAAGCTGTTAAATTTGAAGCCAGAGTTCTTGAGTGAAGTTAACATTGCTTTTGCATCTTTAAAATTTACTCTGCTTTCTTGCAGCTGACTTTTCTCTTTGTCATAGCTGTGTGTGACACTGAGGACATTTTGTAGATAGATGAAGAAGAATCTTGTAGAACTAGAATGAACTTGGGAAATGTTTTTAATGTTCTTTTTTTGAAAACTTGGTCACAATAGTGAGAGTAGTCTCATGCCCTTTCTTGATTCTGTGGTGCCGTTCTGGTCCCTATGACTGTAATAGGAAGCTAAAACACCTGCTGTTTGGTTTCCTGTTTGTGCTGAACTGATTTTAAGAAGTCCATACGTTTTGAATGATTTTTAACTTAATTATTAAAAGTTGGTGTTTCAATGTCACTCTGCCCCTTTGGGTTATTTGACTTTAAGCCTTTAGGTAAGCATGCATAGTCATGGGCAGAAGTTACCTCTCTCTCCTGTGTATGTTTAGTGTATGTGCATGGCACAGGTGTGTGTACCATGCATGATACCTGGAGACCAGAGCTTTGTGCCAGTTGTTTGCCTCTTCTAAAGCACTTTGAAATGAGATGAGATCTCTCACTGAACTAGAAGCTCATTGTTCTGGTTAGGCTGGCCAGCTAGAGCACCCAGGATCCACCTGTCTCCCTCCCACAGTGCTACAGTAAGCTAAGTCATGTCTGGCTTTTTACATAGGTGCTAGAGATTCCATTTTAAGCCCTCATTCTTGTCGAGCAAGAGCTTAGCTTTCTACCCGTTCCTGAATGCCTTATTTTTCAGTGATTAATTAATGTATAGTAATTTTGAGATAGGGTCTTATGTGACTCTGGCTAGTCAAAAATTGCCTGCATAACTAAGGATGGATGACCTTGATTGAACTTATCACCTCACTACTGCTTCTACAAGTTCTAGGATTACACCGTGTGTATTATCATGCATGTTGTATATATAATTTTATATTAAAATTGTCTCAAGAACTTGCCCTTCTGCTTCCCCTTTTAATGATGGAGAAACTGAATAAGAAGCCAAGTAACTTAAGTTTGGGATCACAAGGTTTAAGCTAGATTTGAGAAATTCTTGGATTACTTTTTCAGAGACTGAGTTAGCTTCATATTTGTTGGTTTTAAAGACCTTCTAGATTACACATCAAGGCAATGAGGTAGGAAAGCAGAGACTATGTTTGGCAAACAGTATATGAGGGAAAATACAAATTGAGAGATGTTAGAGCATGTATTGACTTCATATAGTCATAGTCTACCTGCTTGAACGAGTACTGGAATTTATGTCGTATGGACAGGGAAACTCATTGTCTAACCATGCTAGTGAGTTTCACAATTGTAATTCAAAATAGGCCTGTAGCATCATCTTTAAAATATCTTACTAGTAAGAAAGAATTTGATGTGTTTCCTGGGAGTCTTTGTACTGGAGGTGTAATCTAAGCAGTAGTATTGGCATGTGTAGGAGGGAAGATGACTTTGTCGGTGATGTGAACGATCACTTGACTTCTTACTCAGTTTCTGCACTAAAAAGGAAAGGAAGAGACAACCTAGGCTGTTCAGTCTTACTATTGAATGCTTTTACTTCCTTATTCCTCAATGGCTCCATATGTATATTTTATTTTTCAGAGAATGACTAGTAGTAGCAGCTCCCCAAGCCTTCTAAATGACAGTGCCAAGCCATACACAGGCCACGGTAAGATTTGTGTGTATGTATTAGTGTGTGTGTGTAACTCTGAAAGTAAATGATCACAGTAGATAATTTTAGAAATTATGAATAGGTATTAAAAATAAAACTTAATCAAGATTTTAAATTACCTATTTTTTCATGTTAATAAATAGAATAATTAAGATTACATTAAACATTTTAATCATGGTACTTGATTAATATGAATTAAATCTTCTTTTCTTTTTTTTAAGATTAATTTTTATTTTTATATGAGTACACTGCAGCTGTCTTCAGACACACACCAGAAGAGGGCATTGGATCCTATTACAGATGGTTGTGAGCCCCCATGTGGTTGCTGGGAATTAAACTCAGGACCTCTGAAAGAGCAGTCAGTGCTCTTAACTGCTGAGCCTTTTCTCTAGTCCCCTTATTGTTTATTTTCATAGCTCTTACAGTTCTTTTACAAGAAGTGTCACATTTTAGAGGGCTATATGTGAATAGTTTAAAATTTTTTTTGTCTTGCCTTTTTGTCAGTACTTTGAATCATTTGTTTTAGATAGATCTTAGCAATGGAATTATTTTAAAAATTATAAAGTGTTCCCTGGTTAAAAGTGTGTGTGTGTGTGTGTGTGTGTGTACGTGTACATACGTACGTGTGGAGAGAGAGAGAAAGAGAACACATACACATATGTTAGTATCATAGATCAAAAAAATGTTAAAAATTAATAATGGATAAAATTTGCATGATGATTATTTTTTTTGATAGGTATTTTTTGTATGTAAAGTTCCTATACTGTTTAGGAATTTCAGTCTTCTGCTGAAGAAAAAAAGAAACATTTTAATATTAGATTTAATGTTAGAAACTTCTTTGTGCTCAGGCAATGGTGGTACACACCTTTAACCCCAGAGTGGGAGGTAGAATCAGGTGAATCTCTGAGTTCATGGCCAGCCTGGTCTATGGAGCTCCATCTGGGACAGCCAGGGCTACACAGAGAAACCCTGTCTTGACAAATCAAAAAAGAAAAGAGAAAGAAAGGAAGAAGGAAGGAAAGGAAAGGAAAGAAAAAGAAGATAATACTTTTGTAGCATTTCTGTGTTTTTAGTACTCCATATTGTTTAAATGCTTTGCAAGGTGCCAAATGAAGTATAAGAAATTATGGTCTTTTGAATGCCTAAAATTTATATATCATATAAAAACATTTTGTCTTGTTCTTTATTTTTCTTTTTTGTAGTTACTTCATATTTAAATCTTTTAAACACCAGCAAACAGTTCCACCACAAAACTCCAGCTAGAAGAAGGCAGAGAAATTAAATGAAAATCTGTTTACTATGTTGTGAGGTCATTTAATACAGGCTTTGGGATCTCATACATAATAAGATTATCAGTGCCCAGAAGTGAAGATGAAGTACTTTATTCCATGTCTTGTGTTTTTAAAAATTCTGATTTGTAAAGTGGGAAATAATTCAGAGTTTTAACGTTTGCAGAGCACTGGCACTTTGACTTATAAAAGCTTTGGATTTTGTTTTGTAACATTGAGTATTTTCTTTTTTAAAATAAAAACTTAACAAGCATGTTATAAGCCTGTTGGTAATGGGGCAGTGGTGGCGCACGCCTGTAATCCCAGCACTTGGGAGGCAGAGGCAGGTGGATTTTGGAATTCGAGGCCAGCTTGGTCTACAGAGTGAGTTCCAGGACAGCCAGGGCTACACAGAGAAATCTGTCTCGAAAAAACCAAATCCTAAAAACAAAAAACAAAAAAGAAAAGAAAGAAAAAAAAAGGTTGTTGATAAACTTAGAACAGTGGAGTAATCTGTAGAGTAGAGGGTTTGAAGGCCTAGCTGTTCTGTCTAATCTAAGCCTGATCTCTTGGACTTCCTTTATTATCCCAAGGACTCAGCCTTAACATAAGTGTTTACTCTTACTAGACTTCCCTCAAAACTATACCCGTAGTCATGTGACTAAAAGGATTTACCTATTATATTTTACTTTTCTCTTGATTTAACCAAGCAGATGCTTTCTCATGTAGAGGTATATACTTGACTGGGTAGACAGCTGATGAAGTATCATCAGATCATGTCTCATGCATTGCACACTCAGGTGTGTGAGCTCTGAGCTTGCTGCTCTCCTGGGCAGCATTGTGCTGCTGTGGAAGCACTGCCAGGTTAACATGTATCAGCCTTGCTTGTTACCTGAGTTGTCTGGAAACCTGTGTGACTTGCCTTCCAGATCCTCTGACTTCATCTGCTTCATCCTTGTTTAATGACTTCGGTGCCCTCAGCATCTCCCAGAGAAGGAAGGTAGGTGAAATTGGAATTCCAGTACAACTAAATGGCGGTTTAAAGGTGACATTGGGTACCCACTACCAGCATTTTCCTTAGTGGGAGTAAGACCTTCATGTATGGGTTGAGTGTTCTTCTTGCCTTTACTTAAATTTCTCCTTATCTATCTTTTTGCTTTCTGTCATTGCTTTTGGCTTTTTGAGTTGTGATCTTGCATAGCTCGGGCTGGCCTTGTATTTATGATGGTTCTCCTGCCTAAGCCTCCCCAGTGCTGGCATTGTAGCATGCAGCACCACCAGGCCTGATGACGCCTCTCTTACGCGGTATTTTCTTTGGTCTATATGCATGGGGTGACAAATTTTACGCAAAGGGATGAAATCCTTTGCTTGCTTTTTGTTATTTTTCTATATTCTGTTGCTGTTAATAATGATACAGTATAGGTCCCTTTAACCACATTTTAGCACATTTTTACACTTCTTTATAACCAAATTTCAAAGGGTTTTCCATAATTTGTACTCAGTACAAAACAAACCTAAGATGTGCAACTTTTCATAATTGACCCAGCTGTTTAGAACTAAATTTTAATTAAAATTCTATGAATTTGTTTGTTGTTATTTTGCTTTGTGGAGGGGGTATGGGAAAGGAGGGCAGGGACAACAGTCTTACTCAGCTCAGGCTGGACTTGAATTCACAACACTACTTCCTCAGTTTCCCAAGTGCTAGAATTATAACTATGTGCCACCATGCTTAAGTCTTAAAACCTGTTCATGTTACAATTTTGATTTAATTTGTTATAGTTTGGAATTGAAGTTATAGACCATTGTAGAGTTTTATAAGGACTTATTTTGTGGCAAATTGAAACAAATACTTTGATGCCTTTGGGTTTGAATGAGAGCCATGCTGATGCCAGTAGTCAGAGAAGCTAGTCATTTGGTTAGGACCAGTAGCAGCTAGATCCAGGATCTTGATGGTAGTTAATGCAATATTTAAACACTCTTTCCCCAAGAATAAAGCTAGTTTTGCCTTACACGCTTTCTCATAGATTGGGATGTGGTAGAGGTGGACACAGCAGACGTGGTGGTGATAGTGAAAAGTAGCACTGAAAGCCGTCAATGACAGAAAAGCAACCACTACTTGGGGATGAGTTATCTAGAGCTCTCTGTAGAAAAAGAGAAGACTTCCCTTTGTCTTATTAACAGCTTTCTTTCTCTTAGTTAAAAAAAGTTAGCTATAGTAAGTGTTGTTTCTGATACCTGAATAGAAATTAGGATGGTAATTGAGTATATAAAAGTATTCCTATGAAAATTAAATTAGTTGGCTGTACCTTTTTTTTTTTTTTTTTTTTGAGACAGGGTTTCTCTGTGTAGCCCTGGCTGTCCTGGAACTCACTCTGTAGACCAGGCTGGCCTCGAACTCAGAAATCCGCCTGTGTCTGCCTCCTTGTAATCCCTGCTGGAATTACAGGCGTGTGCCACCACTGCCTGCCTAATTGGCTGTATCTTAAACAGCTGAAATATACTATTTATAGCTGTTTTTGAAAAATATAGCAAAAATTAATGGAGATTTTAAGGGGAAAATATAGCACATGTCTGGGTTTTTTGTCTTTTTTTTTTGTTGTTTTGTTTTGTTTTGTTATGTTTGTTTTTCCTTAGAAGAAAACAATAAAGGAAACGTTAGTATGTGATTTCAGTGCTTTGTAGCCCAGGCTGGCCTTTGACTAGCAGTGACTCTCTTCTACCTCCTGAGACGTAGAGTCATAGGCTTGAGCTCCCCTGCCTGGCCTTCAGTCTTAGAATGCATTTTAGTAGTAGCAGTAGTAGCAGAATAATAGTAGAAGGAACCACTTTTCTCAGAGATCCTTGGACTTCTAACCCTGTGACCTTGTCTGTCAAAGATTGTAATCTTCCCATTTCTGAAACACTGTTAGGCACTTCCTAAACTGGATGCTTGTCTTTTATCTTTAAAATCCCTAAAATCCCGCAGTGTCTGAAAATCAGAAGTGTTGAGATCTAACTGGAAAATCCCCTTTGCTGCTGTTGACATTTAATTTTATGTGGGAGGGAGGGACAGATTGGGAGGGGTTCTTTCAGTGGTTTGAGATAGTATGTGCTATTTCTGTGGGTATGTGCATGATGCAGTTCCGTGGAAGTAAATACAAATTAAAATTATTTAATTAAATTACCTGCTTATTTAAGCAGGATAGCGTACTCACTAATCCTTTAAAATAATGTTAGAACAAATAGTAGGACATTCACTATTATTTCATAGCCTGTAAGGTAAATTACTTTCCAGAATCTCAGGTGGGCTCATCCCAACAGTCACCTGTCTTTACAGTATGTGAACACATTAATGAGTGCCAACTTAAAAGTATTTGATGGTTGCGGAATACAGCGAATTCTCTAGATCCATGAGCACACATAATGAAAAGATATTTGATAGTGATGACTTGGAGATGGCTAAGTCATCTAGGTAGAAAGGTACCCATGATTAGAAAGGAAGGGGCCTCAGCAAAGTCTTACAGGGACTAGAGGTGGACATCCTAGTATTCTTAGGAGCTTATTGAAGTAAAATATGCTGTGAAAAGTAGTATAAAAAGGTTCGTAGCCATCATTTGTCATTAGATATGTGGGAAGATCCGTGAACATTTCCATATATGAAGTTATATATACCTTTGGTCATTACAGATAGAATCACGGAGCAGAGCCAGCTTCAGCAGAGTGTAGAAGCACTTGTAGCAACTTGTTAATACTGTGACATCAAATAGTATAATTATTTTTTTTGTAATTAATTTTTAGTTTTACACAAATCAATAGAACCATGTTATACAAGAAATGATTTAAAATGATTTTTATCTATGCTTGAGAAGCATTGATATTTTTGCTTTTCCTGATTAAGAATTTATATAAATTGAAAAGGTTATAATATGAGATACATGTAATTATTCTTGGGCAAGATAGATATTAGGAGAAGTAAATTTTAATTTTATATTCTATGGGAGAATTAAGTCCCTATAAAATGCTACCTATGACTTTTGTTTAAAAAGTTAAAGTTAATATACTAGAGATTAGAGATTAATACATGAAGAAACTTAGCAGCAAGGAAGGTACAGTTAAATTTGGTTACTGGTGTGGAGTCACTAAATCAAAGATGTAAAAATTGGTTGTCAAATCTTTTGAAAACAAAATATTCTTTTATCAAAGTTAGATGTAGGAACCCAGTTGTGATCTCGGTCGGTGCTCCAGGCTTGAGTGCTTCTTGCTGTGCTGTGGCTTTTGGTGCAGAGCCACCACATATGGTCGGTGTCAGTTAGGCAGATGAGCGAGCAGCAGGAGCAGTCGGATACTCTTGGATTTCCTTCTCTCTCAGGGTGATTGGTCACTTCATTTTTCTCCCTCTTCCAGAATAAAAATACTCCTTAGGTACTATGTTTGCATTTCTTTGGCCTACTTTAGTGAGTTTCAGTCAGTAAGACTGAAATATCAGTAGGGTGACATGTTCATTTCTGTCAGCTTTTAAAGTCTTTATGTTAAGTTAGTTTCATGACACACCAAGATTTTTGGAATATTTGTTCTCCTGAGTTTAAGCTCATAGTCAGGATGAGAGAAGTGGGTCCCAGGGGCATAGCTTGCCTGCTGTATTTTGTGATGTAGTGTGGTTGGTGGAGCTACTTGTGGATTATTTCGCTTGAGAGTACAATTTACTGGTAGTATTCTCCCTGATTATTGCTTTGTTTGAACCCAGTTCTGGTCTTCTGGTTCTAGTGCTTGACGTAAGACTGTACTGTGCCTGTCACAAAGCTTACTGAGGATAAACAATTTCCTGTTTTCTAGGGAATATTTTTTATTTTTAATTGTTTGTGCAGTGAGCATTTGTGTTGAAATAAGAATTTCTTTTTTTCTTTTTTTGTGCAAGGATCGGGGGTGGGGGCAGTTGGGTGGAATGAGAGGGCAGGGCCTCTACATGGCTCTGACTGGCCTGACACTCACTATGTAGACCAGGCTGACCTTGATCCACCTAGCTCTGTCTTCCAAGTGTTGGGACCAAAGGTGTGCATATGGCTCTAAGAAAGATTTTTTCTTAGATTTTTTTTTTTCAAATTCATGACTGAAAGAATCTTTTTGTTTTTGATTGATTTTTCAAGGTAGCACATTTTGTTTTGGAGGTTGTTTAATGTGTGTGTGTGTGTGTGTGTGTGTGTTTATGTTGTGAGTAGTGTGTAGTTTAAACATCATATCCAAACAAGTGAACTTAGGTAGTTTTTACACAGTATGTAACACTATTGGACATACTTGTCATCCAGTCTTCAAACTTTAGAGATTTTTGAGTTAGTTTTTATATAGCAACAGTTGTTTAATAAATATGTGGTGGGTGCTTTTGCCTTAGACCTTAGAGCTAGTAGATCATTATGAGATTATCTGCTTGAATTTAGTGAACCCTACCGCGATCATTTAATTTATGAAGTATACCTGTTACCAAGAATGCGGGCCTTGATAGTGATTCTTTTTGTTTGCCTAGGATGTAGATGTGGGGGAATGAATTAGTAAAGATGGTTTTAGCCAACCCATGTTTTGTTCACCAATCTGTTAATTGTAGTTCTTAATTTTTTCCCTTTATGTTTGAAGAATGAGTTAATTTTTTAGGCTTTATTTCTTTGATTATCATCTGTTATTGTTTCTTATTGATTCCTTCATGCTAGTAAGATTGAGTTTCAGGTTTTGATAAATGACATTTGGATTGTGATGTGTTAAGAGGTACTTTAAGATGCAGGGTTGGTTTCTTAGAGACAGGGTACTGTAATTAAGAGAACAGGGTTTTTAGCCTGACCTTGTTAGTGGTGAGAGTGTAGAAAATTTATTTTAACCTCTTTTAAGATTTGTTTTGAATCCATCAAGTTGCTGTAATGATGGGCATTAGCTTTATAAAATCGTGCATATTAAACACATTAATGGATGTATGATGTTTGGTGTACTGTCATGAGCTTGTCAGTACTTAGTCTTTTATAGCTTGTGACTCTGCACTTTAGAAACTCAATCTCTTTCTGAGTATGTAGCTGGATTACTTCGCATTGTTTCTCATTTCAGATCATAGGACAATTTTGCAATGTACTCAGATTCCTTTAAAGTTTCAACTAAGCAAGTATATAGATATGTTAAATTTTAAAAATGTCTGGCTGGGGAAATAGTTCAGTTAGTAGAGTGCTTATCAAGCATATATGATGCTTGGGGTTGATCTGATCCTCAGAACTGCATAACTCATATGTGGGTTTATACTCAGGAGGAGAAATGAGGAGGATCTGGAATTTTAGGCTAGTCTGGGCTACCTTAGACTGTGTTTCACAAAAAACAAAACAAAGGACTGGGGAGAGATGGCTCATTGTATAAACTGCTTGCTGTAACAAACCTGGGGACCTGATTGTGATCCCCGCACCACAGAGGATGGGTGTGTTGAAACTGTGACCTTAGATTTGTTGGCCCATGCCTAGATGTAATCCCAGCATCCCAAAGGCAAAGGCAGGTGAGAGAATTGCCTCAGGTTGGAAGCCAGCATGGTCTATATATACATGGTCTACACACATGGTCATCTAAAGAAGGCCTGTGTAGCGAAATTGGCTTTAATTAGTTTTAGTGGTCTGTTTGTACTCCAATGAATTTAATTATTGATGATTAATGTAATTATAATGTTATAATTATTTTGTATAAGTAAAGATATACTGAAATAATTAGGCCATTTAGTTAACTAAGGGTTGACCTTCTGGAGTTAGAGGAGATTGTGGGAGAAAGCATACTTATTTGGAAATAAGTGTGTAGTAAGCTCCAGCCATTCTTGTCAATGGGCTTAACAATCGATTGTGGAGAAAGGGATTTTGGATTGTTACTGCAGAAGATAATAGATTTGGACTGTCACTAAACATCAAGTGAAGGGATATGTTTGCCTTGTGTTCATGACTTTTGACTTTTTTGAGCATGTGTTTTTTTTTTTTTTTTTTTTTAGTTATTGTTTCATAGTACAAATAATAGAAATCCTTGCTTATGAATGTGATATTTAGAGGGATTTCTTGTAATTTGAGGTAAGGGAAACATTTTGGGGACAGCAAGTTGTTCTCTGGTCTGTCATTGTTGATAAGGATGGTATGCAGTGTTGTCGATGTTGCTTTGTGGTCACTAAGGACTCCGTGCTGTGAGCACTGGCCTGTTGTTAGTTTTTATTTTCTACACAAGTGGACATCACTCCTTCTCTAGATTCTAAATGTTTTTGAAAAAAAAGAACAGAATTTACCCTTCATTTATTTCTAAGGACAGAAAGGCTGACACTGAAATCTTGAGTGAGTGAATGAAATTTTTTTAACCATGGCGGTGCTAAATAAGAGGGTCAGGAGTTCAAGGTCTCACCTACACAGTGGGTTCAGAAGCAGCCTTGGCTACATGGGCCCTGTCTCAAAAGCAGCTCTTCTCCCCCATAGCTGTACCCCAAACAACATAAAAGTGCATAAGTAGAGAGACTTAGCCTGCCCTGTGAGGGATTAGATTAGCTATTCTTCAGTCTTAAGTCACAGGCCAAATCCTTAGGAAAGTAAAGATTTTGTAAAATAGGGGTAGGAGGAGGTGTTAAGTAGTAGTGGCTTTGAAGGCTTTGAATTGTAAGTCAAGGTTCTAAATAGCAGAAAGCTATGATGCTATAAAGCCTTCAGTTTTGAGGGTGTCTCCTGTCTCTGTTGTATTGTCAGTTGTTTTCATTTGGTTTTGATTCTTGAGAACCTGACTCTTTCCAGTGTGGTCTGTAAATGAGCAGTGCCTGGCAATACTGGGTACTATGTAGAAATGAGACTTCGGCCTCTCTTCTGGTCAAATTAGTCAGAATAATCGTTTTAAAATGTCTTTTATGGTGATGGGGATGAAACCCAGGGCTCTGGGGATGCCAGGTGAGTGTGATGTGGTGAGCTGCACTCCCACATCCTCGCGCTTGTTCACTTCTACTCTAGAAGAGATTTTCATCCTTTTTTCTCTTGAAAACTTGTACTCAAGATGCCTTTAAAACTAAATCCTGACAAAAAGTAAGACTGTCTAGCTTCCACTATCTTATTGTCTTAACTGTTAAATTTTGTAAGCTATAAAAATCAGTCATCTTTGTAGAAAATCTTGATTCCAGGTTAAAAAAAGTATGTCTTAGAAAGGGAGCAAGGGGGAAAGGAAAGAAGGATGTTGTAGGCAGCACTGGGTGTTTGACCCCAGGACAAAGACCCTGGGGACCCTGTTGTGGTGCTGGCTTGCTGGGGGATAGAGGGAAGAGGCTGTTTGTTAGAGGGCATACATGTCCCCATTTCATAATAATTAGTAAGGAGTGCTCAGGCTGTTTGGGAACAAGAGCAACACAAGTATTGGCTCTTTTTGTTTTTTTGTTTTTTTTTTTTTTCTCTTTTTTTGATAATTACAATTCTTTACTCTTGTCTGAGAGTTTTAGAAGCTAAGGGGAAGGAGAAAGATATGTTTGCCTTGTGCTGAAGGAAAACTCACATAACATTTGTTTTTGTTTCCTTTTCCTCACCACCCACTTGATTATTTCGGTTTTCTGCTAATCTGTAGTTTTTAGCCTACCATTCTCTTTGCACTCTGCATTTACTACATTCAGCCTCGTGTTCTGCAATGGTACTTAGCCAGAGGCAGTGGCGCCTTGTGTGGAGAGAACATTTGGCAAATCCTGAAGACAGTTTTGTTGATAGTGTGGTAATAGTCCTGCTGTAGGAATCTAGTAGGGAAGACAATATAAGCCTTTAGAAATAAGGCTTGGGCACTCCAGGTGTAGTGCTGAATTTGAGAAAGCTTGACCTCTTTGCCAGAGTCCAGTAATTTGTCGCCTGCTTCCAGTTTCATGCCTACACCTCCAGATGCATCCACTCCTGTCAAGTCTTTCTTAACCATTCCTTTTGCCACCTGAGGTGCAAATTTGTTAGTATAGATTATGATACAATAAGCTGTTTTCAAGCTTCTGTCTGTGTCTCTTTATTAACTCTCAGTTGTCTAGTGATGCAGGAGCTCAGTGCCGCCGAGCTGTGATCTTTAGTTGCATTTTCCCAAGGCCGCAATTCCCACTTCAAACACAGTCTCCGCGAGCCCACACCCCAACTGTCTCCCTTCCTCACCCCACTTTTCCTCATTTTCTCCTGGTTTGGCACACTTATTCTGCCTTAAACGCCTGCTTACGCACTTCTTGTGAAGTGCCTGTCTCTGTTCTCTTGGTACCTCAGTCCTGTGTGCATTACTGTGTTGTGTCAGTGAGTTGTACTTCCCTGTAGAGCCTCCTAGACTACAACCTCTGGTCCAAGGAAAGGTGCATGTGTGCGTGTGTGGCATTGTATTCTGAGCACCTACAATAGTCCCAATACAAAGTCCTTTCTCAGATGTTCAGTTGCAGTTTTGTTTTTCTAGAACTTGCCCAGCTGACTTGGAAATTAGCTTTACAGATGAAACATTGTTGTGGTTTTGTTCTGTGCAGTGAGGCTTGCATATAAGCTTCTCTTTATTTTACTCTATACTTGTTTTGTTGTTGCTATACCGTTATGCTCTCTGTTGCTGCCATTTCTTTTTGAATGTCATTTTGCTTTGTGAATTTGTACCCTTTTGCTTTTGGTACTTTATTTTTTAAATCTCAATTATTTTTTAAATCTCAATTCCCCCCCCCCCCCCCAAGACAGTGGCTTACTATGTAGCTCTGGCTGCTTCCCAGCTGCTGGGATTAAAGGCATTTGCCCCACACTAGCTGCTTCTGCCATTTTAAATAATGGTTCTTCGTTAGATCTCTTTAGTGTCCTGCAAAGCCATGTAGCTTGTTGTCTGTTATGGCTCCATTCCACAGATCTCTTTAGTTGCAGGCACTGAGTATGGAATAGAGGGAAAGGAGTAAGAATTGTTTGGAAAAACCAAGAAACAATTATAATGAGAATTGTTGGGGATGAAAGGTGATATAATTGTTTTCTATATTACTAGTGTGCTACATGAAAGATGAATTACATTGACTGTTTTAACAGTCAAAAAAGTAAATTTAAATTTCTATAGAACATTTAAAGTTTTATATATATATATATATATATATATAAAATTTCGGTATATGATTAGAATTGAAGTATCTTTAAGTGTTTTGGCCAGTTGTGACTTAAAAAAAAAAAAAAAAAACCAAACATTTTTGCTGATGTGTACAAGTGTTTTGCCAGCATGTATATCTGCACCTTGTGTGTGCAGTATCTATGGAGCCCAGAAGAGGGGATCAGAAGCCTTGAAACTGGAGCTGCATATGGTGGTGGGTGCTGAGAATTGAACCCAGAATCTTTGGAAAAGCAGCCAGTACTCTTAACCAGTGAGCCATCTCCTCCCCACCTCATTATGATTTTAATTGTCTTTTGATATTTTAACATTTGTGATATAGGTAGAAGAGTTTATACCCCAGGATTTTTATAAAATACAAAGTTTTAATAGTAAATATATTATTAAGGTTATTATTCTCATTATATGTCAAAGCCTTACAGTAATTGTCTTGAACAGAAAAAAAGTATGAGTTCAATCTTAACTTTTTTCTGTGGAATTTTGATGTTCAAATACCTTGATTTAAAATTGTTCCACTTAAAATGTGATTGTGGCATGAGCCACAAAGCACATAGGATGTTTTCATCCAGAGACCTTCCCTCTGACTCAGACGTGCATGGAGGGAGCTGCTTTAGCTTCACAAACCTCTACTGGTCAGATTATGGGGTAGGTAGGTAAAATAGTTTCTTACTTAATTCAAGTTTAGTTTTTATTCACCTTATTAGTATAGGTCTTATGAAAAGAACTGTATTACACAGAATAATGTTTATAGGCATTTCCAGGGTTTAGAAATTCATAAATTGTGTATTTTTTTAAATTGGTGTTTCTACCCCTGTCTTTTTAAATTTTATTTTGTGTGAGTGTTTCCGCTGTGTGTATGTATGTGTACAATGTGTGTGTCTGGTGCCTGTATAGGTCAGAAGAAGGTGTTAGAGAGTGAAGAGACTGGGGTTATAAATGTATGTAAGGTGCCACATGGATGCTGGAGATTGAACCTGGGTCTTTTGAAAGAGCAGCCGCTGCTGTTAACCATTGAGCCAACTCTCCGGTTTGTCTCAACTTCTTTTAAGGTCAAATTTTTCTGTGTAGTTTGGGCTGACTCAAGACTTAAGAATGCTTCTACTTCAGCTGCTTGAGTGCTGGGATTGTAGATTTTTTTCACCAACATACATGTAACAATATGCTCCCTTTATATTAGATTTAAAAACAAAATCTTACCTCGATGTTGCATTCTAATGATTTTTAGTACTCTTAGTACATTACATATTAGGGTACAGCAATAAGTATGTATGTAGATCTTATTTCAGGTTTTTGAGGAAATGCCTTTTCAAATGTCTATCAGTTTATTTCCTGACAGGGACACACACAAATATACATGTTTATGTAAGTTGTGCTTATGCACATGTAACCTTTAAGGTGCAATGAATGTAGTTTAAGGGAAGATGGTAGGCTCTTACATCTTCTCATATGGTCCTGATAGCTTCTGTGAGGATGGCATACTATTAGTATGTTAACAAATGAATTTGCTATTTTTTTTCACAATTTATTCACTATTATTCTGTTCAGGTTACTATAATTAAAAAAAAAAAATCTGTGGGGGCTGGAGAGATGGCTCAGCACTGACTGTTCTTCCAAAGGTCCTGAGTTCAATTCCCAGCAACCACATAGTGGCTCACAGCCATCTGTAATAGAATCTCATGCCCTCTTCTGGTGTGTCTGAGGACAGCTACAGTGTACTCATATAAATAAAATAAATCTTAAAAAAATTTTTTTTTGTTTTTTTAAATTTGTTTTGTGCCCCGAAACCATTTTTTCATATTTCAGTGAGAATAGGTAAGTTCATTGGGAAGTTATATAAAACATTCACCTTGCTAAGTTAATTTCTATTCATGAGGCTATAGGAGCAGATAATAATTCTCTATAACATTGGTTGTTATGTATGTAACCTTGTCCAGCCTGTGGATACTGTGGTTATTTTAGAGAGGTTTGATTGGGTGGGAGATGGTGGGTGGTTATAAACTAAGCATATTCCTAGCAATTTTACTTGTTTTCTCTCCTGCCTTCACGTTAGGTTAGGTTAGTATGGGGATGTTAGGAGTGGCTGGTTTCTTTCCTTCTTTCTCCTAGCCAAGGAAGTATCGCCTGGGGATGCTGGAGGAGAGGCTAGTTCCGATGGGATCAAAGGCACGAAAAGCAAAGAACCCTATTGGCTGCCTTGCTGACAGGTGTAAATCAGGAGTACCCATCAATATGGTTTGGTGGAACAGAATCACAGAAAACAATTTACAGGTAAAAATAATTTTTCTTAGACATATTTTGAAACTGATTCTTGGTTTCTTTCTGTCTGTGGGCTGGTGGATAAGATGGGCTGGCCTAGCTGATACACTTAAGTCATTCAATTGTTTTTCTAAAGTCAAAGCAAGGTTAGTTTAGTTTGAGACAGGGTTTCTCTGTGTAGCCCTGGCTGTCCTGGAACTTGCTCTGTAGAACAGGCTGACCCTGAACTCAGAGATCTGCTTGCCTCTGCCTCCCTAGCACTGGGGTTAAGGGTGTGTGTCACAGTGTCTGCCTCACAGATGTTTGGCCACTGCCTCCTCTTCCTCCTCCTCCTCTTCCTCTTCCTTTTTCTCCTCTTCCTCTTTTTCTTCCCCTCTTCCTCCTCCTGTTCTTCTTCTTCCTTCTCCTCTTCCTCCCCCTTGCTTTGAGAGGGTTTACTTGCCTTTTAAAAAATTTTTGCATTGACTTGTGTGTTGCACATGTGTTCATGTCTGTACTTGTGTATGTCTTGGAGCACATGTGTAGGTCAGAGGACAGCCCATGGGGCCCACCTTGAGGCTCCTGGGAGTCAGATTCCGTCTCAGGCTCGGCAGTAAGTGTCTTTATTGAACCATCTTGTTGGTTCTGCTCTATTTCTTTGTGGGTTTTTATTTGTTTGTTTGTTGTTTTGTTTTTGAGATAGGGTTTCTCTGTGTAGCCCTGGCTATCCTGGAACTCACTCTGTAGACCAGGCTGACCTCGAACTCAGAAATCTGCCTGCCTCTGTCACCCAAGTCCTGGGATTAAAGGCATGTGCCACTACCACCTGACTTATATTTTCATTAAATTAAAAATTATATTTCATTGAAAATTGGGCATTATTATATGATAGGGGTAGTACTATTAATTATAACTTTAGTTAGAAATTGTGTTTCCTTCCAAATTGTGAATTAATTAGTACTTAAAATATATTCTTAGCTTCAAACCCCACATGTATATACAAAAGGATAATACAAACTTAATAACTCGGTTCACTTCTGTTTTTAAGTTCGATCCTATAGCATTTTACTCGGTAATATTATTTTGGTAACAATAAGTTGACTTTGGCGGAAGAATAATTTATTCCAAAAATATTGGAAAGTTGGTATTTTCCTTAACTGAAACTTCAAAGTTAAGGAAAACCAACCATCCAGGGAGTTTGACAAAATCATATTTAAAACAATTTTGTTGAAAGGTTTTGAATATATTATGAATCCTATGTTCATATATTAATAGTTTTACAGAAATTTTCTTCTCTGAGGTATGTAGAAAAGCTATTTTGTTTGGGCTATTACAATGTTTTTCCAGTTTTAAAGTGGAATTTCTGAAAATCTGTTGAAGCAGCCAGCTAAGTGGGCTGTGACGCTGACAGGGCTGAGGCCTGGCTCCCTTCTTGCCTCGCTCATCACATGTGCTCTAGCTCCTTTTCTCAGGGAAAGGGGTAGAGACAGGAGGTTAGTAAGAGAGTGCACGCTCAAGTTATAATTCTAAAAAGTGCTAATAAAAGCACCATGACTCTGAGGTCAAGAGAGCATTGGGTGCTCACAACCATCTATAATTCTAGCTCCAGAGGGTCTAACACCCTCCTGAATGAATGAATAAAAAATTTTATTAATGTGTGAAAAATGGAATCCATGTCATCCGAATCTAACATATTTCTAATGGTGTCACTTTATGCTTCACATTTCTTTTAAAGCATGGAAGGTTCTCCCAGCTCAGAACTTGGAAGCTTGACACTGCCTCCCAACCTGAGTCACGTGCTGAGTTACTGAAGAATACTCATCTGGTATTTGTGGATTCCTAAGCCAGGAACCTGTAGTAGTTCTGAGCCAAGGCAGTCATTGTACTGTATTATTTTTTTTTCTCTTAGAAATAAATCCCATACCATTTTGGGACCTTTTAATATGTTTTTATATTTTTGATATAAAAAATTTAAAAAAGTTTTACAGCCAGATTCATTTTTTGCATTTTTTTTCATTTTTAAACTATGAGCTCTTCTCATTCTATGAGCAGTTTAAAATTTTTTCATATTTCAAAATTATAGCCATTATTTCATAGGTGGTAAGCTTAATAGATACTCTATTTTTACATTTGTTGTCTTTTGGCTAAATGTTTATGGAATGAGGGTTATAGTTCAGTGAAGAGAAACCCCTTTTGAGAGAAGCTAAGTAACAGAGTATAAAGAGTCAATAAAGAGGTTGGAGCCCATGCTTTTCAGACTGTCTCTCCACTATTGTACCTGAATTAGCAGTGTAATTGTTTATGTAACTGTGTAGCTGAGCTTCTGCCAGGAGACTTCATCTTGAGAATGCCAGTGATTAGAGTTTAGTAGAAATGGACTATAACTTGGGCAATAATTTGTGCCATTTGAAAAACTAGACATTTTTCATAATTTATTGAAGTGACATCAAGCTATCTTCCTTGTTTAAAACAAGGAAGAGTTTTAAACATCTCATTGATTTATTGATCTTGTTTTTTTTCCACTTATGAAAACCAATTAAAAATTAGCAATAACATCTCTGTTTTGAGACTTTGTTTTCAACTTAATTAACTTATTCTTTGATAGCTTTATGCATGTATATAGTGAATTTTAAGTTACTTCTACTCCTGTTACTCTGTCTCGTCTCTTCTTCCATTGAGTCCTTCTTTTCCATTAGTCTCCTCCCTGTTTCCATGTCCTTTCTGTTGTGAACCATTGCTTGCCTGAGCATGGCTGGGTGGTCATTTACAGGCCTAGTCCTACTTCTCAGTGGCTATATCACTGAAGAAAATGGCATTCCTTTCTCCAGCAATCATTAACTGCCAGTAGTTCCTCAGGTAGGAGTGGGGACTCCTGAGCCCTTTGTCATCTGTGATGAAATGTTAACAGGTCCAGTCTTGTATAGGTAGCCATAGTTTTATTAAATCCATGACTACAATAGCCATGTCTTGTCCGGGAGGGTTTTTGTTTTTTGTTTATTGTTTTTTTTTTAAGTACATCTCTTTATCATTTGGGTCTGCATTCACTCTATGTGTGTGTGTGTGTGTGTGTGTGTGTGTGTGTGTTTTGCCTTTGAAGCTGTATTTCTTGAAGTTGAGGATAGTTATCTTGGTTCTGGGAACCAACCAATTTGTGTCTTTCTTGAGAGCCATTTTTCTAGTCCCCCTCATTTTAAAAAATGTTATGTATGTTTTGCCTGCATCTATGTATGTATGTATGTATGTATGTATGTATGTATGTATGTATGTGTACTGTGTGCTTGCTAGTGTCCATAAAGACCAGAAGGGGCCATCGAAGATCCTAAAATTAGAGTTACAGATGATTGAGAACCATTTTTGTAGTTACTGGAAACTGAACTCAAGTCCTTTGGAAGAACAGCCAGTGCTCTTAATCCATGAATCATCTCTCCAGTTCAGTGAAGGATATTAGAAATATAAATTTATGGTATTCTTGATAATAACACATGCCCATTGAAGCCAAAAAGCTAGAAAAGCTGTTACACTTGTTTGTTGGGTTGGCAAACCCAGCAGTCAATCAGTTATTTTCTGTAATGATCATTTTAAATTTACGGTGATCTGATTTGAGTGCAATAAGAGATATAGTTAAAATCAGAAGAGAAGGCATAGGGTGTACCATTCCCATTTTGAACGAAACTGACCATTCCAGAATCAACCTGGCAGATATCCTAGTTCAGATGTTCACTAACCCTTGGCTGGCCAGTTTTTATCAACTTCTTTTTTTTTTTTTTCCATTCCTTTAAGTGTATTTCATTCTTCTTGCTTGCCTAGACCCTTTCCTCTAAAAAGATTTCCATCAGAGGACTTTGTCAGTGGCTCCATTTTCTTGTTCTCTTATCCTTCCCTAAAAGCTTTGCTTAGATTTTCTCATCTTTCTTTAAAGCCTGTGTGCTGAATCTTTGAATACTGATTACTTTCTACTGCATCTCTGCTTTACACTTACGGCATCATTAACCTTCTCCTCGTCATCGTCGTCATCGTCTTCTTCATCGTTGTCATTTCTTTGTGTTATAAGTCTCTCCTTCCTCCCCACTGCCCATCATCAACCAGTTGAGTATGGAATTCAAACACCTCTCACCAAGGATCAGAACACTTTTCCTGCTTTGAAGTTGACTTTTTCTTTTCTACACATGTTCAGGTTTAGCAAGGTTTTTG
Source organism: Apodemus sylvaticus (assembly GCF_947179515.1). Classification (NCBI taxonomy): domain Eukaryota; kingdom Metazoa; phylum Chordata; class Mammalia; order Rodentia; family Muridae; genus Apodemus; species Apodemus sylvaticus. The sequence goes on along the minus strand of NC_067493.1, from coordinate 17,709,721 downwards.
TCTGTGTGAGAAAAGGCTCTAAAGCAGCAGCTCCCAGCCTGGGGGTTGAGTGACCCTTTCACAGGTGTAGTCACCTAAGGCCATCTGCATATTAGATGTTTACTTTAGGATTCATAACTAGCAAAATTATAGTTATAAAGTAGCTACAAAGTAATCTTATGGTTGGGGTCTGCATAGCATGAGGTACTGCATTAAAGTGTAGCAGCATTAGGATGGTTGAGACCACTGCTCTAGAGTAACTGCTTACATTTCAAGCTATGGGGCAGACAGACAGAGCACTGCCTTTCAATGGGATCTTATAATGAGATCTTGTTTTCCCCAGCAAATATTCAGGAGGTAAACCATACCATCACACCTCAAAACAGCCAAAGTTCACAACAGTTCAGTTTTTGTATTTCTCTTTTCTGCCTGTATTTCTTGTTCACTGTGCTTAGTTTGTCCTCAAGTTCCTGTTGCTTCAGTGTAAAGCTTTTTCTTCTGGTTTCCCTCTTGAAGTTAAGTTCCCTCTTGAGTTCTTGCTGAACTCATAGAAAGTCACCTGTCTCTGCTTTCCAAGTGTTGCTATGAAAGACCAGTGCCACCAAGTCCAGCTTCTTTTTTTGTTTTTTTGGTTTTTTTTTTGGATTTGGTTTTTTCGAGACAGGGTTTCTCTGTATAGCCCTGGCTGTCCTGGAACTCCCTCTGTAGTCCAGGCTGGCCTCGAACTCAGAAATCCGCCTGCCTCTCCCTCCCAGAGTGCTGGGAAGTCCAGCTTCTAATCCATTCTTTTTTTGTTGTTGTTGTTGTTTTTTTGAGACTGGGTTTCTCTGTAGCTCTGGCTGTCCTGGAACTCACTCTGTAGACCAGGCTGGTCTCGAACTGGGATTAAAGGCGTGTGCCACCACTGCCTGGCATTCTTATCCACTCTTTAAACCAAACATTTTGTATTCTGTAATTTTTTTTTTTTTTTTGGCTGTCCCAACCCTGGACCTGTTTGAGGTTGAGCGTTGAGATTGGTGCACAGTGTGGGTGCTGGGATTAAAGCTGTACACAAGTACACCTGGCAAAACTAAGTGTTTGCCTTCGAGTACCATGCACGTAGTACCACTTTTTAGGGGATGAGAACTACTGAGGTTTTTCTGCTGATTAACTAAAGGATGAAAAATCAGACAGTATATGTTACTGTTGTATTACATATAACAGTTGAGTACTCCCCATATGACAAATAGAAAACTGCTTTAGGAAAAAAACAAAACAAAACAGCCAGGCAGTGGTGGCACACACCTTTAATCCCAGCACTTGGGAGGCAGAGGCAGGTGGATTTCTGAGTTTGAGGCCACCCTAGTGTACAAAGTGAGTTCTAGGACAGCCAGGGCTGCACAGAGAAACCCTGTCTCGGGGAAAAAAAGAAAAGAAAAGAGAGAAAAAGAAAAGAAAGAAAGAAAGAAAGAAAGAAAGAAAGAAAGAAAGAAAGAAAGAAAGAAAGAAAGAAAGAAAGAAAGAAAGAAAGAAAGAAAAGAAAGAAGTTAAGAAAGAAAGAAAGAAAGAAAGAAAGAAGAGAAGAGAAAAAGAAAAAGAAAAGGAAAGAAAGAAAAAGAAAGTCCAGTTGTAATTAATCAAGATCTAAATCCTGAGATTTTTTTTTTATTCTGTCTGCTTCTATCCTTGCATTTTGATAAGTCAGCTTGTGGTACCTCTCTCTCTTGGTTTAAGTGTCTGGACATTTATTGGCTCTTTTTAAGATCTGTTGCTGGATTCCCTTTCTGGGTCATCCTGTCTCTACATACATTGTATTTTACTTGGATGGGCTCTTGCTTTTCTTGGGAAGAAGGTGGTTCATCAAACACAGACACTGAAGCTTCTTGCTGAGTTACCTCAGTTACCCTGGATCATTGTAAGTGGAGCCTGTTTCTTTTCTCTCAGGAGATGGCGTTTAATGTGGCCTTCCCTGGGAGCACCGTTCAGTCTGGAGGAAATAGATGGATCTCACTGTTATCTAGTAGTTCTTAGTTAAAAGCTTTTCTATTTTTGGATGATTTTCTTTAATCTGCTTGTCCTTTTCCATTGGGTTGTTCACTAATTGAAACTATACTTTTTTTTCCTCTCAGATTATTTTGGTCATTATTGTAAACATCACTTTGTTTTGTTCTTTTTATTTATTTATTTATTTATTTTTTTACTGAGCAGTATGTGTAATTTTGTAGTAATTATTCTAAAACCGTATGTATATATAGGTGTGTGTGTCGTGCATGCATGGGTACATATACCTATGTGTGTGCTTACAGAGCCAGAAGTTGACATTGGTGTCATTCTTACCTGTTTGCTTTATTTTCATTTTTATAAGAAGTGTTTTATGTGTATGGCTGCTTGTTTGCATGTGTGGATGTGTCCCACCTGTGTGCTTGGTGACCGTGTTCCATCTTGTAATGAACTCATGAAATTCTTAGGCAAATGGATGGAGCTGGAGAACATCATACTAAGTGAGGTAACCCAGTCTCAAAAAGTGACTCATGGTATGCACTCACTAATAAGTGGATATTAACCTAGAAAACTGGAATACCCAAAACATAATCCATACATCAAATGAGGTACAAGAAGAAAGGAGGAGTGGCCCCTTGTTATGGAAAGACTCCGTGTAGCAGTATAGGGCAAACCCAGAACAGGGAAGTGGGAAGGGGTGGGTGGGAGGACAGGGGGAGGGAAGGAGGCTTATCGGAGTGGGGGACTAGAAAAGGGGAAATCATTTGAAATGTAAATAAAAAATATATCAAATTAAAAAAAAAAGAATCTGATGCCTACTTGAATTACAGGAATGAGAGATGTAAAGCTCTATAAAGGTTTTTTGTGGTATTAGAGATCAGAATTTGCCTAAAGGTACAGATGTATTAAAGATGTATTCATGCTGCCTCAGAAGTTTTAAAATAATTATGAACCATTAAGTTTTGTGCATTACTGTGATCGTAGCTTATCTGATAAAATGATGAAATGCATGAAGACTATTGGGTTTGTGCTGGGTCCAGCATGCCTGCATAAGGGGAGGTGTGACATAGTTCCGGCCCCTGGAGCATCACCAGGCTGTTGATCTTCATGGTCCCCACATGTGCTGATGCTAGTAGCTGTTGCCCTGAAGCTGATCTGCTGTCTTTACTACTTTACTTTCATTTCTCTTTCTGGAGAATGTACTTCCCCTGTTGCCATATAAATAAAACAGATGCGGTTCTCAGGAATGAGGGATGGAGGTGGTTCTGAGGCTGTGGAGGCCAAGGAGCAGGCCCTCTGCTTGGCCTTCAGGGCCATGAGAAAGGATCCAGACAACAGAACCACACACAACAGAACCATAAAAGCCTACACAGTCCATTGTAGAAATAGTTGATTGCCAGACTTGGCCTTGAATTTGGAATCATGAAGAGATACATGTACCCTGTGGTCCAATGACTGCTGCATTAATTAGCCAAGGTGAACTTGGGTCCATCAAGGACAGAGAGTTAAAGTGGTCTCAAGAAAAGGAATGGATAGAAAAAAAATAGGAATCTCTAAAATACAAGTGAATGATGGGTTTATCTTACACACATAGACATATATACTTTAGAAACAAATGGTATTAGAAGGAGAGTATATGAGACCATGGGATTGCTAGGATAGGAAACAAAGATTAGAGAATTAAAAGATGATGGGTAAGCATATAAAACGTTAGTACTTTGTTCTTCTGGCTATTTGGAGGAATTGGAGTTGGTAATGCCCAGAGAGATTGGAGAGCTAACTGGTTACTACATAAATTTTAAAACTTTGTAAGGAATCATTTTAGTTCTAGTAGTATGTCATCTTTCTGTCTTATGTGAAAATAGTAAAGACTGCTGTCTGCTGTGCCCAGCTACCCGTGAAGAACAGGCTGTGTAAAACCCATGAGGAAATTTGCTTTTGCTTTGTGTTAAGTTTCTGCTCTAAGGAAGTGAGGGTTGAGACTGTTGACCTCGGCAGGTTTGTGAGAGGATCCACTTGGTTTCCTTGTCTACTTGTCAATATCTCCTTTGATGTAACTTTATCCTCTTGAGAAGTACTTCATCAGAAGGCTCACGTTACAGTCTCATGGATCACAAATCCTTCTGTGGATGCTACCTTTCTCTAACTGGTGCTTCTTTTAAGGGCCCAGAGAAAGTTTGGAAGCTCATTAGATATGCTTAGGTCTTGAGTTACTTAACTAGGTTATAGTGCTACTTCAGGTAGATTTTAGTCTTTAGGGCCCAGGAATGGGAACATTATAGATTTTGGTGGAATAGATTGTAATTAATAAATGCAAGACTTTGCTTATATTAGGCTGTATAATAGATTAGGATTCCTTGGGACTTTGGAGCGTTAGAGAAGTGCAGTGTAACTGCAGGCCTGTGGAGTGAACGTAGTGGTCTCTGCCTCCATCCCCTCAGCACTCCCCCATCCCACCCATTCAGTTTCCCTGACTACCCAACTTGCTGTTTCCTGATAAGTAATGGCCGGAGGACCTGTGAGACTTTTATTCAGACCCTTTGTTGCAGTGGTTTGTGTTCTCTCCTTGTGCAGTGTGCCTTGGAGTCTGTCTTTACTGCTGTTCGTAAATCTTTCATTTGGCTTTTCAACAACTTCTTCTATAGAAAGTTTTCTTCTACCTTATAAATATGCCATGTTTATCTTCTATTATCTTGGTAGCCAGAAAGAAAGACTGCTACATAAGGAACGGTTCATATGTCTAGGCAACCGTGCAGCAGATCTGAGGGCCTCGTTCCTGCTTGTGTGAGCTACTTGCATGCCTTTCTTTCAACCCTGAGTGGAAGTTTGCACTTTCACCAGTCACTTAAAAATAGTTTTGATGTACAACCTACTGGTCAGAAATTAATGGCATTTGTATTAATTACCTTTTTGTTGCTGTGATAAATACCATGCCCCAAAGCAATTTAGTAAAGAAAGGATTCATTTTGGCTTATGGTTCTAGAGGGATAGAGTACATTAACAGTGAGGAGGGCATGTATGTTAGTTGGCAAGCATATAACATTTTCATCCACATACATGGGAAGCAGAGAACAGGAAACATGGGGAGGCTATACAATTTCAAAGCCTGCTCTTAGTGACATATTTCCTTTATTGAAGGCTCCAGTTTCTAAACTAAAGGTTCTATAACTCCCACTCCTGAACGGTACCATTGGCTAGCTAGAGCTAAGTGTGAGTACATGAGCCTGTGGTGCATCAGCTCTCAACCTAGGGGCTCCACCTCTTTGGGGGTCTTTTTTTTTTTTTTTTTTTTTTTACAGAAGGACCCTTTTATAGGGGTAGCCTTAGACCATCTGCATCTCAGATATTTTACATTACAATTCTTCACAGTAGCAAAGTTACAGTTAGGAAATAGCAACAAAGTTAATTTTTTTAAGATTTATTTATTTATTATATGTAAGTACACTGTAGCTGTCTTTTTTAGATGCCCCTGTAGTGTTTGCAATATCAACACTGTTCAAAAGCCCTAATTCTGTTATTTTTTTTAAATAGAAAACAAACTATATGTTTCCAGCATACAATAGCATAGAATATACCATAAGAAATGGGAGCACAGCCAGGAAAAACTGGACCAACACAAGGCTGAAGGACAGACACCGCATTCTGTAGCTCCATGCCTGGTGTCTGGGTCTTCAGCTGCTGCAGAAGGCTTACTTAGCTGACTCCACTTCTGGCTGCGATATCTGCAACATGTATCTCTTTTGGGCTCATTCTTTCTGTCTGCAGCTGTGAGGAAGAAAGATGAGTTAGTGTCAGAGTGGAAGAAGGCTTTTGGGGCAGGGCAAAAAGAAAAGACGAGGGTTTTCAAATACAAAGCTAATGAAGAGCAGGCTAAGGGAAGTAGAATGTCACTGGTGTCATTTCAGGAGAGGGCGAGTGAAGTAGTGTAGTGGTGACTGAGTGTGGCGCTGGTCACTGATGATTACTCTTATGTAGGGTGACAACGATGAAGAGCAACAAGTAGGGCAGGGAGAAATAAAATGTGTTTACTGTGATCGCAGCCATGCACGTGGCACATGACTTGGTTAAGTTTTTCCTGTGCAGCCGCACATAGTGGTGTTTTCTCCCTTGCCCCACTTGATTCTCTTGCCTCCTCATAGAGCCCTTTGCAGATCACACACCTTTAGTACTTACCTGATGTAGTCACATTTGATTCCCAAATCCATCCTTCTAGTCCTCTGAAGTCACGTTTTTTAAATTTTATTTATTTATTTATTTTGGGTTTTTTTTTTTTTTTTTTTTTGGATTTTGTTTTTTTTCAAGACAGGGTTTCTCTGTGTAGCCCTGGCTGTCCTGGAACTCACTCTGTAGACCAGGCTGGCCTCGAACTCAGAAATCCACCTACCTCTGCCTCCCAGAGTGCTGGGATTACAGGCGTGCTCCACCACCGTCCGGCCCAAAGTCACCCTTAAGTAGTGTATTATTAGCCATTTATAGGAACTGTTTATCCTGTATGGCCCAGAACATAGAACTGAGTATCAGTATATTCTTCCTCAAACACGTTTTTACTCTCAGCACAGTTGTATACGCACATATATAACTGTGCATCGCCTAGCTCGGTTATAAATACCTGTCAGTGTCCAGTCTGGTCTCCTTTGCGGTTTCCTCTAGACTCTACTGTTACTGATGGCTTCTTATCTTGTTTCCTGTTTACTTCTTCCTTCTTACTTTTAAGTACCTTTTTTTTTTTAAGATTTATTTTATTTATGTGAGTACCCTGTAGCTGCCTTCAGACATACCAGAAGAGGGCAACAGATATCAGTACAGATGGTTGTGAGCCACCATGTGGGTGCTGGGAATTGAACACAGTACCTCTGGGAGAGCAGTCAGTGCTCTTAACCGCTGAGCCATCTCTCCAGCCCAAAGACCTTCCTTTTTGTCTGATCTTGCTCCTCTTATCTTTGCCCATCTGTTTATTATTAGGGAGAAAAGTTGAGGCCTTCTGCCCATGTTCTTGCCTGTTGAAAGACCATGCCCCCTCAGGCTTCCCTGCCTTCGAGTCTCTGTTTTAGACTTTGGCATTATGTAGTGTACCCTTTATGCCCAACTTGGTTTAACTAGCTTGTCCTTTTGTATTCAAACCACACTGTAGTTTGAGGTCGTAGCATTAGACACCTGCTTTCCCCTAGAACTTAACTGTACTATACTTAATTATTTATATTACAGCCATATAGGCAAATTGTAGATAGTTCAGTGTAGGTACTTGTGTTAAGAGTTGTGGATGTCTGGACTCTTGGGAATAGAGACTTCCATTTGGAATGTGTTCTCTGTGGAGTTCTGCCCTGTGAGCTTTGAAGCACAGTGTCTACGTCTGTGCTGCAGTGCCAGCCCCAGTGCTCAGAATTGCTCGTGTACTGTTGAATGACTTGAACCCTTATGAGTAAGTATTAGCCAGGTGCATATTTGGTCTGTGAGTTCAGAAATGTAGAGCTTTATCTATTTTGTTAACTTTTTCTTTGGTATAGGTTTACAACAAAATGTCATTGTGCAAAGAGTTGAAAGTCTTAATGTATTTTGTGGATTAAATATACTTGGTTAGGAAAAAGTGCTCTTTTGTGGAATGGGACAGATAGGGTTACCTGTTAGTCGTTGTGGATAGAATGTACACACAGTTCCTGTAGAAGTTGTATTTGCATGGGACATTTTTCTCTTGATTACTTGGGGTACTGGCTTCCTGGATGGGATACTACTGAGGCTCCCTCTGACATGACCTAGGTGGCATGCTTTGTGACTCTTAGGAGGGCTGGGAGTACATTGATGTATGTAACCGCAGAGGCTTTGAAGTAAGAATGACAGTCCTAGGTGTGAAGTTCTTGTATGTACAGTGAGGCTACTGGTCCCATGTCAAGTGTTCCGACTGTATATGGATTGCTGGCTCACTACCACTCCTTTAGGGAAGACTGCAAATAAAATAGAGTGGTTTGAGTGGCTTTCTGATTTGTAATCTTAAACTACTGATTACAACGTTCTAAAGTATGTATACTTTTGAAAATATTTGGATGTGAGACGAGTACAAAAGAGAAATTAAAAAATTCCTTCAGCCTTCTCACAACCTAGAGGAAACATTTTTGCTAATATTTTAGTGACAAATTTTTCCTAAAGCAGAGTGAATATAAGCTTATTGAGGAAAAGTTGGAAGGGCTACAGGAGAGAAATACCTGTCAGTTACTTCTGTCTTACTTAGTTACTATGCTGTTGCTGTGAAGAGACACCATGCATTTTACTTACATGGTAAATCTTGGCTCAACTAATCCACAAGTTTAATATATTTTGATAATCTTAAGTTAACCGTATTTGAATATGCTTTAAACAAGGAAAATAGTAAACCATTAAACATGTCATGGCACTGTGCAGGCTTTGGTTAGCCTTGACTTCTCTTTTCTATTTACTCTGTTACTTTTTTGTGTGTTTTACTTCTAAAAACCAAAGACTGTGAGTGGCCCTGAATAGATCATGTTCAAGGCTTCATCTTTTTATGCTTTTAAAGATCAGTTTGGCACGGCAGAATTCCCCAGCTCCCCTCCCTACCTGCCATGTACTCAAAAGAATACTTTTCAGGGCTTGCCTGTTGCCTTGTTTCCACCAGACAGCATAGGAAGATTTGTTAATTCACAAAGTATTGACTGGGTAAGGGCATTCACCACAGTCCTGGGACCAAGTTGGGCTTAGAGTGAATGGCCACTAATGAGGTCCACTAGTCAGGTTTAAAGCATGACTTGAAAGGACCTGTCTAACTACATATTAAGCAATTTAAGCACAACAGGTAACACAAGTTAAAAGTATGTCTTAAGAATATAGCACCAGACAAGATAAAAGAATATTTTATCTTCTGTCCATTAAAACAAAAAGGCAAAGAAAGAAAGACTCATACAGAGAAAATACAATCAAAATTTGCAGAAGTGATGCCAAGGAAGTTACCAAAACAAAATGTCAGAATAGTTACTAAATCCCATTTCAAATGTTGGAAAGCTAGAGGGAAGACAAACATGGCAGTACAGATATGGAAGATGAGTTAAACTTCTACATAAGGAAGTAAAAGTTTTAGAAGTGTTTTTTTCTTTTGTTTTGTTTTTTTTGGGGGGTGGTGGATTAGGTTTTTTAGAGACAGGGTTTCTCTGTGTAGCCCTGGCTGTCCTGGAACTCCCTCTGTAGACCAGGCTGGCCTCGAATTCAGAAATCTGCCTGCCTCTGCCTCCCAGAGTGCTGGGATTACAGGCGTGCGCCACCGCCTGGCAAAGTTTTGGAAGTTAAAGCTAGTGTCTGGAGTGAAAAAGAGATTGGACAACCTGCTCATCCCACCCCAGAAATGGGCAAAGAGACACCTTATTGGCAGTGGTGCTCTTCTATCAGTCAGGGAAAGCAGATGGCAGGCCTTTGCTCATCCTAGCTTGATGCCTGGCTTGGTGGCCAGTGTCGTGTTATGCCTGGGACTCACAAAACTCAAACCAAATCAAATGCAGGCAGCCCAGCTTAGGAGGAAGACTGAGAGACCTATGAACTGTCATGCCACCCTCAGACCTGCACTCCAGTGCACAGCACAGGCGGGCCATAGACATCTGCTTGTTGTCATACTACACAGCACAGATGGAGGATGTGACCGGGGGCCCACCAGCTGCAGCCAGCCTGTAGTGGCAACCATCACAATGTGCAGGTATCTGGTGGCATGGGGGAGGAAGAGGAGTGGAACAGCTTGAGCCTTATGATGGAACTGGAGACTCCAGGATGGAGGAGGAGCCTGTTGTGAGGGCCCAGACCCGCCAACTGGGGCCATGGTGATGTCCCAGCTCAAGTTGCCACTGAGGGCCATGTCTGTGGCTATGCAGTGGCAGGGGTCACTGTCAATGTCCATGGCTCATATCTCCACTAGAGACCACATGGGGCAGCTGCTGGGGACCACATGGATATCTAGGGGCTTTGCCTAACTGGCTTCTTCACTGGATGCAGCTCTCTGAAGAACTGACCCCATCTCTTACCGTGGGAGATTGGGACCTGCACCTCACCCAGGCAGCACAGTGGAGCTGGCCCTGGTGTCAGGGTTCTAGGTAAACTAGCCCTGTTGCTTGTCTGCCATTGGGTGGCATGGGCACAGAGTTGGGATGTGTATGTGTATGTGTGTGTGTTGGGAAAAGCTGCCCAAAGAGTCTCTGCCTCTCTGCTGCACTGGGGAGAGCTGACCCTAGTGATGGGGGCATAGGTAAGCCAGCGTGAGGGTGAGAGTAAGGAGAGCTGGCTCCAGCACGCCTCTGTTGTGAGGCTCCCTGTGGGAGAGGAATTTCCTCCCCTGTAACCCCTAGCCATCTGAGGCATTTGATAGAGCTGACCCTAGGGTTATGAGAGTGGGTGAGCTGTCCCTGTCCCTAGAGTGTGTACAGCCAAGTACAACACAGTAGGGTTGACTGGTTGAGGGGATGCGGGTGAACCAACCCAGAGGGAGAGCTGGCATTGCCACTCATGAGGTGGCATGGGTGTGGGGGCGATGCCGCTCCCCCATCACCTGTGGCAATCAGGAGAACTGGCACTGAGGTTATGAGAGTGGGTGAGCTGGCCCTGTTTCTTGCTGTGTGCAGCACTCAGAAGAGTGGGTGGGCCCTGCCCCTCATCTAGCTGCACAGTAGAACTGGCCCTGCCACTGGTTAGCCAGGAGGTGGCATGATTGTGGGAGTGAGAGCAGGAGCACTGTTGTTGCCTCCTCTCCTGGCTGTCGCACCAGGGAGAGCTGGCCCTGCACCTGGCTTGGGTGGGTAACACAGTGGAGTTGCCCTGGAGGTGAAGGCATGGGTGAGCCAGTCCCAAAGGTGAAAGAAAGAGCAGGAGAGAAGGCTACAGCGTTTGGAAGAGTATGCTCCACACCTTGACTTGGCAACACAGTGGAGCTGGCTCTGGAGGTGTGGGTGCCAGTGAGCTGGCCTTGAGGGCATGAGAACAGGAGAGGTGACTGTCTCCTGTCAAGTGTGATGGCGGCATTAGTGACTTAGCCAGAGAGAGCAGTGGTAGAGAGCCTACCCTGGTTGTGTGGAGGGAGAGCTGTCAGCCTGACCAGGATCGCTACCACCCAGGCCCAGATCCAGGGCTCTGAATTAATTGGCTCACCCCAAAATCTCTATGATCTGCAAACTGTTCAGATTTGTGCTATTCCAAAGCTGCAGGATCTTCACGACATTGGGCAACAATAGGATAGCTAGGAGGAGCTCCTATAAGGATCCAGTATTGATGTTGTCACAGAACCAGAGATTTCGAACCAGACCAATGACTCATTCCAACGAACGTTTACAAGTGAAGATGTGCGGACAGATGGATATACTGTGGGACACACTGGGACATACTATAGCTTCCATGATGAGATGGTTTCTGTGCTTTGTTGTTGGTTTTTTATTGTTTGTGAGTCTTTTATTTTGTGGGTAAGTTGCAAGGTTGGAAGGGTTGATATGAGGGAACAGGGAGAAGAGTGAGAATGCATACATGGTGTGAAACTCAACAACAAATCAGTAAAAATTGGAGAGAAATTGGACAGGAATGATGTGCGGTTGGAGTTTATAGAAGAATGGACTTAAAGACAAGACCGTATATATTTAAAAAATAAAAAAAAGAAGTATGAGGCACCATCAGCTGCTTTAACATACTTGGAGATGGAGTTTTAAAGAAAAAAACATTTTGAGAATTAATGGGCAAGCATTTTCTGAAGCCGATAAAAAGCCTGTAGATGAAGTTAGCCCAGAACCACAGCTCACAGAAAGGTAAACAAAGGCCACTAAGCTGTACCAGACTGACAGTGCTGGGGCACAGCTTTGTGTGCAGGTAGCATCTTTCTCTCTGAAGTGGAATAATGCAGACTGTCAGGGCAGCAGCATTTTCCCCCCATTTGATATGAGAAAGGGTCTCTTTAGTATGCATCCCTGGCTGTCCTGGAATTCATTACATAGGTCAGACTGGCCTCCAATTTGGAGAAAGAATTCTTCTTCCTGCCTCCTGAGTGTTGGGATTAAAGGTGTGTGCTACCACACGTAGCTCAGATAGTATAATGGTATCTTTAATATACAGGAAGCAAAAAAAAAAAAAAGCCATACCAAAGTTCTGCATTTGGGAAAACTATGAAAATGTAGACAAATGAACACACGTAAAACTTGGTGAAACTTAATTTAGATGTGTAGTTTAGTTTAAAATGATTACATTAGGCCTAATTCTATGATTTTGGAGATGTGCTATGGTCTTGTAAGCTGTTGCCTTTGGCAACAGCAAGTGGGATCCAGTTGTAGAGCCCTGTTTAGTATGTGCAAGCCCTGGCCTGCAAACACAAACGAGATTTTTTTTTTGTTTGTTTGTTTTTTGTTTTTTTGTTTTTTTTTTTGGTTAGACACCTAAAAGTGGAAGAGTCAAGGCCTGTAGCCCCAACATAGAGTTAGGGAGTGAGATTGTGGGTAGGACGCCGACCCGGGCTACAGAGCCAGACCTCCTCCCGCTGTCCTGGGAGTAAAATCAAACAAGTAAACCAAAACATTTAACACCAGATATATTTTAATACTGAAGTAAGTATTTTAGACAGAAGTAAATCCCCATGGTTTCCCTTCTCTATACATATCTAAATTCCTGCACCAGATGCAAAAATAGTGTGAGTAAATTATAAGAAAAAAACAGCTCATTTCTTTTTGAAACACAGTCGGCTGTTCAAAATAAAAGTCTGAAAGGGGAAGTGGAAATGATACTTTCCTTCTGTTATATCTGAGATATTAATTGAGCTGGATGATAGTGTTATGGACTGAATTATGTCCCTCTATCCTCCATTCATATATACTGACACCTAACTCCTCACATGACTATATGTGGAGATGAGGCCTCTCGGGGATTATTAAGGCTAAATGAGTTAGGGTGAAACCCTAAGCCAGTGTCTGTTAGTCTTATAATAAAGGGATGAATACCAGGGATCTGATGTACAGAGTAAAGATCTAGGGAGATATAGTGAGAAAGCAGCTGTCTAGAAGAGAGAGCCTCAGGAAGAATCTCTGGTGGTAGGTACCACCTTGATCTTGGATGTCTAGCTTGTGAGACTTAGAAAATGGATTTCTGTTTGTAGTGTCTAGTGTTTAGTTATGACGGTTTGTGAAAATCTAAGGATAGGTTAAAACCTGAGGGAATTACTACAACAGTAGAACAGAATTTTAGCTTAATTCTTCAAGAGTTAAATGAAAAAATACTTGGGGTCAGGATGGGGGCTGCTCAGATGGAACCAGAAGTCAGGCGATGGCTTTAAACCCAACCCTATTTCTAACAGTATTAAATCTACATTGTATGAACATTACAGTAATGGACAGTGTTTCAGACTGGATTTTAAATCTATAATGATGCTAGTAAGAAGCTTGCTTTAGAGAGACACTAGGGATGTTGGCACTGTTTGTAAAGAGTGCCTGCTGTGTAAGCACGAGGACCCGAGGTCATATCCTCAAGCCCCTACATAAAAAAAGTACTTGCCTGCAGCCCCAACACTGGGTGAATGGGAAAGGTCTGATGCTGGCCAGCCTGACTGAAAACAATGAGCTCCAGGTTCAGTGAGAACATTTCATTTTAGAGCAGTAGAGGAAGGAAGAGTCCCTACATGTCTTCTGGGCTGCACGTGGGTATGTCCACCCTAGTCCCCTGCCCTTATAGATATATCACACACATTCGGCATAGACATACAAAAAGAAACCTACATTAGATATATGTGAGAAGATTATGTGGTTCAAGCTAGACTTTGGAGCCTAAAATGACAGGGCTAAAGGTTATAATACCAAGATTATAGTATTGCAGTGTACTGTTAGCTGTAAAAAGGATGGACATGTCATTCTTTATTGTTGATTTACTTAATAACAGATGACAAAGCCTGATAGAATTGTAAGGAGAAACAGATGATAGGGATCTTTTATTTATTTATTTATTTTTTAATGATAGAGATCTTAAGGCTGTTTTCTCATTTTATAAGAAGGCAGTAAGAGATAAGAGAGTTAAAACCAAGTTGACCTAATTAGCATTTACAGAATATTCTGCCTGGCAACAGTCAAGCACATGTATGTATATAAAGACCAAGACCAAGATAAAGACCAATTCTGGATTAGTCTACAAATCTCAATAAAGGTAAAGGAACTCAAATCATGAAATAGGATCTGACCATAGTGGAATCAGAAATCCGTGACATATTTTTGATTAATTAGGGGTCAAAGGAGAAATAAAAAGAAATTGGACAATATTTCAAACTGAATAAACATATATCAAAAGATACAGGATGCCAGTTGGTAATAATTGGGGAGTTTACTAAAATAAACGTCTGTTAGGAAAGATGGGTTTTTACAATAAGTGATTATAGCTTCAGCCTTAAAAACTAGGAGGAAAATGGTAAGTCACACCCAAAAAAAGCAAACTCAGAGCAGAAATGAATAGGAAAAAGAAAATTGGGGGGTGGAGCAGGGTTGGAGAGATGCCTCAGTGATTAAGAGCACTTACTGCTTTTATAAAGTGCTAAGGTACAAGTCCCAGTACCCATGTGGGGCAGCCCACAGCCACCTGTGATTCTGCCTCCAGGAGCTAATGCTCCAGCCTCTGCTGGCACCCACCCTGATGTCACCTTCTTCACCTACTTACACACAGGTAAAAACAAAAGACACACACACACACAGGAATTTAGGGAGATGAAGTGGACAATATCTGCTGCGGGGTCTTATTATGTATCCATGCCTGGCCTGGAACTAGCTCTGTAGCTTCAAGCTAATCATGTGCGTGTCACCACACCTACCTAGAAATGGACTTTATAATTATCTCCCCACTAACCCCTACCCCTTCCCCGTTTGTTTGTTTGTTTGCTTGTTTTTGAGACAGTGTTTCTTTGTAGCCTTGACTGTCCTAGAACTCACTGTAGATCAGAGTGGCTCCAACTTAGAGATCCACTCCACCTGCCACTGTGTCCCAAGTACTGGGATTAAAGGTATGAGACACTACCACCTAGCTGTAATTACTTGAATACAAAAAAGTTTAGATGTTTGTACTTTCGGATTTCCCCCTAATATTCAAAGGAAGAAACTTAATATTTTAAATAGACTTAAGTAGTAAATCTTTAAAAAAGAATTAAATCTTTTAAAAAATCTTTTTTTTTTTAAATTATCCAGTGAGTCCAGTTTTTTGCTCTCAGTATACAAATGTGTGTCCGGCACACTCACTGAAGCACATTCCTGCAGTAGATTCTTCCACTTGCAGCAGTCGTCAGTTATCCATAGGTCCTCAGCCAGGGCTGGGGCTTGTGAACCCCATATAGGTCACCACAGCTACGGTGAGGTCCTGAGTCTGAGTTGGTTCTGTGTTGTCCAGAAGATAGTATTTCTCTCCAGTCTTCTCCATCCCCTGTTCTTGACTCTCAGATGAAGAGGAGGTTTTATGAAAGCGTTTTCTCATTTATAGCCGAGTGCTCTATTGTCACTTTTTTGCTGCACTTTGTGCAGTTCTGAGTTTATGTGTTAATCACATTACATCCACTACACAAGAGATGCTTTTCTGAAGGCTAAGAGCATCACTAATCTGCAGCTAGGGATACTCATTTAGAGAGCAGTTTAATACTGTATCGATATAGTAAGTTCACCTCTGGGGACTATAAGCCCCATAGCCATAGTCCTTGACCAGATCTACAGTACCTAGCATGGATTTTTCTCCTGGGGACTGAACCATATAGCCAATCAGAAAGCAACTATTCCATAACCTTCATGCTACTCTGCTGTTGTACTCATGGGCATATCTTTCCAGGCTAGTTATTGTAACATGCAGGATCCTTTGTGGGGTAAGACTTTGGATGATTTTTTCTTCCCCAGCACCCTACATACTACCTTCTAGGTCAGTTCTAGCTTGATTTTTCTGTCCTGTGACTAAAATGTGTGCTGTCTTCAGCAATAGGGGCTTAACTATCAGTTCTGGTGGGTGGCCAAGGGCAGTGGGAATAGCCTGTATTGTTCTGGGGAACTCCAAACACCCTTGAGCAACAACTTGAGGGGCAAAAATCTCAGACGTGGCATTGGGCCCATTTGGCAAAATGTGGTTTTTGGGAGCAGGAGGACTGTTCCCCAAGTAGAAGGACTAGTTATAAATTCATCTTGGGGTGTGTGGGGGGCAGGGCGGGAAGGAGTGCATCTGAAAGTTTATAGAATAGGTTTCCACATCCATTCCTCCAGCCTGCTTAGTGCTGGTTACTGCTTCCTCATCTCGTGCCTCTGTCTTCTCACCCCTCTCCCCCACACCTTCCTGTCACTCGGATTCTATTACCCTGCCTCCTTTAAAACTTTTCCACTCTCATATTCCCAGTGGTCCCCTCCTAGTTTCCTGGTTTCCAAGTTAAACACTGAAGTCTAAAGATCCCATGTGAGGACCCACATATGGGCAAGAACTTGGGGCCTTTGTCTTTCCGATTTGGGGTTACCTAGGTCAGCATAATTTGAAATTCCATCCATTTACTTTGATTTCCTGGGTTTTCCTTTACTAAAGCCATGCAGCTTTATTGTGTTTGGGTGTCACATTTTCACTATCCTGAATGTATCCTTTTATTATATTGACTGACTTCCTGAGCGTTGTCATGACAATAGCATGAGTTAAAGGACGTGAAGCTTTTCTGTCCTGCCTAACAGGATCTGTCAGTAGCCCCCATGTGTTTATTCCTGTGTTCTTTTGAGTTCATTATTTCTGAGCTCAAGTGCTCACAGTTAAACAAACTCACAAGCCACCTACTCAAGAGGAGGAACAGTAAAAATAAAGATTTTAGGACCTTTTCACCCGTTTAACAGTTGAAACAGGTTTCAGTGGTTGGTTGCAGTTTAGTGTGTTAACTTTAAGATACGTTAATTTTAATAACTTGTATTATAATGAGTTTGGGGCCCTTTCATGGATGACTGTTGTAAGCACATTGAACCTTCTCCATTTTGTTTCTTATAGGGACCCTTAAAAATAGGCTTTCATGGGGCTGGGGGATGGCTTGATTGGTGAAGTTTGGATCCTCAGCTCCCACACAATTGCCAGGGGGTAATGACAGGCTTTTGTAATCCCATTGCCAGGGTTCTAGAATGATAGGATTCCTGAGGTAAATGGCCAGCCCATTTACGTTATATCAGTGAATCCTAGGTCCAGTGAGAAGCCATTTTAGAAATAAGGTGTGACTGAGTCAAACAGCAGATATTGACTTTCCCACACAGAAGCATTTACTCTCCTAAGAAGTACAAACACCTTCCTTTTCCAACATAGACAGAAAATACAGGCTTTAGAAAGAAGTAAAAATGGATAAATTGGAGAAACTCAACTTCGAAATCTGGTAGTTTATTTTGATCAGTATAATTACAGCATAATGGAGAGGGTGATTTTTAATTTTTAGGAATTTTCCTATCTAATTTTATTGTCTCTTCCAATAAATTTGTAATTCTGAAGTTGCCATCTTTCTTAGCCATTTTGTACTTTCTTCCTCCCACTTTTGGTTTTTTGAGGCATGGTGTTTCTTTGTATACCCGTGGCTGTCCTGTGATTCTCCCTGTAAAGCATGCTAGCCCCTCACCTCAAAGTTTACCTGCCCCTGCCCCTGCTTCCGCCCCTGCCCCTGCCTCCGCCCCTGCCCCCGCCTCCGCCCCCCGCCCCGCCCCTGCTCCCGCCCCTGCCCCCGCCTCCCCCGCGTTGGGATTCAAGGCATGAGGCACTAGGTCTGGTGCATTCTGGACTCCTACATAAGATGTCAGGTAGCTTTCCTTTTGCCCCTCTTTTAAAATAGATTTGGGGTTGACGGGTGCACACTGGGGCTGCGATGCTTGTTGCCTCTTAGTTGTTATCTGCCTCCTGTGACTGGGAGGCGCTGCACCAACTTTCTTTTGTAGAAGTTTGGTCCATCCACTTCATGAATACACCAAATCTTCAGTTTTGGAGATTTTTCTTTCCTTAATACCTTTGTGTTATTAAAAAGGGAATTTTTTTTTGGAAAACATGTCTTGGACTAGGTCCAGCTATTCCTTTCAGAATTTCAAGTCTTAGATGTGGCATGGGAAGCACTTCACTGTTCTTCCAGGATGTTCACAGTAAGCTAACTGAAGGGTAGCTCAAGTTAAGATAGGTTATGTTTAGTTACCAGTAACATTATTTTAAAGTTTTCAGTTTGTTTAACCTGTGGCTTATTCCTTTTCTGATCTATTACTTTGAACACTTACATCATTTATATCAAATAAGAAAGTTGTGGTAGGCTTTATAATAATTAGTTCATCTTTTTATTTTTCTATTTTGTGGGAATTCCAAATGGACAGAAACAGGCTTTATGAACTTAATACACAGTGTCATAATTTTTAGTAGTCCTTAAAGCCAAAAGTGACTATGTAAGTAGTTGTATGATAGTGCCGCTGTGAAAGGGTTGCCGGTGTTCTCTCACATGGTGAGCGCACGCTGTGGACACTGGTGCCACACTGCAGGGCCTTCACAGTTCACATTCTGGTTTTCTTGTCCTTGCTTCTTATGTTTGCCTTAAGTGTTTTCTTGACTTTGCATAATACTGTATTGGGGAAATGTTTGTTCTTACAATAAAGGAAGTGATTAATTTAGAAAGAAAGACACTTTTGATCCTTATCCTGGGAAGTGGTTTAAAGATAGACTTTGAAAGTTGTTCCTCAGGTTTGAAGTAACCTCAACCTCCAGTTGTCAAAAATGTATAAGGATGATTTAGAAATGATGCATGCACATTTTACGTTTTATGGAGGTTTAAATTCTTCACACAAACATTTTTACCTCAGATATGATTATCAGATTTCCACTAAGAAAGTTAATTATACTAAAGTGTTGAAACTAAAAGGCTTTGAACTCTTTGATTAAAAATTTTTAGTGAGTAAAATACTGAAGAGTAATACCTAGTAGGGTCAAATGTCTTTTGGGGGCCAAAAGTGTGTTAACTTCCTATATTTGATTTTCAAATAGACACCAAATCCTACTGCAAGCGAATTTATACCTAAAGGAGGATCAACCTCCAGGCTGAGTAACGTGTCCCAGTCAAATATGTCTGCCTTCTCTCAAGTTTTCTCTCACCCATCCATGGGAAGTCCTGCTACTGCTGGATTAGCACCAGGTAAGTTGAGTAACTTTCTAGTGAGTTTCAGGTATCAGATCTGTAAGCATTGTGGGTTTTTTGTTTGTTTTTGTTTTTATTTTATTAGAACTGAAATTGTATAATTGATTGATTCACTTTGCAACAAAGAGCATCTGTCTTAGCCTCTCAGCCTGGAGTAACTCAGAGCTGGAATACCAAGCTTTTGTTGCTAGGGGGTTATCAGCCCTGCCCCCTCCTTTCCTGCTTTCCTCACACTTGCCCACTTTCTTGCCACTGCTCCTTCCATTTGGTTCCTTCCCATGGCTTCTCTTGTGGTCTTTGTAATTCAGTTAGCAAACATTCTCTGCCCTGGAATGTGGTGTCAGAACTGAATGTCTAGTAGTGTAGAAGTGAATGTAAGCCTCCTCAGGAGGTGGATTCACGTCACTTACAAAAGCATAATCTTTTGTAATCAGTCAGGTATTCATCTAGAAATTCTTAAAGAGGTTTCTGTGCTTCCACGTAGCTTCATAAATTATGTTTTGATAAAGAATCAACAGTAATGAGCTAATCATAAAACATTTTTTAGTTAATGCCTTGTATCAGAAATAAACATTGTATGCACATAGTTGATGAGACTACGTGAGGGTTGCCCTTGTAAGGAATCCAGGCTTCACATGTGTTAGGGCTGCAGGGTTCAGTATCATGCTCCCTGCAAAGGCCTTTCTAAATGAGGAGGTGAGAATATTACAAGGAATTTAAAATTTAAAACCATTTGGCTTAGAAAAGATCCCCCAACAGATTTGTGGAATTGAAGCTTTCTAGTAACTTGTAGGCACTGTTGTAGAGGGTCCATGTTGAGTGGCATTGGTGCAGCCATGTCCAGTCCACAGCCCCCCCCCCCCCAATCTCACACTTATTTATTTAAAGCATTGTGTTTTAATAACCCAATTAGCAGTTTTTAAGCACAAACTTTGTAGATGACATCTAGTTGCAGTTAGTTACAAAAGGTTGAACCAGAGCCTCTAGGGTGAATTAATTTTAACTTACTGTCCTGCATAACTATGCTAGAATAGTCACTCTGCTTCCTATTAGTGACATAACCATTTTCTCTGGGGCTGTTGGGTATAGGTCAGGGTATCATAACAGATAAATTCTTGACTTTAGCAGCTATTGTGTTAGGAGTGCTTGTTCAGATGATAGTTGTCTAAGCTGGATACTTTGCAGAAGTCCTGGGATGGCAAAGCACATTTATTAATACTTTTCCTTCTCCTGCCACCTTGTTAATAACTTAATTCTTGAGAAAAGAAAAACTGAGGTGTGCTTTTCTTTCAGAACATAATTTTAAAATCCCTTCAATTCTAGTACTTTTCTCCCACAAATATTTTTGAGGCTCTGGAAATTGTGTATTTGGTTATAATCTGATATCTGATGTCTTCATTGTTGTGTGCACATTGGACCTATGAGCATGCGCTGCGATTTTAAGTGTCCTGGGTTATGCTTCACAGATTTAAGGATGAGGATTAGCTTGGGCTTTTGGAACCCCTACAATTATTCATAGTTTTTATTTGTAAGTGGGCATTATGGTCACAGGTTCTATTATCAGAAGTTCATAGCCTTTCAAAAATTAAGAATCATTAGTTAATGCCTTTCTCAAAATTAACTTTTCAAGTACAGTCTAATTCTCAAAATTAACTTTTCAAGTACAGTCTAATAAGAATAATTTTTGGTTTTTCAAGACAGGGTTTCTCTGTATAGCCTTGGCTGTCCTAGAACTTACTCTGTAGACCAGGCTGGCCTCAAACTCAGAAACTCTGCCTCTGCCTCCCAAGTGCTGGGATTAAAGGCGTGCGCCACCACCGCCCAGCTAGGAATAGTAGTTTTGCTTTGTTTTTTTTTTTTTGGATTTTGTTTTTTTTTCGAGACAGGGTTTCTCTGTGTAGCCCTGGCTGTCCTGGAACTCACTCTGTAGACCAGGCTGGCCTCAAACTCAGAAATCCACCTGCCTCCATCTCCCAAGGGCTGGGATTAAAGGTGTATGCCACCACCGCCTGGCTAAGGATACTTTTTATAGCAGGTTTAGAGAATGTTCTATTAGCAAAGGTTTTCCTGAACTGATTTTTAGGAAGTTTTGAAGGTGCCAAGTTTATGAAATGACAGTTTATTGCTTTTGTGTCACGAAAGTAATTTATTTTAAGCATAAAAACTATTTGCTGACTTTATAAAATTACCCTTTTTTCTAATTGTGTTTTGGTTTTATAATAGACTTAATAAGCTAAGGATTAGCATACTTTAATTAGCAATTAACAAGTTGACATAACCACAGCATGTTTAAAAGTGATGAGAGCAACATATATTTCTGAGTCGTGTTCTTCATTCTTATGTGGTTTGTGGCATTTGCACATGTGACTCAGGGACTGAACACCTTGCTCTGCTTAATGAAAGAATTCTTAAGGTTGAAAAGATGTCTATTAATATATAAATAAGAAAAAAAGTGACTTGAACACTTTCAAATATCCATTCCTTCAGGCTTTTGGATTAAGCAGTCAGTATATCGTATGGTAAATTTTATATGCTTAATATAAAAAAAAGAATAATTACTGTGGTAAGCATTATTAATATTTATTATCAATTTTATTTTAGGTTTTTTGTTTGCTTGTTTTTACATGAGTCATGCCCAAACCCAAGGCCTCGTATGTGCGAGGCAAGTATTCTGTCACTAAGCTGTGTACTTACTCTGCTCCGAGTCTCATGAACTGAAGGAAAATAGGTATCCAGCGTTGTGAGAATGTGCCAGGTGTTCATTGCACACACAGTCTTAGAAATCGTGGCGGCAGACGAGTGGAACTGCTGACATTGCTGTTGTCACTCTGGTCTTGGGGAAAGTGGAGGAGAGATGAAGGGGAAGAGATGGGGACATGAACTGACTCATCATCCTTGCGCATTAATTAAGGCTGAAATATTTAAATGTGGACATTACAGACCTTAGTGATTCTGAAGGGTTTGGGTCAGAAAATCCCTTCTGTGCTAATAAATTCAAGTTGCATAGTTGATTAGGTATGTGTT
Organism: Apodemus sylvaticus; assembly: GCF_947179515.1. Classification (NCBI taxonomy): domain Eukaryota; kingdom Metazoa; phylum Chordata; class Mammalia; order Rodentia; family Muridae; genus Apodemus; species Apodemus sylvaticus. The sequence continues at coordinate 17,687,610 of NC_067493.1, read as the reverse complement.
TTCAGTCAGAGCCAAGGAAGGGGAGATGCATCTAAATTGTAGAACATTTTTTGGCTTCTTTTGCAATCTGATACGGGCATCTGAGTAGATGGAAACAAGTTTTCATAGTGCTTCTCTACAGGAGCCATTTATGACAAGCTGTGAAATCCCTGCTTCTGTTGCTTGGACTGTGGACTGCATTGGTGGTTAACTGAGGCAGCCTAGCTCACATGTCAATGGGAGAAGTGAGAACAGAAATGCTTGGTCGTGTTGTATTGTGCTGACTTGGTTATCACCACCTGCTAGTGTTCTTTATCCTTGTCAGATGCTCGTAGAGTGTTTTCTACACAGTTTTAATTACTTTCTTTTTATTAGTTTACATATGTATATATCCATAAAATTCATCTGTTCCTTAAAAGGTAAAATGGAGGTTAAACCAGGAAAAATAATTAAATTGATAAAATGTATAGGTTAAAAATACCTTGTATAAATTATAAGGATGAGAGAATGTTGTAAGTAAAATGAAATGCACAGCTCTGTCTGCCTGGCTGTATCTGGCTGTATTAGTACACGCATGTCCAGCTAAGGATATGTTCAGCTGGAAATGGCCATCAGCCGGTATCTGACATTTCAGAATCCCTGACTTAGAGCATAGAAGTTCAGAGGCGATGACCTTAATTGTTTTGTGTCCATTAAGAACTCAATATTGCAATATTGATGAATTCTAAACATGATTATGATGAGCAGGAAAAAACTCTAAAATCATATCCTTGTAATTATTTTTCAAGACCACCCTAAAATGGATTCTATGAAATTCTTAAGTAACTACCACAAATTTATTTTGAAATTTAGTTTGAATTGATTTCTCTGAATTGTTTTTATATTTCTGTTAATAGAGATCATTCTTGAGTAAAGTACTATCATTATTTTAGATATTAATCTAGGTTTCCAAAGAATATTGCAAGTTTCAGATCCCTATGAAAGGACCAGGCTGTTTATTTCTAGTCTATCTCAGAGTATTTGCAATGTTTAATAAAGCTTACTCTAAAAACCCTACTTTTTAAAATTGGGAAATAATTTAGCTGGTGCACATTTCTTGAATACAGTGAATTTTAATAATTCAATAAGCATTTTTGAGAACTTTTAAGAATTAATATTTAATGTATCTAGTTGAATAAGTCAAACAAATGAATATCAAGAAAATTTAACAGCATCAGAACTAGAGGATCATTCCTATAAGCAGCTTTAAAGTTTTCGTTATTATTTTGAAGTTACATGTGTCCACCTTTTTGTAACTATTTTGTTTTTCAGGTATGTTCAGCATAATCTTTCAAATCTTTTAAGCTTCTCTAGTTTGAGTATTACTTTATTTAATTAAAAACAAATTTAAAAAGTTAACAATTATTTTACTGTTAAGATCAGGACCTTCAGAGTTTTTGAGCAGAGGAGCATTTTGTTGTTCTCTTATGTTGAGTTGGTCTGTAAAGGGTCTGCTGCATGAATGCAGGTGCAGACACAGACTGGTATCCCGGGGAAGGTTGCTGGCAGTAGATCTCTAGACCATACCCAGGTTGGGGATGCCATCTGGTTGTATTCCTGTCCTACTTGGGAATTTCAGGAAACTGAGGCAAGACGTTTTTGGCACAGAGGGGGATGTGGCTGCTGCAGCTGGCTTGGAGTCATGTCAGGTAAGGCTTAAATAGTAGATATGAGTCTACTGGCTGGGGAAGTCCCTGCCTGGTTTGCCTGTTAGACATGAGAGTTCCAGTTGTGGTTTTCCAGTGTGCATTACATTATGTTGGCCATCTTGTCCCTGAGCTGAGGGGAGGGGCTGGATGGGAAGGTTCCCTTCAATGCTAATTGGCAGATTCAGTGACCTACATCTATAGCAAAGCTTCTGTAGTTCTTAGGTAAGATTATATTGTTGATAATGAATGACTCGATACATTTGAAACCTAGACAGTTCTACCAAAGTAGTCCTATGGCTTTCCATATACTACTTTGTTTCTGTATGAAGACAGTTTAAAATCTGAAATGGTATTTATTCAGTGACATTTAAGGTATAGAAAACAATTATAGAAATAAAGACTATGAAGAGAAATAGCAAAAACAGGAAGGTGATTCTTCCATTAGATTAGAAAGGGATTTTAATGTCCTGTGATTTTCTTTGCCATACTTGTGTTGAAATAAAAATATCCTACCCAAGATTACCTTTGTTTTATAGGTGGACATTAAGGGAGTTCTGCCTCCGCAAGAGCCTGCTGCATTAGTGCACTCTACTGGTTCTCATTGAACTGAGAGGCAGAGAGACCGTATGTTAACAAAAGTGATAAAGAGATAAAGTCCTCCCTGCTTCAGATCAAATAGGTTTAAAGCTCCAGACATCATCATTCCCCGTCACTTTCCAGCTTATTGTTATAGACATCCAGTGGAGAGAGAACACAGAATATAGTTGCTGCTGTGACTACTTGTGAGTTAAGGGGCAGGCCTCGCTCATGCAGGAGTTATCTGTATGGTTGTAGCTCTTTCTGTTCAGTTATCATTTGAATCTTATTTGTTTGTTTGTTTGTTTGTTTGTTTGTTTTCCCCGAGACAGGGTTTCTCTGTGTAGCCCTGGCTGTCCTGGAACTCACTCTGTAGACCATGCTGGCCTCGAACTCAGAAATCCCCCTGCCTCTGCCTTCCAAGTGCTCGGATTAAAGGCGTGTGCCACCACTGCCCGGCTGGATCTTAGCTTTATTATTAAAGTTATTTTTGTTATTCCTTTTTTCTTTTAGATGTGCATGTAGTTGTCTTAGAGGTTAGGGTACATGGAAAGAGTCTTCATGAAAGGAAAATTACAGGCTTAGCCCTTTCTTGTTTCTATTGTACACAAACATGCAGTGAAAAATCCTCACAGCACCTTTGCTGTGAGCTGAAGGGTTATGCGGAACACTTAGTTCTAGGTTATTTGGTCATGGATCTTGTACACTCTGATGTTACTAAATGAGATTGCCCCTGCACGCACCACACCCTCTTCCCCAAGTTTCATAAATAACTTTACACATTTAGAGTAATAGTTCTGAAACTAGTAACTAGTAATGGCCACTTGTTGGGGGTGGGGCAATATGCCCACATGCTGTTGAAACAACTATGTGGGTCAGTAGGATGGAGATGATGCTTCAGGTAACTGCTCTGTCATCTTGCTTCACAGTGTGTGCAGTAGTGTGGGTTAAGCTGCAGAAACATCCCCAAATTCGGAGACTACATAGAAAGAAGTGCATTTCTTGGTTATAAAATAGTTGAGGACAGGTGCTCAAATCTCTTCTCAATATCTCTTTAGTCAGCCAGAAGCTGTGTGAGTGGAAGAACATGAGTGGGAATCCTGGGACTTTGTCCTGTGGACTTTCTCCAGTTAGGATCTACACGACACTACTTAAGTAGTTGTGTTATATTTCTGTCTCTTTAGTTGTAAAGTATTTATAATTGAAAACTTTGAACTATTATATACGTATTTTGAGCCTCTATTTTAATTTTGTAACTCACTTCTATCTTCTTTTTTGCTGATAAAAGTCTATCAAAGTAGCTACAGTAATTGGCCTAGCCACCTCTAAGTGAACTGAGAAGGAAAAAAATGGTTCTTTTGCTTCCAAAAATTAATGTGGTATCTAGCCTTTCAGTGTGCTCATTTTAACACTTAATCTTTGTTTTATTTACTAGCACACACAGTAATAGGTTAAGTTTGTCATTTCTCCCTCCTTTTCTGTCCTTTTCCTTAAGTCACTACCTTTCTATTACTTGAAAATCTGAAAAAAACAGCATGCCCATCCATGTTGCTGAGGCTAGTTTCTCACATGTGTGTCATGCTTTGTGGGCGTGGCCATAGTTTTAAGAGTTCCTGCTGAAGCAAGCACCCCCACTCTGGCTGGTGTTCCGTTGAAGTAATATAAATGCTGTGGTTTAAGAGATCATTACCAGTGTAAAGGCCACAGAAGAGCCTGTCATCTCAGGTCTTTGGGCAAGTTTGGGGACACCCATGTCACTTTTCTTTTTTCTTCAAACATTAGAGGCAAAAGAAAGGTAAACATATAGGACAATGAGCAAGGTGGGTGAGTTACACATAATTTTATGGGTTTAATTTCTATGTCGTATCTACAATCAGTATCGTAAGGGTGAAGGTTGAATTAATTACAGTTTGGAAATTCTGCTGTTTATAGAGGCAGAGCTGAAGGTAGGTCAGAGGGAAGATAATGGAGATGTAGAAAGGAAAGTAATCATGGATGGTCATCTCTACCATATATTACTGGAAAGTACACCACTGAGAAAACTTTGGTCAGTCCATGAGTGGACAATATAGGACTATAGTTGGTCAGAATGGGAGGAGGAAGCTTTAGGTCTCATAATCATTTTATGAATTGATACATGGATGTTTCTAATGTCCACATATCTTGTCTGTCATTGATATAGTTTAACAAAAGGGAAGTATAATTATATGAACCAGCTTTTAAAATTCTATAGTTATTAACAGGAAAACCAGACATAGATTTATGAATTGCACTAATTTTGGCCACATTCCCATATCTTCTATGAAAGGTTTTTCTTTGTGTTTGTTTGTTTTTTATGGTTTAGGAACGTTAACAAGCTCTGAGAAAGTATGTAGAAACAAATATCACTGGGGCAGGGAGTTGTTTGGTGTTGTTTCATTTCATTAGTTTGTTTGTTGAGACAGGGTTTCTCTGTGTAGCTTTGTATGTAGATCAGGCTTGCCTCAAACTCACAGAGACCCACCTGCCTGTTCCTCCCAGAAATACTACTTTTTATATGATATAGTAAAGATTAGTAAATAGAAGTCTCATGATCTCTCCCATGGTCCAAGTTTCTAAGGGCTTATCAGGATGACCAGGGTATCTGAGCCTACTTTCTTGTCCTAACCCAAAGTCATATTCATGCCTGAAGCCTACTTCTTTATTCTTGCCTAAAATCAGATTATTCCCTGAACTTACTTCCTTGTCATGGCCTAATATCAGATTCCTGCCCATTTCCTTGTCCTTGGCCAATATCAGATTCCCTCCCCAAAAGCTCTCCACGGCACTTTAGCACCTTATTTGTTTTCTGCTCATCTCAGCATGACTGTTATAGAAAGGGTTTCAGGCAGCTCTGCAGTCAGTCCTGACGAGGAACCAGAGCATAGCATGCTCTGCAGTCGGATGGAATCTTAAGTCTCTAAACACTGAGGGAAGTAGGGCTTCTTTCTCTTGCTCCATGTCCTTTCTCTTCTTTGTTACGATTGTCTTTAATGTATTCTTAGTGCAAGGTTTGAGTGTGGTTACTTTGAGGTTCTTTTCTTGTATAATTTCTGTAACATTATAAAAATTATAGGTGGCAAAGATATTAACTGGTTCATATTTCCAGCCTCAGCTTCTCCTTTAAGTAGCTTATCATTGTGAAAATCTCTCCTTACCGTGAAGTGTATGTTCTGACTTGCTTGAGTTAAAGCCTTTTCTCATCTGTCCTTTAAAGCGTTGACAGCACTCTTAGAGAATTGTTTGAGCAAGAAATTTGAAGTTTCTTTTCTTACCTTTTTAATGTTATATCTGTAGTAAGTGTGTCTGCCTTCCTGCTGTATATTGCCAAACAGTTTACTTGTGTGTATTTCCGTTAGACCAGCCTAGCAGCAAATCACCATGGCTGCTCCTGTGCACTGTTTCAGCACCTGGGCTGGTTTGCCTTTGCAGTTGGCTTTCCACGTGCTTACCAAATGACAGTGAGTATGGCTTCCGAGTTGTCACGGGAGTAAAGGCTGCACTCTTACAGCAGCTTTTGCTGTCTGTTTGCTGTCTGTCCCTCAGTTCACCCAGCCACTCTGTTCCGCTGCACTCGGCTACACTTTGCTGGCTGTGTACCCCTTCTATAGTTAGGTCCAGCTCCTTGGTTTGGTGCAGAGTTCCCCTGGGTTGGCTCTGTGTTTGCTCTTACTGTCTTGTTCATTTCCTTCTCAGAACTGATTAAGTTTTTATTTATGACTCATTTTATTTAAATTTGAGTGAGGAATCTTTTGGGGAGGATCCTTTTATACTATCAGAATATATAACTTTCCTTGTAACAGGATCTTTAAATTCTTGAAAATTTACAGCAGTCCCCAGCATATCCAATTTCTAATGTTAGTCAAATGTGTGTATAAAAATGTTAAATTATAAATTCCAAAACTGGTTGACATGTTTTGAACTCTGAATGGTGAGATGAAATATCCCTGCATCTTGCTGTGTCCCATCAGGTCCCCTCTTATCTGTGCATTTGTCATGTAGAAGATATCTATCAGTGTGAATATTGAAATGTGTTCAACTGATCCCTAATATACTTACTAATGACCCAGAGCACAAGGTGTGGCATGTGCCAATGAGAAACTTAAAATGAGTGTTCTCAATTTTAAGAAACAAAAGATGGGATTGATAAAGATGTAGAGTGGGAACGCCCGTGAAGCTGTGCAGGACAAGGGATTCAGGATCACGTTGTCTCACTAAGCTGTGTGAGTTCCATCCAGTGTACAGTGTGAGCTTTATGAAGAGGGCAGAGATGTGAAACTAAAAGCTTCGATGCTGCCCTAGTTTCCAGTAGCCACTAGCAATGTCCAGAAAGGAACCACTGAGGACCACTTTCTTGTCTAACAAAGTCTCCCTTATGTCTACATCATATGGCTTGTGTGAGAGCCTGTACTCTGCTCTTTAAGAATCTATATTCAAACAGATAAACCTCCCTCTGCTCTGAACTCTGCTTGTCATTGTTCTGCTTTTGGCAAGATACCTCTGTGGCTAACTTGTCAGTCTGGTGACCTGAGTTTGACCCCAGGGAAGTAAACAATTGACTGTTTAAGTTGTCTTCTAACCTCCATACTTACATGCACATAAACACTAAATATATAAATGTTAATTTTCAGGAATCTTGGAAAAACTGTTGCTTATTGAGCTCTTTTCATTGATAGAGGTTAAATGCCATTTTTCTTTCAACACCATTTCTGTTACACTAGTTCTCAATTCCCTCACTTCCCTGCTTTTGTGGTGATGTGACTCATGCATCAGACTTTATAGTTTATATCTACTTGTCTTAGAATGATACTTGTGTATTTCATCATTTAAAGTTCAATGCTTCTGGGGACCTTGTGTCATTTTAATCCATTACATAGACCATTAGTAAACCTTAAATCTTGTTCAATGCCTGTTCTTCCTCGGACGTTCCAGGGAGCTCTCAAGAGTAGGGATCACAGTCACCTGTGATAACTGTTCAAGCACAGGCGTCCCCTCTCCCCAGTCAAGACCTAACTCTGAAACCTCAGATTGGGAACGCTCACTTGTATGTGTATTTTTAAGATTTTCATAACTCCTGACCTTTATTTCTAGAAGTAAATTTAATTCTAGAAGGGAAAAGTTCAAGATGTCAGAAAACATGAATAAAGTTGAATTTTACTGATTTATAAGTATGTGCAGGTATTAAAATTTCATGGAAAAGAAAATAGTTGAGATAAATTTTAGAGGATGGGTACAGTTTGTTTAGAACATTTTGGTGTTCTGTTTGTTTGTCTGTTTGTTTGTTTCTTCAAGACAGGGTTTCTCTGTGGAGCCCTGGCTGTCCTGGAACTTGCTCTGTAGACCAGGCTGGCCTCAAAGTCACAGAGATTTGCCTGTCTCCCAAATGCTGGGATTAAAGGATTTAATCCCACCACCATTGACACCAATTTGACCCACAGTTAAGTTGTGCATTGTGGTGCATGACTTTAAACCTAGCCCTTGGGAGGCAGAGGTAGACGGTGCTCTGAGTTGGAGGCCAGCCATAGCTACACAGAGAAACCCTGTCTCAAAACCAAACAACCAACCAACCAACCCATCAACCAACCAATAAAAGAACCCAGTTAGCTGAGAACTTAAGAACTTTTTGTTTCCTGTTTAACCTGTTAAAATGTAAAATGTTATACCTAGTCAGCGATCTTTCAAAAAACAAAACAAAATCTGTAGTCTGATTTGCATCAGGACCTGTTAAGAAAATTCTAATTTAGGCTAGGTCTTGGCTAGGCTTGGAGTAGGATTCTGTTTGCAATAGCCATTACTCTTAAGTGCTGTTCATGAAGTGTTCTTAGGAAGTTCTTAGGAATACCCAAGGCAAAGCCTGCCTGCTTGTCTGCCTGCCTGTCTATCTTTACTACCAAGATATACTTTCATACTGTACATTCATATTTAGCTAATATTTCATTAGCTAAATTCTAACCAGCTAATATTTAGCTCATATGGATAGTCCTTTTTGAGAGTACACATGGCTTTTTCTTCATCTTTCAAGTTGTTATTTTAAAACATGCTGTGCGATGTGGAAAGCAAAAAGTACATGATCTCCTTTCTGTTTTATCTTTAGCAATTTTGCCTTTAATTCTTCAAAGTTGGACACATTGTATATGAAATCCCCAAAGCTTCAGAACTGTGAGAACTGGTAGGAGAGAGTAATGCAGGGACCTTGGAGCACCTGCGGCAGATGGCAGCAAAGCCGTCCATTGTTCCTCTGCCTCATGGGAACCAGAACAAAATTGCACTTAGAACTCAGAAGGATTTCCAAGCAACACTCTCATATGAAGTCTGTATATAGCCCCGGGATCTGACAGAATTGACATTTACAGGGCCAAATTTATTGCACTAACTTCTACAGTTACTAAGATTATTTTGTTTAATAGTAGCTTGAGATTGTGGGTGAGAAATAACATTTGCTCTAGAACTCCTCAGTCTGCCTTTCTATGTTAACATGTGGTTGACATGAACATCATAGGTCTGTGGATGAATTAGTTGTGTGTGCTTTTATTCTGAGTATTTGTACATTTAGATAAAAGTTACTGCAGAGTATTACCTTACAGTTGTAACAATGTGTATGCAAAGTACAAGGTTGACAGGAGCAAGCCTTTAAGCATTTGTGGTGAACACAAGTTAGATTGGTGTCAGTATTTTAAAATACAAATGCAAACTAATTGTAGCCTGCATTTATGTTTTGCTGATGTAGTAAATAGTGGGAAAATAGCTCAAAAATTTAAATTGAGCATTGGCAGAGAGTCCTAAAGCACTTACAGAAACCTGTGAGTACTAAATATACTATTTGAAAACCACTGGCAAAGATAGCTTGTTTCCCTAATAGGAGGAACATTACCATACCATACCCTGTTAGGGCACTTGGGGGTCTTAACCCTTCACAGGAGAGCTTCCTCATTTGAATCACAAAATGCAGGAATGACAAGTCACTTCCCACAGATTGTATATAACAGATGCCATTTATTGGCCCAAAGGTCTCTTAGCTCATTATACATCTCCATACACATCGACAGCTGACCCAGTGAAACACTGAAGAAATTGGTTTAAATGCCAGGTGCCTGTGTTTAAATGAGTACAGCTTTCAGGATACAGTTACCAATATATCTTTTCCTACAACTTAGAGATCTAAGGCACTAAGAGATGACATGGAAATGAGGACATTTCTTTTGATTATGTTATGTTTACATACTTGATTACTCATAAAGTTTTTAAAAGTGAAAAATTATGGCTCCTAGCGATGACTCAGCAGTTAAGAGCAATTGTTACCTTTCCAAAGGACATGATTTCTAATCCCACCACCCAAGTGGTGGCTCACAACTCCTTCTAACTCCAGTTCAAGGGTTTCTGTAACCCTCTTCTGGCCTCTGAGGACACTAAACATGCACATGGTGCACAGACATAAATGTAGGCAATCCCCTCCCCCCCATACACACAAAATAATAAATGAAAGGTTGTCTTGGTCAATTTTATGATTCTCTCTGGTCATTTCAGTATTTTTGAATTAGTTTGAGCTGTTGGGTTTCTTTACATTATTTTGGTTTTGCTTCCCCCCTCCCCTTGATCCCCTTACTCATAGTAGCATAGTATTGCAATAGACATCACTAACCATTGGAATGGAAAGGCTGCCTTGCATTGTGGAGCTGTATTCTGAAGCTCATGGGCTTTGCATGTAGGCCCTTTCTCCTTTCTGTTTGAGACATACCAAGGAAGGCAGGCCACTGTGCTAGAATTGAAGAAGAGTTGCCTGCCTGTTAACTCTTCTTACAGCTGGAGTGAGAGCACTAAACTGCAGAACAGAGCCTTGTGCTTAAGGAACACCCCTGAAGCAGAGCTACTCAGGGTGTGCCCACTGCTTCGGAATGAAAAGATTAATGTTCTCTACCATAATATTCTAAGGCAGCCTTTCAAAGATAAACCAAACAAGATCCAGCCTTTGTAGTAAGTGCCGTTTATAGTGCCTTCTCTATCAGGAACCAGATGGTTCTGTGTGGTAGATTTCCTTATAAACATTGTTGGCTATTTAATATTCTTGTTGTAATGGAGTGAACCCTTCAAGCAATTGCCATGGCATATAGATGCCCTCGGTTAGTGACTCCTGTAGTTGAAAGGAAGTTGATCTCTGTCTCTGTCTGTCTCGATTTCTTTTTTATTTTTTTAATTTTTAATTTTTATTTGGACCCAATAAGTATGTCCTTTCCACTTGGGTGTTGAAAGAGCCTATGAGCAGTAGCTGTTCTGATTTTTGTTGGTTGTTTTCTCTAGGGAACAAGCTACCCTCTGAGTCAGCACTGGACTTGAAGATAAATCCTACAATTCATGAAACTGACTGATTCGACTAAAGGATGGATAGTTTGGGCAGCGTTGGACAGCTCTATGAGGGGTCTGTTTGTTTAACTGGAGGGATTGTTGAGTTCAGCAACTTTTAACTCCCCTAATGATAAGGGGTTGCTGTTGTGAAAACAGGGTTTGTGAAGGAATCAATTTTTTGGCAATTAATCAATATTCTTATTGACTCTGTTTTCATTTTATCACAAAACTTCATAGAATAATTCTGTAAAATGAAGAAATTGGAATTTGTATATCCTGAGCAGTCAGCATAGGGTATTTGCGGCTCAAAAATCCTAATTACCCTTTTTTCACACGGGTTATAAGCTGTCTTGAGTAAATCTTTGGCACTTGGATATTTAATTTTTGCAAAGGGAGGATATGCACTTGTGGCTTGAAACTGGTAGTTAAGTGGGATGTGATTTGATGGTTAAATGTTTTATCAGAGCAGTGAATAAGTATTCCAGACTAGGGCTGATGTTTCAATGTGATTTTCAGTAATTGTCAAGAAAATTAATAAGGTAATTTTTACCTTAAAACTTGAAATTTTGTGTTGGGAATTTTAAAGGAAATGAGAATAATTATATGTTTAATTAAATAGATTTTTAATTTGTACTGAGGGTTTAAAAATGCTTCAGAAGGAAAAAAATCTTTGTTTTTAATTTTCTAGGCACAGTACATTATATTGATTTTTTTTTTTTTGGATTGTCATTTTGAAGGATTGAAATGTACTGTGATTGACATTAATTTCAGTTATGCAAAAGCTAATGTGATTTAAAAATAGGAATCATGGGATTTTTTTTAATCTAGAAAATAGGTAACTTTCTTTCCAACATCTTTTATTGTTGACTAGAAGCTAGAAGTTTTGAGTTACCGAATATGGCAGTTTGAAAACTTGGACTTACGTTCAGCTCAGCTAGCTTGGAGTGTGTGAGCGGCGGCACGGTTATTATGACCATGGCACTCACTGATCGTAAAGCCAGTTTTAAGAATTACTTGCAAAACTGAATTTTGATTGAACAAAAAAATGTATTAGGTAGAACAATGTCTAAGGAGTTGCATTGACGCTGTTTGGTGGCAGGGTGATGTGTTTATATAGTCTTGCAATCAGACCCGCAGTTTAAGCATTTGTACGGAGCTGGAGTGATGGTGCAGCAGTTAAGAGCACTGGCTGCTTTTGCAGAGGACCTGGGTTTGATTCTTAGTACCTACATGGCAGTTAACAGCCTTCTGTAACTCTGGGGAATCTAGTGCCCTCTTCTAACTATCACAGGCACTGGAAACAGCCCGACACATAAAATAAATTCATCTTAAAATTGGAAAGTTTTAAACCATACACTGTATGATACTTAAACCTAATTCTTCATTTATGTTCACTATTTAATGATTATTTTCCCACCCCTTTTTGCAGCTTTAAATAAAATACCAAAATGATCATAATTTAAAGTTTAGTAAGCCCCCTAAAAAGCCCAAAGCCAGATCTTTTTGCTTTTTTGAGACAGGGTTTCTCTGTGTAGCCCTGGCTGTCCTGGAACTCACTCTGTAGACCAGGCTGGCCTCAAACTTAGAAATCTGCTTGCCTCTGCCTCCCAAGTGCTAGGATTAAAGGAGTGTGCCACCACTGCCCACCCATTGCTAGATCTTGAAGTATTATCATTAGTTTCATAGACACAAATAAGACCACAAACATAATCAAGATTTATTCTATTCCTGATTCTTAACGTCCTTTTTTTTTTCTTTCTTTGGGGGTTAGCTCATATGTTTTGGTGAGGAAAAGGTCCAAGTGTATCCACATTGCTTAGATTCTCCAGAAACCCTTTAATTTTAAACCCTCCTGAATCCTTGTCTGAAGCACAAACTAGGTTCCCAGCACCTAAGCCTTAGGACCAACCATGTACCAAAGGAGCTTCCTTCCCACAGAGAGCCAGGGTCGTCTGTGTTTCAGTTTCTTGGGATGTCCTGTGAAATTTGACAGCACACTTGCATTTTATGGTATTTCCTTTTTGTTCTGTAACTTTTGCTTTTAGGTATATTATTTAACAAAGTCCCTAAGGATTTAAATTTAGGTTAAATTGGATAGTGTAGGTCATTAGGTCACTTCATGTCATGAGTTCATGTCTGTCATTACTGATTGTAAAAACCTGAACTGTGCTCAGGAGTGTGTAAGGAGTGGCAAAGCTTCCCCTACTTTTAGCTTAAAATTGGAATTTTAAAAGCATTCTCTTTAAATTAATGAATTAGATTCTCATAGTCTATAAACAATAATCTTGAATTAATTGATAACTCAAAGGGGTATCTATTAATTGACATCAAGGATTTCTAAATTTAGAAATTTTTAAGTTTATTCTGGTTTTGATTACTAGATTAAAACAAACGTGATCAAGGTTATGCAAAGAATAAGCATACAAAGTGCCTAAAGAGGTGTGAGGGCTGATGTTAGTTCACGCCAGCCTGTGCTGCAGAGCGAGTTCAAGGCCGTCCTTGGATGCATAATGAATCATCTCTCAGAACAAAGCAAACTAAATGATAATAAGAAATCTGTTTTATTTTAGTAAGTTATTATTTAAGTTAAAGTCTTCTAACAACTTTTGTGTTTTTAATTTCAAATAACTATTGTTTAATTGACATTGTTTTGGCTTAAATTGTCAGGCAGCAAAAGACAGTTTTATCTATTAATTTTACTTTTAATTAATATTACTTTTAGAACTCCCCTTTACCCATTTCTGATGGAGTCTGGGTTCAGGGCCTTGCATATTTTATGATAGTATTATCCTTTACTTTTAAATATTTTTCAAAGTATTGTTATCTATATGTATGTGTCTGTGTGAATGAATTGTGTGTATGTGTGTGCTTGCACACTTCCTGAGAGCATTGCATCCCTTGGAGCTGGAGTAACACGTAGTTGTGAGTCCCACCCAGTCAGCAGGTGCTCCTAACCACAGTCTCTCTATGTAATCCCCAGGGCCACCTTTTACAATCAGTATGTATGTCAATAACCTGGGTGGGGGTGGAGTGGTACTCTGTGTCAAACTCAGAATCATGTGGTACTGGTGAAGACTGCTACCAAACTGCTGTATTTCCAGCTCATTTTTCCCTGCTTGTGAGTTTTTTTTTTTTTGTTTTTTTTTAACTTTTTCTAGCCTGGTGGTGGTTTAATCTCAACACTCAGGAGACAAAAGTAGGTGTGTGTGTGAGGGGGATGGGGGTGTAGGGGGAGGGTGGGCTGGTGTGTGAGTTTGAGGTCAGCATGGTCTACAAGTTCCAGGACAGCCAGGGGTACACAGGGAAACCCTGACTGGAAAAACAAATAAACAAAACCTTTTTCTTTTCCCTGTTTCCTGAGAAGTGTATTTGGGCAGGAAGACCAGAACATTGCTCTTAGTTTCTCTATTATAATCATTGAAAAGCAGAGTGGTGCTCCTCAAATGATAGCCATCCGAGAAGCAATTTGTGGTATTTATGCAGAAGTCAAGCTCAAAGTGCAGTTCTTAAAGGCCTGTCTTTGAGATTGCTACCCAGCTAGTATCTGAGAAGTAGAATGTTGAAAACTTTTCAGTCTTCTCCACCTGGTTACTTTTTGCTAAAAAGCTCTTCTGCAGTGGTATTTGCTACATAGTCTGTTGTTTTCCAGATTTTACAATTCTGTGCCAGAACATCACCCGTGATACCAGTCCACGGTAAACCTTGGGCTCCAAGTCTTCAAGGGCTTCTACTTGTCTGTTAATTGCACACATAGCTGGGGGTGGGGGCAGAGCGTACTCGTGGACCACACCATGATACAGCATTAATTCCTTTAGACTCTAGCTGCGTCTTTTTCTCTTATATTTGATTGTCCATCACAATGATTAGTCTTAGCTATTAGTAGATCTATATGCAGAGCAGTATGCACATTCTGGATGTGTGAAAGTGTCTTGGACTAAAGATGGTTTTGTCACTAAATGTACTGAAGAATTTAAGGATTATATTGTAAAGCAGCTTTACTCAGAAGCAACAGCATAAGGAGTGCACAGGGCGTTTCTGATGCTGTTACCTGTAAATGTCGTATTTTAGAAATCAGAAGGGTGCTCTGCACTCTGTCCAGCTCCCTAGCTTGTCTTGTTGACAAGGAGGGCTAGTAGCATCTATAGGCATAAGTTGTTGAAGCCTGCGAGGAGCAAAGAGAATCGTCTTTACAGCACTGACTGTTTGGAAGAGAATTCTGTCTCTCCATTTCTTTTTCTAAATCATCTTTAGCACATTTACCCTAAAACTTTACACCAACTTTTCTAGCTTTGTGTTTGGATCTTTCTATTGTCAGATTCCTTCTCAAGTAGTATCCTAATTGATGTCGGTAAAGAGGCAACATTTCTCTTTCCATTATATAGATAAATAATAGCCAATATATTTTCTATAAATGTTAGTTTTATTTTTGGCTTTTCTTTTCACATGTTAGCTTAGCCCATAGTTTGATATCATATAGAATTGAGCACATGGCATTTTTGTCTTATTTCCAGTTTTAAAATTAGTCTTTTCCAGTTTTATAGGATGATCATTCTGGAGATCTTGGATATTTGTTTCTAAGGAAACATTTATTTAAAATTTTCCCATTGAAGAAAGTACTTTTAAAAATTTTTGATTTCCTTCCCTCCCCTCCATGTGGGTGTATGGACATACATACCACTGAGAAAACCGTGGAAGGGATTTTGAACCTTGGCATGGGGTCTGGACATCAGACTCAGGTTATCATGCTGTCAGGGTGACGGCTTTCACCCAGCAAGTTCTCTTACTCATCCTGAGAAGGCTGTATTTACTCATGAGACACTCAGTGACCCCTCTGCCTTTACCACAGCTTCCGTGGATGCAGCTCGAGAGTCATTACACTTTCACAGCTGACCCTTTAACTGCCCAGTCATCTCGCTGATCTGTTACCCCATACTTGTCCTGGAGAGTAGAACTCCAGTCATCAGAGCTGGCAGCAGACGCCGTTACTCACTGAGCTGGCTTGTAGCCTCTGATTAAGTGCAAGCTTCAAGACCTGAGCTTGGATCCTCAGCAAATACTCAAATAAAAGGCAGAGTGTGGAGGTGTGTGCCTGTCATCCGAGTTGTAGGAGGTAGAGAGAGGATCTCAGAGGCTTGCTGGTCAGCTAGTCTTAGTGAGCTGATTCCCTGCCTCAAGAAATTAGGTAGAGATGTTAGATATCTTAGTGATTAAGAGCATTTGCTTACTCTTTTCAGAGGACCTGAGTTCAGTGTAGTAGCACTGACCTTTGACTGCCACATGTGATTATGGTGCCTACAACATGTACAGATATTTATATACCACATACAAATAACAGTAATTATCATTCTTTTATTAGTATATAAAGATATCTTTGTATTTGAGGGATTTGTTGTGTATGTGTGTATATATATGTTGCACTGGTTCTTTTGTGTTGTGTTCTTTGAGGCAGAATCTCAGTGTGTAGTGGTGGTTGGTCTGGAACTCACTATTTCTCCCTGGCTGGCCTCTTAGTACAGAAATCTGACTGCTATTTCCTCTTCAGTGCTGGGGTTAGAAGTGGGCGACTATGCCCAGCACTCTGTATTCCCTAATGAGTTTTAAAACTATGCTTTTTAGGGACTAACCCTTTTAATAAAGTATTGCAAACAGGTTTTTTTAGTTAACATCTTTTTTGATATTTGTATTTTTTGTACATATATTTGTGTATATATATCTACACATGTGCGCGCACACACACACACACACACACACACACACACACTTTTTTAAATAGTATCATAGCCTTTCCCTTTCATTTTAAACTGAGTATTCTGAAGTTAATGGGAATGACAGGGAATCACTTTGTTGTCTTTTCAAGTAACTATCTCTTATAGTACCTTTTATTTCCTGCGGCACCTAACTGTGCCTAGCAAGTTGTCACATCTGGTTGCTTAGTCACATTTCCCCTGAGGTTTGTTTTATCGTCCCTTTCTTCTCCCTTTCCCGTGTAACAGTGTTCCCCATATGCACGCAGTAACCACAGAGGCCAGAATGCTGCTATGATTCTCCAAGAGCTGGTGTTGCTATAATATGATTGTTAGCTGTGTGGTGGGTACTGAGAATTGAACCTAGGTCCTCTGGAAGAACAGGCAGGGGCTCTTAATTGTTGAACCATTTCTGCAGCCTATTTTAATCACCTTTTAAATATTTTTTTATGTGTATTTGAGCTTATTTTTGGTGCCCTGTGTGTGTCTTTTTTTTAAGGTGCATTTACCAGTTATTATGTGTTTGAATATTTTCCATGTATGTGTGTGGATGTATGTATGTATGAGTGCATGTGTATATGCATGTATACTGTATTTGAACAGTGCCCATGGAGATCCCTAGAAATAGAGTTACAGATGATTGTGAGCTATCATGTAGTTGCTGGGAACTGCACCCAGGTCCTCTGCAAGAGCAGTCTTGTTGTCTTGATGAATTCCTATAGAATTCTAGAACATCTTGAGGACTACAATATTGATCACCTTTTACTATTGCTGATGCAATAACTTCTATTTTTTTGTGGAGCTGGAGAGATAGCTCAGTGGTTAAAAACACTGGCTGCTCTTGCAGAGGACTGGGTTCAGGCCTTAACACCCACATGGTGGTTCACAACTGCCTGAAATTCCAGTTCTAGGGTGTCTGACACCCTCACACAGACATACATGCAGGCAAAACAACAGTGTACAGAAAATGGACAACCGCATCTGCTCCCGTTTGTTTTGTTTTTCTAACTTTTCCTTCCTTCCTTCCTTCCTTCCTTCCTTCCTTCCTTCCTTCCTTCCTTCCTTCCTTCCTTCCTTCCTTCCTTCCTTCCTTCCTCCCTCCCTCCCTCCCTCCCTCCCTCCCTCCCCTTCTTTCTTTTGTTTTTCGAGACAGGGGTTTCTCATTTCTCTGTGTAGCCCTGGCTGTCCTGGAACTCACTTTGTAGACCAGACTGGCCTCCAACTCAGAAATCCCCCTGCCTCTGCCTCCCAAGTGCTGGGATTAAAGACGTGCACCACCACTGCCAGGCATTTTCTGACTTTCTCAATGCATACATTTAGCTTGGACAATTTTTTTTTAAATATTCTTGTTACTTTTATTGAACTAGAGTGATTTTTTTTTTTTAGGTTAATTTAGGTAGAATTGTCATCTGAATAGCAGATAAGCATAGATACTAACCTGTGTTCAAATTATCTTGTCTATCAGAAATTAATTACTCTTCCAAATTCTACTCGTTTATATGTAAGTTTATGCTTATCTTAGGTTTTTTATCCCCAGCTCATGTACATGAGGTAGATTTTGTGTGTGTTTTACTTCATTGCTCCCCTGCCTCCTTCACCTGGGCCATTGGAATGGTTTGGATATTAAGTATTTTTGCTGGTAGTTAGTTTACATATTTATTGTAAGACTGGACCTTTAAGTGTACATGTAGCTCTCTTGACTTTAGTATATTCACCAGATTGGGCAGTTGTAACCAGGAACTAAGTAAATAAACTGTGTGCCTTTTGTAGTCTGTGCTTTTCTCTTTTCCACAACTTAAGAGTTATGGCCCTTAGAATTATAACTTTGCTTTCCTACTTAATAGGCTTGGCCATGCTGTGCACTTCTTGTACTAAGTGGCCTTTATGTATTTGGCCACTTTCACTTAATGTTGTAATAGTAGTGTGGGCTCGTGTCCATTACAATCCTCAAAGTTCCATATTTCACAGAGCCATTTCTCAGTTGGACATTTGAGCCCCCCCGTCCCCGCGCGTGCGCTTTTTAACAGTGATGATAATCATGTTCTCTGGGCATTCATATACAAGTGTCCATACAAGGACATACGTTCTGGGAAATATACTGGGAAATATACATAGTAGTGGGATTCTAAGGCGTATGGTAACTTTTAACAATGTGAAGAACTGCTAAACTCAATTTCACGGTGCACTGTTTTACATTTCTGCCAGAAGGAATAAGACCTGATTTCTTCCTTCCTCACTAACAGCATTTGTTGCTATGCTCTTGACTATAGGCAGTCTAAGGACTAATACAGTATATCCTTGTGGGTCTGATGTTCATGCCCCTAGTGATACTGTGTTTCTTTGAATGTGGTTGGTTGACATTTGTAGTTGTCTCTGAAGAAATCTCTGGTTCTGTTGCTTGATTAGTTGTTTAATTCACTTGTTTTTGTTATGTGCTCTAGGAATTCTTTTTATTGAACAGACTGAACTGCAGCCTGCCTACTGTGATCACTCCCTATAAAATGCACAAATGGCCCAGTTGTTAGTCTCACTTGAACATGTAAATGTCTTCCTTTATTGTTTGTGCTATAGGTGGTAAGGCCATTGCTCAGACTAAGGGCAGGGAGGTTTACACCTGTTTTCTTACTGTTTCATGTGTTTGGCTATTTTTAGGGTATTAAAGCTGTTTTGCATATGGTATGAAGTAGGTGCTAAACATAATGTCTTTTGTTTCTGTTTTATTCTTCTTCCCTACAAAGTAGGCTCTCAGCTGGCCTCTGGTTTGTGATCCTCCTGCTTCTGCTCTGCTGAGTACTTGGATTACAGGTATATGCCATCATCATACCTGACTTGCTGTGATTCTATGTGGTGGTCAAATTAAGGTTTTTAATTTGCATGCTTTCTTAAGTAAAAAGCACAGGCTGTTTCGTTTCCACACTTGCTCCTCAGTGCTGGGGAGCAGAGCCCAGGGCTTCGTGCTCACTAGGCAGTCGTCACCTGTGGAGCTCCATGCAAGAGCTTTTAATGGCTGTCAGCTGTGCTCTCCCTTTCTGCATTACAGTTTTGTAGAGTTTCAGCTGCATTTGTGCTTTAGACTGTCTCAGACTTTAAAAAAAGATTCAGCCACTTTTTATGTTCCGGGACTTTTCGGCAAATGAATTTTTTCTTTCCTTTCTTGTTTTTGTCTTTTTAGGTTATTTATTTTATATGTGAATAATTGTTGCTGTCTTCAGACACACCAGAAGAAGGCATGGGATCCCATTAGATGGTTGTGAGCCACCATATGGTTGTTGGGAATTGAACTCACGATCTCTGGAAGAACATGCTCTTAACCACAAAGCCATTTCTCCAGCTCTGAGTTTTTTTCCTAATGAATTGATTGTTGTTTTTCACCACAGAAATTCCAGTGATGAGTCCTAAAACTATCTTCACACACACCCATTCCTCTTTTAGAAATAAATTTCCTCTCTTCCTTATACTAGTGTTCTGGCATGTTTTCCAGTTCAGATAGCGGCATCCATCACTCACACACTATCTCCCAATGCCCCGCTCCTCCCCCACCCCATTCCACTCTTCCATAATTTGTTTTTCCCTAGTATATTTTGGTTTTGGCCATCACAGTATGGCATAATTAGTCTGGAAATATTTGTCCTTTTCTGTTCAGAGCACTTGCTCTCAGAATTTGTTGATGGGGTGTATTTTTGTGTTGTTTTGTTGTTTTCTCTGATCATAAATGTTGCTTCTCCAAAACGTTTTCTCATGAAAGTTCTACTTTGGTTTGTTTTATGCTTCTTAATCAAGCTTTTGTACTCTCTTTCTGTTTAGCTTGTCTCCTCCGTGTCTTTTGTGGTTCATGATTTGTTTTGATCTGCTTTAGTTGACCTGCTGAGAGCTTTTTCTTTAATTTTAATGCTTATACATTTTTTATTCTTAGAGAGCCTAAGAATAAACTTGCTCTGTTTCAAGAACAAATACTTTGTCACTTTTGTGTCCTTGGTTTTAGTAAGGTTTTAGTTTTTTGTTTGTTTGGTTTTGGTTTTGGTTTTTTGTGTTTATTATTTTTTTTTCCGAGACAGGGTTTCTCTGTTATAACTCTGGCTATCCTGGAACTCACTCTGTAGACCAGGCTGGCCTTGAACTCAGAAATCTGCCTGCCTCTGCCTCCCAGAGGGTTGGGATTACAGGCCTGCGCCATCACCACCTTGTTTGTTTTTAACTGTTTTTATGCAGTTATCTGGAATACTTTGTATTCATGAATTTACATAAATTGTCATTGTCCCTTGATTTGGGCGGAGTCTATTTTCATTGTAATCTGGCCCCTTGTGTGTAACCACTTGCTTTTGTAGTAGTCTCTATTCCTCTGTGCTGTTTACAGCTTAGCATTGTGCTTGCTGACAAGCATGTTTACTCACCTATGCAGGGATTCCGCCCCATTCTTTAATACTCTACTAATTATGTGAGTGGCACATTGCTTTTCCTAGATATTGTATAGCAGTTTTGGAGATAATTTTGCTTTTAGCTGAGTAAGTATCCATGTAGGTACTAATGATCACTGTTGAATGTGTATTAGTTTTAGTGTATTTGAATAATTCTAGTAAACCTCAGCTTACCTGTATAAACTACAACTTTGCATTAAAATAATTTCACAAAATTGAAAATGGTTCAGAGAAGTCTTAATACTACTCTAGTGTAAGGTCTGGTGAAGGCAGTTTCCCCTGTTCACTCACCTTGCATTGTTTGTGATGATGTATTTAGTCTTATAGACTCTACTTTCTTAATTTCTATACCTGCCGAGAGCCAAGAGCTTCCCATTAGCTTAGTTCTGTCCTCCCCACGTAACCTAAGTAGTTACTGAAGCTACTGAAATAGCTGCACATCCTCTTTCTTGTCCTTCATTTGAGACAGGAATTGGAGTATGTGCTTTAAACCAGGTTCCTCTTCTGTGGAATGAGTGCTGTACTTGTCCCACAGGTGGTATAAGGATGAAGCAGACGGACACTCAGGACACCTTTAGACTGGGGCCTAACGGGGGGAGCAGGGCAGGATTTCTGCTATATACACTGCTGTTAATGAGCAGAACAGTAGGGAACTAATTTATTCATCTTTGGTGATGTCTTGCAGTTTCCTCTCAGGGATACTTAGAAGCTAGCTTTATGGGTAAACTATGCATATACAGTCTTTTTTTTTTTTTTTTTAAGCTAAAGTGAGTAGAGCTTATTTTAAGTAATATGGTAAACTCCTATAGATTCCTGTAGCTAACTGTGCAGATGCATAGGTAGATAAAAACAAAACCCCATAGTGGTTAAAGCCAAGATAAAATATGGCTGGCTCATCTTAAAAGCACAGAGACTGGACTTCATAGTTTTTCTTTTTTTTCTTTTTATTTTATTTTTTTTTAAGATGACAGATTTTATTTATTTATTTATTTATTTATTATTTATTTTTGATTTGTTGGATTTGTTTTTTTCTGAGACAGGGTTTCTCTGTATAGCCCTGGCTGTCCTGGAACTCACTCTATAGACCAGGCTGGCCTTGAACTCAGAAATCCGCCTGCCTCTGCCTTCCAGAGTGCTGGGATTACAGGTGTGTGCCACTACCGCCCAGCTAAGATGATAGATTTTTTTAAAGTTTCCTGTTTTCTTGACATTTGAAATTTCTGGCCTACTTCAGTATTAATACAATAGAAGTAGTAGAGGATATTGGCTTGGGAATTTGAAGTTGGCTTGAGTTTGAGTCTTGGCTCTACTGTTGATGTTGTACATGTGTCTGGTTAAATGACATAACTGCATCTAGGTTCTGACTGGCAGGTGCTTGGAGACTGAGATGTCATCCTTGTGATGTGGCTTTAGAAGTGCAGAGTGCTCACTAGAGACAAGAGGTCTCTTATTAGTTTTAAGCTGAGTTTTGTTCATCTTATTTTCTAAAAGTCTTGATATTTTATGAGACACTAGAAAATTGAAAAATATCCCATTAATAATAGCTCTATAGCCAAAGGTATTTTGCTAATTTCCCTCCAATTGCATAGGTTTTTAGACATTCCCCAAATAGGAAATGGTTCCTGTACAAGTGTTACTTGTAGCTAGATCTCCTGTTTTATCTCTGCTCAAGCAAGCTACCTACCTCCCTTAAACTTGTGACTAAATTCACCTGGCTGTAAATAATTTGCATTGTATCTGCATTTATGCATGTTGTTGTTAGTGTAATTTCGTTTGAGTGTTTTGGAAATCATTTTATGCTTTTACATGTGACTTGGTCTCATTTTCTCATCTGGCATGGAATAGTCCAAAGGTAAAAGTGCTGGTTCTCCCTTCTTCATAGCATCTGTGACAGAGGGTTCATCGTTCACGTGGCTGGCGTTTCCACAGTGGTTGAGTGACTTGCATCTGCAGCAGTTCAGATGTTTAGTGTACATCTAGATTTGCAGACAGGCGTCAACCGGCCTTGTTTGGAGATTTGGTGTTTAGCTTGCCGCCGTGTATTTTAGCATAGTCTCAACCTCCCCCCACCCCAAGAAATTTTGCTATTCATATTTCGCTGAAGGAAGTTAGTAGGTCATTATTTGAATTTTTAATATAATATTTGTGTAATTATGTCATTTGGACAATAGTAACAGTTTTAAAAGACTGAGGAAAAGAGCTGTTCAAGAGTCTCAGTTCTGGTAGTTTCATTATTTCATTAAGTTAATTTGTTAATCTTGGGTAATTATGACTGTAGGGTTAGGTTGTCCAGGAGAAGTCTGTTGCTGATTTCATTTGGAAGTGATGGTAGTTAAGAAAAAGAAACTTCTTTGCACCTGCTTTACAATAAGAATTTTTTTTTCCCTTTGCACTTAAGATGGATGTTTTTTTCATATGAGTGTTTACATTTTATTTTCCAGTTTTTTTCCCCTCTAAAACCAGTGTGCTATTCCACTAAGCCCCTCTTTTACATCTTCCCCAGGAATGTCACTGTCTGCTGGATCTTCCCCTCTCCATTCCCCCAAAATTACTCCACACACATCTCCTGCTCCCAGAAGAAGAAGCCACACTCCAAACCCAGCGAGTTTCATGGTGCCGCCTAGTGCCTCCACTCCTGCCAATAACCCTGTTCCTCAGACTGCGTCCTCTGGTCAGGTGATCCAGAAGGAGACTGTCGGGGGGACGACTTACTTCTATACAGACACAACTCCAGCACCTTTGACTGGAATGGTATGACTTCTGTTAAAGATGCAATCAGTGCTCTTAGAAAAGCTGCTGTGTAACTAATGAGGTCATTTCCAACACTGGAAGGTTTCAGGGACATGAAAAGTATTTTCCCTTTTAACGTATTTTCATGTCTTTAAATTGGAATGATTCTTCCTAATTTCACTCAGAAATCAGATTGTAGTTGTACTTGGTTTTAGTGTGCTGGGGCTGCCGCAGCACTGTTACCCCCTTAGGACTTGAGCTAGTTCAAGTTGACGTTCTCTGGCTTTTCTTTCTAGTTACTGGGTAGGTAAGTTTACCTTTGGGAAGAAGTTGAAGAAAGTAGGCTGTGTCTTAATTATTGAAAGCAAATTGATGAGCCGCTGTTGTTGACTCATAAAGCACTACTGGGAAGGGCAGCTCTGGTTCTCAGAGGCGGTAGTGTGTTGTGAAGGAGGGTAAGGATTCAGACAGGGAGCCATGATAGTGAGCAGCCAGTGACTGGCGATGGGAAGAGAATCACAAACTAAACAGAAGGACAGGTCCAGAAGACATGTCCATGACTCAGGGTGAATTACCAATGCCAGAACACCGTGAAAGGACAAAGAAGGGGGCCAGGGGGAGTGGTGGTGGGGTACCTTTGTATTACTTAGTGCCTCTCTTTGGCCTCACTGTTTTGTCTACATTAAAGAAAAAAACTAAAGAAATTAGTAAATAGCTTTTGAGTAAGAAAAGCAAATTCCATTAAAGTGATGGGAGATAGTTTTATTTGAAACATGGGAAAAGCAGTAAACCACTGCCTTGTAGAAATAAATGTGAAAACTTGTAAGTCCTGGAAATACTTCAGAAAACCATTTGGTGAGGTCTTTTGCTTTGCTTTGGTTTGTTTCGGTGGTGTGACATCATAAATCATGGAGAACATGGTCAGATGATCAAGGCAGACACTTGTTCCTTTCAAGCAAAATCTTATCAGTTTAATACGTTTTGGTATTTAAAAACAATTGTTTGTAGAAAGAAGAAATTTCACTATGTAGAGATTTGTTTTTCACAGAAATGCCTCTGCAGTTTGTAGAGATCAGTCTGTATTATAATGTTTTCAATCTTCTGGTCATATTTATATTTCTTTGCAAACCTGAGATGGAACTGATGGAAGGAAGCCAAGGCAGGAAAAAGGCCCTTTTACCCTCTCCGCAGGCCAGACTGTAGAAGTTTATTTATTTATTTATTTATTTTTTAAAAGCTACTTTCTAGTTGCATTCCACATCAGGTGAATGTCTGAGGACAAAAAACAGCTAATGTTATTTCTAAGAAAGAGAAAAAAAACATTCCAGTGGATGTGAGGAGAAACTTGGAGACATAGCAAGGACAAAGGGAAGAACCTGAGTTGGGGACATGAGAGGAGGCCCAAAGAGGCTGGAAGACTTTGTTAGTGTGCGGGGTGGGGGGAACTGACACCTGCTGTGTCTCAGCTTAGAGTGTTGAACGATGCTAGCGGCCTGGACCTTGGTCAGCCACAGAGCTGCCAGGGCTTGTTACCTCTACCTCACTTGGCCATGCAGAGCTTGGTGTCTCTTCTCTGTTCTAGTTGGTTTAAAATCCATGTCTGAACTGTTGGAAATAGAACATTCTGTCTAAGAGTTAATTTTGCTTTCTCAGTGGGGCTGAAATGTTATATCTGAATAGATATTTTTTTCTTAGACTTTAAAAATGTATTGTTTTTAAAATTGTTGAAATAGAAGATTATGAAATGAATTCATTCAGAAAGTATTCTTATATCAATTTTAAATATATCAAAATTTATTACTACTATCAAATAAAATTTAAACTTTTATGAAAATGGTAAAGCTTACTGATTGAGAAAAATTGATGATCATATTTTCCTCCTTCTTGCCTTTTTAGGTATTTCCAAACTATCATATTTATCCTCCAACTGCACCTCATGTTGCTTATATGCAACCAAAAGCAAATGCACCTTCCTTCTTTATGGCTGACGAGCTCCGACAGGTATGTTTTCAGAAGCTAGCACAGACACTGGCCATTGGCTGTGCCTTAGATGGGAAAAAATAGACACACACAGTCTCCTAAGCAAGTAGATTTAGCAAGCTTTATGTTTAAGAAAAGGATTTTAAGGAAATCTTAATGTATTAGAGTATAAAGTACAGAATTACTATTTAAATGTGCTGCTTTTCTGTGTTTCATGGCTTGTTTTTTTTTTAAACAAATGATTCTTTACATGGGTTCATTTATTTATTTGTGTGTATATATGTATGTACACGCATGCTCATTTGGAATGTGCCGGGGAGAGCATCTGTGGGTACTGGTTCTCTCCTACTGTGTGGTACTGGGAACAAAATTCAGATTATTAGGCTTGGCAGTTGAGGTCCTTTCCTCACTGAACCATCCCAAATGGGAAGGGCTCTTGAATTGTTGTTGTTAATTTCACACAGGAATAACCCAACAACAATCTTAAAGTAGATTTTATAAAATAATTTACTTTGATATTTCTCTTATTTGTTGGGATAAGCAACTTAGATATTCTTGCTATTTCTAGCTTCTTATATGTGCATTCTAAAAAGTACTTTTGTTTTTCACAAGTTTTTTTCAGTGTACTTAAGCATGCAGCATGTGTGTAGATGTGTACCTTATATCTTTTTGCAGTGCTGGGGATAGGACCCATGCATGCTAGGCAAATGCCTTACTGATCTATGTCCTCAGTTTCTGCATAATGATTTTAGAATGAATTATTGACTACATTAATAGATCTTACATATTTCA
This sequence comes from Apodemus sylvaticus, assembly GCF_947179515.1. NCBI lineage: Eukaryota > Metazoa > Chordata > Mammalia > Rodentia > Muridae > Apodemus > Apodemus sylvaticus. Next base: position 17,661,348 of record NC_067493.1, on the reverse strand, counting down.
GGTTGATTTATAGCACTTTTGGTTTTTTGAGACAGGGTTTCTCTATGTAGTCCTGGCTGTCCTAGAACTCACTCTGTAGACCAGGCTGGCCATAGAGCTCACAGAGATCTGCCTGCCTCTGCCTCCCAAGTACTGGGATTAAAGGTTTGTGCACCACCATCTTCATCTCTTTATTAATGTATTTTTTTTAACTTAGACTCAGACTAATTATGGAAGATAGTATATCTAGGATTGGATTTTATATATAGTAATACCTAGAAATGTTATAAGTATTACAATATATATAAATATTTAAATAGAAAAATATTTAGGTATAATGGGAAATCTAAATATCAGAACCTCTTTTTAGAATTTGTTATCAATATACTTATTTCCTATTCTTAGGAGCTGATCAACAGACATTTAATAACAATGGCTCAAATTGATCAAGCAGATATGCCAGGTAAAATGCATGACAATATCTTCTTTCCAACCCTCAGGCAAGGCAGGTGGACCTCCGAGTTTGTGAACGGCCTGGTCTACAGAACAAGCTTGAGGACAGCCAGGGTTCCACAGAGAAACCCTGTCTTAAAAAAAAAAAAAACAAAACAAAAAAGGATAAAACTGGATCCTATCTTAAGCCACATTAAAAAATTAATAGATTAAGGATTTACATGCCTAAAATCTTTAAAACTCCTACTGTGTATACCTATAAATTGATAAAGCATTTTAATAGGTAACGGTTTACTGTAAAAGACTCAAAGAAACTTTTTTTTTCTTGTGAAGAACATACTGGACTATAGATTTAGCTCCGTGGAAAGCACTTGGGCTGGTAATTTGATTTACTCCCCAGTGCTGGAGGCTAAAATCACAAAAACAAACCGCCGATAAATCCTTCTAAGTTAAATGACCCAAAGATACTTGCTGTGAAAGAGGAAATAAAATGGGGTCTGGAGAGAGATGGTTCAGCAGTTAAGGCCACTGACTGCTCTTCCAGAGGTTCTGAGTTAAAATCCCAGCAACCACATGGTGGCTTTACAGCCATCTGTATTGGGATCTGATGCTCTCTTCTGGTGTGTCTTAAGAGAACAATGTACTCACAGACATAGGATAATAATTCTTTTTTTTTATTAAAAAGGGGGGGAATAAAACTTAGAAGAAGATATTTGTAATCTATACAATTGACAAATAAAAGAAAAAGACCTGATCAAACAGCCCACTGGGAAAATGGCTGAAGATCAATGTGAGCATTTTTATGGATGATCCTTATAGCCAATAAATGTTTCAAGAGGAAATACAAGTAGGAAACAATTTAACACTTTGCTACCTTAAAGTGGTAGGATATAGATCTGTATATTCTCAACAATGACAATAGTTTAAATGGTTGAACATGCAACTGCTCTGTAAAACTCAAAACTAATGACATTTATCTAGTGTTTCAAGGTAAACTTTAGTCATTTCAGCTGGAAGATATACAAGATAGTCATGTGTGTATACATCAGTGGAAACCTGAAGCAGTCTGCATGCTTACCTGAAGAATAGTGGATGAATTAGTAGGACATTATGGAAGAAAGTATCCTGATAGCAACAGAGAAGACTCCTAGTCACACAATTAGAAAGGGACATGGAAGTGACTGCATCCAACATGCACCTTTTTATGAAGTTACATAAGTAAAATTAACACTGTAGTGTTGCATAGGCATGAACCAGTGACTCTAGTAATATAAACTAAAGATTATTAATTTAGTCTTGTACAGCTGTGTTCAAACATGTCCTAAACAAAGAGTCTTTCATTTTTGTAACTGAGAGTTTTGTTTCTCAGGTTCACTCTGTGTGTGTGTGTGTGTGTGTGTGTGTTTTGTTGTTGTTGTTGGTCTTTTATTTAAACAGTTTCATTGCCTCTCCCTGGCTGGCCTGGGACTCAGAAATTTGCCTGCCTCTGCATCTGTTTCCTGAATGTTGGAATGGGATGAATGCCTAGCTATGTTCAGTATCTTACTAGCCTTAAAGTCTCACGTTGGCTCTTCTATTAACCTGTTCTTGCTGTCCTCTTTCTTTCCATCTCATCAGTCTGTACTAAATACATGTAGCCAAGCATGGCTTAATCTCAGAAAGCTTGTCCAAAACCTTGTCCGTCATCCTCACTGTAAGCAGTGTTATACAGCGTGCAGTGGACGGAGGCTGGGAACACTCTGAACACCGTGCTGTATGCAGGGCAACTCTTCACGGTGTTAGGCTAAGGTGGAGAGATGAGGCGTAGGCTTACTGCAGCATGTTCTGTGTACTCAAGATCTCTTCATCCAACTGAGCTTTGATACAGTCTTGCAGGAGAAGAAGCTAAAACTCACCATAGCATCTTTTTTTTCTTCTTCCCTTTCTTCTTATCTCTTATCACTTTCAATATAATCTGGTGGAATTGAGCTGTAGAATATGTAGTCTTCCATTTGATGTTCTTTTGGGTTTTTATCTCTACAGTATGTTTTTTACATTAATTATTTTAACACTAAGCACCACTTTAGTCATGAGTAAATATGTGGATTTATTAGATTGAGCTGAACACAAAGTATAGAATAATAGTTAATAATACTGTTTTAAGATTCAACATTCCCCCCCCCCCAAAGGATTCAGCATCCCTTTATGATAAAAACTAAATCAACCAGACATAAAAGGAACACATCTTAATACATGAAAGCACTCATAAAACAAGCCAGCAACTAATAGTAAGTAGGGTCAAGAGTGGGCCCACAGCTCAGAGAGCTGTTTTCCAGGGAAATCATGAGGAAGCTTCATGGGTTGGATATTCCTTAAGTTGAACAGTGGTGTGGTGTGTCACAGACTGAAGGAAGGACAGTGCTGAAAATCCTATATTTATAACCTTATAGTATCGTGACCTCTTTCAGATAAATCATGTACAGCCACTGCATGCAAATTCAAGAGCCAGATAGTGTTTATGGTGGACATCCTTGTGTATTAAACAGAATTTATCTTTTACCTTGTATATTTGCTTGTTAAAAACCATAGTAGTCATCAAAAAGGTTGTTGGCAAATATCACAGCTGGTTTGCCTCTTGAGCCTTTACCTAACTGTTAATTTCCATCATTGGCATTGCTTTAGCTGTGCCTCTTAATTATTTGGGGCACCCATAGTCTCTTTAGTTGTACTTAGTTGAGCCAGAGGTGATTTTTAAGAGTTTTGATGTCTTATGTCACGTTGGTTCTCACTTAGATATGTGTGCATGCATATGCATGAACACACTTCCCAATTCAATACAACTTATTTAAATTTATGCTCTAAAAATAATTCAGAATCTTTCTTGGTTTTTATTAATATTAGAATAAAATGTTTAATACATCAATAACTCATTTTTAGTAATTATTTCTTAGAACAAAAATCCCCATATTGTGCTGCCAAGAGACAGAAATAACTTGGAGAATGTGCGCTTCAGTTGTGCTTGGCTGCCCCGTGACCTGGTCTGTTGGTACTAACATGGCGTTTATAACAAGTCTGTCAAACAACCCTGCCTTGTGACACCAATCTGTCTGAATTTGTCAGTGGATTGTGATAATCTGGTTTCTTCTTTATTACTGTGAGAAGCTTATGAATACCTGTCATTGACAGTTATCTTTCTGCAACTTACTCTAGCAGTCCCCACAGAAGTTGACAGCTACCATAGCCTGTTCCCTCTAGAACCACTGCCACCCCCCAACCGGATACAGAAATCAAGTAATTTTGGATATATCACATCTTGCTACAAAGCTGTAAATAGCAAAGATGATCTGCCATATTGCCTTCGGAGGATACATGGTAAGGAAAGTGCATTTCCTCAGAAGCATGTTACTTTGCTAAGATTATTCATACTTTCATATAAACAGTGCTGTATCATTATCGTGCACGCTTCGAGGGCAAGGTTTCTTTTTTATTTTTCTTCTTTTGTCCTCATTTGGAGATTAATACTTTATAGCCAACATAGACCATTTTTAAAAATTCAAATTTCTCTTGAGCTGTCATTTACAGTTGATTGTAGTAGAGAATTTTCTTCTTTAGGTTTTCGTCTTGTTAACACAAAGTGCATGGTGTTGGTTGATATGTGGAAAAAAATTCAGCATTCAAATATTGTAACTCTCCGTGAAGTGTTTACCACTAAAGCATTTGCCGAGCCCTGTAAGTAGCCAGTCCTGTGGGTCCTGCCTGTGGCCTTCCTCGTCTGGGGCCGGACTTCTGTGATGTGTGTTTCTGTTTCCTCGTAAGCTCTTGTGTTCGCGTATGATTTCCATGCTGGAGGAGAAACTATGATGAGCAGACACTTTAATGACCCAAATTCTGATGCCTACTTCACAAAGAGAAAGTGGGGTAAGAAAGAGATGCGAGCAAACTGGATGCATGCTTTGACCTGGGGAGGAGTTTCTTGTTAAAACATACACAGACTTTTTCTTGGTTTTTAAGGACCTAACTGCATTTTTATAAAGTATTTCAAAAAATTGGAGTTGGTTTGCAGCAAGTTAGGAAAAATGTGTGTATTGACTCATATTTTATACCAGTATTTTTGAATTTTGGATATTTCCCACATGATATAAAAATTCATCCAGGTGACTGATCATTTATGAAATCACTTCCCTAAAAAAAATGCTTTTGTTAAATGTCAGGTCAGTTTTTTAAAAAGCGACTTTACTGGGGGCTGGAGAGGTGGCTCAATGGTTAAGAGCACTGACTGCTCTTCCAGAGGTCCTGTTCAATTCCCAGCAACCACATGGTGGCTCACAACCACCTGTAATGGGATCTGATGGCCTCTTCTGGGGTGTCTGAAGACAGCAGCAGTGTATTAACATAAGGTAAATAAATATTTTTTAAAAAGTGACTTAAAAAGCGACTTTACTTTAAAATGGACTATAAGTTCTTTCGTCTCTTCCTTCTTTCCTAATGTTTGCTTAAATAGTTACTTTATAATTCAACTATTTCATGGAACCTAAAAAATTGCAGTCTAAAACATGCTTATTTAGAATAAAAATGACACCACAAAACATAAATCCATTTTGAGATGTCAAAGTGTATATTTTGTAGGCAGTCTGATTTGTTGTGGAACCAAGAATGAAGCTTCACATTGTTAGTTATAGATTTAAGGTTAAGATTCTCTTGAACACAGAACTTAGTACTTGGGTTTGCCCATAACCTTGCTTCTGCATTCTGACATCTGAAAGCAGTTGTGGTTACAACATAGTTGTTGAATTGGCACTGAAAGCCTGTCAGGCAGCATGTTCATTTCTCCTTTTGTCTCGTCTTCTGTAGACACGGGCACAGTTTTTTTGAGGATGTGGTGCAGCTTTCCCTAAAGATGTTTGGCTGTGGCTCATATTTATTTTAGTAACAACACCTGTGAAATGTCTGTTGGCTTTGATTTATAGCTCTCTTAACCTCAGTTCTATTGGCACTGCTGCATCATTTGTTCTGTGGTGGCTATCCCGGGTTGACTGCAGGTTGTCGGACAGTGGTACTTGCCTACTGGATACCCCTATACCTCGGCTCTGATGCCAGAAAGATCTGCATACATTGCTAGTGATCCCTGTTGAGAACTACTCACAGCATTTTATCCATTTCAAAAACCTGTACTTTGTTCTCAATGTTTGCATTTTCTCAGAGTCAGTTCTTCCATACTTTATACTCTTACAACCTCCAATTGTATACCATACACATATGAATGCCTTATTGTTTTCTTTTACTGAATAATTACTGTTTGAGCAACAACTTGTTTTAAAAGGCATGTTTGTCATAAGTGCATTATTTAAAAGATGGGGATGAAGTGAAGTGAATGGCATCAGGATGGAATCTGATGGACAGTAAGACAGTGCTTGCTGTAAGTCCTCTCAATCGCAGCGTCTAGGAGGCTAAGACAGGAGGAATGTACAAATTGGAGGGTTACAGAGTGAGATTCTCACCTCAAAACCAAAAAGGAATAACTGGGCGTAATGCTACACGCCTTTAATCTCAGCACTTAGAAGGCAGATTCAGACAGAAATCCGAGTGCAAGGCCAGCCCAGTCTACACAGGGAGCAGTTCCAAAACACCCACACCAGTCTACGCAGTGAGCAGTTCCAGAACACCCACATTACCTAGTGGAATCATGTCTCAAAATAAACAAACACAAACAACAAAGCAGGGTAACGGGTACTCCTCTTCCTTATGGGCATATCAGTTGCATAGTTTTATTTAGACATCTTTCCTTTTGGTTGTGATGCTGTGCAGCCTTCATGCGTGCGCTGAGCTGCACTCCACCCCTCAAGTCACACAGATCCAGGACTCTCTTGGGTCGGCTCCGACTTTGTCTTCCTGGCTTGCGCTGAAAGCTGTTTGGAGACTTATAAGACTTCTTTTAGAATGCATTGTCTTCATTCTGTCCAGATTGAGAGGGAATGGTTCGTTGTGTATGCACTTGTTAAAAACGTTGTCCCAAGCCATAGTTATACATTCACTTTTTATTATTATTATTATTTTAGTAATGACTTTTTAAATAAGGCCATGTTTGTTACCCTGACTGATCTGAGCCTGAAGTCTTCTGTAGACCAGCCTGGCCTCATACTCGCAGCAGCCCTCCTGATCTGCTACCCGAGTGCCAGGATTACAGGCAGGCCCCTGGCCCTGGCTTGTACTTCCTATTTATTACATTTATTCATATTAACCATTTGACTTTCACATTTTTACCTCATGAGATCTCTGCTACTCTAATAGTATAAAACCTGTAATCTCAATTCTAGAGACAACTGGGCTTGCTTTTAGGTCCTTACTCCTATGAATGGGTATCCGTTTGCCTTCTAGGCCAGCATGACGGACCACTGCCCAGGCAGCATGCTGGATTGTTACCAGAGTCTCTCATCTGGGCATATATCGTCCAGCTGAGTTCTGCTCTGCGTACCATTCACACAGCAGGTTTAGCATGTAGAGTAATGGACCCAACGAAGATTCTGATAACCAGCAAAACAAGGTACTAGCATTTTGAATGTTCTGAATCTGGGTTTCTTTCCTCTTTCTTTAATGATCTATTGATGGTATGTGTGTGTTAAGTGTTCTGCCTGCCCTGCATACGTGTAAACCAGAAAACATTATTGGGTTCCCTGGAGTTAACAGATGGTTGTGAATTATCCTTAGAAAGGTTGGCAAAAGTCACAAAGGTATTTGGGGATAAAGACAAAAGTATTAATGCCACTTTCTTGTACAGAACCATCATTCTTAAATTGTACCGTAAGTCAGAGTCTCAGATTTGGTGGGCTCTGCCTGCACAGCTGGTGATGTAGGAAGTCTGCAGAATTTGTATTGTTAACAAGTTGTTAAATGATTATTGATTAGGTTCTAATTGTTATGACTTTATACAGTGAGGTAACAGAGCTCTAACTGTAGTTGCTATAATATTTTGACAGTAGTTTTGAGTAGTACAGCATATGGGACGTGAAGATAGTGGCTGGACCCTGGGGTTAATACCTACAGTCTCATTACTTGGGAGGCTAACAGCATGGACTACAGCATAGAGAGATACCCTACACACACACACACACACACACATTTTGGCTTTTCTTAGCTTCAGCAATGCTGCTAGACAGTGCTGTGACTGTGATAAATTCATTAAGCGGTTTGGGTTAATACAAGTGATACACTAGGAACACAAACAAGACACAATGCCAGCTGCATCTTTATTTAGCAAGCGTTGGGGAGTAAGTAGTTTACTTTCATAAGTAAGTCACATAGCCTGATGTGATAAGTGTTACCATCCCAACTCTTAGCAGTTACTAACTTTTGTGCCTGGAGTCACACCATTGAATGTCTCTCAGGCTGAGTTTCACAGTCCCTGAAATGGCTGGTTTTGTGGAGGGGGAGGATGGAGATGGAAGTTAGTAATTAACACTTTAGGTCCCATCATAATTATTTTCTTTAAATTTTTTTTGATCCTTACAGGTTACGAGTAAATTGTGTAGGAGTTTTTGATGTTTTAACATTTGATAACAGTCAAAATAATAATCCTTTGGCGTTAATGGCTCAGTACCAGGTGAGTAAGAATTAGTATGGGTGCTTATTTTGTTTTTGTTTTTGTTTTTTTCTTTTTCTCTTAAGCTAAACTTGGTTTTAAGTCTTCCCACTCACTGTTTGATACCTACTAGTTTTACTCTAGAGTGCTTGTCCTACTACATTATTTTCCAAGAATTGACATTAGAGCACCCTATTCTGTGTTTTCCCTTTGTTGCCATAAAGTCATTTCTTGTATGTTACCAGAATTTTATTAATCTCAAAATTCACTGTATTATTTGTGATTCAGGCTCCATAGTGTTCTTAGCTATTTTGTTATTTATTTTCTTACTAACATGGTACTGTATAGAAATACAAGAACCTAAAAACCCATCCCCGAGTATGTAGTCTAGTGGTAGAGCAGTTCTTAGAATATTCCAGGCTCTGCATTGCTCTCCATGCTCCAGTACTGTAAAAAACAACAAAGAGACTGTCCCTGTGTGGGAAGGAGTCGGAGTAGGTGCTTCCTGTGTGTAAGTAACCTGGGTAGCTGGCTTGTCTTGCAGTGCCTCACATTGGAATATATAGCTATCTCTAGCTTTAGAGATTTTAGGCTTTGTGTGTGTGTAAGAAGTCATGGGAGGTTCCTGTATTTGTGTTTAGCTGCTTGTTAATCTGAGGTTTGATGCAAGGTAGAATGTTTTCCTCACATGAGGAGATAGTATTCTGTTGCCCTCCACTGTTCAACTTTGATTTCTTTCAAACGAAGTTTTAGTTTACTTTAGGGTAAGACAAACTTCAGAACAAAAAGGAAGGGAATGGTGACTGAGGACTAGGAATCCTAGGCAGTGTTCTGGGTTTGGCTGTTGAACGCGCCCTGGTGTTGGGATTTAGAGGCACTCTGGCACACATCTGTTTGCATGCTGTTCCTATCTTAGTTCCCCCTGGCTGTGCCTACCTTGGTAGGCTGCCGTGGCTCATACTGGTTGGGATCTAGTAGGCGCTGTGGGAAAGAGTCCTGATGCGAGCCCAGAGCACACCTCCAGCAGCAGCTACTTCCATCTAAATGTGGTCTATTCCTTTTTATGGAATATTATTTCTTAGTGTCTTGTGCTGCTGATTTATACTTTGCAAATAATTGGTCTAATTTTTATCTTCATCCAAAAGGGACTAATGAGCTAGGTGTATACCAGGGAGTAGGCTGAAGGCAGGTCGGAGAGTTTAAAGGTGGAAGGGCTGCTTTGTAAGGCAGCCGGAATGTGACGGAAAGTCACTAAGTACTAGTGATCTGGATATATCTTAAGAAAGTTATACTGCATTTTTGGATAATTAAAGCCAGTGCTACCAGGAATCTAAAAACCTGTCCGGGCTAAAAAATGAAACCATGCCTTAGAATTATCACTGTTCTATTTTAGATAGAGTTGTCTTTTTAAAGTTAGTATTTAACTAGGGGGCTAGACACAAAACCTTGGGTTCAACCTCCAGTACTAAAAATATTGCTTATTACTATAAAGTAAAACTAGTTGAATTTTCTGAGTCACTTTTTTGTTTTTTGCAAATGAATACTATTTCACTCACTTTATTTATTATGTAATAGTTTGTAAAATGAGGCTCTTTTAAAAGGGAGAGATAATCTTGAACTACAACCAACCAACTTTTTTACAAGCCTGGGGCAACCATTTTATAAGTCAGAAAGTGCCTTTATTTATAAACTGTCAGTGTTTGACCAGTTGTCACTTTCTTTACTTTTCATATATCAGGTTTTTGTTCTCTTTTTGTTGTATGTATGTAGAAGATTTTTATATAGATTATTATAGCAAGGCCCAAGAGAAATTTACAATCCCAAAGGGGAGGTTTATTTTTTTGTTTTGTTTTGTTTCTTAACAGAAAAGAGGGCCCAAGAGAGAGGAGTGTATTGCTTCTTGTAGTCTATTTCTCATAGTCTGTTTCAGACACGTGACTAGAGACTGACTTTCAGTAAAGTGGACATAAGTAGAGCCATAGATAGAATCAGAGAAAGAAACAAGAAACCAAGAATCAGGAAGACACTGAAAATGAGTTGGGGGGGAACCTCCTGAATTCAACAAATGGGGGGAAAACCAGATGGAGGTAAGAAGCAAAATAAATGGAAAATTATTAGCTGGAAAATACGGGGGGGGGGGGGGGCAAAAAAAAGAGTTCCTAGAGTTGTTAATGCTAAAATTTCTTAACTAATGAAGACTATTAATCTTTTATAAAAAAGTAAATTGTAATCTAAACTGGTTTGTATCATGTGTATATCTTAATTTCTGAAAGTGGATTTTATCTAAAGCTGAGTCAGCTTTAGAGAGGTAGGAACAAATATTGTTTCTTTAAACCCACATCGCCCTCCCATGTGCCCTTTTTTTTCACATAGGATATGAAATATTTTAGGAGGAAGGCATCAAACCAGGGTAGAACCTAACTGAGACTTGTTCTGTTTCAAAGATTGGGAGGCTGTTGATGATACAAGTTGCTCACACACTTGATAAATAACCGCCTGTAGTTTGCTTTGCTGACTATTTTATTTGTTCTTAAGTTGACTGAAGGACTCTTGACATTCAATAGTCAAACAGGGATGACAGTGACACCTCCCACCTAGTCGCACCCTCCCCCACTAGGCTGCTGTCAGGACCCCTAAATTTGGTATTAATCCTTGACTTCTTTCAACAAATTCAACATTCTTTGTAAATTTACTCAGTTTTTTCCTGATCAGTTTAAAATGTCAGGCCCACACTAGTAGTTTTGAATAAAATGTTGCGTTTGAACAGTTAAGCATTTGGTAATGGAGTCTAGCTTAAGCTCTTACTTGGTAAACTGTTAGGGACAGCCATCTGTTGCTGCAGTTCACTGATGATGCCTGAGAGGCCTTGGCTCCCTACACACCTGGTTTGTATTCTTTCAAGGCCACTAGGAACATTATCCGGAGGGACTTTGAGAGACACCAGCCCCTAGACTTTATCACTGAAATTCATGTGAGGAGGAGGCTGCTTAGACATCATTTTTGTTTGGTTTATATTTTAGCTCTGTAGATGCTTTTAATGTATAGCTAGATTTGAAAACTCCTATAAGAAACAAAATGCTCAGTATATGAACATGCATGCAGTACCTGACTTGATATCTCAGATCCTAAGCATTTCAGAAGTCCTCAATAAAAGTTACTTCAAATGTATTCCATGGTTAAAGCAACCACATTCTTTTAGGCATGCGATGATTGTCTTTGCAGAGGACTATTGCCGGGGACTGTTTTGTTTGCTGGAGTTGTAATTAGTTAGTAGTGCTCAAATCCTTTTAGAACAGTGGTTCTTAGTCTGGGGGTTGTGACCACCTTCAAGGTCAAATGACCCTTTCACAGGGGTCACATATCAGATTCTTACAATTCATAACAGTAACAAAATCACAGTTATGAAATAGCAATGAAAATCCTTTTATATGTGGGTGTTACCACAGCATGAGGAGCTGTATTAAAGGGTCACAGCATTAGGAAGGTTTTGAACACTGTTTGAGAAGGAAAGCCTCATGGTAATGAATCATTTTTAAAACAAAAATGGGGGGAGGGGGTTCAAAGGCCTATTACAGTCAGTGAGCAAACACAGCTCACTGTTGGAAAGCAGAGACGCGGGGCATCACTATGGCTGCTGTTTGATGTGCTGTGATCGTGCTCTGAAGGCTTGCTTGTAGTGGGCTGTCTGCTCTCCACATTTACATGGCTGTCTGGAACTCAGGACATGTGTGTTTAATCACAGTGATCTTAGCAAAGCAAGCATGTAGTGGCCCTAAGTTCTGTGAAACGGGAGAGTACCATTTGTATTTAAAATTTAAGAATAAAATTATAAACTTTGGGGCAAGTGAGATATATAGCTCAGCACATAAAGGCATCTATCATGTTAGCCTGGAGACCTCGTGAAGTGGCTCCCTGTAGCCACATGTAAAGGTGAGAGGAGAAATCTGACTTCACAGTTGTCTCGGTACCTGTCTCAACTCCTCCTGCACCCCTCTCCCAGTGATAATATAAAAGCTCTTTAAAATGACAGTTCCATAATTGGAATGTAAATTTACAGTAATGTTTCCTAAAAGTATGGTCCTAGAAATGCTTTCATCAGGATGACTTGGACGCCCTAAAAGTTTTGGACCTATTCATTAAATGAGACTGAAAGAGAGGCCCAGAAATCCTTTTCAGTAAAGTCATAGTGATTCTAAAAAGTATCCATGCTCCTTGTGTGTGCGCTCCCTCCCTCCCCCTCCCTCCCTCTCTCCCTCCCTCCCTCCCTCCCTCCCTCCCTCCCTCTCTCTCTCTCTCTCTCTCTCTCTCTCTCTCTCTCTCTCTCTCTCTCCCTCTCTCTCTCTCTCCCTCTCCCCCTCTCCCCCTCTCCCCCTCTGCCCCCCTTCCTCCCCCTGTTATAATGTGCTGTTCCTGTTAGGTGATGTGTTCAATGTGTTTGAAAATATATCAGTAAAGTAGAAATTAAAAGTTATGTTTATTTTCTCATGTCAGCAAGCAGATCTGATATCATTAGGAAAAGTTGTGTTGGCTTTGGCTTGCAACTCTTTGGCAGGAATTCAGCGAGAAAATTTACAGAAAGCCATGGAATTGGTGACAATCAACTACTCCTCTGACCTGAAGAACCTCATCTTGTAAGTTTTAACAGTTCATGAAGCAGAGTGGTCCTCTTTGATTAAGATAGAAATTTCCATAGGAGCCATCCCACTGTTTAAAGTTAGCAGACAGAAGCAGCTATTAATTTCCTAATCTTTATTGATAAGTATGTATTTCTTATGATGGATTTGTAAACCAGTTTGTTAGTCACTTGGTCAGAGAGTGCCTCCTAGAGTTACACTGAAACCCACCGCTGCTAGCTCTTGGGTATTCTAGTCATACTGAAGAGCTCCACAGCCGTGTATGTAGCCCCCAACTAAGGCATGGACAACACAGCAGAACCTTTCTATCATCGTTTGAGTTCCCTTGGCCAGTGTTGCTCTAGATACTGCAAGATGCTGTGGTGTAGCCTCCTTCCAAGTCCAGTTATGTATATGAATCTTGGGTCCAGGGCTGCAGTTCAACGGAAGACTCCAAGAAGTCTTTGCATACACGTTTGGGGTGAATTTGACTTTCACTATGGACTCCCATTATCACTGAAGGATTCCTCACTTTCTCTGATACAAGCGGGAGGGCACATAACTTTTACTACTTCTGAGTTTAATCTAAGGGTAAAGATGCTAAGAAAACTCTTCAAGTTTTCCCTTTTATGTTCTACAAGCCATTAGAATTTATTGATCCTAATCAATAGTCTCTTTTAGCTTCCAGTGATCCTTTCTGCTCTTTCTGTGTAGCCCTGGATGATCCAGTTTCTTTTTGGACCAGCCCTGGGGTATGGAACTGGGGGATGGAGGACGGGGCTGCCCACCTGTTCTTTGTGACATTGACTTCACTGTCTTGCTTGTGAGACACAGGAAGCCAGTGCTTGCCTGGGACCTAGAAATAATCAGTTTAAGATCGTAGAGCTTTTGGGGAAAAAAGGTTTTGTGTATGATTCTAGCCTTTGTTTTCAATATCCAGGTTGTTCTAGACAATTACAGACTATATAATCTCTAGATACTCCTTTTTAAAAAGTAGTAGTTGAGGATATTTCTTAAATTTACTTTATATTAATAATTACTGAAAGTGAATAATACTGTATGAGGCTTAATATACTATTCTTTTAAATACTTGAAAATTTCCTTAGAAAACAGTAAATGTGTTAAAATACATTAAATAAATACGTTAAAATTAAAATAAAAAGGTGAATACGTAAAAAGTCATCTTTCATTAGTTACAGTAAATATCAGTAGATCTACATAAGACCATTTGACATGAATTACACTTAATTCTCAAATATATCTGCAAATGGGGTGTCATTATTAGCCCCATTTTAGATACAACAAAGCTCAGGCACAGTAAGGTAGAGTAACTTGTCAAGGTGGCACATAGCTGGTGATAGCTTTTGGTATGATTAGGTAAATGTGGTTAACGTTAGTGGTTACAAATGGATAACTCAGGTAATTTGTGTGGTTATAATCATTCATTTACTCATGGAAAGGATGCTTACATGGGGGTTGGAGAGATGGCTCAGCAGTTAAAAGCATTGGCTGCTCTTCCAGAGACCCAAGTTAGTTCAATTCCCCGCACCCAGATGACAGTTCACAACTGTCTGCATGTCTAGCAGACATGCAGACAGAACACCAGTGCACATAAAAGTAAATAAACCTTTAGAATAAAATGCTTGCTATATGCCAAAAATCTAATAAGAGTATCAAAAATTGTATCCATCTTTTAGATACTTACAAAAGACATTTAAAAGACTTGAAGAGAGCTGGAGAGATGGCTCAGTGGTTAAGAGCATTGACCGCTCTTCCAGAGCAACCACATGGTGGCTCACAACCATCTGTAATTAGATCTGACGCCCTCTTCTGGTATGTCTAAAGACAGCTACAGTGTACTCACATATAATAAATAAGTCTTTAAAAAAAAAAAAAGACTGGAGAGATGGCTCTCCAGTTAAGAGTATTGCCCTTGCAGAGCCCCTAGGTTCCCTGCACCATCTTCAGCAGCTCGGAACTGCCTGTGGCCATAGCTCCAGGCCATCGAGTTCCTCTTGGGGCCTCCTTGTGCGGCTGCACTTGTCATACTTTACCACCACACATAAACACAACTAAATTTAAAAGAAGACAGATATAAAAGAAAGTTGTTTGCAGGCACCGGTTAGGTCTGTGAAGACAGTTTTCTGAAGGAGAGCCTACTTAACAGGAGATGCGAGAAGAAGGGCTTACCTTTGAGTAAGTAGGGGCCAGGTGTTAACAGTCATTATATTCTGCAGGCTGCTCTGGAAATAACAATACTTTCTGCCTCGGTGATGATAGAAAAAGAGGCAAACTGGTCCCTTGTGCTCTCTGAGTCTGTAGAGATTTCCCAGAAATAACAGGTGACACATGAAATTATGTACCAGAGAGGATAGTTCTTTTGGGTTAATTCAGTTTTTTCACAATTTAAGATTCATTTTTAGACTGAAAAATTGTTTTTGGTTAGGTGTGGTGGCATCTTCCTGTAGAACCCAGGAGTTTAAAGCTAGTTTGGGCAGCATAGCAAGACACTCTTGAAAAAGGCAGCAGTTTATCTTAAAGAACAGGAGGGGAAACTCCCCATCCCTCAGCCTTCCAGTGTTTTAACCCTCAGAATTCTTGACAGTCATTCCATGCAGCACTATTGACACAAGGGGCTCCAGGGTGCACATGCTTAGACGTGACGTTCTTCTGCTTTCCTTTCCACATCTCTAACTGTGAGCACATAGAGGAGAGATGGCGGACTGTTAAATGTTCAGGGAAGAGAAGGAATACTCACGTTTCAGAATGGAATTAATTTGCATGAAAAGTACGGTTTCATATTTCGAGCGCCAGATTATAGTGACAGCAGCATCTGTGTGCTTGTGGCTGTGCTGTTAGTAACCCATGCTGACCATTCATGGGGTTCTTCTCTGTCTTGGTAGGTACTTGTTGACTGACCAAAACAGGATGCGGAGTGTGAATGACATCATGCCCATGATTGGCGCTCGGTTTTACACTCAATTGGATGCTGCTCAGATGAGAAATGATGTTATCGAGGAAGACCTTGCTAAGGTAGAGTCTAGTTACTGTGTAATTGGTATAAAGCACAGCATTCACTGAGCTGGCTAGCTGGACCTGCGATGCCCTTGTTCACAGTAGACATTAGTGTAGTCTCTAGTATCCTATTCATAATTGTGTCTAAAATACTGGTTTTGTTTCATGTTAGTATTTTAAATAATTCCTAGAATTGATGAGTTGCATAATCTCCTTGAGTGGACCTATGCACAAAAGTGGGCATATGTTTAAGAGCAGACCAGCAGTGTTGGTGTTAGTACTTGCTGCAGTAGAATGATATAGGTGTAGAGTACCGTTTTAAAAGACTTGGTTCATATTCAGTTAGCTGGGACACTAACATTCTCTTTCTTTTTAAAATGTTTTATAGGAGGTTCAAAACGGAAGACTGTTTAGGCTTCTAGCAAAATTGGGAACAATCAACGAGAGGCCGGAGTAAGGGTTTACAATATTTACAGTGTGTTTTAAAACCAAGGGTGCCAATTTGTATAAGGAATGAGCGGACTACCTTCTTGATGTTTTTATTTGGAAAAGGGAAGTTCTCATATGAAGTATCCATAAAACTGCTGTTAAGAGCTACTTCAAACCACAGCCTGGGTGTGGCTGTTCTTAAGAATTTATATGCCATATTGGAAATTGGTTATGATGTGCAGATAAGGGAAGGAGATAAGCCAATGTTGTGTCTCCTGTAGAAAGATGATCTCATCAATTTGTCGTGGTTGTTGTAGCATGTCTATTCTTTTCTATGAAAATGCATTCTTATAGATGTCATATTGGTAATGAAGTGACATCATTTTATGCTGTCCCAGTTTTACCTTTTAAGTTAGAGTTATCATATGCAGAGTTGATATCTGTTCTTTGTTAATTGTTGAGATGGGCTGGACAGAGTTGCAGTTGTGACTGAAATGTGTAAGTTACACATCAGGATTGTCTCACTTCTCTTAGAGGTAGGTGACAGGTGTTTGTGGGATTTTCTTCTACTTTTTTTTTAATGTATATGGTTATTTTGCTTGCACATATGTCTCTTGTCTGAGGAGGCAGAATATGACATCAGATCCCCTAGGACTGCAGTCTAGACGATTGTTGAGTCACTGTGTGGGTGCTGAGACTCTAAACCAGGTTCTCTTAACCACTGAGCCATCTCTCCAGTCCCACTTGGCTGTTTTCAAAATGAAGAGTCTCAGGATCATCTCTAATAATCCTCTAATAAGAGGATGTGTGTTGAACCAGTTTGGAAACCTGTTTCTGCCAGTTCATTTATTCACTCCTGTACTTCAAACACGTGACTCTTCTGTGACTTTTCTTGGTATTTGATCCACCTGGTGACCCACCCATTCCTTCACTCTGTCCTAATGCGTAGATCAGAGCTACCTGTTGTCAGGGTTGGCATTGCTGTGAAGAAGTACACGCAATTCTCATGGTGCCGAAAGTAAAGCCTGATTCCAGTTCTTCCTTCTTCATTTCTCCGTTATGCTCTCTTGGAGTTGATCATGGTCCATATCATGAACTTAAGCAGATGATTCTGCAGCACTCAGCAATAAACAGTTATGAAATACTTTGAGAAATAGGTGACCGAACCGATCCTTTTCTCACCTTCTGTTCTGGTCCAGGCTAGTTATGCCTCATGGCTGCCGCATTAATACCTTGGGTGTGGCATGTCTTCCCTCATCCCGGAGGCTTTGCTTCTCCTGTCTTGGAGCAGATGCTCTGTTGCTGCTTTGTTTTCTATCATCTATTCTTTGTCAGTAGAGCACACCCTCTTGTACACCTTTCATGAGAGGCGAATTCCTGAGTCCTTTGCAAATCTGAAATACTTTGTAATTTTATACATTATTGATATATTTTATATATAAAATTCTAAACTGTCCTTATAAAATTTTATTTACATCTTTTAATATGAAATTTTAAGAAGTTTTGTAGTATAGTGAAAAAAAATCACTCTCTTCATACCTGACATATTCAAGTCTTTCCAGTTGTCCTCACCCTGACTAATTTATTGATAAAAATTTTATATATATTTTCAGAGTTACAAGTATAAAAATGTTGCTTATCCCCATTTTAAATACATAAGCATCACCCCTTCTTACAGTACTTCTCACAGTATTAGTGTTAGGATCTGTTCGCTCAGCTCTGGAGTTAGGCAGACTCCTACATGATCCACAAGCCTGCTGGGCTTCTCTCTGCCACCCTGCGATGGACGCATGGGGAGCTTTGTAAGGGAGCTGGGGGCAGACAGGTTAGTTGTGGACTGTGCATAGCATGAGCCACAGTCAGTCTAGACAGAGTGTTCCCAGGGCTGAGCCCTGCATGCTACATGTTGCCTCCATTGTGGTACCCTGGAACAGACAGCGCTGCAGGGAGACCTGGTCACCATAGAGTAGCAGTGGACGTGTCTTCAGATCCCAGGAGTGTTGTGAGGATTGTTTGGTATTGGTCATGAGAGGGCCTGATTGAAAAATGCTTTCCTTAAAACTTGGGATTTTATCTATTGTGCTGTTGGTCTGTGTCCTTGCCTGCTGTAGGTTGCCTGTTTGGGGCCTGGTCATCTCTGACTATGCGCAGGCGCTCCCTGTAGACGTCTGTGTTTGGTCAAATTGAGCAAAATTTCTTTTATGACTCTGTGTTCAGGTTAAGAATGTTGTTTTATACTTTGAAATGAATGACTGATCTCATGCTTTCCTTTAGAATTCTCATGGACTCACCCACCCACCTCCCCAATCCCCACCCCCACCCCCCCCACCATCCATTGCTGCTGGTTCTCTGACTTCTCCAAACCCTGTCGAGACCCCCTGGGCCTTCCTGGTTTGCTCAGAGCTGTCTGGTTCTCGCTAACTGCAGGGCATGCTTTTGTCGCAGCTCTGTCCACCCTCTTCTCAGAGCCCTGTGTAGCTGGGTAATCCCCGCTTTCTCTGGTTACTGGAGTGCCGTGTTTCCTACCTGACTGTAGGTTCCTCGGGTCACTTAAAACTACCCGTGACTTCTGGTTCTCTAGTTCCCCACAGCTTCACCTTCTAGTGAAGTGTAGAGGACTAAAAGCTACCTTGTTTTGTTTTCTAAACATTTCCCCCCTTTATGCTCCTTGGTAAAGTGGAAACTTAGCTGTCATCTGTAACCTGGAGCATGGAAAGAGGAGAGGACCTTACAGCCCTGGCTCAGAGAGGTCTAAAGACAATTTTTTCTTTTTTCTACTTTGTATTAATCATACAGATTGAATGTAAAGGAACATGTAAAGGAACAACTGTTCTTCTGAATTGAATGTTGAGACATGTGATTTAGGTACTTTTGTGTTGGTTGAGAATTTTTAAGCACTTTTCAGAGGTCCTCTAATTTCTTATTAACTGGTGGACGATTAGATGACTCTTGAGTCTGAAAAATATGGCCATGTAGCACGTAGAGTGAGTTTCTGAGGTCACATATTAACTCCCCAGGTTCCAGAAGGATCCCACCTGGTCAGAGACTGGAGACCGGTATCTGCTGAAACTCTTTCGGGATCATCTTTTTCATCAAGTGACAGAAGCAGGTGCTCCCTGGATTGACCTCAGTCACATCATTTCTTGTCTTAACAAGGTAATTTGTAAGGAAAAAAATTGTTTTCAGTAGGTCCTTATTATTTCATTGTGTGTAAGTATGTGTGCATGCCCCACGTGCACATACAAGGTCAGAGGACACTGTGGGCTTGTTCTCCCCTTTCTGCTGGTATGTGAGGCCTGGTGGCAGCACTTTACCTGCTGAGAACTCACCTACCTTGTAATTAGATTTTGAGATCACAGGATAGCTATGCTATTACAGCTTAAAGAGTTGCAGCCCTTTAATACAGTTCCTTATGTTGTGGGGATCCCTAACATAAAATTATTTTTGTTGCTACTTCATAACTCTGTGTTGCTACTGTTATGTATCATAATATAAATATTTGATATGCGGGATATTTAATATGTGATTCTTTTTTTTTTTTTTTTTTGGTTTTTAGTTTTTGGTTTTTGGATTTGGTTTTTTTCGAGACAGGCTTTCTCTGTGTAGCTCTGGCTGTCCTGGAACTCATTCTGTAGACCAGGCTGGCCTTGAACTCAGAAATTTGCCTACCTCTGCCTCCCAGAGTGCTGGGATTACAGGCGTGCGCCACCACCACCCGGCCCAAGGGGATATCTTATCGGTGACCCAAAGGGGTTGTTACCCACAGGTTGAGAACTGCTTATATATAGTTTTCATATGTGAACCTTTCACTGTGAGAAAGCATCATAACATGACTGTGGTTCCTCTTTTATACTTTGTTTTATTGACATGTCCTTTGGTTTTATTGAGTAGTATGATTGCATGCATTCAGTATGTTTGCATATATGTAGATATATGTATGCATTTGGTAAAAGAGACCAAAGGGGGAAGGGAAGGTCTGACACCCGAGGTTGTCCTCTGACCTCCACAGCGTGCACCTTAGCACATACACACGGTGGGAGGTGTATTCTGGAGGAAATCATAATCTTTATATAAAGTTATGATTAAACAGGTAGTCATGGTCAGGGGCCAGATCTGTTCCACACGCTTGATTTTTTTTTTTTTTTTTTTTTTTTTTTTTTTTTTTTTGGTTTACTTATTTTTTAAGTAGCTTGCAGACTGAATAGTTTTTTATTTTGTTTTTAAAATGTGGAAGGAGAGCGTGTTTATGTTGCTCCCCTTGAGATCTCGGTGGAACTGTTTTCTGCCTCTGCTCACCGTCCTTCCACTTGAAGTAGCAGTAGTGGGTAATGGTGCGCGGCTGACCTGCCGCCATGCTCAGCGATGCTTCAAGTGCCGTGCAGCAGGCCTGAGTCTCTCGGAAGCTTTTCAGAGTTCTCCACAGCAGTGCTGTGCCCCTTACTTTCCTTCTCTCTTAACTTCTCTTAAAGGGAAACCAGTGTGTGTGTGGGGGGGGGGGGGTCAGTAAAAAGGAAATATTCCTAACATATCTAACAGCCTAGTACTGTTAGTATCAGTAATTAAAGCCTGCTTTTAAAAAACTATAGATGCTGACAATGGTACTTACAGTAAGCTGCAGAGTTCCACTCTTGAGAACTCTGTCTTGAGAAGATTGTATTTCATATCTTAAAAGAGTAAATCGTATTTCAAATCTGAAATGCCAATTTCCCAAATTTAAAGAGTATTGTATTGCATTGTCAAAAATGTCCTAAAATAAATTAAATCAGCTAGCTCTCTTTCTCATGGTATGTACTGCGTATTTAACCATATTGATTAAAGTCTAAGAGTCTGCAAAAAGGTCATTTTTATGGAAATGATGACAGCAATTGTTGGTATAATATTTTGAAATTTTTAAGCCTCCAGTGAAATATAAAGCTTTTTAATGAATCAATTAATGAAATACTAAACGAAGAAGCTTTAAAAAAAAAAAAAACGAATGAAAGCCATATCCTAAATATTTTTGCCAAACTCCAGTAATGGAGTAGGTAGACAGAGATCATAAACTGGTACCCATAAAGGAAGCTACAGAAATATATTGATGAGAAACATTTTTTAAATTGGAAGATGTGGTGGTGCACACTTTTAATGCCAGCACTCAGGAGACAGAGGCAGGAGAATCTTTGAGTTATGAGGCTAGCCTGGTCTAGAGAGAGTTCTGGAACAGCTAGGGCTGCACAGAGAAACCCTATCTCAACAAACAAACAAATAAAATAGAAAGATAGGAAGGTACTCACTTGACATGGACTACTGGTAACTGGTGTAACGCACTGAGGATATCTAATTGATACTCCTTGGAGAGCACTTTGGCTGTGAGTACCAAGCTGTGAAGACATTCATACTCAGATGTGATAGTATCCTGAAGTTTGTCTCTTAAATTATATACTGTAAATGCATTTTATTCTGTACTGGTATTTATAATATATAAAGTGGAAACTATTGAGTAAATAATTAGTGTCAGGTTGACAGAAGATAGTAATCAAACACATTCTAAACACTAGGGCAGGCAGAGGAAACAGCAATAATTTTTTTAATTCCTATGAATTTTGACCCATCGTGTAAGCTGTTTGTGGAAAACTGAAAGGGAATGTGATAGAAATACTTTGATTTATTATAGTATTTCATTCATCGTCATCAAAAATACCCTAAAGTAGATTAAACCAGCTAGCTTTCTTCCTCACAATATGCGCTGCATTTTTTTTTTTTTTATACCTTACTCTTTCAGCTAGATGCTGGTGTGCCAGAAAAAATAAGCCTGATTTCCAGGGACGAGAAGAGTGTGCTGGTGGTGACATACAGTGACCTAAAACGCTGCTTTGAAAATACCTTTCAAGAACTGATTGCGGCTGCAAATGGTCAGTTGTAGTATTTGCTAAAAATGTTGACAGGGCATGGTGACGGCCGAGCCTATAGCCAGTTTGCACCACGGCTGAACTGTCCTCTGTCTCCTGCCGCAGGGGAGTGAGCAGGAAGGAGTGAAGCCGCTCGCTCCCTCACTGGCTCGCCCTGGGGTCAGGTGCACTGTTACTTGAGAGAAAGAATGTCTCATTTTGTATGCATTCTGGCTGCCACAGGCCTCCGAAGAATTTATTCAGACTAAGGTCACCTTTCTTGAATGATGCTCCTGCTTCAGGTTTTCCACTTGTGTATGCACTAATTTTAATTTTTTAAAGACTTTTTTTTTCTGATCTTTGACCTCTTGCCACATTGTGTACTTACTAAAGGAACTATTTGCAAGGACATTGGGAAACAAAAAGGGGGCAGCTGTTTGCCACTGAGAGATGCAGAATTTGCTCTTGGGGGATGGGCCAGGTCAGTAGTTCATAGAAATGCCATGCAGGGCATAGTCCTTACAAGTATTGTATGTAGACTCCATATGCCACCCACTGTTAGCTCAAATTGAGGCTTGTATTGTGTTTAAGAACAGGCAAAGAGAAGTGTCGTTGAGTTGTCAGATATGAACTCCATATGCCACCCACTGTTAGCTCAAATTGAGGCTTGTATTGTGTTTAAGAACAGGCAAAGAGAAGTGTCGTTGAGTTGTCAGATATGATTTCCCCTATTTGTTGATTTAAATCCTTTTCCAGGTAACGATCGGAACAGTAACTGACGGAGCAGGCACTGCTCTTCTCCAGGTTCATCCAGAGGCTTCTTCAGAGAGGCGTCTGTCTGCCTGCCAGTCAGACACACTTATATGACGTAATTCTTAATAGCAAAATGAAATCCTGCTGAAGGCCTAAAAGTTGAGGAGTTATATTACTTTAGGGTCTTTCCAGCTTGCTTTTTTTTTGTCTTTGAACGTCAGCTTTATAATGGTACTTTACACTGGATACAGACTCAGACACTGTCAGCAGGTGGGCTGAGCGCAGCAGTGGCCTGATGCTTTGCGGCCTGGCTCTGGAGGACACTTTCCTGCTGTGCCTTTGCACTCACCGCTTAACCCAAAGTAACAGGACTTTTGATAAAACTCACCCTGTAGGGCCGGTCGTCTGAGGAGGCCATCTCAAAAGCTGCAGTTTTCCTCCTTGGAACTTTCTTACTATTTGGACGTGCAGTTGTCGCCAAACTCAAGTATTTGTAGGATTTGTGGTCACTTCGATACTGAAGACTGCCAAATACATTGGGATTTTCTGTTAAACAGCTGCCATGAAGACGTCATCTCCTTCCCAGTGCCAAGTGCTCAGCATGCACTGGGTGTGCACCCCATAACTGGGAAGAAAATGTGGGGATTCGGAGGGTCAGGACAGACTCCAAGCACTTGCAACTGATGTTACTGTCTTCATTTTTAACAAGTATGCGTATTTGTATATTTCAGAGAAGTTTTTAACATTTCTCTGTCCACTTTTTATAAGCTTTAAAATGATTTTTCTCTGCCTTGAAATTTGCATCAAGAAAAAGCACCTCTCTTCACTGAAAGCTTTGAGGACTAGAGACACACTTCACACGTCTAATAAGCACGTCTGCATCCACGAGTGGTAGCATCAGTTGTTAACGAGAGAATCAATTATTGCATTTGATCTGGATGGATTTTAAAAGAACATAATGTTCAATATTCAAAGGATAATGAACATTTGCCACCATGATGTTCCTTTTATTTAAAGGGAGCAAGAACTTTCAGTGTAACACGCAAAAGTCTTTATCATTAGCTCATGTATTTGAGGAAGAGCAGCTGTCTTTTTATATGTTTTTTGACAAATCATATTGTAATTCTTTTGTACAAAAAAGAACTACTTGTATTCTAGAAGAAATATGAAATGCTTAATTTATAAGCGGGCTGGAGATTTTTTTCCAATATTGTTTTCTTTGAAAATGAAAGGGGATCATCTATTTTAGTTTTGGGGGCCTGGGAACTTTTTGAAAATTTTCATTTGTGGACCAATGTTATGTGAATGCTAAAGAAGGGCAGGGGTAAAATAGGGCTTGAATCTCTCGTTCTGCATAGACCAGCAAACTGCCCTCTGCAAGGCAGGTTCATATCACAAACCCCAGAGTGTCTGCATCAGCAATGCTAGTTTGCTTCAGCCCCTAGTAACCTCAGGACTTGGTTTGGGTATAAAAGGTAGTCAGCTGAAAGTTTTCATAAGTAAATATTGTCAGCCAGAAAACAGGTGGTGTCAGGTGATGCATATTTTTTAGCTTTGTTTTATATTTATTTTTCATTTCATTTTCATTGGGAATGGTTTTCAAAAGAACTCTTGAGTTCTGCTTTGATGGGTTTCTTTCATTTTTTTCCCTGTTTTTTGTTTTTGTTTTTCTTTTTTTTCTGGGAGCCCTCTTTTCCACAGTGTAGACCCAAATAGGTTGTCTGAAAGTTACTATTTAGTGCATAGGAAGAGTTTAATATCTGATCAAATGAAGGATGTGAACTCACCATAACTTCCTGTTATGACAGACACAACACGGAAAGGAGAACCCTTGAAATCATGTCGCGTTGCTCACTTCAGCTGTGTGCCCATCTCCAATCCTGCCAGTGTAATTACTTCACGGCAGATACCTTTGAGGGTGCCCCTGTATTCTGCTTTGACCTTGGTTCTGTCATTTGGATAGCAACATGTCTCTAAATTTTTGTCTCTAAAAAGCACCAGTATGTTTAAGTTCTAATGTCACAATCCCAGTACCTGTTGGTCATCTTTAACCCTGTTTTCAGTCTCTATGTGTATAGCAGTATTTTTTAATAAAGAATTGCAGAGATAAATTTGTTTTTTGTGGTAATTATTACCAGTTCATATATGGTCTTGATTGGGTTTTTGAAGGCTGTTACTTATGTGTTTTGAAGAGTTTCTGCCTTTGGGTGAAATGGTAGCAGATTTGCTCAGTGGTTTAGCAGTTATTTGTAGATTGTGGATCCCCTGTGTCCTTGGGTCTGTGCTGAGGCTAAAACTTAGAGATAGGAAGATTTACTAGATACAGAATGCCCAAGAAGCTACTTATCTGACAGGGTAGGGAATGACTCGGAGCTAGTGCCCCCCTCCCAGCTCCCCACAGGAGCTGGCTGTGCACTCTTCTACCTGAGCTGCACCATGCATCTAAGTATAGCTCAGGGTCCATGCTTGTCCCTTGTGCAGAGAGACATGTGTCTAGTTTCTCCAGAAACATTCCAGAAGTATGAATTATATAAGATTTTATTAGCATTTGTTGAGCCTGAATAGTGTTTATTGTGAGTTGTTGTGTTGTTGTTTGTTTTGAGAGTTGAAAGCATGACGTGGGAAGTGGTCGGGGGTGGGAGGCAGGAGGCTTCAGGCAAGAGTAGTGGCAAAGGAATCGGCGACTGGAGATTGAGGGACTGAGGGACTGGCAGACGGCTTGAGGGGAACTTTCATAGAAAAAGAGATTTGTAGCTATCCATGGATAAGATATCCAGATGAGAGTAAAAATGCACACTAGTTTGGAAGGCTTTTTAGGATAAGATGTTAAAGCCAAGCCTGTGGTACATTTGGTGACCTGGGACAAAAGCAATGGAACAGCTCCCATTTTCCTCGCCCTGCAGTCGGACACTTCTGAGGGCAGCCCACTGTTCCAGTTTAACACAGACCCACAGAGAAGGTCCTGTGAGATCTCCCCATCACCCCCTACACAGACTGCTGGGCCGAAGGAGAAAAGCTGATTTTCTTTTCTTTTTTTTTTAACCTGTACCTTTAAATCTTGCTAACAAGCAGTGTGCAGCTGGCTGCAGCAAGACCAGGGGTGGAAGTATTGGCCTCAGTGCCACAGTGGAGTGGACTGGAATTCACTCATCAGAT
This sequence comes from Apodemus sylvaticus, assembly GCF_947179515.1. Taxonomy (NCBI): domain Eukaryota; kingdom Metazoa; phylum Chordata; class Mammalia; order Rodentia; family Muridae; genus Apodemus; species Apodemus sylvaticus. The sequence continues at coordinate 17,635,528 of NC_067493.1, read as the reverse complement.
ACTAACCGACTGTTTATGTCAAGTGTAGTTCTTAACACCAAGGGAAGACACTCTACTAGTGTTTGGAGCCATTTTCCTTGTCATTCCAAGGACAGTTATTTCTGTCACATTTACACCAAGTTAATTATGAGTCTTCTAGGCATGCTCTCAACTACACAAAGAAGTGTGAAAACTTTTGGTGGGGCTGAGAAGTTCTTAGAAACAATCCCCCCTGGATACTGGCGACTGTGTGTAGTAATTAGAAGGTAAGTATGGTTAGCAGAACCAGGGATTACCAGATTGAGGGCTTATCGGATGGTAAAGGCATTTCTGGAATATGCCTCTTGCCTGGGAAACAATCCAGAAAGATGACCTGTAGCTCTCATTTACCTGGCTGTGTTTGCCCCTCTGGATGTGGTGCAGTTTCAGAGCGTGGTCTGACTCAGAGGTCTTGCTAAGCTGATGTGAGCAAGGACTTGCCAGTCCCACAGGCAAAGGCAGGTGTGGGAATGTTGTAGGACACACAAGATGAATACAGCTAGAGTAGACGAAGTCAAGATCTTGGGAAGCTTCTAGGAAATACAAGCATCAGACTTGTGGATCGTTGCTTTGCCTTTTGCCCTCAGTGAAAGGGCTACTGGACAATTGTGAGAAGAGAAATGGGGCACGCTTAAAGATCACTCTAGCTCTCGCGTCAAGGGCAGACCAGGGAAGAGGTGTTGGGCCACACCTTGCTAGAGCAAGATTAGGGCGTTTCTGCAGCCTCCCAAGGAAAAGTGAGCATCTGGCCAGGGTGGTTCCAGAGAAGGGGCAAAACGTTGGATCCTGGTTGTCCTTAAAAAGCAGAACCAGCATAGGATGAATGAGGTTTGGGACTGCTAGAAGATTTCTAAGTGACAGAGGGTTTGATAGGAGGGCGGGGGAATCTGGTTTGTCCCGGAGCCTGAGATTTTTACACATTGTACTGTGTAACTGCCTGCAGTTACATCGAATGGGTTCCCTGGAAGGGAAGCTGGGGATGTATGGGAAGGCGGCAAAAGAGACCTATATAACACCTGCTATTCAAGGTCTCAAAGTTTAAGGAAGAACTCCAAATATATAGGCTAGGGAAAAGGCTGGAAACTTCCAGCAGAACTGGTTCAGTTGCTCCACAGGTGGCTAGTGTTTCTCTGGAAACTGCAGGTCCTTGAACAATGGGCTTCACCTTGGTCTGAGCACTCCACCCTAGGTGGAGGGGATTATGGCTAACAGGAATTTCTGCTCAAAGACTGGGAGAGGAACTTCACATTGGTCGAGGTCAAGCTCCTGCCAGGTGGCATGGCGCCTCAATAAGGCTCTCTACAGTACTGGCTTATTGCTTTGCACCAAGGTTAATGGTACACATACATACCCATGCCCTGCTTGTGCTGTGGAGCCAGGGCGCGCTCTCCAGGCCTGATGTTTTCAATGCACTTTCAACCTGTAGTCATTTCAACTCACTATGGGGAGAGCTGGAGAGATGGCTTGGCTGTTAGGACACAGGTTCAATTCCCAGCGCACACGTCAGCTTAGTACTATCCAGAACACTGATGGCCCAGGACTGAAGGAGTCATGCATACATGGGGGCTGTTGGGGAGGGGAAGCTCAGCAGTGAAGATCACCAACTGCTCTTCCAAAGGACCTGGGTTCAATTCTCAGCACCCACTTAGCAGTTTCCAATTGTCCAGTTCCAAGGGATCTGACATACAGCACACAGAGGCAGGCAGGACACCCATGTACATAAAAATAAATCATTTTTTAAAAAGTCAATTGTACTGGCAGGTTTTGTGTATCAACTTGACACAGACTGGAGTTATTGCACAGAAAGGAGCTTCAGTTGGGGAAGAGCCTCCATGAGATCCAGCTGTGGGGCATTTTCTCAATTAGTAATCAAGGGGGGAGGGCCCCTTGTGGGTGGTGCCATCCCTGGGCTGGTGCTCTTGGGTTCTATAAGAGCAGGCTGAGCAAGCCAGGGGAAGCAAGCCAGTAATAAACATCCCTCTATGGCCTCTGCATCAGCTCCTGCTTTCTGACCTGCTTGTGACCTGCTTGAGTTCCAATCCTGACTTCCTTTGGTGATGAACAGCAGTGTGGAAGTGTAAGCTGCATAAACCCTTTCCTCCCCAACTTGCTTCTTGGTCATGATGTTTGTGCAGGAGTAGAAACCCTGACTAAAACAAATTGGTACCAGCATAGTGGGATATTCCTGTGACAACCTACCGTGTTTTGGGGAGTATTGTGGAAGGATTTTGGAACTTTGGACCAGAAGATCCATTAGGTGTTAAGAGCTCTGTGGGATGTTCTGTAGGAATTTGGAAGACAATGTTGAAAACAGTGCAGAAGATGGAGGCCTGGCTTGTGAAATTTCAGAGGGAAGATTAAAGACTCTTATCAGGGCCATTGCTATTTTGATTGTGAAGATTCTGTGGGTTTGGTTAGCTGGGACTGAAGATCAGCTGTGATTAACAAGATAATTACTAAAGCAAAAACTGCGTTACTGGGACAATTGATGCCGGTTAGCTGGAGGTAAGAAATTAGCGGTGATTAAGAAGAGACTGGCCTCATTGAGGTAAAATCTTCTGGGAAGTGTTTTCTGAGAGCTCAGAGACTGTGTTCCAGGGGTAGCCAAGGTTGTACCTTGTGCTGTGGCTGGTCTTGGTACTGTGTAAGAGTCACCCAGGTGGTACTGGTTTTGAAGGCATGAAGGGGGTCATGGAGAGCAGCTGAGGCTGGGCACTGAGAGGCCTTGGAAGGCCATTGGTGAAGGTGCAGCCTCAGTTGCCATTGATGGCCCAGGACTGAAGGAGTCATGCAAAGGAGTTGAGGTTTTAGCACCATAAAGAGAGTCTATGAGAGGCTATTGGTGAGGCCTAGTTACAGTGGAAGACAGTAGTGTTTTGGAGATGCCAGTACCATGCGATGACCACCAAGAACAGCAGCAGCAGTGGAGTACAGGCAGCTGGAGCCTAGAAGACAAGCTGTGTGCTACAAAGGGCAGAGCTGGAGAAGTGACCCAAGCCCATGGAGGAGCCTAAAAGATTGTGAGTTGGATCCTAGACATTGGACAGTTGGAGTTTGATTTTGCTTTTGATTGTGACTATGCCCTGATATTTTTCCCTCTTGAAGTAAGAAGGTATTTTTGTAGAGCCCACAGTTAAGAGAGTTTGAGGTTTTAAAAGACTTTGAGTTTTAAAAGAGATTGAATATTTGAAAGGGATTGAACGTTTAATATATAAAGACTGTGGGACTTTTAAAGTTATTTAGATCGTGGGGATGAATAAGAAAGTAAGGGTTGAGGCTTAAGAGTGATGTGTTTGTGTCAAGTTGACAAGGGGCCAATTGTGCTGGCTGGTTTTATGTCAATTTGACATAGGCTGGTGTTATGGCAGAGAAAGGAGCTTCAGTTCAGGAAATGCCTCCATGAGATCCAACTGTGGGGCATTTTCTCAATTAGTGATCAAGGGGGGAGGCCCCTTGTAGGTGGTGCCATCCCTGGGCTGGTGCTCTTGGGTTCTATAAGAGAGCAAGCTGAGCAAGCCAGGGGAAGCAAGCCAGAAAGTAACATCCCTCCATGGCCTCTGCATCAGCTCCTGCTTCCTGACCTGCTTGAGTTCCAGTCCTGACTTCCTTTAGTGATGAACAGCAGTGTGGAAGTGTAAGCTCAATAAACCCTTTCCTCCCCAACTTGCTTCTTGGTCATGATGTTTGTGCAGGAATAGAAACCCTAAGACTAATTTGCTATGGGTTTCTCTTGGTGTAACCTCGAAATAAATTGAGCATCTGCCTCAGTGTATTTTAGAAATGTTACTAATACAGCTCATCTGTTTTCTTTTTTTGTTTTTTTTTGTTTTTGACACAGGGTTTCTCTGTGTAGCCCTGGCTGTACTGGAACTCACTCTGTAGACCAGGCTGGCCTCAAACTCAGAAATCTGCCTGCCTCTGCCTCCCAAGTGCTGGAAGTAAAGGCATGCACCACCAACCCCCGGCATCTGTTTTCATTTATTGTATTTTACTTAGGGGTTTTCTGTTTTTGTTTGGTTTGGTTTGGTACTGCTGACGGTGGATCTCAAGCCTTCCTGTCTGAGGCAGATGCTTCAGACCTGAAATACCTCCCCACCCTAGCCTTCACACTTTTTAAATGTGACTGGAGGTGGTTCTTTAATCCCAGGACTTGGGAAGCAAAGGAGTAAAGACCTCTGAGTTCGAGGCCAGCCTGGTGTACAGAGCTAATTCCAGAACAGGCAGGGCTACACAGAGAAACACTATCTTGGAAAACCAAAAAAAAAAAAAAAAAAAACAAAAAAAACAAAAAGGAATGTGAAATATTTTAAAGACCCCATTCCTTTGAGCTTACATGGTGGCCCAAGGGGTTTAAGAAAAAGTCTGGTTCCATAGCAGAGTTGCTCGTTTGGGAAATGATTTGAAGAATGCCTCAGGAGCCAGCCTCAAAATGGAGCATAGATATTTTCTCATGACTCTGGAAAGTGAAAGGACATTGAGAATTCATTTCTTCAGCAGTGGGATGACCTAGCAGTGTTTCGTAGACTTCCACAGCATGAAAACACATCTCCAGATTTGGGGCTTTCATAGGTCAGGAGTGCTGAAAAAAATGTGCTGGGTCCCAACAGCTTTAACTTTGTGAATTACAGACATTTAAGGAAGAAAATAAGAAAGCAAAAACTGGTCCCCAGATCCAACCCAATTTGGGATCAATGAGTCCACCATTATAATTTACTGTTACTGTTTGTGAACTTTTACATATATGGGAATGTGTATGTGTGCTATCCCTCAAAAAGAGCCATTAAAAGAAAAAACACACCCTATAGAGCACTTTTTTGTGGAGACAGGGTCTCATTGTAGCCTTAGCTAGCCCAGAACTATGTGGATCAGGCAAGATCTACATAGGCCAATTGCCTCTGCCTCCTGAGTGCTGTCCTGGTTCAACAGTAGGAACTTTTAAAATCATAGTTCTGTGAAGGAAACAAATTCAGGGTCAAGTAGAGAACTTTACGTACGGTTGAGACTTTACGTGCTTCCAACACAGAAACCAGAGGTCTTCCAGCGGTTGTACAAAAAGGGAGGTAGCTATGCATCGTGGAGAGCAAATGCACGCTTGGGAGGAAGCGTGACTGGTCCTGCAGTAGAAGCTAAGGATTAAAGGCACTGCCGCCACTGCCTGACCTTCAGATTCTTGAAGACTAAATGTCTTGTACCAGTCTGTTGAGATTGGTCATTTATTCTTTTTTCTTGTCTTTGTACCCAAGGTCATTTGTCTAATTTCCCACCTTGTGCTCCTCCTAGCTAGTTGCCCAGGGTATTACCAGCCAGACAGATGAGTAGCCAGTTTATATCCTTCATATCTCGTGCCTGCCTGCATTGTCTCCCTCCCACAGAACCAAGGGGAACTGGCTAAGCTGTAGCACCTTCTCCTTGAGGGAATTCCTTTTGTTTTATGCTTTTGTTGTTGTTACCCACGTGTCCCTTCTCATCCACACATCCACACAATAACACACACCCAGTAATTGTGGTAATTGTTTATCAGTTGAAAATTAGCGTTTAGGGGAGACTGCCTGTTTATATTTTTGTGGGTTCTTCATACGCAGCCAGCTGCCATCACTGCACAGGATTTACTGGTTTTGTGATGGTACTCATTTTGGTGTTTCTGGGCAAGCTGTCTCTGATGGTTGGTTTTAAATAACCAATTTGCCACACCTACAAACCACCCGAGCGGGGAACTTTAGCTGAAGGATTATCTTGGCTGTGGTAATCAACCTGGGGAAGGCCCACCAGGTAGCTGCCCAGAGAAAAGGCACTCAGAAAAAAAAAAGATGAAGAACAGGTAAAGGAACTCAGTGGTAAAGCCTTTGCCTGCCTGGTCTTCCCTTTGTCACTGAGTCTGTTTACCTTGGTAATCCCGCCCATCCCCTTTATCGAGACCTAGCTCTGCCCAGTGGCCAACGTGGACTGAAGACCACCAGCCTTGCCGGCTGACTGACTACCAGTCTCTTCGGTGTGAGACAGTCACCATGCAGCTCGGACTGCCCCAGCATCCAGCCCCCCGTGACTAAGAACCAGCCAGGTTCTCACCCTCTTAGGTTTAAGACAGTGGTCATTGGACTATATTGACCATATTGCATAAAGCGACTTGATAGCTTTTCACTTAATTTTTGTTTTATGTGTTTATATTATATATGCAGACAAAACACTCATACATATCCACCCTAACCCCTAACCCCTAACCCCAACCCTAACCTCAATGGGTGCCTGGCACCTGAGAAGGCCGGGAGAAGGCATTGGGTACCCTGGAGCTGCAGTTCCAGACGGTCTCAAGCTGCTGCACTGGCAGCCAGGTCCTCTGCGAAAACAGCAAGTGCTGTTGCCCACTAAGCCTTTCTCTAGTCGATAATAAATCCCTTTGGAACATGTATAATTTCATCCTGTTGCTTCTGCTCCTGGAGAATCCCATTGCATCGCCTCACACAAGTTTGCTGTTCATTGGCGTCATACAGCGTGCAGCACGCACGCGCACACGGCATCTGGTAGCCTAGGCAGCCTCTGTGTGGGACCAGTGGAGTGTTGCAGGCCCTTGCTGCCGCAGTGCTTTCTGTGATCTGACTTGGACCAGGCTTGATCGTTGATATTTAGTAAGCCATCCCAGGACTCAGTTTCCCTACCCTACCCAGAGGCACACCTAGGACTCCCTCCCACCCCTTCAACCCTACTTAGCAAAAATAAACAAACACAAACAACTTGGTTTTGAAAGTTAATGTATTAAATGAAGATAATATATGAAATACATTCATCATGACTAGAAAGGTGAGGCCAGATCATGTCTTAGTTCTGTCTGTAGCATATAATCTTGACTCATATAAAAGTTAACTTCAAAATTCCAGTTTCTTTAAATAGTTATGCACAAAACATACAGATACACACACACATGTACAGTTCCTACCACCGTGGGTCAAAGGTGCCCTGCCCTGTCCCTTGACTGGGTTGACTTATAGGCAGGGGAGCACAGCACTGCTTAAAGACCTGTGCAGCAGGATGTCCCCCGAGGGTCCATCTCGGGCTAATTTAGACTAGCCTGAGGCCTCAGCTCCCCAGTCCCACGTTGGCGATCTCAAACACTAGGAGAAATGTTTGTTCTTCCTTAGTGCCAACTACTTGGGCCTTGAATGGCAAACGGTTTTAATGTCACTGTGAAGACTCTTAATGTCCAATGGTGTTTTTGAACAGGCCCAGTGCACCTAGGTATGTCTGTCGGTATAAGTTTCCATTTTTCTTCCTACCTTAAAAACTCAGAAGGAACCATCTTTTTCCTTTCTTTCCTTCTTTCCTCCTTTCTTTTCCTTCTTTCTTTTCCTTTCTTTCTTTCCTTTCTTTCTCTGATGAACTATCATAGGCTCCAAAACTAAGTCTTTAAACAGAACCAGAGAATCCCAGTATGTCTCTTTTACTTTTATGGAAAAGGGACATCTACTAAAGTCTCTTAATGATTAAGAATTTAGATTATTACAATTGGAATGATACAGAACTGGCTATGGTCTTCTCCCTGCCCTACCCGCCACTGATTTTTGGATATTTGGATGAGAAACAGCAGGATGCATCATCCGTCGGCTGACTTACACACCGCAGCCGACAAGAGCTTTTGCAAATGAACAAAGGCATCTTTGCCCAGCCCTACCTGACTTCTTTTTCTCCAGTGTCTCTGAAAGCCCTTTCCTGTTGGTCTAGTCCTGGCTAGTGAGTCCACCAAGAGCCACTGTAGGCTGTAGGCTGACTCGGTGGGGACTGGGCAGGGCCTCCAGTCTCATCAGACAGAAAACCTTCAGGATGGGGCCCATAGGGAAGCGCAGGCGCACATGCTCCTGTTCAGGCCAGAGATTTAAGTGGCAATCTCAAGACCCACCCCCCTCCCCCCAAAGAGCGGACACCCTTTTCTACCCTGTCTTCCCATTTCTACCCTGTCGCCATCAGTAGACCCCAGGCAAGGTCCAAAACAGATGAGAATAAGATTTTTTGTTTTTTTTTTTCCTTTTGATGGCTCATTGTCTAATACCCGGAGTCCCAGCGTAGAGAGAACTTACATCAATTACACATCACCTGCTATGCCAAGGAGCATAAAGTGCTGAGTAAACACTGGCTGGCGCTCTTTTGCTCCTCCCAGACTGCCTTGAGATGGTGACACTCACAATGAAGAGAAGCCAGTGAGGCCCCAGCTTTGCGTGAGTGGCTAGGCGACTGTCCAGGAGCATCCCCCGGGCCTTACCGGGCCTTAGTCCATCGAGCCAGATTTGGGTACAGAGAAAACCCTTGTGTCGACCATTACTCTCAACTTGCCCCAGCTTCCTTGGATAGCTAACTATATAAAACAGGATACTGCAAAAGTGTCTTGTCTATATGTTAAATACTTGAAATAGAACCTGTTTAAAATGTAGCTTTTGAGCCCACTTGTAGGCAACCTTCCTAGGCCAAGCTGGACCACGTAACTCCCTGTGAGCAGTACACTAATGTCACACCTCCAGGCTTGGGTTTGACCTCGGGGTGTGTCTCGCTGCTAGAAGACCTGATGGTGAGTCTGGCCTCAGAGCCAAGCGCCAGCCCCACCCCCCATTGGCACATATTAAACACGCTTTGGATGGTACGCAGACAACAGAAGACTCCCGGGAAGAGAGTTAAGATTTACTGTGGCTCCCGAGAACATGTGCCCTGATCTAGGGTCCCTCACATTCTGCTCTGATACCCCTTGGAAGGGGACCCGAAAAAGCAGAGGCCAGGAGTGAGAGGTCACTGAGGTGGCGCAGCGGAGCCCTCCCCTGCACCGGCTCCACGTGGAATATCCCAAGGCCTACACAGAGCAGGGCAGCGCATGCTGCTCTGAGCTTCCAGCAGCATCTGGGCCCACAGCTGCCGGGAGGGTAGGCAGGGCCGTGGCTGCAATGGTACCTGCACCTTCCTGTCCCCGAGGGGTTACCCTGAGGCTTTGAGGGGTTGTTGAAGCAGGTGAGCCACTGGACTTAGAAAGGATTTCTCTAACCATAGTGTTCCTCACGCGCGCCACTATCTGGGGTTACATTCTTGTTAGTCAAAACAGCAACAACAAATGAAACAAAAAAAAAAGAAGCACGATTAAAAAGGTCACAAAAAGCAGCTGGCTCCTGTGGAGCGGAATAGGTGTAAACTCATATATGTATAATACTGTCAGAGGCTGGTTGTCTGTGGCTTGTGAGAAGCATTAGGCAGGCGGGGAGGAGTACAACACCACGGAGTTGTAGTCTGGGGGTGGAGAGCAGCAGGATTCCTTCCCCAGCTCAGAGTCGTCATCCTCATGCACGGGCCTGATGTGGCCACAGCTGGCAAAGCAGAAGCTGGGCCTGGGCAGATCGGGAAGGCCCGCCTCCTTGCTCTTACTTGCTCTTCTCAAGCTAAAGAGAAAGAGAAACAGTCAATCAAACGTCCCCCAGATGTTTTCTGGGAAAGGACTAATGCCCACTTACGCGGGTCACCTGTCCTTACCTGATCTAGAATCCCGTCTGTCTCTAGTCTAACATTCTTTGTCCAGAATATATATATATATATATATATATATATAGTCCCTCGGTGCGGCTGGGTGGAACCAGCATACCAGTGGCTAGAAGTGCAGTGTTCGTGGAGATGGGATTCTCATTGGAAACAAGACTTGGGAATAGCCCTGCCCTATTCTTGAATCAGATAGCTCGGACTGGAGAGATGGCTCAGTGGTTAAGAGCACTGACTGCTCTTCTGAAGGACCTGAGTTCAAATCCCAGCAACTACATGGTGGCTCACAACCATCCGTAATGAGATCTGATGCCCTCTCCTGGTGTATCTGAAGATAGATACAGTGTACTTACATATAATAATAAATAAATCTTTAAAAAATAAAAATAAAAATAATAAAAAATCAGATAGCTCCTGTAATCAGCTAAACCCAGGGGATGGGGTGGCGGGGGCTGCCTACCCTTCCCCCAATATCAAGTCAAATCCTGGGAACCTGAGACCCACTCTACAAGTAAACTGAGGTTTAAAGAGGAGGAGCTCATTCTGAACTAGCCAGGTGGATCCCAATGCACTGTGCACAGAAATGGCTGCCATAACCAACCGGAGAGAAAAGGCCTGAGGACAGCCCAAACCGAGGCCAGCCTGAAGCCACAGAAGCCGTGAGAGGCAGGCAGATCCCTCCACACAATCCTCCGAAGGGCCTGCATCCCCGCCAACACCTTGACTTTGGACTTCTGGCCTCTGGAAGTGAATTCCTCCTTATAATGGCATGCGTGGTTAGTGGACAGAGCACACAGTCACTAGAGGTGGCTCCTGAGTGAGCGCATCGCGGTCTAGGAGACCGTTGTTCACGGGTGCCATACATCACATGGGCCCGAGATGGACATGGGAGGGAGACGGGCATCTTCTCCTACCCTGTAATATTCGGTTGGAATCACCATTTAGTGAGAACTGGGATGGCGAAAACCCCATGAGCCACATGAGGTAGACTGGTCTGGACCAGCCTGGCTGTGATTGTTAATCTTTAATTGCAGGGTAGAGGAGATAAATTAGGGTTTGTCTTTTCCTCATCAAAGCTCAAGTAAAAGAAACCAAACACCCCTGTTCCTCCCACATGCTCCTTAATAAGAAACAAAAGATTGCCTAGCCTCCCCTTTCCTTTGCTGAGCTTGGGGCCCATTAATCTGTAACTTCACCACCAAGACCTACTTCTGAGACTGCATCAGAGGGGAAGAGAAATGTTTGCCTGGGAGTGCCCGTCTTTCCAATGGCCTGGTGGACTGCGCAAATCTCATCACTCGGAGGGGTTCGCAGAACTTTCTGAGTTCAGTCCCAGCTCAATCAACTATACACAGCACGTGGACCGGCACTCTGGTTTGTTGTGGTTCCGTGTTTAGGTGTTTTCCTTGCCTGTATCTGTGTGTCCCACATGTATGCCTGGTGCCTCTAGACACCAGAAGAGGGTGCCAGATCCTCTGCCACTAGCGTTAACAGATGGCTGCTGGCCAACATGTGGGCGCCAGGAGCCAAACGGGGTCCTCTGCCAGAGCAGTCAGTGCTCTCCATTGCCAAGTCCACGCGGGTTCAGACCTGAGAGCCAGGCATTTGACCAAGGAAAGGCAGAGAGGAAGCTAAGTGGCTTTACTACAGCCGGGCTTGGTGGCCTTCAGCATAGAGAGCCACTGAGGTCATCTCTACCAGCCCACCATCCAGCAGGAGCCCAGCGGTTCTGAAATAATACAGAATGGAAGGAAGAGTTGCCTGATGCATCAGGCCCCAGGGGATTGTGGGAACATCGACAAGTGAGACAGGGGCACCATTCGGCAGGATGCAGATAACCCTGACTGTAGAAGTTTGGATTTTCAGGGTCACAAACAGGACTGTGCTCCCTTGTGTAGACCCTGCTAGCCCGGGGGGACCAGAAACGGGAAGCGTTGTCTCACAAGCCTGTGAACACATCCCTTCCTTCCTTCACAGCTGGACACATCTGGCTCCTTTCCATCAAGGCCCTGTATGTCTCAGGCTCAGCCTGCCAGTTACAAGAAGCCCCAGCCTTCCTTGTCACAGAGCCTGGGGGTTCATATGTCTAATACTGTGACCCCCCCCTTTCTCAGTCTTGGGGGATGGGCGGGAGGTTGCTTTCTGCCATGTCTGAGCACTAGGAGGCCATGTAGCCTTAAACATCCCACCAACAAGCCATCTTCCCTGTCATCCTCCTGCCCCATCCACTCCCAACTTCCTTACTCTATCTTCATCGAGGCCTTGGGCTTGGTCTCAGTCCAGGTGAATCGCTTCAGCAAGGGAGAGCTCAGCAGAGTGCTAGTGTCCAGCTGATAGTCCTGTGAGGGGAGGAGGAGAGGAAGATGACTCCCTTGCCGGGCCCGGCAGGCTCCACAGTGACTCTGGGAAGACACTGGGAGGCACTCTGAGGTGTGGCCCAGTGCCACCCCTCAGCAAACACATGCTGTGGCCAGAAAAAGCCACATCAGCACGGAGTATTTTTTTTTTTTTTTTTTTTGCACTGGCATCTGTGTGCTCACCAGAGACAGAGTGGTACTTGTGGCGGGCAACTTTGAGACCCTTCTTCCAGAAGGTGAAGGAAATAAAAAGGAATTACAGGGTCTGAGGAGATGGCTCGGTGGATTAAGTGCTTGCCAGGTACACATTAGGGCCTCAGAGTCCTCATAAAAGTCAGGCGTTGTGACCCATGTCTGTCACCCTAGCCTTGGGGGTTGGATGTGGGGATGGACTGGTAGGTCCTGGAGCTTACTGACCAGCTAATCTAGCTCAACTGTGAGCTCCTCATTCCTTGAAAGATCCTGCCTTTAAAAAAAAAATCAATTAACCAACCACAATCCCAGTAAGATGATCAATTGAGAAAGACACCCAACCTTGACCAATGGACTCCACATGCATACATCAGGGGCAGGTACATATGCAAGCAGGTGTGTACACAGCATGTACACAGACATACACATACATGGAATGGAAAATTGCATGTAACTGCTTGGTATTTTCCATGTGAAACTTTCATGTAAATTATGCATATTTTATATATATATATATATACATATATATTATATATATACAAATTATATATATATACATATATATAATTTGCATATGGCATATGCCCTATTAGCCATAGTTTCCAGGAACTGTGGTTCAGTCATCCTCATCATGGACTTTTCCGTGCACTCTTCATTATGGTTACTTATAGTGTGTTGTGTCCTGTTAACAGGAAGTGGAATCTACATTTTGTTTCTGCCTTCCTTTGAGGCACAAGAGGGCGGTGAAGGTGCTGTCATCGTTTGCCACATTTTAGGGGCAGCCAAAGCATGAGAAGTTCTGAGGTCTCCTCAGTATTGTTCCTGGGACTTGAACCACCCTACTGAGCCACCACACAAAATGTCTAACCGCATCATCATGGCATCCTACTGCTTACAATGGAAATGCCTTTGTATTTTGAAGTCACCGTGACCCTTTATCTTGTGTGTCTGATGAGGTTCCGGTCATATTTATCTTATATATGTGGGTATTTCTTTTTCCTGCACGTATGTGTCCTGCATGCATGTCTGGTGCCCAAGACGAGTTACAGGTGGCTGTGAGCCACCACGTGGGTTTTGGGAACCAAACTAGGATCCTCTGGAAGAGCAACCAGTGCTCTTAACTACCGTGCCGCCACTCCAGCCCCCAGGATCAAGGTCTCTACTCTTGAATTATGGAACTGTGTTTGTCTCGGGAGCCCAGGCGATCCCATCCAAGGACCTTTCCGTAGTCTTGCTCACAGAAGCTGATGGCTGGCCAGGTTACTCTGGTGTGTCCGGGTGTGACAAGTGTGTCCGGGAGGGAACACGGCTACTCAGCTGCAGAGCCTTCTGGTCAAGGGGCCTAGGGCCTACATGGACTTCTTCCGGCCCTCTACACAAGGCCCAGCCACTTGTACATCTTATGTTCTTAAAGAAAGATGGGTAAACTATTGATAGCCAGCCTCCAGGAGACCCTGGGGAGCATGCACAGGAACCACGCCCTTCCCCCTCTGGAGATTGGGTGGGACAGAACGGCCCTGGGGTGACCTCTAGGGGATCTTCAAACCGTGACGTTCTCTTTCACGTCGGCTATGCATGGTGAAGTCTGTCTTTCTCTTCCTCTCCCATATTATAACCTTGGCCTCTACTGATCAGTGGCCCTCACTGGCCAAGCGTTGCCTGGGGTGGGTGCTTAGACGGGAGGAGGTTTCTGGCAGGGAGCACCATGTCCGACAACCATGACTTACCTCAAACATGGAGGTGGCATTTGGTGAGAGCTCCTCAAAGGTTTTGATTCTTTCCAGGCTCATGAATTTGAAAGCATTTACGTATCTAACGAAGAAGCAGAAAGAACAGTCAAGGTAGGGAAAAGGCTCGCACCTTCCATGAATCAGGACATTAGGAACTTGAGTGGATCCCACCTAGCAACCAAAGTACCAGCTGACTCAGACTCAGGCCTTCATATGCTCTCGGGACTCTCACTTCCCCTGTGTAGTCGATTCACACACACACACACACACACATTTTATATATATATATACACGCATATATATATATATTTATATATATATATACACGCATAACATATGTATATGTATGTGTGTATATGTATATGTGTATGTGTATTTATGTATATATATATGTGTATGCATATGTATATATACATATATAGTCTTCAGAAAAACCCTAGAAGGGCCCACTTCAGTTCCTTGTGGAATCAAATCATGCCAGTCATAGAGGAGACATGAGACCTCATCTGGTCCAAGAATCTTTTTTTTTTTTCTTTTTTCTTTTTTTTTGGTTTTTTGGATTTGGTTTTTTCGAGACAGGGTTTCTCTGTGTAGCCCTGGCTGTCCTGGAACTCACTCTGTAGACCAGGCTGGTCTCGAACTCAGAAATCCACCTGCCTCTGCCTCCCAAGTGCTGGGATTACAGGTGTGCACCACCACCGCTCGACTTGGTCCAAGAGTCATAATGGCACAAATAAGGGACAAATATGCCAGGAGGCAATCTTCTCCTAAAAAGGACGCGGAGTAACAAAATGTCCTTTTGAGACTTCATAGCTGACACAAATGTTCAGCTGAGGGAGGCTCCGCCTGGTACGTCCTGGACCAGAACTCCAACTGGGAGGGAGGAGGGATGTGTGTAGGTTTCTCAATGACCACCTCCCAACGTCCATTGACGAGCTACTGGAAAGACTGGACGGGATACCCCACGGGATGGCTGCTCATAGGCAAACCTACTCGTCAGTTAAACCATTGTCCGGCAGTCCTACCTACTGGCTGCAAAGCCCAAGCTTTTAGGCTGAATTCCTACTGAGTCCCTAGTCAGTTTCACCCTCTACCCCATTACTTCCCCAGCCAGGCTTTATCATTTAAAATTAGATGACTGGGCTGGAGAGGTTAAGAGTGATGGCTGCTCTTCCAGAGGTCCTGAGTTCAATTCCCAGCAACCACATGGTGGCTCACAACCATCTGTATTGGGATCTGACGCCCTCTTCTGGTGGGTCTGAAGACAGAAAGAGTGTTCTCACATACACAACATAAATAAATAAATCTTAAAGACTGGACGACTGGTTCTCGTCAGCCACGTGGCCTGAAAGCCAGGTAAGACCTGTGACGTAAACTTGTCACCTCCACAGCTCCGGGTTGTCTGTCCATATTTTCCAACTGCTGTACCTTTATCCTAAGCCTTCCCCTTGGTAGCAGCGATGGTTAAGCCTGAAAGCAATGACTACAGGTAATGATACTAGAAGGCTCCCACGACCGTCTAACTGTCCCAAAAGGACCCAGGCTATGCTAGGAACCTGGACAGAGAGGGTCAGACTTCCTCGGTTGCAGGCTCAGTTCTGATATTTGATAGTCAAACATTTTGCTAAGTTCTCATCTCTGCAGTGGACAAGTCCATATTTGTCAGGAATAATATAATCTGTGCTTTAGAGGGTGCTTTGTACATCAATATAGGATGTTTTTGTACGCGATAGTTGTAGATATGTACAAAATGACAGCAAAGCACCAGACCATAGCATGAGCTTCTATAACCAGCTTGTGCTGGCCAGCCTGCCTTCCATAACCATCAGTTCTTTCAGCCTCTGTCCAGTGTCCGCTACAGTAATGCAAGATGGAAAAATTCCTTAGGTGAGGATAAAACACAGGAAGGGGGTGGGGCAGGGGGTTGTTTAGTTTTATGTAACTGTTCTTCTTGGCTGTTGTTTTTCTGAGACACAGTTTCACTATGTAACCCAGGCTGGCTTTAAACTCCTATTGTCCTGCCTAGGCCTCCCGAGGTCTTCGATTACAGTCCTGTGCGCCCCACTCTTGGTTAGACTTATTTTATGGGCTCGCATATGTTTAATCACAATTAATGTCATGAAAATCAGGCTACAGCTCTAGAATAAGGTAACTTGAGAAAACACAATGTCTTAATCTTCATTCCTTTCTAAGCTTAGAAAAAAAAGGAAAATCCATATCCCCTCCAACTAACCCAATACAGATAAGACACGGCAGCGTGCCAACAACGGTTGGATTCAGGGGGCAGAATAGATGCCCAGTTCTTTTTCTCTTCTATTTCTTCTTTCCTCTCCCCCTTCCTCCTTTGTCCCCTCTTTTTTTCTGTAATAAAACTAGAGAACAGAATCTCACCTCACATCCTCAGAGCTTCCGGAATGAAACTTTGGATCTGTAAAACCATCCTTGAAAAAGTCCTCAGAGAAAGTGGGGGCTGAGTACGTGAAGCCACTGTTTCTGGTCAGTATGGCGTTGAGAGGGATGTAGTCTTTACCGTCCTAAAATACCGAAGGTAGACCTCAGAAGGCAGAAGGTAGATCACTGAAGTTTCTACTGCAAGGACTCGTATATAAAATAGGAATGTGGGGGACTTTGGGGGACCGTCTTAAATCCAGCAAAGGAGACTAAGTCTGGTGTCATGCCACACACACACACACACACTCCTCTTTTTCTCTGTCACACACAGTTTCTCATACAAATATACACATACAAGTTTCTCTTGAACACATACACACACGTCTCTCTCTCTCTCTCTCTCTCTCACACACACACACACACACACACACGTCTCTCTCTCTCTCTCTCTCTCTCTCTCTCTGTCTCTCTCTCTCTCTCTCCCCCCACACACACCATTTCATGAATACACTCAGACTTCTGGTCTAGATAAACTTTGCTTTACCTGTTGGACGTTGGCTTGAAGCAGGTCACCAAGTTTCTCCACGAGTTCGGCAAACCGGGGCCTCTCTTTGGGGTCTTTGTGCCAGCAATCCAACATGATTTGGTAGCTGTTGATCAAGAGCACACAGAAAGGCTGGAGAAGAGTGGGGCCTACACAGGCTGCCCTGCACATTCTTAAGTGAGGGCTGTCGACTTTCATCACAAATCACGCTTTTTATAATATGTGATGTGGTTTATAGCATTGGCCCCTAACAGTCTGTGCGGGTCAGGTCCTGCTAGCAGGCTCATACACTATGACAGACTAACCCTCCCGAACTCTGACCTACCTTTGCTAGGTACCAGGACTGAGTCTTTTAAATCAGACTTAGATAGGCAAGGGGTGCTCTGTGTGATTGGGTGTAAAGTGGAGCACCCCTCTCAAGAGGAGGACGGTGTTCCCAAAGCTAAAAACATTCTTGAGTCGTGATGGAGGTTGATTCCATCTGGCTTCTATGTAAGCACTTGACATCTGTATGACCTCACACTTCCTTATAGAAAGACCCTCATTTCATTGGGGGAAGTTCTTGCTCTTCTTTGTCTTTGGGAAAGTCCTCAGACTTCCTTGGGATGGTCTTGAGATTCTTTTTTTTTTTTTTTAAGATGTATTTATTTATTATATGTAAGTACACTGTAGCTGTCTTCAGACACACCAGAAGAGTGCATCAGATCTCATTACAGATAGTTGTGAGCCACCATGTGGTTGCTGGGATTTGAACTCAGGACCTCCGGAAGAGTAGTCAGTGCTCTTAACCACTGAGCCATCTCTCCAGCCCAGTCCTGAAATTCTTGGAAGAGATCTTATACTTTCCCTGAGAAGGTTCTTCAATAGGACCTGGTGGTAAAGACACGGGGTCCACCATAGTAGTTCCTCGGTATGCATGCAAGGGTCTAGAGTGTGGCTACTCCATGTGTTTGCTTTCGAGTTACTCCTGCCCAACACATTCCTCAGGAGGTGACTGACTCTCAGGTGCTTTCACTCCTTTCAAACTCCTGGGTACTCATTTTCACCTGACCTTGGTGTGCTCAGGGTGTTAGTGGTGAGGGAGATGGAAGAGTGAGAGGACGGGTGGGGGATGGGGAGAGAGGGGGGGATGGGGGTGGAGAAATGGTGGGATGGGAGTGGGGGCCTGAGAGAAATAGGGAGTGAGTAAGGTAGGGAGTAGGGGCTAGTGGAGTAGGGAAATGGGGGAGGGAGGTGGGGGTGGGGGTGGGGAGGGGTGAAAGTGCACTGGTCCCAAGCGCTGGAGGTGAGGTGGGGGAGGGGTTTGGAGGGGAGGCTTTAGGAGGTCAATGCCTGGGTTAAATGCTGGTTACCTCTGCATTGGGTCTCAACTGCAGAAACCAACGTCATGGTCATGGGGGTTGCAGAAAGTGCCTCTCTGAGTCGGGGTCCCAGTTCCCGTTCTCTAGGACACTCTCGACATATGCCCCCCCCCCTTAGAGTGGTGGCTCAAAGGCACTTCTCTGGCCACCTGGACAAACATGATGCCAGCCAAAGGCCAGAAATAGCAAAAGCCATACTACTTCATAAGATCCTACGTGGGTCTCCGTTTAAAGTAAGTTTATGCATGTTACCAGGTGACTGAGTTTTATTTATGCGAAGACATGCCACAGAGACAGATGGTCAATTAAAAAAAACACACAACAAACAAACAAACAAAACACCGGAAACTGGATTCTTCCTGACCACACTCAAGCTTTGTGGTGTAAGGCTTCCAACGTTGGCTGAAAGAGCATCAGATATTGCCTGAGGTATTCTAAAGTTGGCAGCAGAGGGAGGAAAGGTGTAAGGAGGAAACTCAGAGGGGCCTGAGGCACTGTGGTAGGGGATGTATTCCATTCTGCAGAGGCCTCATCGCTGCCACCATGGTCACTGCCACCTCACAGCGCGGATGGGGAGAACCTTCTGGGAGGTGTGGCTAACAGGGTAAAAGCAGCAGGGAGACCTGTAATCACCTCCTAGTGTGTTCCTTTTTTCACTCTACACCCTGACATGCAAGGCAAGGCAGATACCCATGCGGGGTGGGTGATTGGCATCTGATTGACAGGTCCTGGGGTTGAGGGAAACTCACTCAATGTAACATTACAGTTTTATCCACTCAGTAAAGCTGGGGTGGGGGTGGGGGTTCAGTTGCATCCAAGGCCAGCTGAGGGGCCTGTGGAAAGTCTACACACTATTGGCCTAATTTTCCCAGGTACACAGCACTATAACCCAAGCTCAGGTCATGGATGTCCAGTAGAGCCACACTGAGTTAGCATATTACTTTCTTGTGATTGGAACAAGGAGGAGACTTCAACCTCTCAAACCCTCACATGGCTGAGAACGTGGCTGCCTGAGAAAACGGCCGATGAGAAAATGGCTGGCAGAGAACATGGCTGACTGGGAACTTGGCTGGCTGAGAACATGATTGACTGAGAACATGGCTGGCTGAGAACATGGCTGACTGAGAACATGGCTCACTGAGAATATGACTGCCTGAGAACATGGCTGGCTGAGAACATGGCTGACTGAGAACATGGCTGACTGAGAACATGGCTGACTGAGAACATGATTGACTGAGAACATGGCTCACTGAGAACATGGCTGACTGAGAACATGGCTGACTGAGAACATGGCTGCCTGAGAACATGGCTGGCTGAGAATATGGCTGGCTGAGAACATGGCTGACTGAGAACATGGCTGCCTGAGAACATGGCTGACTGAGAACATGATTGACTGAGAACATGGCTGCCTGAGAACATGGCTGACTGAGAACATGGCTGCCTGAGAACATGGCTGGCTGAGAATATGGCTGGCTGAGAACATGGCTGACTGAGAACATGGCTGCCTGAGAACATGGCTGCCTGAGAACATGGCTGACTGAGAACATGGCTGGCTGAGAACATGGCTGCCTGAGAACAAGGCTGCCTGAGAACATGGCTGCCTGAGAACATGGCTGCTGACTGTATCTTTCTTTTGAGGAAATATTTTATAAAGCCTTGTCTTTTAAATTCTGAACTGTACCCTATAGGCTGTTTGGGGCCGTTAGCTACCCTGGAAACACACGAAGGCATGATAAGTCCCGGGCCTTGCTTATCTTGGGTTTGTTTGAGATAAGGTCTTACTGTGTGTGTGTGTGGGGGGGGGGGGGAGGTCAGGCCTTGAACTTGTCTTCGTTTTGCCTCAGACTTGACAGTGTTGGGATTATAGCACGAGCCTCCACACCTGGATTTAGAAAATTCTTCAGTCCAAAGTTGAGTGACTTCCTGCTTCTAGAATTATTCTGATAATTATGAGAGCTGTGAATGGACCCTGAGTGCTGGACTCTGATTGCTATCTGACAGGCAATGGAGCCTTGGGCAGATCACATTAGATGCCTTGGTTTGTCTGTAAACACACAGACAATGGCACATACTCCACGCGAGCAGAAGATAAAGTAAACTTGCTCAAGGCACTTAAAACAGTGCCTGCCGCCTACAAGCGCCACTGACGGTCCACTGACAGTACGTCAACCAGTATCATTATATAATAACTGCAATTATTATTACCGTTGGCAACTAAACTTCCTTGTGATTTTTAGATTCTGTGAAAAACAGGACATATTAGTTCAACGCACCTGTTGGCGTGGGGCGAACGCCCTTCTGGGGAACATGGGATTGGCTTCTGTCTTCTCTGCTCTTTAGATGGCAGAAGGCATGATGCTGTATTTCTCATATTTTGATATTTTCTGAGGTCAGATTATCATATCTGCTCTACTTACTGCTCGCCATTGTGGGAAGTTTATGTGAAACTATATATCCGCAAAAGCACCTAGCACAGAGTGACCTAATTTCACCTCTCTTTGCAGGGGTTAAGGATCCCACCAAATCTAAAGCAACCGTCTCTGTAGCCCAGAGGTTCTTGGGTCAGTTTAGTCATTGTACTTCCCATCAGTCAGCAGCAGTAGAGTCCCCTGGGTCTGTCTTCCCCCTTCAGGTCTGAGTCTGTGTCTCTCTCATCCAGTTCCCTGTCTTGGCTTTGACCTAGCTCGGAGATAATGAAGGAAAGAGAAGGTGACCTCGCCCCTTCGGCCAAGCCCTCATTTCCTTCTCTGTCCTTCTCTCCTCCCCAAGGGCCAGCCCAGGGCTTGGCAGGATCTCATTGTGTGTGGGTGGGGAGGGGAGGCTGCCTGCCAGTTCAGGAAAGGTGGCGCCACCTCAGGGAAGCCCAAGTCCTTGTCAGCAGCTCACCCAAACTGCAAATGTCATCACATTCCTGCTGAGACGGCACAGTTACAGGAAATGGTGCCCACAAGTGTCAAGCTCGCCTGCTGACAATGGAGAAGCTGCCCAGAGCCAACTCCTCTCACTCCTAAAGGCACCTCCACAAGCCCATTGGTCAAGAGTTCTCACAGCTTCCCAGCTACCCCACATCTGCCTGTCTGTCTGTCTGATCTATCATTTATCTATCATCTATCCTATCTGTCTATCTGTCTATCTATCTATCTATCTATCTATCTATCTATCTATCTATCTATCTCCTGTATCTATATATGTATGTATGTATGTATGTATGTATCTATCTATCTATCTATCTATCTATCTATCTATCTATATCCTGTATCTATATATGTATGTATATATGTATGTATCTATCTATATCCTGTATCTATATATGTATGTGTGTATGTATGTATGTATCTATCTATCTATATCCTGTATCTATATATGTATGTATGTATCTATCTATCTATCTATCTGTCATCTATCTATCTATCTATCTATCTATCTATCTATCTATCTATCTCCTGTATCTATATATTTATGTATCTGTCTGTCTATCTATCTTTCTTTCTTTCTAATCTATCATCTATTTATATATAAGTTTTTGGAAACAGGTTCTTAAGTATTAAGCAGCTCAGACCAGCCTTGGATATTTATACGTAACTGCAAATGACCTTGAATTCTGGATTTTCTGGATCCTTCTGCTTTGACTTCTGGAGTACTGTGCCTACTGGCACAGTATATGCGGTGTTGGGCATGGACCTAGGACCTTGTGCGTGTTGAGTAAGCGCAGCCAGGGTAACTGAGCTACATCCCTAGCCCTGTGGAGTACAGTGCAAAGCACGCTCCCGTGGCTCCGGAGGTGGAGAGCAGCGCCCCAGAGGCCTCGGCCTCTCTAGCCTTGACAGAGGTGGCTTGGCTCACTGGGCTCCGCTTAGTGAATCGGTTCCTCGGTGCTGTCCATTTTGGCTTTCTGACTTCCGTTCCCAGCTAAAGTCTTTAAAAGGCTTAGGGAGGAAACAGGGATAGATCCAGAGCCCATCCCCTCTCAGGAAGTCACTCCCAACACAGCAGAGCCCAGCCGGGACTGAGACAGCATCCCTCCAGAGTGGAGCTGAAAATAAATCTGTGGCCTTCCTTACTCCCCACGCCAGTGCCCCTTACCACGCCCCAAGGTGCCTGATGAGTGCTCAGTGTGTGTGTGTGTGTGTGTGTGTGTGTGTGTGTATGGGGGAACGGAAGTGTGAGCGTACATTTCAGGTGTGGCATACTCTGGCGCACGCGCGAGTGTGTATGTGTGTGTGGGGGGGGGGTGGGGACGGAAGTGTGAGCTTACATTTCAGGTGTGGCATACTCCGGCGTTCTCATCCGCATGCCGTCTTTCAGGCGGCTGCAGAAGTCTTCATCCATTTGCACTCCTGGGTATGGAGAACCTCCTACAGGGGACGTGTGGAAAGACACATTCGAGTTAAGGTTTCTAGTACAAAAGACCCCTGGGGTGGGTACGCGGTGGTGCGCACCTTCAATTCTAGCACTTGGGAGGCAGAAGCAGATGGATTTCTTTGTGAGTTCAAAACTGGCGAGGGCTACAAAGTGAGACCCTGTCACAAACAAACAAACAAACCTATGCAAAAGACCATGGGGGGCAATTCAGAGTTTCCCTCACTTCTTCAAAGTGATGTGGAAAAAGGTAGTACATGACTATAATCCCAGTTCTTGGGATAGAGGCTGAGGCAGGAGAATTGTTAGTTTGAGGCTAGTGTGGGCTATCTAGTGACCCTATCTCAAAAACCCAAAAATAAATATACAGTGACATTTTCATGATAAATTTCCAGTGGCTGAGGTAAACCCCAGCACAGGGAGTTGCTTGGCAGGCCCTTCCTGAGGGCACATCCTCGGCTAATTCATGACTGTCCCTGTGTCCACACTCTTTGGTCAGGGGAAAAGGCCATCTAAAGTATTCCTGCCTTTGCTCCACAAACAGCTCTAAGGAAATCTGATCCTTAGACACTGACTGAATAACCTCCCTTTGGAAAACAAATGAACTTGGATTAGGCTACCCACGGACCACTCCAACCTTCCAGAAAATGGCCTTCATTCTGAGGCTTTGGGAATGAGAGGCTATGGGGGGCCTAGGGGATTGAGCCTTGGGCACCCAGGGCAAGGCTGACTTGGGTGGATGGGGGGTGGGGCACTCAAGGTCCTGCAGAACTGAGAGTACTGTGTTTGCCTATTTAACAGTGCTGAGCCAATCCTCTTGTGGGTAGCCTGGGCTTAGGTAGGGTGGGTAAGGCATCGCAGGACACTGAGCTTAGCCCTCTGGCCAAGGACACCCAGCGTGAGTTTGCCTGCGCTTTCTAGTGATGGCTGTTGATAGGAAGCAGCTGGGAGACAAGCACAGGACTTGGCACTGTGTCACTGCAAGGCCATTAGAGCTACCGTGCTGCTTTCAAGGACTGGAAGCCACAGGTGCCTGTCATCGAAAGCAGGGGAATGCTTTTCACACATTACAGGAACCGAGGGGTGTTACTGCATGCATTTTATTTGCCGTGAAAGACATTTTTTTTCTTCTTTTTTTTCAGTTTGGCAAAGCCTGAGAGATTCTTGGCTAGTTTCCACACTTAGGGTGCCTTGCGCCATCCCTGTGTGCATCTGACGGAATATGCCTTTGAGGTTGTTTCCTAGAAACCCAGAGTGGATGGGCTGGAGCACGGGCTGCTGTTTTAGAGACCCTAGGTTCAATTTCCAGCCCCACATCCATTCCGTTCTAGAGGGTCTGATGCCCTCTCCCGGCCTCTGACATCCCACACTGTTCCGCCTGGTTTTGTATGTAGTGGGCTCAAGTGCAGACCTCAGTGTGGGGTGTGTCCACTGCATACTCTGCATAGGACATAGACATCTGCTTCTGGGGCTGTTCCAACCACTCCCTCCCCCACATTCACCTCAGGAGAAGATCTCCCACAGCAACACTCCCTCCCCCACATTCACCTCAGGAGAAGATCTCCCACAGCAACACTCCCTCCCCCACATTCACCTAAGGAGAAGATCTCCCACAGCAACACTCCCTCCCCCACATTCACCTAAGGAGAAGATCTCCCACAGCAACACTCCCTCCCCCACATTCACCTAAAGAGAAGATCTCTCACAACACTCCCTCCCCCACATTCACCTAAGGAGAAGATCTCCCACAACACTCCCTCCCCCACATTGACCTAAGGAGAAGATCTCCCACAGCAACACTCCCTCCCTCACATTCACCTAAGGAGAAGATCTCCCACAGCAACACTCCCTCCCCCACATTCACCTAAGGAGAAGATCTCTCACAACACTCCCTCCCCCACATTCACCTAAGGAGAAGATCTCCCACAACACTCCCTCCCCCACATCTACCTAAGGAGAAGATCTCCCACAGCAACACTCCCTCCCCCACATCTACCTAAGGAGAAGATCTCCCACAGCAACACTCCCTCCCTCACATTCACCTAAGGAGAAGATCTCCCACAGCAACACTCCCTCCCCCACATTCACCTAAGGAGAAGATCTCCCACAGCAACACTCCCTCCCCCACATTCACCTAAGGAGAAGATCTCCCACAGCAACACTCCCTCCCCCACATTCACCTAAGGAGAAGATCTCCCACAGCAACACTCCCTCCCCCACATTCACCTAAGGAGAAGATCTCCCACAGCAACACTCCCTCCCCCACATTCACCTAAAGAGAAGATCTCTCACAACACTCCCTCCCCCACATTCACCTAAGGAGAAGATCTCCCACAACACTCCCTCCCCCACATTGACCTAAGGAGAAGATCTCCCACAGCAACACTCCCTCCCTCACATTCACCTAAGGAGAAGATCTCCCACAGCAACACTCCCTCCCCCACATTCACCTAAGGAGAAGATCTCCCACAACACTCCCTCCCCCACATTCACCTAAGGAGATCTCCCACAGCAACACTCCCTCCCTCACATTCACCTAAGGAGAAGATCTCCCACAGCAACACTCCCTCCCCCACATCTACCTAAGGAGAAGATCTCCCACAGCAACACTCCATAGGACCACACGTCACTCTTGGTGCTGTAGACCTTGTCAAAGATGGATTCAGGAGCCATCCATTTTAGGGGAAGTCGAGTCTGGAAGACAGCAGTGGGGTCTTGAGCATGCAAACAAAAGCGATGTCTACACCCAGGGCCCAGGAGTCCTCTTCCCCTTCACACTTAGGAAGAAGCAGAGCAGCTGCAGCTTCCTACACCAGAGAGAACCATAAAGCACACGGCAGGTTGCTAAGAGGGCATTAGAGGCATCCTCAGGCCTCTGGAGACCAGACAAGGCAAGTAGAATTGTCTAGGGTAGGCAGAAGGTCCTTGATCCATGGTTCTTAAAGAAGCTGTGTTCTTATGGTCCCTTCCCTGCCTAAGCAGGGACACTAAGGGCTTGGTAAAGAGGTTTGAATTAGGAAATACCCTGAAAATTGGTATTGATTCCTACGAATTTCTTCTAAGGAGAGAAATTGTAAAACCATCCCTATGTAAAGGACAGGTTGTTATGTCTTGAACTTGGGGCTAGGAGTGACTCAGGGGTGGAATGTACACTTGGTATGTCTGAGGTCCTGGCCTCAGTCCCCATTCAATCTCCCACATCCCTGGAATGAGGGAAGGTGATTGCGATTAAAGTTCTCCATTTAGGAGACTCTATGGCTGGATCTTGAGCATGCAGACCTGTTCCCACAGCGGGGACCACAGTGAGTTAGCTGGGAGCTGGCCTGCTGGCGAGGGTGGGGGATGGGGAGCAAAGCAAGACAGTGGAGGAACAGACAGACGCCAAGGACAACAAAGGGGGCCAAACTGAAACACAGCCTGAAGCCATCTCTGCGGGCCACAGCACCACTGCAAACTGGGATGTTTACACTCCTCTTAGAAAAGGAGCAGCTGAGGGGCTGAGAAGTGGCTCGGCCGGAAAGAGCTCGCTGCTCTTACACAGGATGTGGGTTCAGGTCCCAGCACCCACAGGGTGACTCACAACTTCCAGTCCTGGGGAGCTGATGCCCTCTTCTGGCTTCCTTGGGCACTGCATGCATGTGGTACACAGACACACATTTAGGTAAACCACTCATACACATAAAATAAAATTTAAAAAGAAAAGAAACAGTAACTAAGAAGGGTTTCTGAA
Organism: Apodemus sylvaticus; assembly: GCF_947179515.1. Classification (NCBI taxonomy): domain Eukaryota; kingdom Metazoa; phylum Chordata; class Mammalia; order Rodentia; family Muridae; genus Apodemus; species Apodemus sylvaticus. The sequence continues at coordinate 17,609,348 of NC_067493.1, read as the reverse complement.
AGCTAGGGGTGTCCACATAGTATGGTCCAGAAACTTGTTGAAAATGCAGATTCCAAATAATCTCCCTCCATCCTTCCCCCTCCCTCCCCTCCCCATTCTCCCCACCATTCCTCCCCTCCCCATTCTCCCCACCCTTCCTCCCCTTCCCATTCTCCCCTCCCTCCCCTCCCCATTCTCCCTTTCCTCCCTCCCCTCCCTCCTCTCCCCATCCTCCCCACCCTCCCTGTGGACCTTCTACATCAAAAGATTTGTGGTGAGGAGGACAGTAAGCTTTGGTTCAGAAAGGCTGCTGGGTGATGTGTATATTTCCTACAGTCTGAGAGTCCCCCGCTGCAGAGCGATCAAGAGAGTCCAGACGTTCTTAGCTGAAGTCCTCCTGGCAGAGGCCAGACAGGAGAGGACACTAAAGGTCACCCAGTAAGTGACAAATAACATTATGTTCAAAAACAAATGGGGAAGAGAGGTTGGCGTGAGCCAGAAGGCAGAGGGGTCCCAAGGAAGGCGTCCCTGGAGGTAAGCAGCTTCCTCCCTTCAAGATAGTGTGTACCCTGCCTGCACTCTTTCCGGAAGTACAGACACCTGCTAAATCAATCATCGGGGTTTATCTGAGGGGAAGAGGCCACACTGTTCTTTTCAGTGGGACATGGGACTCCCAGAGGGGTGGCAGGCAGAGACTGATGTGGTCTCTGCAGGGCTCGGTCAGCTGCTTAGGTTAACAAGTCTCAGGCCGTCCTGCTGTCAGGCCGGGTACCCAGCCAGGGATCAGAGACAGAAGGAGAAGATTCCTTCCCAAGAATTCTCTGGTACCCAGCTTTCCTGGACTACCCGTCTTCACAGAACCACATGGGCATTTGGGGGGCAGGGTATGACTGCTGAGAAGTGTGTGTGTGTGTGTGTGTGTGTGTGTGTGCGCAAGGGCCTGTGGTCCACACACAGCAGGGTAGGAAGGAATCAGAAGAGCACCGGAGCTCACTCACATCTCCTCTCCTCACATAATCGGGGTTCTTATAAATATCCCGGGCCAGGCCAAAGTCGCAAATCTTCACCACATTGTTCTCAGATAAGAGGATGTTCCGTGCTGCCAGGTCCCGATGAATGCACTATAATAAAACAGTTATGTAATAAATGTACTTCCTTAATCCAGCAGCTCAAAGTCCTGTATCCATCCACTTTGCCACATTATTTAAAAAAAAAAAAGTGTGTGTGTGTGTGTGTGTGTGAGCTCACTGGTCCTAGTATCATTATTCTTAATTCTAAGCACCATTTCGTATATGGGAGAGGGAACATCTCTGAACACACACCCAGTCACTGTAAACATAATGTGCTTCTTGTGCAAGCACGGTGGGGTTCAGGTGGCCCAAAAGACACGTTCTAGGTCAGCCAGGCCCCTGTTCCGTGGGAGCATACGGGTCAACTGCACTGGCGGTCTGAGTTTTGCCGGTTAGTGGGATTTCCCCGAGACCTCTTAGAGCAGATCTTGGGGAGCTGTGGTTCGGGGTGCTTTGCTTTGTTGGCTGTTTTTACGTTGTTTGCTGTTGTTGCTGTTTTTAAGACAGACTCCTGAGGTGTAGTGTACGCTGACCTGGGTGGTAAACTCACCCAGGTTGGCATATAACCAGGGACCCTCCTGCCTCAGCCTCTCAGGTGCCGGGATGGTCATGGCTTGGCTTGAGCTGAAGGTTGGTTTTGTTTGTTTGCTTGTTTGTTTGTTTCTAGACAGGGTTTCTCTGTGTAGCCCTGGCTGACCAGAACTCACTCTGTAGACCAGGCTAGCCTTGAACTCAGAAATCTGCCTGCCTCTGCCTCCCAAGTGCTGGGATTAAAGGCATGCGTTACCACCGCCCAGCTGAGCGGAGGGTTTTCGAGAAGCCCTGTTTGGGTGTACTGAAGACGGCTTCTCCATGAAGCCTAGAGAGTTTGGCTGTGTGCCAGAGGGCACCATAGAAGGTAGCGTTCCTGGGTTTGTGTAGTCTAAAATACCCAGGAAGATTCTACCCTTCAATTCTACCTGCAGGGGCCCAGGGCTTACCATCCTGGTACCTCTCCATACGAGAGCAAATCAAGGTTACTGTGGTGATGCCTGTTGTACAGTTAAGTATGTAAGTATAAACAAATACTAGGAAAAGATCTTCACAGCAGAGGTGTATGCTCGGGCCTCAAAAAGAGACAAAAACGGTAGCAGAATACATTTTCAAATATTTTACCATCAAGTTATAAAAATATATTCAGACTGATTTAAACAGTAACCAGCATATCATATTGAGACTTGACGTCATTACCATGTATTGATTAACATATGTAATTTGTATGTTTTCAAACATCATTTAAAATTTCAAAATAGAAGTGGGGATTAGGGAAGAGAAATGCAAGGTACCACGTGTGTGTCCTCCCTTACACGCATGTGCTAAGCTTAATAACATACATGAAAACAAACATTAAAATGTAAAGCGAAAACTTTTGAAAAACTCAAAACCCCTTTTTATCTCTGATTAAGAAAGTTAAAGAAGGGGCTGGAGAGATGTCTTGGTGGTAAAGTGCACTGACTGCTTTCCCGGAGGTCCTGAGTTCAATTCCCAGCAACCACACGGTGGTTCACAACCATCTGTAGTGGGATCTCATTCCCTCTTCTGGTGTGTCTGAGGACATAGCACTCTATACCTGTGTGTGTATGTGTGTGTGTGTATGTGTATATGTGTGTGTACATGTATATATGTATGTGTATATGTGTACACGTATACATATGCATATATAAAAGATTTGCAGTATTAAAAAACATTCTATTTTTTTTAAAAAAATAAAGTTAAAGACTGTAAAGAGATGAGCTGACCTTTCTGGAGGACAGAAACTCCATGCCTCTGGCCACTTGGAAACTGTAGGAAATCAGGTCCTGCATGGTGAGGGGCTGCTTGGACATCTCACTGTAATCTACCGAGCATTAGAATCTTGTAAAGATTTTTGTGACGACACCAAATCCCAGCTTATTGAAACAATATTCACAAAGTATAAGACACACCAAGGACGCCACAGTTCATTGGCAAGAGAGTTTTGTGTCTCAACAGGAACATCAGAGATTTCCCCAGGCTGCAGGGTTGAGGGGTGGGGATGGAGGTGGAGGTGGAGGTGAAGGGTAAGGGAATGGGGATTGGGCGCAATGGACGTGACCTGGTAGGACAGACCGAGCAGAGAGAAGTTCCTGTCAAAATTAGCAAAGCTCTAAATAATCGTTTATTCAAATCTTATCTCCCCAGGACATCACCCCCTCCCCACTCCCCAGGATGTTCATTAGGGTGATAAATAAGAAAGGAAGTGATGTGCGAGTTGTCTAGTCTGTTGTACAGACACCCGAGATTGGAGGCCAGCGAGGAACGGATACGTACCCTCGTCTCCTTCCCCGTCGCTCACACTTCTGTCTTCTTGGAAGCCGGAGCTGGTGAAGCTCTCGCTGCTGTTGACACTGTCTAGGCGGGGTTTCTGGTCCTGCTCCAGGCCTGGCTCCAGCTTTTCCTTCTTGGGTTCCATACGCAAGGCTGCGTCCTTGGCACAGACAAGAAACACAGGAGTGAGAGGGGCCTGGGGGCGGAGATGGCTGCCTTCCGGACTGGATGTACCACTGGGCCCCAAAAGGATGCTGGGTGCTAGGCAGTTATTGCCCAGGCTGTAGAATCTTCTGTACTCTTGCATGGGCTCCTAGAGAATACCCCAGATCCTCGCAGCTGATAAATACTGGGCACTTAGTGTGAGCTAGCATATACTTCCTCAATTTCCCCAAGAGTTTATGGTATTTTATGACACAATTGTCAAAAAACTGGCTTTTGTTTTGTTTTGTTTTACAAGGTGTGAGGGTGGTTTGAGACAGAGTTTCTGTATAACCCTTGATGACCTGGGACTCAGAGATCCACCTGCCTCTACCTCCTGAGTGCTGGAATTAAAGGTGTGTGTTACCACCATCTGACTTGGCTTTTGTGTTTTGTTTTTAAAACAGATTTATTTTATTTTTATTTATGTATATGCAAACAGGCATTTGGGTGTCCACAGAAGCTAGACAATGTCACTGGATTCCCTAGAGCTGGGGCCAAAGCGGGTTGTAAGCCATCCAGTGTGGGTGCTGGGAACGGAACTCCAGTCCTCTGCAAGCGCAGCAAGTGCTCTTAATGGCTTAGCTCTCTCTCTCTCTCTCTCTCTCTCTCTCTCTCTCTCTCTCTCTCTCTCATTTTTAATTATTTAATGTGTGTGAGTACACTGTAGCTGTCTTCAGACACACCAGAAGAGGGCATCAGATCCCATTAAAGATAGCTGTGAGCCACCATGTGGTTGCTGGGATTTGAACTCAGGACGTCTGGAAGAGCAGTCAGTGCTCTTAACTGCTGAGCCATCTCTCCAGCCCCCAGTCATCTCTCTCTTATAAAAACGATTTGTATGCAAGCTGGTTCTGAAGAGTGACGTCATCAAAGCCCCAGCAAAGCCTGAAATGTAGCTTGGGTGAGCGCCCATGTCTGTCTCTGCTGCTTTTCATAGCACATGCCCTGTTGTTGGATAGTCCTCGCTCGGGTGGTGTGAACCAGGCTCTGTCCACAATCCCTGCAGAGGCTCAAGTTACCAGTTCCTCTGACTCCCTTGGGGAGAGGAGGTGAGAGGCACTTTGCTCTTGGTTTCCCTTTCGGCCAGATGAGGATGCCAGGCCACTGTATCCTAACACGAACAGCGAAGGCTGCTCTCCCTGGGCACCGGCATCTTGGTGTTTTCCTCTGCATTCTCCATATTCTGGTTCCTCTATTAATCATGCCATCTTGGGCAAATCCTCTTAATTTTTTTCCCTGAATTTCCTTTTCCGCATCTGAAAGGCACTCTATTATAGTTTGTGCCTCGTGGGAAAGGACGCCCGTGTTTTGCCTTTAGTAATTCATCGACTGCTCGACACTAGAAACACATCCTGTCCAGTGGCTTTCAGGATGGCGCCGTGTGCCCATGCGTACCCACACGTGTATATTCACCCACAGGGACCTGTGTACCTTACAGCCTGGCTTCTGCTAGACAGCAATACCAGGAGCTGGGAGGAAAGCAGGCTCAGCCCTTGGATTAACCAGCTTGTGCATCCTGCCCTGACTTTTCTGGGATGTCCACTAAGTAGGAGTGATCCTTCCACTAGAGGGCGCTGGGGAGCAAGCAGAAGACCCAGCAAACTTTAGGAGGTAGGGAAGCAAACAACACTGTAACACAGGGTACAGATACTCCCACACCCAGAAAAGAGATTCTCCCGGGACACGCCCCATCCAAACATTCCCTCCTGTCAGGTCCTTGAAGGCAGTTTTGCTGTCTCAGCTCTTCCCAAGTCCTGTCTGGGATTTCAGGAGTGAAGAGAATTCATACTTTGTGTAACACCCCCTAGACACCTTTCCCTCCCTCGGGGCAGGTGAAGAGTCAAAGAGTCAGAAAGAACATCACTTTTCTCTCCAGGAGGCAGCCAGCCCTGCTCAGACGGAGTCTGGAGTTTTATTTTTCTGGAAACTTATTGCCTTCTTTCTCACACCTCTCAGAAGCTACTGAGTGGGACCTGTCCCCAGGCTACCCCTCTTCTCACCCCAGTTCTGCTATGCTAATCAGCAGCTCGTCATCAAAGACAGGTTAAGCTTTGGGGACTAAGGCAGAATAACGGGTTAATCACGAAGCGTATTTAAGAGTCTTGACGGATTTGGTCTGTTCCTTCATCTCTCTTTCCTATTCGTTTAGGCTCCAAATGTGACAGATAGTCATGAGTTTTCCACAAAGCACAGCTCCACCAAGTACCACGGGGAAGCAAACCATTAAATATAGCCCCAAAAGGAAGCAAGCTCTTCAAAACAAAGGACGCACAAACCCAAACGTTCCATCCTGCCAAGTCCCTGGAGGGTTCTGAGGGCTTAGCACTTCCTGAGCCCAGGCTAGGACATCGGGACCAACAGGGATCTGTGTGGTTCTCAGCTCAGGGCACTACTGCACCCCTTATTTAGTGGGGTTCAGAGGAAAAGTTCTAAAGCTGGGAGTGAAGCAAGACAGGTCTCTCTCCTTTCTTCGGCCCGTGGCTACTGTGTCCTCGAGCCAATTCTTTTATTACATTGCTATGCGTGTATTTGCGTTTGTCTGCTGCGTGCACAAATGCAGAAGCCGGAGGACAGCCTGCTGGAGTCTGTTCTCTTTTTGCATCATGTGGTTCCCAGGGATTAGACTCAGGTCATCAGGCTTGGCAACAAGGCTCTTTCTCTACACTGAGCCATCTTGCCAGCCATTTCCTGACTTCTCTGGCCACACATATAGCTACAAACCAGCAAATGGATGTTAGATTTCAATTTTTGTGAAGACCTAGTTTATAAGGGGGAACTATAGCTGGGCGTGGTGGCACACACCTTTAATTCTGGCACTCAGGAGACAGAGGTAGGTGGATATCTGTGAGTTCAGGACAGCCAGGGATACATAGTGAGACCCCTGTCTCAAACAGTGGAATGGGGGAATATGTGATCTATTCTCGACAGTCTGGTGGGACACCTATATCTTTGATAAAATCATAGTCTGGAATGAAAGGGTGGGCCAGCTGTCCAGTCCTTTTTTCTAACAGGGTCTCTCTCACATATATAATATATAATATATATTATATGTATTATATATTATATATTTAAATTGTGTGTGTCTGTCTGTGTGTGTGTGTGTGCATGCATGCATATAAGCACAGGCACCCTCAGAGAGTAGAGATATCAGATCCCCTGGAGCTAGAGTTACAGGCAGTTGTGAGCTAGCGAATGTGGGTGTTGGGAACTGAACTCTGGACCTTTGGAAGAGCAGAGAGAGCTCCTAACCACTGAGGCATCTCTCCACTCCTGGTCTCACTCTATTTTCCAGGCTGATATCTAACACCTGGGCTCACACAATCCTCTCATCTCAGCAGCTAGGATTGCAGGCAGGTCCTGCAACATCGGCTGTATTCTGTACTCTGTGGTGTCTTCCCTACATAGCAGAGATGGGCACCATTCCTAGACGTCTGAAGGATCGGTCAACTATGTAGAATAGTTGTATTCAAATGTATTTGATTGGACTCTCTGTTGTCTCTGTCTCGCCCTGTGTTTCTCTCTCTGTGTGTGTGTCTCTGATTTTCTCTGTCTCTGTCTCTGTAATGCAGGGGAGGGGACAGATACAGGGCCTCACTCGTGACAAGTAAGAACTCCCCCACTGAGCCACACCCCATTCTTCAACACCCTAGTGGATCAAAAATGACAAAAGGGGATAACTAGACGCTTAAGGGAAGAGTTTCGTTTTCCCAACAGTCTCATCCTGGGTTCTATTATTAGCGCCACTTAATACAGGAGCTGAAGTGTAGAGACTGACTAATTGTTCAAGGCCAGTGGGACCACAGAACATAGCACTGCGTCTTCCCAGGATTCTTGTTCCTTTGTTTCTTCTGTGTGTGTGTGTGTGTGTGTGTGTGTGGTATGTGGTATGTGTGTATGTATGTATGTATGTATGTGTGTGTGTATGTGTGTATATGTGCTGTGTGTGTATGTGGTGTGTGTGTGTATGTGTGTATGTGTGTATGTGTGTATATGTGGTGTGTGTGTATGTGGTGTGTGTGTGGTGTATATGTGGTGTGTGTGTATATGGTGTGTGCATATGTGGTGGGTGTGTATGTGGTATGTGTGTGTGTGTGGAGTATGTATGCGTGCGCGCACGCGTGTGTGTGTGTGTGTGTGTGTGTGTGTGTGTGTGTGTGTGTGGTGTGTGTGTGTGTATGTGTGGTATGTGTGTATGTATGTATGTGTGTGTATGTGTGTGTATGCATGTGGTATGTGTGTGTGTGGTCTGGGGATCAATCCTAGGGCTTGGTACCAGCCAGGCAAGTTTCCTCCCTCTGAGAGTCATTCCCCGGCCTCCTCCAATGTTCCTTTTATTCTGACACAGCTTTATTTAGTGGGTCAGCGTTACTGAGGGCCAGGGCGGAATGACTCAGCCAGTGCAGGGGCTCCCTGGGAAAGCAGAGGGACCTTAATTCCACCCCCAGCATGCATGTAGAAAACAAGACTTAAGCTGTGTAGTGGCTTGGCACACCTGTAACTCCAGTGCTATGTGAAGTGGAGCCAGGAGGATGACTGGGGTGTGCTAGTTGCCAGCCTAGCTCCAGGTTCAGTGAGAGACCCAGGCTTGAGGGAGTAAGGAAGAGATTGACAAAGCAAGACTCCAATATCTTCCTTCCGCCTCTGTGCATATACATGTGCACACACCACACATGCGCATTCACACACATACACAGAGACACACAATGCACATATATATACACAGATACACAACACACAGATACATACATATGTATATATATACACACACACACCACATACATATAAACATATACCACACATACACACCACACACACAAATGCACACACACATGCACACACATAGCATGCATGCATACACATATACCACACACATTCACACAAACATCACACACATATACACACAGACACACATATATGTATATATACACAACACACATACATATATATACATACCACACATATACACCACATACATACACACACAACATGCATACATACACGTATGTCTTACATGTACATACACACACATCTCACACACACAATACACACAGAAACACACACATATACACACATACTACACATACATACCACACACACATGCACACACAATATGCATAAACACACATACACCACACACATATACACACAGACACACACACAACACACAGACACACACACATATATATCTATACATATATACATACTACATGCACACATACAACACACATACACACACACAAATATACATCAACCACAACCACAATAATGAAACAGAAGAGGGACAGCAGTAGGCTAAGCACACATGAGTTCTAGTTCTAGTCCATCACTGGTCTATCGGTAACTATGGAAACCATTCAGTTGTTTGTGCCCTTAGTTTCTCTGATAAGTGAAGCCACGAATAGTCACGGGTATGGCTTTGAGAACAAGTGCATAAAGTCTCGTGCAAGGATGAGGACCTCCGTTCAGATCCCCAGCATCTACACAGAGCCTTGCTAGGAAGGGGAGACAGAGGAAGCTGGACCCCTGAGGCTTGTTGCCAAGCCAGCCTAGAGGAATCGGCTAGCTCTGGGTTCAGTCAGACACCCCATCTCAAAAACTAAGGTAGAGAGGCAGCTGAGGAAGCCATCCCCACATCAACTTCTGGGATTCACACATGGGTAAAGTGCACCTACACATATGTGTATACACACACACACATACACACACACAAACTATACACACAATACACATACGCATGCACACACACGCGCACACACACACAATACACACACGCACACACACACAAAAACTACACACACTACACACACGCACACAATATACACACACACAACACACACATACACACACATACAATACACACAAAAGCACACACACAACACACACAAACATAGACACAGACACACACACACACACACACACACACACACACACAACCACTTGGAAGACAGAGGCAGATAGATCTCTCTCAGTTCGAGGCCAGCCTGCTCTATGCAGTGATTTCCAGGCCAGTCAAAGCTACATAGGCTTAACTCCTGCCTGACCAAAGAATTATGTTTTCCAGTCTAGATGGCAACGCAAGCGGTGCTATTAAAAACTGCTCTGCCTTTAACATCCAGGCCTGGCTAGTTTTTGTCAATGTGACACAAACAAACTAGAGTCACCTAAGAAGAGAGAACCTTCCCTGAGGAGTTCTCTTCATCACAGTGGCCTGTGGGCGTGTCTGTGGAAGGATTTTTTTTTTCTTTTGATTGTCGATTGAGGTAAAAGGCCCGTTCACACTGGGCAGCGCCATCACCATCGCTAGGCAGGTAGGCCTGAGCCTTCTAAGAAAGGTGACTAAGTAAGTCAGGGGAAGTGAGTCCGCAAGTCGTGTTCCTCTGTCATCCTTGCTTCAGCTCCTGCCCTGACTTCCCTCAGAGATGGACTGTGGTCAGGACCCATAGGCCACAGCAACGGCGTGACCAGGCCGAATCCTTACCTTGTTGAGACAGAATAAGTCGCGTTTGCTCTTGAGGTAGTTGGACAGGTTTCCATATCTGCAGTATTCCACGATCACCATCAGAGGCCCTGCAGCCCAAACAGCACACCAGGTCAGGCAGCCATTTGACAGCTTCCGGTCAGCCCTACCTCGAGACCAGCTTGTTTTTATATGTGTAGGGCCTGAGAGTGTACCTGAGCTTAGAGGCCACGGATCAAGGACTTGATTCAGCCCCTGTGGCATGAAAACAGGCCTTGGTTGATACGACCGAGAACATGGCCCCGCTCCAATAAAGTTTTATGAACACAGATATTTCAATGTCACAAAACAAAATTTTCCTTTTCACTTTCTCCCCACCCTGACTAGACTATTCAAAGCAGGCAAGCCATGCTTAGCACACAGGCTGCTTGTCCCCTTCCTATCCTTCTGCAATGAAAATGGTTTGGGGGGGGGAAGCCAATCTGCACTGAGGGTCTCAGGTGTCACCGTGGAAGTTTCCTTTGTCCTACTCCGTGCTATCCCAATAGCACAGAACTACTTCTGTTTGAAAGTGGGTATGGCCCCTGTAGTTCAGAAGCTAGTGACCAGCAAACTCTACAGGCCACTGTGAAGAAAGGACCGAGGCAGGTACCTGCTATCTCTTGGAGGCTCCCTGAGGATAGAGCTTGTCTCTCTGGTAATGTGATTTTTTCAGTTACTATCCGTACTTTACAGGGTGTTCTGATTCCTGCTGGCACCCCCTCATCCCTCATACAGGGTTCCAGAAAGGAAGTTGCTTCCAGAGCTGGGGTCTCCCCACTAAGGAGCAGGTCTGGCTGGGGCTCAGCCGTCCAGCCTTGGAGGCTCACATCTCAAAGGTACAAGGTTGAAGGAGACAGAACGCTTATGCAAGGTCAGAAGCTATGGGGGCCTGGTCTGGTTCATTAGGACTCTTTCTCTTTCCAGGTCCCCAAACCCTAGCTCGCCTTTTTATTCACTACCTTCTTTTCTTACCCACACCCCTCCACCCCTGCTTTCTGCGTTGGGAAATTGAAGACCGCTTATGTGCATAACTCTTCAGCACCGGCAAGACTTTAGCATCCGTTCATACCTACACCCGAGCATTCACACTTTGTCACAGAGGAAGAAAGCCTGGTAAGGGCCTGCTTGGGCTCAACAATCAACAGCACAGCCATGTTCCTGTCACCTGTCCTATTGGTTAAGGCCTGTCCTGAGAGCCGATCAGAAAAGAGGGAGCTCTATGTTATCTCCTCTTGGGATACCTAGAATATCTAAAAGGGAAGGCTTTCTTCCGATGAAGGACTGGGCGGCCATTTTCTGGGGGATGGGGAGTGGGCCAGGGGAGGGAGCTGTGTGGGTTAAGGGCTCCCCTCTCAGCAAGACAGATGGCGCAGGCCTCCCTGTCTCCTTTACCTCCTTGCTTGGTGCAGGCTCCCAGGAGGTTAACCACATTCAGATGATGGCCGATGTGAGTCAAGATCTTGAGTTCGGTCATCAGAGCTTTGTACTCGCTGGCTGTGGCCCCCTCTGTGTGAGAAGCAAGGAAAAGTCAGGGCTCCGGGACAATGGGGCTGCTTCCGCCCTGCCCTGGAGGCTGCTTCCGCCCTGCCCTCCTTGTTTGTCCTTGCTTCATTGACTTCCCCCACGTTCTGCAAAAGGCCAAGTGGCCAGACTGTTTTCATTCCTCCGACCCTCCCGAGCCAACATCCTTTGCAGTGCGCTGCGGCCCGCTGTGTTTCCTTCTGGTGGACCAGGCTGTGCTGACAATGTACTGACTCAGAGCTGGCGCCTCACGACCTCGCTTTCCAGAGGCTTCCCTTGTAGCAGAAACAGGTGAGGCCTGAGCCCTTCAGGCAGGGCGTTCACCCTTAAACTCAGTCCTTCTCATTCTCCTTTCTAGGGAGGGGCTCTACAACATCAGGCTAAACGACTTCTCTAAATGTCTTTAAAACGTGCTATTGTCTCTCTAGATCCCTTCACACCTGGAATTCAAGGGTTATCCCTCCCCCTCCCCCCCCCCCCCCCCCCCCGCAACTAGGATTCATGTTATCTAGCTTTTTTTTTTAATTAATTAATTTTTTTTAACGTGTATGGTGTTGTGACTGCACCACGTGTGTGCCTGATGTCTGTGGAGGCCAGAAAAAGACACTGGACAGGACCCCCATAACTGGAGTTACAGATGGTTGTGAGCCACCATATGAGTATTTGGAATGGAACCCGCATCCTCTGCAGGAGCAGCAAATGTCCCTAACCCCCCTACTTTAACTTCACTCTTGGCGACGACCTGTGTCAGTCCAAGAACCAACAGTCTAGATTCTAGACTGCGTCCTGCCCATTCTTTTTCCTGTCATTTATTTTTGAGGTATTCATAATCTTATTTATTTATTTATTTATTTATTTATTTATTATATGCAAGAACACTGTAGCTGTCTTCAGACACTCCAGAAAAGGGTGTCAGATCTTGTTACGAATGGTTGTGAGCCACCATGTGGTTGCTGGGATTTGAACTCAGGACCTTCAGAAGAGCAATCAGTGCTCTTAACCACTGAGCCATCTCTCTAGCCCCGGTATTCATAATCTTTTTTATTTTTTATTTTTTAGTTTTTCGAGACAGGGTTTTTCTGGGTAGCCCTGGCTGTCCTGGAATTCACTCTGTAGACTAAGCTGGCCTCAAATTCAGAAACCCGCCTGACTCTGCCTCCCAAGTGCTGGGATTACAGGCGTGCGCCCCCCCGCCCCCCCCCCCCCCCCGCTTGTATTCATAACCTTAGTTGTTTAGAAAAAAATACTAAAAAGTGTTACTGTAAAATATTCCAATAGTATGAGTATGGAGATCTGTGAAGGGCGTGTGCGAGAGCGTGTGTGCACGCATGTTCACCTGTGCATGTGTGTGTGTGTGCGCGGGCGCGTCTGCAGGTGTGTACATACAGGCGGTCACAGTGGCAGAGCACAGCCCAGCATATGCAAAACCTTTCAACTCTGAAAGCAGACAAATGATGAAGAGTTCAAAAGGCAAAGCAAGGCATCTGAGGTGCTAGAGTAAGAAGGGCAGTCACTGCAGTCCAGTCACCTTCCTGGAAGCAGCCACTGTCAACAGAGTGAGCTTCAGACCTTCCCATATGCACGCATAAACACCCGCTGAGGGCTAGCTTAGCGGCTCAGTGCGTGAGGAGCTTGCTGCTAAACCTGATGACTTTAGTTTGATCCCCGGAACCCATGTGTGGAAGAAAAGGGCTGACTCTGACTCTTGCAAGTGATCCTCTGACTTTCATCTCACACACACACACACACACACACACACACACACACACACACACACACACACACACACACACTGATTCTCTACCCCTTTTAATATCAGGAATTCTCATTTCTTTCTTTTCTTTCTTTCTTTTCTTTCTTTTTTCTCTCTCTCTCTCTCTCTCTCTCTCTCTCTCTCTCTTTCTTTCTTTCTTTCTTTCTTTAAAAAAAGCTTTATTTAGCCGGGCGGTGGTGGCGCACACCTGCAATCCCAGCACTCTGGGAGGCAGAGGCAGACGGATTTCTGAGTTCGAGGCCAGCCTAGTCTACAGAGTGAGTTCCAGGACAGCCAGGGCTATACACAGAAACCCTGTCTCGAAAAAAACCAAATCCAAAAAAACCAAAAAAGAAAATAAAAATAAAAGCTTTATTTATTTTTATTTTATATGAGTGCAGGGAATTAAACTCCGGTCCTCAAGGACAAGGACAAGAAGTGTTTGTCACCTCTTAGTCACCTCTCCAGCCCTCTTTTCATTCCTTTTAATGGACTAATGTGTTTCTTCTGACATATAGAGTCTTCAGTTGGGTGTCTGTCTGTCTGTCTGACTGTCTGTCTGTCTGTCTCTGTGTAGCTCATACAGGCAGGTGTCCTGTGTCTGTGTGTGTCTGTGTGTGCCAGAGGACAAACCCAGGTGTCATTCCTCAGGATCTATCCACCATGTATTTTGAGACAGGGTCTCTCTGTGGTCTAGAGCGTCAGGTAATCGAACTCAGATCCTTATGGTTGTGTTAAACGTGTCACAGACCAAGCTATCTCCCCAGCCCCACTTTCTCCTTTCTTTCTTCCTTCCTTCCTTCTTTCCTTTCTTTCTTTCTCTTTTCCCCCTCCCTCCCTCCCCCTCTCTCTTTCTTTCTCTCTCTCCCTCCCTCCCCCTCTCCCCCTCTCTCCCTTCCTTCCTTCCTTCCTTCCTTTCTTTCTTTCTTTCTTTCTTTCTTTCTTTCTTTCTTTCTTTCTTTCTTTCTTTCTTTCTTTCTTTCTTTCTTTCTTTCTTCCTCTTTTCTATTACAAATAAAGCTATACCAGAACACCTCAGTGTGAGCACGCACAAAGGCAAAGGCTTCTGTGGGACAGAGTCCTGTAAGTGGGTCAAAGGTCTGCACACTTAATATTGTAGTAGGTAGTGATATAGTATTTTATTAAGATGGAATAATTTTTTTAATAATAACCAGATAAACTTGAAGCCCCGGTGGGGTAGGGCTGGCTTACAGTGTCTGCTCAACAAATATATTTGGATAAACAGCGTGATTAGTTTTCTCATTTTGGACATTTTTTCCAAATGGACAGTTTTTCCAAAACTCCAGAAAGTTTAAGGTTATGTTCCGGACACACTGACAGAGCTTTTGACTCTGCCCTTTGTCTGACATCATGCTTTCTTCCAGTTCCCCTGGGGCAGAGAATGAACAGCTTTTAGCCAGAAAGCTCAGGGAATTGTTTTTATTTTATTTAAGGAATTCTATGGTGTGGGTCTTGTGGAAATCTTTTTTCTGTCAGTGCTGACAGTAGAAACAAGATCCCTTTATACGGATTAATTTACTCTTGTTTTACGTGTGTGAGTGTTTGACTGCATGCACATGTGTGCCTGGTACCCGTGGACGCCAGAGGAGAGCACTGGATCCCCTGGAATTGGTGTCACAGGCAGCCGTAAACTGCCATGTGGGTACTGGGAACGGAAGCTGTGTCAAGCCAGTGCTCTTAACTGAAGAGCCATCTCTTCAGCCCTGAATTTACATAGACGAGATTGGCCTTGAAAAGGATCCCGAGCCAGAACCTTCTCTCTTATAATTTAACAGTCCCTGAAGAGAGTATCCCTGTTTGGCAAGGAGAAAAACCTGGGGTCTGCAGCTTAGATGGTTAGACCTTTCTGAGCCACTTTTCCTATCTGCAACTGGGGAGTAACACTGCGCATCAACAGGGTAGGTGACAGAAAAGGTGATGCCCAGTCGGATGCTTTCCCCAGCAGAAGACCCACTGATGTCACTTCTCCTCAGAGCCCAGGGGTAGAGGACAGTGCTGGCCTGATGACATTCTCACAGAAATGCCCACTCCTGTCTGGGCAGTCTGCCCCAAGCAAACTCCTTATGGCAAGGTGAGAGTAACAATTGTGGATATTTATGGGGTAGGCTACAATACAGGTTATATGTATAAAGTGTAGTGACCTAATTCAGTAACATTTCCTTCTTAAATATTTGTTTGTTGGTTTGCAGTGGAAGCTTTTAAACTCCTCTCTTCTGGTTCCTTATAATATATATATATATATATATATATATATATATATATAGTATATATACGTATGTATGCACACACACACACATGCATATTGGGTGGGGCTGGAAGGTGGCTCAGTGGTTAAGAGTGCTAGCTGCTCTTTTAGGGGACCTGGGTTTAGTTCCCAGCACCCACACTTGGCACAATCACCTATAGCTCTAGGTCCAGGAGACCTGGCGCCCTCTTCTGGCCTCTGTGGGCACATGCATGAATGTGGTACACATACAAACAGGCACACACACATAGACATAAATCAAAATAATGAGCAAATATAATAAATTATAGTGATCGTAGTCACCGTACTGTGTTGTGGAGCACACGTCCAGGCTGAGTTATGGTATATTGCTCAGCCTCATTCCTTTAAGGATGCTTATCTGGTTTTTGCTGATGAATACAGCCCTTTCGGGGTGAGAAATGTGTTTACACAGGCTTCCAGAGTATGGTGTCAATGGAGTAAGAAGTACAAGAGTTTGGACACCTCTCTGGGAGTCTGAGCTGTGTGCACATGTCCCTGAGCCTTAAAAATTCCCCAGCAAAGCCTGGTGGAGACACTGGGAGGTGGAGACAGCAGGATCTGAAGTTAGAGACCAGCCTGGGTAACATGAGAACCTTTCTCAAAACTGAAACCAAAGCAGAAAAATTCCCCCACCATCCTGGATACTGTGGAAAGCCCAGAAGTGGTTTGCTTTCGGTCTGCCTCCATCTTGATTTTGAAATCCTGATCTGAAGGATCTGAAGCACAGTGTGACTTATTTCATCCCACGAGGGAAAATGAAGTCTTTTCACACCGCAGAGGACACATGACTCTTCGAGGGTTTGGTGTACACACTCCTCCTTGAGTGTTGTTTCTAGACTGTGTGATGGTGGCAATTGTACATCACAGTGAGATTTGCCATCCCTCTACCCAGCAGTCTATGACTTGGTTCTCTTTCAACATAAGAGAGATGGAATTGCTTTTTTAAAAAAACAATTATTATTTATAAAGAAATGTTTTCTGGGCAGGGCTTGACAGCATCATAGAATAAAATTTTGGATCAACCATTTTTCTCTAGCTTTTCAGTCTCCCTTTATAGTGAGGGCAAACCCAGGCTGAGCCCTTGGGATTTGTGAAGTGTGCAGTTTCCTGACAACCACAGTAGACCTGGACCATGGCAACTGTAACCTTTTGAATCCAAGACTACAATAGACGTAAGTCCTCAGGTGTCTTGTCTGGAATGTGAGAAAATAAAGACCTTAGGGTGCCAGAGATCGTTTTCCTGCCTGCGGTTCTGAGTTGTTCCATTGACAAGGTTTATTCTGGGCTGGTGTAGCTGACTCTACAGTCCAGGCACACAGAAGCTCTGGCTGAAACAGAGACAGATGGTGTGTTCCTGGGGTACATGAATCTTGCCCCGACATGGAGGGTGCAGAAAGGTGATTGACAGCCATGCCCGGCATAAGGCACACCTACCTTTCAACATCTTCACGGCCACGGTCCGGCAGGTAGGTGATTTCTTAATGCCAAATGCAGAGGCTTGAACTACTTTTCCAAAAGCCCCTCTGCCCAGCGATTTGCCTACAATAGAAGAAGGTCTTGGTTTGTTTGCGAAGCCAACAGCAAGCCTGAATCTTTTCCAGGAAGGAAATGCCGCTTTGCATTATACAAGGTATGCATCTTTGAGAGGGATTCTGCAGTGGACTGACCCCAAAGGAAGGTGTCCCTTCCTCCGAACTCGTTCATCTGCCTCTGAGTGCCCCGCCGCACCCCACCGCATCCTTCAAGATGAATCTAAGCTTCTAGAACACTCAGTGAAGGAAAGTGGCTTTCTCTCTCAGAGGAGAGAAAACACCAAACCCAGGGACCTTCCCCTGTTTCATGACTAAGATGTTCCAAGCCCTGTATCTTGCTGCTTAGGTCATTCCCTACGTTTTCTGTAAAAAGATGAATGGCGCGGTGACTATGGTTGGTGTAACGATGCCTCGGATCTCAAGAATCAGCACTCGGTTGTTTCTCAGACTTCCGTGCTAGTCAGAGCATTTCCTAGTAGCTGACACGGGTATCCGACCATTACAAGCTCTTGTGGTTTTCAGCACATGAGCCATCAAACACAGGTAGTAATTTGCTTCAACCCCAGAGAGGCGATTACCAAAAGCTGTAAGTGAGCAGGGTATCTTTGGTGGTGCCTGTTATGTTTTGCTGCAGTGACTGTTAATCCATGACTTTCCCAACTCTTGAATGAGCCAACTTGACTCAAAAAAGGGAAGGGCACTGTCTGAACCGCCAAGTCCTTGGGGTGGCAACTGGTATAAAGGAGGCCCTGTCCAATTACAGCAGAATGGAGCGAGAGCCGTGGGAGGTCTGGAGGTTAGCAACTAGGGACTGGAGGTCGGGTGGGTGTATGTGCGCGCGTGCGCGCGTGCGCGCGTGCGTGTGTATGTGAAAGCCCGTTAGGTGGAATCTCCCTGGAATCCTTAGTTCTTTTCTATCTAGAGTCCGCGTTTGCACAATTAGGAAGCTAAATAGAGCCCCGTAAGAAAGCGGCTGTCCCTGGGATGATATGCCCAAAGGAGAGTAAGCCATGAAAGGCAACTTCTTCTTCTTTTTTTTTTTTAAAAGATTTACTTATTTGTGTTATTTATGTGAGTACACTGTAGCTGTCTTCAGACACACCAGTACAGGGCATTGGACTCCATTACTCATGGTTGTGAGCCACCATGTGGTTGCTGGGATTTGAACTCAGGACCTTCAGAAAAGCAGTCAGTGCTCTTAACCGCTGAGCCAGCTCTCCAGCTCTAAAGTCAACTTCTTTCGACTCTTGTGTACTGTGTCCTCAGGGGAGCAGGGAGGGTGGGCGGGGGGTGGGGGTGGGGGGTGGGGGGTGGGGAGGTGGGGAGGGCGGCGGCAGATAGAATGCTATTGGCCAAAAGTAAATTCTGCCAGTTAGAATGTTATATTAATTTAACCCTTCTTTTCCATTCCAGTCTCCTTCCTCAGACTGCCCTGCTAATAAACCTTCAGTTAATTAGCCTTCCTTTACTTAGTTCCTTCCCCTAAAGGATGGATGTGTGTGTGTGTGTGTGTGTGTGTGTGTGTGTGTGTGTGTGTGTGTGTGTGTGTAGATAAATAGTGTACTAGCTGGTCTCGTATCCAGCTGTAAGGCATTTTCTCAATTACTGATCAAGGAGGGGAGGGCCCAGCCCCTTGTGGGTGGGGCCATCCCTGGGCTGGTAGTCTTGAGTTCTATAAGAGAGCAGGCTGAGCAAGCCAGGGGAAGCAAGCCAGTAAGAAACATCCCTCCATGGCCTCTGCATCAGCTCCTGCTTCCTGACCTGCTTGAGTTCCAGCCCTGACTTCCTTTGGTGATGAACAGCAGTGTGGAAGTGTAAGCTGAATAAACCCTTTCCTCCCCAACTTGCTTCTTGGACATGATTTTTTGTAGGAATAGAAACCCTGACTCAGGCAGGCAGGCAGGCAGACGATATTCTTTGTGACATCA
Source organism: Apodemus sylvaticus (assembly GCF_947179515.1). Lineage (NCBI taxonomy): Eukaryota > Metazoa > Chordata > Mammalia > Rodentia > Muridae > Apodemus > Apodemus sylvaticus. The sequence continues at coordinate 17,590,250 of NC_067493.1, read as the reverse complement.
TCATGTCTGAGCCCTTGTCCATTTATGCACGACTGTGCCTTGTTGTAGCTTCAAGTTGATTGCCCTCTATGAGAGGCATCTGGGCAGTTTCAGTGACAAGAGCTGTCTCCTGGGACACACTCTGCTCAGCAGGGCCACACCAGGAGATGACAGGGTTTTCCAAAGTCAGACATGTATAGCTGGTGACTACTGAACCTGATTCTTCTCAGAGCAAGCAACAGGGACAGAGACACAGCAACATATCCTCTCATGTAAAACGGTCTGAGCCAGATAGATTCTTAACAGAAGCAAAAACAGTGGCCCCCCCAAAGTGCTGTGTGTGCATCAGCATCAAGGCTGGGTTAGGGAGAGTTCCTTAGGGGCTTCTTGGCTTTCAAAACAAATGGCATATTTTGGTTGAAGGTTATTCTTTGCTTTCCAGAGTAAAAGAACATTGTCTTTCAGTTGCATTCTGCTGTCTGACAAGTGTTCGGAGCCCAGGAAACACTGGGATAATCTCTCCACACGCTCCAAAGGCCCCTGTCTTCCTGCAGTGTCCACCCCTACACATTCCCTTCCTGGCCATCCCTGCACATTCCACACTTTGTGTTTACCAGGCATTTGGGGGTTCTGTTTCCATCAGTGGGAATAAGTTGGTCTTACTGGGCTGCCCCGTAAATCGACACTGTGCTTTTGCGGGCTCTGTGATCATCTCGTGCCCTGGAATCCGACTTCAGATCCCTGGTTCTAGTTCCAGTGAGACTGATTCACACTGGACTTGACCTAGCCTGAACATTTCCTTTCCCTGGAATTCTTGGTGTTGTCTGGAATGCCACACACTAGTTCCGAGATGTGTTAGGTCACTGTCAGGCAGTGCAAGAGTCCTGGAATGGCCTTGATGAGTCCCAGCCACGCTAGGGAGAGGGCAGGGCAGCATGAACTTGGCCCCTGGAATGTTTTCAATATCAAATGTCCTCCATAGATTCGAGCATTGCCTGAGAGCTTACTCCAGAGTGGGTGTTGTTATTTAGGGCGGCGGTGGGGGTGTGTGTGTGGGGCTCTAGAAACTTCGAGAGGTTGGCTGAGCTGGAGGATGTAGGTCTCAAGGAAAGGTTTTGTGGGCGTGTTCTCCATTGCCCTTGTTTGCCTGTCTCTCTGCTTCCTGCCCTCTATGAAGTGGGAGCAGCCATCACCACAGGCTTCTGACACCATGATACTTTGCCTGAGTCCGATGCCCATGGGCTGAACTTCCCGAGACCATCACCTTCATTATCACCACCACCACCATCATCATCATCATCATCATCAACAACGACAACAACAAAAACAACAACAACAACAAAATACCTCCCTTCCTAAGTTTCTGTTATCAACTCTGGCCACCATGACAAAAGCTAACTAATCAATGCTACCCTTCTTTGGCAATCAAGGGAACTGGTCTCACTGCCGAGCTCCAGACTTCCTGTGTGTTTTCTTTGTTAGGCAACTTCTCCTGTATAGTGCTTTCTAATAGAAATACCTTCTTACGTCAGACAGGACCCTGTACATTTATGGGAATTGAATCTTCTCCCGGGGCTAGTCAGGAATTGGGAAGGAGTCAGGAAATTGTCCATGTCACCCCCCATTCCCCACCCCCACCCCGACTTTTGATTTTAGCAATTATATTAACAACATCAAGCTCCGACTGAACGGTCAAGCAGGGGAACTTCCAGTGTGCCTCCTACAAGGCTGGACATTGTAGCCAACAGAGAAGACACTGCTAAAATCAGCCCTCGGGCTGTGTAGTTTTTACGCCTTCCTTTCTTCCTTCCTTTTTTCCTTCCTTCCTTCCTTCCTTCCTTCCTTCCTTCCTTCCTTCCTTCCTCCCTCCCTCCCTCCTTTCCTTCATTCCTTTCTTTCTTTTTACCCAATGTAACACTGATCATTAAAACATTTTTCCCCTTTCCACCAATCTAGATGTAACCTTGGTTCCTTTTGTTGTCAGCCATGATTTCAAATCATTTTTGTCACTTCTTTGGCTAACAGGAGCCAAGACGTCTGGGGCCTCCTCGCTCTCACGTTAATCAGAGGAGAGCCCCTCCCGTCTTGCTGCCACACCACATACTAAAAGGCTAGATGCCCGTTCACTCTCCTCCAAGAGACGCTCAGATGGACACCAGCCAAATCCCAGCTGAGGCTCTGCACATAGCAAGCCTTCACCAAGAAAAGCCTTCGACAGGGAAAGCCTGATGAAATGTGATTCTGTGACTTCAACTGAGCTCCAGGGAGTTCTGGAGACAGAGGAAACAGCCTGGGGGACATGCTGTGGATTTAAGTAGAAATGAAGGGAACGGGGTGGGTTAGGTGGGTTAGGGGTGGGGGGTCAGGAGTTGGCAGGGAGCTCTTGTGGATCCTGTCCTGGAAGAAGTATGCTTTATCCTAGCTAACAACTCTGGAGAGCAACATGGCCCGAGAACAGCTCCCGATTGTGGGAGAAATAGATGCTGTGCTCCCAGCCAAGGTGACCAATCCGCAAGCCGCCTGAACAGTCAGCCTTGCAGACAATGTTCATCGACTGCGGTACCTACACTTATTCGCTCAGTGTTTCGTAGATTTCTCCAGCTCCCCATCCCTCACCCCAGCCAGCCTGGTCTGGCTTTCTCTCGCTTTTAGCTGCCTTCCAAGCTTTTCCCCACAAGCTGAACAGGACCTCACCGGTGCTCTCCTTTCCTTGTGTAAGCAGAATCATTTCAAGCCCCAAGTGAAAAGCGAGAAAAGCCATCGCACTTTCCTCCCAGTGCAACTTGCCCAGGAAGAGAAGGGTCAGGCTGTCAGAACAGCAAGCGCTCTCGCTCTGAGACTGACAAGCCCAGAGGACACTGGGCTCACAATCTGTTTTCCTAGTTTCAACCACTAATGACTTTGGCATACACCGGAGCAAGTGGAAAACTTTCAGAAAGCCATGTTCTAGACATCTTGGGGAGCAGTCACTGAAGCTCTGATTGTTTTCAGCACCATCGCTGGAGATAAAGTGTGCATTGTGACGTCTGAGCTAGAGGAATTGGGGGGGGGGGCAAGTCCAGGGGCCTGCTGTTTACAACATCTGCCTGACCTGGAAAAGAAGTCTCTGCTCTTCAAAAGTGAAACTTAAGTGATGCCTGAGGGTTGCACCACAGCACACCAGGGAAGCCACAGGCCATCTTACAATTTGCACAGAGAGCTTGACCTAAGGGAGCCTCACTCTGCTGAACTGTTCTAGACAACAGGTGACTAAGTTCCCAGGAGCTTTGCTATCTAAGAGTGCCTGGGCTTGCAAGCTGCAGACTCTCTTCCTAGTCTTTACTTACCTGCTAGCTGGAGACTAAGCCTGGAGAGACCTTGGTGTTTCTGGGACTTCTGATGGCACCGGCCACTCAGTCACGACAGAACCGGAACACAGGGTGTTTCTTGTTACCTTGTCTTTTTCTCCTGACTACATTCCTCTGATCCATGGCCCGAGCCAGTGGCTGGGCAGCTGGAAGGAAGACTCCCAGGTCTCGTTTCGCTCTCTGCTGCTTTTCTCAAAACAAGCGTTTTTGGGTTTGTGTTTTTTTTGGGGGGGGGAGGGTTAGGTTTCTCTGACGGGCTTATGAATCTGCCAAATAAACAAACCGCTTACCTAGTTTAAGCCTCTCCCGAGCAAACTCCCACTTGCTGGCATCATAGGGCAGCCGTTCACACTGCTCATCCAGGGGGACTTCGTCAGGGTCCATTATGATTGACAGGTAGTCTGTCTTTACTTCAGAAGAAGACTGAGAAATAGAGACCCCCCCAAAAAAAAGTTACCAAGAAGAAAAACAACTTTGCATCGATTGGCCAGGTACAGAGGGGCCCCTAAACACACACACACACACACACACACACACACACTGTGGTGGTTTGAATATGAATGGTATTCATAGACTCACGTATTGGAGTATTTGGTTCCCTGTTGGTGGACTTGCAGTAGGAGGTGTGTAACCAGGGGGTGGGGTGGGGAGTGGGGGAGGCGGGGAGGGGCTTTGGGGTTTTGAAAACTCAGGCCAAGCCCAGTCTCCTCTCTGCCTGTAACTTTCCGGATCGTGTGAGCTCTCAGCTACTGCTCCAGTGCCACACCTGACTGCCACCGTGCTCCCTGCCGTGATGGTCTCACCCTCTGACACTGTGAGCAAGCCCCCAGTTAAATGCCTTGCTTTCTTTTAAAAGTTGCCCTGGCCATGGTGTCTCCTCATAGCAATAGCACAGCGACAGGGACATCCACGTTGTACTGTGGTGTTTCTGTGAGACAGCTCTGTACTTTTCTCTCGTGGCGTTTCCGGAGTAATGGTATCCTGTCTTGAATGAGTGTGCCCCAAACTTTCACTGACCTCGTGTACATATCTGTTCAGACGTGACTGTATGAGAGCTTTTCTTTAAGAAGAAGAAGAAGAAGAAGAAGAAGAAGAAGAAGAAGAAGAAAATTTAATATGATAAACAGCGACAGAGAGCTTTCCATGGCTGTTCTAAACATCTTTCTTTAAAAAACACCAGCATTTTTCTTTTATGTGTATGTGGTTGGTGCCTATGGAGGCATCGGATCCCTTGGCGATGGAGTTACAGATGCTGGGTACTGGAAACAGAACCCAGGTCCTCTTAACCATGTGGACAAGCAGTGTGTGTGTGTGTGTGTGTGTGTGTGTGAGATTACTTTATTATTTTGTTTTTTTCTGAATTTATAAGAAGCCAAGAGTGGCCAAGTTAATCCAGGGTCCCCAGGGAAGCATAGACATTTCTTAAGTATCTAACCAGTCAGAACCCTGTAGCTCCTGATTGGTTCACTATCCGGAAAGACTGTGGAGTCCAGTAGTGCCATTAGATCGGAGGTTTAGCTTATGCAAAGTCCTGTCTGTTCTCAGAAACAGAGGTTGATCATTAAAAAACAACTGAGGCATAAATGTGGACACGTTTTGAGTTCCTAGAGGCATTGTTCAGATGGCAAGTGTGTCGAATGACAACTGTGTGCTGTGAACTCGATTTCTTGGCAATACAAATCAAACCCAGAAAGCAGCCACTGTAGCAGATCACAGAGAAGTAGATTGACAGGATCTGTCGGTAGGTTCATCTCCTACTAGTGGACACATTGATAATGGAGTTTCTGTGGGCAGAGCCTTGGATGGGACAGAAAGGATTAGCACTTTCCCATAGAATCCTTGCCTCAAAGTTACAGAAACTTCACGGAAATGAGGCCGGCTGGCTCTCTCCTTCACAGTTTTGTCCCCTTCACCAGGAGGAGGCACAGAGTGAGGGAAAAAGCGCCTTTCCAGAGACACCATCTCATGGCCACCACATTCCTCAGCCCTTACTCAGCCCCATCCGGGCTGTCACAGCTCACCTCATCCATCATTTGCTTGCAATCAATCGCCCTGCAAAAATTATCGTGGGACAAATAGCCCAGGGCAGAGAGTTTGCTTTGCATCCGATAAAGGCAAAGGCGTAAAGTCAGAGAGATAAGAAGCAAGGCTACAGGTGCCGGGTGCTCAGGGGAAAAGCAGCTCGGACGATTTTGATGTCTAAGCTTCACTATCACCCAGGCAACCATTAAAAAGCGAGTGACAGCTGAAACCTATCAAGAGACACCTTGCATTTGTACGGTATGGAGAGATGGCGAGGCTTTAGAGCGGAGCCCACGCGGCTCCTGGGAGATTCAATGTTTTAGCTCAGTAAGGCAGAGAGAGGCAACACCACCACGTGCAGACCCGAGAGGGAAGTGTGTTGACGGAGTTCTAGTTGACAGATATTTATTCTTTTAATTGATAATGCCTCTGAGTGGCTGCTCAGCCCTTGGAATGGAGGACAGCTGCCTCCTCTGAGTCACCCTTTGTGCTCAGGCAAATGACCTCCCAGACAAGGGGCTTGACTCCTCTAAACCTAACTTGCTTATCTGTGAAATGGTGATAGCAATTGTACTTATCAGAGAGGGTCGCTATGGATATCAAATGATTGGCCGGACTGGTTAGAACAGGACCTGGTTTCTAGCAGGCATCAATACACGTTAGCCATTGTTCAGCCGGGTGGGGACAAGGAGATAGGGACATTCTTTATCAATGAGGAATTAGCATTGTGCTTAGAGAAACCTCTCCAACATCTTTAACCTTTGCCTCCTCCACTCAAACTGTAGATGATCTCTCTCTCCCAACACGCAAGCTGTGGAATCTTGGCACTGTAAGAGCCCTCTTAAATCTGTTCTAGATCTTTCCAGTCTTATCCCATTAGGTCTTGCTGAATAAGAAGGCTGCTGCTCCAGTTAAGGTGGGAGGGGGAGAGTTTGTTTGTTTGTTTATGTCATCCATTATAGTTATTCTCTTTCTTTTTTTATTTAGTAAATAATTCTTTTTTTCAATTTACTTTTTATTTATCTGAGTACACCGCAGGTGTCTTCAGACCCACCAGAAGAGGGCATCCAATCCCATTGCAGATGGTTGTGAGACACCATGTAGTTGCTAGGACTTGAACTCAGGACCTCTGGGAGAGCAGTCAGTGCTCTTAACCACTGAGCCATCTCTCCAGCCTCTCTTTCAAGTCTATCTTGAGCATCTCAGCATCTCAATTTAAGCATCTTAAGCTTTCTTTTCTTTTTTCTTTTTTTTTTTTTTTGGTTTTTCTGAGACAGGGTTTCTCTGTGTAGCCCTGGCTATCCCGGAACTCACTCTGTAGACCAGGCTGGCCTCGAACTCAGAAATCCGCCTGCCTCTGCCTCCCAGAGTGCTGGGATTACAGGCGTGCGCCACCACCGCCCGGCTCCATCTTAAGCTTTCTGGTTCAATTTTCCTCCCGTGCTTTTCCCTGGCCTACCTGGCCCTGTACCACCCTGGCAGTTTCAGCAAGTTTGTTTCCCCCCCCCCCCCCCAAGGATTTCTCCAGAAGATGTATTCTCTCCTTTCAAAACAATTGTTTCCTTCCAAAGCAGTGGACTGGTCAGGTCTCAAAGCCAAACACGCCATTTGGCAGAAGTCTGATGTCTCATATGAACATGGAAGGTGGCAGCCGGCCACCCCTCCCATCCCAACCATCAAGCATGCCTTGCAATTTTGACCATGGAGCCGAGGTTAGAAAAGCCTGTGCTCAGAACCAAACTACCATAATGACATTTGGACCCATGTCTTTACCTCAGGGAACCTTGGTTTCCCTCTTTAAAATGGGGAATAATAATACCTCCCCTCTCCTTGACATTTTGGCAGGACGAACTGAGACCCCGTGTAAGATGTTACCCACAGGACATGGGACAACCGTGGGACAACCATAGAGGAGGATCTCTAGAAAGCGCAGACACCTTGCCTTTCTCAAGGTAGAGCTCTCAACTCCAACCCTCTAGGCGGTCACATGATCCTTTCTTGCCCCTCTTTATTTCCTGAGCGGGTGTGGGTCAACACTTGTCTGTGAGGGGAGGCTTTAAGACCAGAGGAAACTCACCCTATCCCTTCACCTCCTCCCTAGCTGAAGCAGCAGCTTCTTCTTACCACAGTCACGTTTGCTGAACATCCCTGCATCTCCACCTTCACCAAAGCCTTCAGCTAGCAGGGCCCCATTCTTCCCATTGCCTTCAGTGCCCTTCCCAGCCACACTTTGCAGCCCTGTGCTCGCCCCACCTTGGCAGCCGCACCCAGCTCCCCTAACGCTGTTTCCTCGATGGTCCACACTCCCCTTACATCCTTCGGTTAGCTCCTTTTCTTCTTCTTCTTCTTTTTTTTTTTTTCAGATTTTTTTTTTGAGACAGGGTTTCTTTTTTGTTTGTTTGTTTGTTTGTTTGTTTGTTTGTTTGTTTTTCCGAGACAGGGTTTCTCTGTGTAGCCCTGGCTGTCCTGGAACTCATTCTGTAGACCAGGCTGGCCTCGAACTCAGAAATCCCGCCTGCCTCTGCCTCCCAAGTGCTGGGATTACAGGCGTGCGCCACCACCGCCTAGGCTGGCCTCAAACATGCAAATCTTCCTGCCTTTGCCTCCCGAATGCTAGGATAGGCTGGTTGAGATAAAGGCACCGCCATGTCTGGCTTGGTTATCTCTCTCTATCCCTAGTGCAGAGATGCAGTGTGATGGTTAGCTTTGTGATGGAGTCAAGTCAGTTTCCTTCTAGACTGTGTACAGTAGCTGTGGCTCTCCGAGGTCCCCAGAAGACCTGGCACAGGGGCTAATGCTGTACGCCACACAGGCTCATGGGAACTAGAGTGGAGCCCTGAGTGTGTTTGGTGTTTATTGTGTATACGTGATTTTAGGGGTGGCCACTTGGCATTGGTAACTAATGAGGGGGCTCATCCCTGGGAGAGGCTAATTTTCCCTTTCTCAGCAATTGTTTTCTGCCCATGGCTCTTTGTTTAGGAGTGAGTCCCCATGGCATTAACTATACATATATCTCAACATGATGGCTGCCTGAACGAGGGACGTGCTCACATGGAGGGGGAGGAGGGGAGGGGAAGAGGGATTGCATGGCTTGGCGATCACATCTTCTGTATTCTTACCCGCTTCAGTTTTCGGATGAAGAGAGTTAGAAGGAGCCAAAAGAGGGTTGCGGCCACGCACGTGCATGTGAGCGTGATCAGCTCCAGGTTTGACTTGTCTGAGGTTCCTAGAGAGAGAAAAACCACAAAGATGCTATAAAAGAAGTCCTCTCGTGGGACGTCTCCGCTCACTCTAGCTGGGCGTCTGTGGGAGCACCTGATTTCTGAGACAGGCTGTGACTTTGCACCCAGAAGGGTTTTCTAGAAGTTCTGCTGAGTTTGTCACCAGTATTCTCAGAAATAATTAAGTAAAAATCAGAAGAGAAAATAAAGATGGAAGGAAATTAAAGGGGGGGGGCTCATTAAAGTGCTAAATCTGTGATACGCTAAAATCTGCCTGATGGGTTTTAGAGGAAATTCTAAAGAAAACATAAAAAGACATAAAAGCAGCCGCTTTGGGACTCACAAAATTCTTCAAAGCAGACATTGGGAATAAAAATAAATCTCAAGGCCGGTCACGATCGCCTGCCTGCTTCTGTGGTAGCTGCTTGGAGTCACCACAGGGCTGTTCCCTGCCTCTGGGGCTCTGACCTCAGCAGCCAGAAGGCACCAGCTGAGAGGAAAGGTGGGGGGGCCTCAGGCCTGCTTCCCACCGAGTCCCACCGAGTCCACGGTCCATAGCACAAACCTGAGCACTGTCCCTGCCAGACCCAAGGGGAGAGACCGAGGGCAGGCTCTCTGTCTTTCTCTTGGTGTCCATCTGTCTTTCTCTCTCACATACACACATACACACAGTTGCTCTATCACACATACATCCATCACACACACACATGCATACACATACACAAATGCCACACACACTGACATGTATACACAAACACACACACACACATACACACACACATACGCACACACACACACACACACTCACACCCCACTGGGCCTGAGCAAGGCCATCTTGACTGGACTACAATGACAAAGGAGGTTAGGCCAAGGCCAGATGGGACTTTTTCTCTCTAGGCATGACAGGCATCTGTGTTCACAGACAATGGGCAATTTCTTTTTTTTTTTTCTTTTTTGGTTTTTCTGGATTTGTTTTTTTTCAAGACAGGGTTTCTCTGTGTAGCCCTGGCTGTCCTGGAACTCACTCAGGCCCAGGCTGGCCTTGAACTCAGAAATCTGCCTGCCTCTGCCTCCCAGAGTGCTGGAATTATAGGCGTGCGCCACCACCGCCCGGCAACTGGGCAATTTCTAAGGATGGTGTACTCACACCCACTCCTGTATACATGGCAGCAATATCAGAGTTTCAAACAGGAGCACCTCACTGTGGGGTTCTCTGTCTCTCTCTCTCTATGTCTCTTCCCCCGCCCCCTTGTTCTTTTGAGACAGGGTTTCTCTGTATAGCCCTGGCTGTCCTGGAACTCACTGTGTAGACCAGGCTGACCTTAAACTCAGAAATCCACCTGCCTCTGCCTACCAAGTGCTGGGATTAAAGGTGTGTGTCACCACTGTCCTGCTGCGGTTCTCTGTCTTTTTTTTTTTTTTTTTTTTTTTTTTTTTGTCTTTTTTTTTTATTTGATATTATTTATTTACATTTCAAATGATTTCCCCTTTTCTAGCCCCCCCCACTCCCCGAAAGTCCCGTAAGCCCCCTTCTCTTCCCCTGTCCTCCCTCCCACCCCTTCCCAGTTCCCCGTTCTGGTTTTGCCAAATACTGTTTCACTGAGTCTTTCCAGAACCAGGGACCACTCCTGCTTTCTTCTTGTATCTCATTTGATGTGTGGATTATGTTTTGGGTATTCCAGTTTTCTAGGTTAATAACCACTTATTAGTGAGTGCATACCATGATTCACCTTTTGAGTCTGGGTTACCTCACTTAGTATGATGTTCTCTAGCTCCATCCATTTGCCTAAGAATTTCATGAATTCATTGTTTCTAATGGCTGAATAGTACTCCATTGTGTAGATATACCACATTTTTTGTATCCACTCTTCTGTTGAGGGATACCTGGGTTCTTTCCAGCATCTGGCAATTATAAATAGGGCTGCTATGAACATAGTAGAGCATGTATCCTTATTACATGGTGGGGAATCCTCTGGGTATATGCCCAGGAGTGGTATAGCAGGATCTTCTGGAAGTGAGGTGCCCAGTTTTCGGAGGAACCGCCAGACTGCTTTCCAGAGTGGTTGTACCAATTTGCAACATGTGAAAGATCTGTATGGCAAGAACTTCAAGACTCTGAAGAAGGAAATGGAAGAAGACCTCAAAAAATGGGAAAACCTCCCATGCTCATGGATCGGTAGAATCAATATAGTTAAAATGGCCATTTTGCCTAAAGCACTATACAGATTCAATGCAATACCCATCAAAATCCCAACTCAATTCTTCACAGAGTTAGAAAGAGCAATTATCAAATTCATCTGGAACAACAAAAAACCCAGGATAGCTAAAACTATTCTCAGCAACAAAAGAAAATCTGGGGGAATCAGTATCCCTGACCTCAAGCAATACTACAGAGCAATAGTGTTAAAAACTGCATGGTATTGGTACAGTGACAGGCAGGAGGATCAATGGAACAGGATTGAAGATCCAGAAATGAACCCACACACCTATGGCCACTTGATCCTCGACAAAGAGGCTGAAAACATCCAATGGAAAAAAGATAGCCTTTTCAACAAATGGTTCTCTGTCTTAATTCAGCTAAATTCTCCTACAGTGACAGGGCACAGGTCAGAGCAGTGACAGAGTCAGAACACTCAAGAAGCCCAGCAAACCAAGTGTCTCAGCAAATACAAAGACATTAACCTTACTGTGTTTTACTTTTTGTTGGAACAGGGTCTCCCGTGTAGGTCTCCCATGGAGGCCCCGTCACCAGGGATGGCTTTGCCTTTCTTGCCCCCACCTCTCAAGGTGACTGATTATAGGCATGTGTTCACGTAGTGCTGAGGTTCCAACCCGGGGCCTCACGTATGCTAGGCAAGCGCTCTACCAGCAGGGCTGCATTCCTGGCCCAGAGACAAACTCTTTATTGCTTCCGAGGTCTGCAGAAATGGCCGCACAGTTGGCAAAGGCTTCAGCCATGCAGCCCCGATTGGTTGAATATCATTTCCTGGGACCCATGTGAAAAGCTGTAACCCTGGCGGCGCTCCTATGGTGACATGGAGGCAGAGGCAGGAGATTCACCCAGAAGCTTACAAGCCACACACACACACACACACACACAGACATGTGCACATGCATGATACAAATAAGTTTTGTAATATGACAGGAGCCTTCCGAAGGCACCCTGGGATGGCCTTTGACTGTCTCAGCTGCTGATGGCCTCATAGGGTCCTTGCGCAGGAATCCTACGTGGAACAAGGAACGTGGAGCAAGAAGTCCTGTCTGACTGTGGGAACTTTCCCAGTGCATTCCACGGGACAGGAAACTGCCCCCCAAAGTCTAATTCCATAGTCCTTACTCAAGCAAAATTCCTTTCGGGTGGACTATTTATATGCAACCATACGTGTGAGGAACCGCCTCATTAGAAGGCCGTTAAGAAGAATGTCAGGCTCAATTTAGCATCAGTACTCAGTGGTGCTTAGTAAAAATCTTAGCATTTTACACCGCGGCATCTGTGTTCCACTTGATAGTTCTGTTTCTATTGCTCTTTGCAGAAGAACTGTCAGGACAGCCCTAGGTGCTTTCTCCACACACTAGCTGACTCCACCCCCCCCCCCCCCCAAGAAGCTTCAACAGGCTGGTGACAGGTGATCAATTCAGTCTATAAAAATAGCCTAGCTGCCCAGGGGCAGAGGCAATGTGGGTGGGACTTGATAATTATTAGGAGAGAGTGCTGGTCTCAGGGTCATAACTCCCCTAAGAGGTCTGCAAATGGATACAGCACGTCTCTGTTTTCACTCAGGATGCTCATAAGGCCAAACTTATATTATGATAATGGTGCCTTCTGATATAAGTTCCTGTTCCCTTGCACAGACAGAACCGTGTCAGGTGCCTCTCCCAGGTTTTGTGTCATCCTTCTGGGTACCACTTAGCAAGTCGTCTGAATTCGGGGTGGGGCGGGGTACGGATGTCAAGAGTCTGCACCTTGCCGTGCCTCGAGCCTGTCTAGTAGCAATGGTAGTAGGTTCTTTGTGTGCAGTTCTGGCCCAGGAAACTGGCGGCACGCCTTTGCAGGACTGTTACCAGGAACAGGTAGACTTTGGCTGGGTAGACCAGCCTACGAAATGGTTGGGTGTTTTCTCAATAACTAGGCACCCACACACTGGCCCGGCGTGTGGCACTGACTGGTAGCAGGCTGCCGCGGCCTCAGGCAGTAGCAGTACCAACAGCTCAGCTCACAGGATAAAACCAGCCAAGTTCGCAAGAAGCAAATCACCAGGGAGCTCTAGTGGGGTGGGGTGGGGAAGGATGGAGGGCCTGCAACTAGAGCCACTGTCGTCAGGAACTGGGAAAACATTCTTACATGAGCCTGTGAGCAGCTGTGTGGTGGACCAAAGCCTCGGTTTCTTTTTAAAAACTTTAGACAACGGGGTGAGCGGCAAACTGCTGTTAGGGATGATTAAAAGCTTCTCTCACATCCCATCCCTCCTCTCAACCCCTTTGAACTCTGAACTACAGTTTTATGGGCTGGAGAGACAGCTCAGCCCAGGTGGACCGGTCCACCAGACAGAAGAACTCAGATCTTCAGGTCGAAGCAGATTCAAAATCGCCCATAAATGTCATAATTGAGAACGGTAGGTGTGGAACTAGTTTCCAGCCAGGCTCTACCAAATCTGGAACAGGTAACCCTGACACCCCACTGAGAGGACCACAAAAACCAGTCACATAGCAGAAACTCATAGAGTTCTCCATGCTAATGAGGTGTCAAGATAGGCCTGAGAGTTTAGCCAGTGAGCTTCCTTTCCTGGGCATCCCTTCCTACAAAAGGTATTTAATCCCTGGTTCACCCCAAGTATGATGTACATAAATAAAGCAGGTTGGAGAAGCAAGGACAAGCTTCTTCATCAAGGATCTCTGTGGGGGGTGGGGGCGGGGTGGGGGCGGGCCACACTGAAATCTCCCGGAGCGGGGCTTCCCTCTCTCAGCAGTCTGTACTTTGAGCACTCGCTTGGAACCAAACCAGATTTCTCCTGGTGTGGGACTCAGCCTTCGTGCCTGGCATTTAGGGCAAGCGCAGACTTGCAGAGCACCGGATCACCGTTCTCAAGTCCTCGTGGTCCCAGCCGTATCTGGGTACACAGGAGATTGAGCACCACGGCATCTGTCCCAGATCTCGCTGTTTTTCATCCAGGAGAACACAGGCTGGGACAACCCCCACCCCCACCCCCATCACGCACGGGCTGTGTTCTGTCTCCTCTGAGCAGCTTGTGCTGAGGCAGACAAGCAGACAGCTGCGCTCGTGTGGAGGACCCAGGTTCAACGACCAGAAGCACAGCTAATGATCAGCTGGGACTCCAGTTCCAGGGGATCCGACAGCCTCTTCTGACCTCCTTGGGCACCAGATACCCACTTGGCACGGCGACATACATGTAGATAAGACACACACACACACACACACCTGCACATACACACACGCACACGCACACGTGCGCACACACACTCAAACAGACACATTTATTTTTCTCCTTACCATTTTTACGGCATAAAGTGCAGATATTACTTTTCTCTGTCAGGTCAACTCCAAGCATCAGCTTGCCTTTTCTGTCTAAAGCAAACCAGTCTTTGGTACAGGAGGAGCCTGGCTTTTTTTTTTCTTTTTTTTTTTAAAGCCCTCTCACAGAGTTTTACCTGACCCCAAACAAGATGGGTTAGATGAACTCTGCTCCACTGTTATTTTAATTTAAAGTAGTACATAATGGAACTAATAAATAAATAGCAGAGACATGTTCCTTTTGTGTTTCTACCCCAGGTCCAGAGAAAAGATTTATAAGTATGAGAAAAGATTAGACCCCATTCTAATAAGCTAAAGCCAGAATGCTGTCTTCTACCTGAGATCCAGTTGGCACTGATCCTTAATGTGGTTCCTCTGTCACTCACTAGACTAGTACAATTGGCCTGCCCATCTTCGTTACAGGTTTTTTTGTTTGTTTGTTTGTTTTTTTAATGTTTTCTAAGAATCCGTATAGACCAATTTGGATTTTCTCTTCAGGACTGTGATATGTATGAAGTACCTTTTTGAGAGTAATTTCAGGTTAAGGAAGGAAGAAAGAAAATAATTAAAATTGTGGTTTGGGACATTTGTTCTGTAACACATTCTTATCCCAAACCAGTCCTTAAGCCAAACAGGAATATTGCGGTTTGGTACAGCATTTCGATGACCCACAGTAAACCCAGGAAAGTGTGTGATGCTACAAGCTTTGCTGGTGTAGAGGAGCACATTAGCCAACACTAATAATAGCTAAGACTTGAGATTTTATCATGATAGGCTCTCTTCATCCTGTAAGGGTCCTGGAAAGGTTAGTCAACCATTATTAACCTTCCCGGTTTGTAGTGCGGACATTGAAGACTAGGAAGGGAGGTGATTTTCCAAGAGTGACTCAGCTCCTGATGTGGAGACATCTTGCTGCAAAGAGGACCCCCCGCCCCCCTCCATGAGACACAGTGCCAGAGAGGGATCCAAGCATTTCTGATTCTCAACTCTGTCACTTCCCAGCCTAGTGGCCCTGTGATGTCATTTGACCCCTCTGTGGGTCTCACTTATTTATGAGTCTTATTTTCAATAACTAAATTTTCTCACTGGATTGTTGTAAAATTTAAGCAGGGAGTGGGAATGGGGATAGAAAGATGGTTCGGTGCTTAAAAGTACCGGCTGATCTTCTAGAGGACCTGGGTTCAAGTCCTAGTACCTACATGTTGACTCACAACCATCTACAACTCTGGTTCCAGGGTCTTCAGTGTCTTCTTCTGGTCTCTGCAGGTATTGTGTACACATGATACACATATGTACATGTAGACAAAGCATGCATGCGCATGAAATAACGAAAGAATCAAGTATATTCACGCATGCTTGCTTGGTGAGGCTGGAGAGATGGCTCAACAGTTAAAAGTACTGACTGCTCTTCCAAAGGTCCTGAGTTCAAATCCCAGCAACCACATGGTGGCTCACAACCATCTGTAACGAGATCTGATGCCCTCTTCTGGTGTATCTGAAGACAGCTACAGTGTACTTACATATAATAATGAATATACCTTTAAAAATTTAAAAAAATAAGACAAGGTATAATTAACATATCCAGACCTTCCTAACTAAGCTAGCATCTGTGTCTGGGATGCTCTATGTAGCTTCATGTAAGCCTAGTTTCCATGAGAAGAAATGGGATAGGTATGCTTGAAGTCTAATTATTTTGTTCTAAAACTATCTAGAGATGCCTTAACTCATCCTAACTGAGCTCGGCCACCATTTAAATCCAAACAGATTCTTAGAGAGCATTAAAAAAAAAAATTAAAAACTGTTAAAAACTGTTACAGGCCAACTGTATTATTCCAGATTTACGCCATAGTTTAGAGTTGAAAGTTTTGTTTTTTTTTTTTTTTTTTAAAAACCAAATATTTAGGGCCTTTAACATCCTGTGTACAATTAGGAATAGACACTTCACCTTTCTTGAGCATGGCTTGTTACTTGGGACCCTGAGCATTGTCAGCATCTAAGAGAGAAGGAAGAGCACAAAGTCCTAAGTTAGTCTGACGCCCTCACGCTCAGTGCCGTGATGGCTACGGAGGATGACAGCAGCTCAAAGAGGACCCTGGGAAATGGATCACTCACCACGGTGGGGAGCACTGAGACTCATGCTGAGTTCGTTTTGAGCCATTTCCATTCGAAAGCCCTGGGATCTAATGAGGGAGTGAGGTGCCCCTTACTGTGTGGCTCCTTTCTCTAGCAGGGGCTGCTAGGAAGGCTCATGTTTGCATCCCACATCTGGGACACCACATCCATCATGGAGACTGTGTGACCTTTGTGTGTGTGTGTGTCATCTCTTAAGCCACCATCACCTGGAGTGGATGCTTCGAAGTGTCGCCATCCTCTGATGTGTGTGACCTATATAATGGATACTGTCACGCACAGCGACACTGAAGTCTGCTGCAGGAAAAGTCCTTGTGCGGAGTCTAGCTTTCAGCCTCAATAAGAGACAGACTTTAAGTCTTTGGACACCAGTGGGCCAAATATGTTAATTCGGAAACGATCTTGATTGCTGACAGCTTTACTGAGGTCTTGACACTGGAACACCCTCTTCCCCAACTTCATATGTGCCCAAAGTCCCGTCCAAAGCAAACAAGACCTGCGATTATTTAAAGAAGCCACTCGGGCTCCACAGTCCATTTATCCTTCTCAGATACCAAAATAACACATTGTTTTATCTGCGAGTATAAGGCTCCTTTTGCAAAGGGAATAAAATGAGCAGACTGTTTCCTTCCTGGCTGATTCCTGAACCTCTTTAAATCTGTTAAACATAGCCACAGACACAAGCTGTGTGCCTCCACTTCCTAAACTTGACTGGGCGAGGTAGGAGTGTACCAGGAAATCACATCCGCAGCTCGGGTAAGCCTCAGTGACATGAATCGTAAGTTCAAGGGCGAGAGGCCATTTCCTTTTTTCCCCTTCCTTCCTTTTTTCCTTTTCTGATCCCCCCTCTCTTTCTCTCTCCCTCTCCCCCTCCCTCTCCCCCTCCCCCCTCTCTCCTCTCTCTCTCTCTCTCTCTCTCTCTCTCTCTCTCTCCAGGGTTCCTGGAATTCACTCTGTAGACCAGGCTGGCCTCAGACTCAGAGACTAACATTCCCCTGTCTCCCTAGTCCTGGCATTAAAGGTGTGTGCAATGTTAACTTTTTATTGTATATGCATAAGTATGTTGCCTGTGTATATGTCTGTCTGAGGGTATCGGATCTCCCTGGACCTGGAGTTATAGGCAAGTGTGAGCTGCCATGTGGGTGCTGGGTATTGAACCTTGGTTCTTTGGAAGAGCATCCAGTGCTCTTAACCAGTGAGCCATCTCTCCAGCCCTCCATTTTCAATTATAAGACGATCTGCAGATAAATGCAGCCCACTGCCCAGAGTGGTGCCACACAGTCACGTTAATTCTGCCAGCCCAGAGCCCTTTGAGAACCTGGCCCTCACTCACAGGTGGGCTTCCCCAGCTCCGTGTACTGTCAACTTACAAACAGCTCCCTATTTCAAGTCCTATCCTTCTATGGAGCTGATACCCATGGCCCCCAACACTCATCATCTGTGAGGCTCTGGAGGACAGTCTCGGGAATAGTGGGGTCACAGATGTGGTAAAACACAAGGCCAAGTAACATGGCTTCTGAGACGCCCAGATGATCCTGGCAGAAGAGGGGTGATTTACAAACTGACGTGCACATTCTTGCATCACGCCAGGCCTTCTCCCACTGCGCCAGATGTGCAGCCGCTGCTGACCATGTGGCCCACTGGAGAATGTGGGAACAGGTACTTAGCAAGGCAAAGGAGTCTTGGAATGGGTGGGGGTGGGTTTCAGAAGAAAGGAGACTTCTTTGTCAGGACCACCACTGGCTGACTGAGTTTTTGGTGACCTCTTTGCACCTCTGGGGGGCTTCCTAACTGTTCCACACACCTCGTGGATCCACCATAATACCTTTGAGTGAACCTGATGGGCATCTCATTTTCTGTTCTCCCTGGCCTGAGGTACCTGCTGCAGTGACCGTACCTGATGTCTATGCCAAAGACAGAGCAAGAGGCTTACTTAGTCTCATTTGATGTGTGGGCAGAATTGGAAGACCATTTTAAAACAAGCAAGATTTGGGAGATGGATGGGACCATTCCTCAGGCTGATTGGGGAATACTATGTATGGGGAAGTACAGATTTGTGGTGGAATAGTTTCAGCCTTTCTTCCTTCTTGGCATCTCCCCATAAGCGCCCACATGCTCTCATATGCACCCCTGAGCACTGTGGAATGAACAAATCTCCATCTTTTCACATAAAATCTCCACGTGCCATTGATTACCGGTCCCTAAGAGGCGCTTAGCAGTCTTTAAATGATGTATATTGTGTTGGGGTGGTGCTTAGCATGGAAAAACTGAAACCTGTGGGGGGGGGGGAGGGAGACTGTTTTCTAAATGAAAGTCACGTGGCTGCCACCAGGGTGGGAGGCAGCCACTTTATGCTCTGTTCTTCAACAAACTCTGAGGCCCAAGAAGAGGTGCCCGCAGGGCAGTGTCTGGGGTGTGAGCTGTTCTGTATGTATTGCTTCCGAGAATAGTTTGTGTCTCCCCGTGATAAAAAACCAGCAGATGGCCTAGCAGTGGTGGTGGTGGTGGTGCACACCTTTAATACCAGCACTTTGGAGGCAGAGGCAGGTGGATTTCTGAGTTAGAGGCCAGCCTGGTCTACAGAGTGAGTTCCAGGACAGCCTGGGCTACACAGAGAAACCCTGTCTCGAAGAAAAAAACAAAACCAAAACAAAACAAAACAAAACAAAACAAAACAAAACAAAACAAAACAAAACAAAACAGCAGATGAAACAAGTTTTTCATTTGTAATTTCCAGCACTCAGAAAAAGTCAGGCGGGTGTGTGTGTGTGGTGTGTAGGGATGAACAATTTCAGTGGGTGGGTCCCCTCTTTCTTCCTGGCCTTGTTTCTCACAGATGTGAACCCCTTGGGCCATTCTGAGTAATTTTATCCACAGTGTTAGTAGTACACCAGGCTCCCTTCTTCCGGGAAGTACTTCCCCTGCTGAGATTGCTGGGTTGGGGCGTCCAAGGACAGCCAACCTCATCCTTCAGATACAGCCATACATCAAGCAAGGACAAAGGGGTACAGGAAGAACCCCCTGGACTGCCTGAGGAGACCAGGGGTGGGGGTAGGGAATAAGGGGAGAGAGACCTGGGGTGCGGGTAGGAGGTAGGTGTGTGTGTGTGTGGGGGGGGAGACCTGTGGTGGGGGTAGGGAATAAGGGGAGAGAGACCTGGGGTGCGGGTAGGAGGTAGGTGTGTGTGGGGGGAGACCTGGGGCGGGGGTAGGAGGTATGTGGGGATAGAGATGGGGGTGGGGGTTGGGGATGGGGTGTGAGGGGGAAGTTAAGCAAACAGGGAAACAGGTGTCTGAGCTACCAGCTGTTTACCTTGCACAGTGAGATAGGCTGAGCTTTCCACGGCTCCCTTCTGGTTGGTGGCTCGGCACCTATAGACACCCTCATCCTCCTCTGTGACTCTTTCAATAAACAGCGTGCTGTTTCCTGGTCCTAAAACAATTCCTGGGGAGCAAGAGATGTTTACATTAGCAGGTCTGAAGGACAAACCCAAACAGCCTTCAGGAAGCCTGGCAGCTTCCTCTCCTAGGCTCCCAGAAGGGGTTTTGAGCCCGACCAGGATGGGTCATCCACTCCCTCTCCGCTGGGCTGACCAGCACATCTGTCCCATCATGCCGTGCGCCAAGCACCCTGCAGTCCCCAGGCCAGAGCTTGATGCTACCAAACACTCGGAAATTGATGCCCTGTCCCCATCACATAGAGAAAATGGAGACGTCCCAATATTAAGCAACATGATCAAGAACTTGCAGCTCAACCCATAGCACATTTGTGGCACAGCCTGATGAGGTAGGTGGTACAGTTCAGAGGTAAAGAACTTGGGCCAGCTGTTTGAATCCATACCTTAGCCTATAGGCAGATCCCTTACTTGGGCTATGTTTTGTTTTCCCCAGTCTTGATATAAAATGAAAGCACTTTCCATTCAGTGCATGTCTATCGTGGTAGTTAGTGCTCAGTAGATGTAAGTACTTAACACCCAGTACTACACAGACTGCCATGACTTTCCTTTGCCCTGGAAAGCTTTCAGACTCAGAGACCTCTGTGAGTACTGCCACCAAATGTTTATTAGGTATTTGCTGTCCCATCAGCCCGAGCTAACAAGAACGCCAGTGAGTACCTAGGGAGGGGTGCATGGAGACGGAAGGGGGCCTTGAGTGGGCTTGAAAGACTGTCAGAGGAGAACCAAGAAAGCAGGGAACGAGACAAGAGGCAATCGTGAGCACGCACTGAGGGCTCGTCCTGGAGAGGGAGTCGGTGCCTGACCACGCATGGAAACATGAAAATGACACACACACACACACACACACACACACACACACACAGATAGATAGATGATATAGATGGATGATAGATGACAGATTATAGATAGAGAGATGGATAGATAGATAATAGATAGATAGATGCATGATAGATTGATAGGTAATAGGTAGATAGATAGGCAGACAGATATAGATGATAGAGATAGATAGATGATAGATGATAGACAGATTGGCAGACACACAGGTAGATAGACAGACAGATGATAGAACAGCTAAACCAACACTTCATACCTACACGCCGCCTTATTATTTATCCCCCTGCCCCACTCCATTTAAACCCAGGGATTTACACAAACATTCCACCACCGAGCATTCACTTGCCCCTTTAATCTTTTTTTAAAAATAGACTTTTAAAAAAAAAAATCAATGTGTTCACCCAGGTGAAAACTATTTTTGAGCCTCTCTTCTGTAGCAGACAGTTAGCTGCGGACGGTGGCAGACACGGGCCATCCTCACCCACAGAGGGCTCGCTTCTCATTTACAGTGAAGCCTGAGAGGAAAACAGACACAGTTGAGAGGCTCCAGGGGAGGCGGTGCTGAGGCAGGGGATTGCTGTGGGCAGGGCAGTCCAAATGGAGCAGCTCTTCTAGTGGGGCACCTATAGGATAGGGAGGGACGAGCCTCTAACGGGTTGGCAGGCAGCACTTATTACGGGCACAGTGAGCTGCAGATGTGACGTCTCGGGGCCAGGGATGAGCCCACACTGAAGAAGTGTCTCCATCTTTAAGAGCACATGTTAGTCTTACAAAGGACCCAGGTTCTGTTCCCAGCACCCCCACGGTGCACCACAATCATCTGTGACTCCAGCTCCACGGGGAGCCAATGCCTTTTTCTGACCTCCATGGGTACCAGACATACATGTGATTGTGATACATGTACGTACATGCAGATAGACACTCAGACACATAAAATAATCTGAAGAAGAGGAGGAAGGGGGTAGGAAGAACAAGACATCGGCAGCTCAGTACTGAGTACTGAGTACTGAGTACCGAGTACTCTCAGTAAGCAAGCAGAGGAAAGAAGTAGCCAGGACACAGATCCTGACCCCTCCCCAGGCATCATAAGGATTCAGGGTTAGAGAGATGGCCCAGCAGTTAAGAGTTCTCGTTGCCTTGCAGGGGTCCTGGGTTCAACTCTCAGTATATACATCAGACAGCTCACAAATGCCTATAACTCCATGAGATCCCATGCCTTCTTCCAGGTCTACGTGCACACATATAAAATAATAGATAAGCAAATAAGCTGAGTGCACTACCACACCCCTCTAACCCTTACAAGAGGAGGTGGAGAGAGGAAAGTTAGCCTCAGCTATCCAGTGAGCTTGAGGTCAACCTGTGCTACGTGGCTCTGTCTCAGAAACAAAACCAAGCCAACCAACAAATCTACCATAAACCAAAACAACGCATGCAGGATGAGCCGGGGATGTAGCTCAGTGCTAGGGGACTTCTCTCGAATGATCAAGGAAGGTCCTGGGTTCCCCCCTGGTAGCACAAGAAAAAAAAAAGAGAGAGACAGAAGCCATTAGTCATTATAAGATGGCACAGCAGCAGGAAAACAGGCCATGGAAAGGAGTTGGCTGGCTTTGGGGGTTTCTACTGAAAGGCTTGAACTAGAATTCTGATGCCACAGGTGGTGACCGACTTTGGGGTTCCTCTGAAGAGCCAACCGGCTTGCTTCTGGGTGGGGGTGTGGTATGGGAGGGGGAGAAGGGTAATAGTAGGCTGGCGCCTAATTCAATGGTATAGACCACTGGGATATGCAGTGTCTGGAAATGAAGATTATGGGGAACCGAATGAAGGCGGTGGTCACGAATTCTGTTCAAGATGGCTACTGCTCATCGGGAGGGTGGAGTCATCTGGGGCACAGAGAGGGGACAGGACTTGAAGAAACCCCATGTGCTCTGCACTGAGTCGAAGGGGCTACAGATGAAGATCATGGGCTCAGTTAGTCCAGAGGGAGGGGAGGGAGTGGTCACAGCCCAAGCCCTGTGCAGAACAGGAAGGGAAATCAGCCAAGTGGAAGGGGGAGCCCAGGAGGTGACAAGAAAACCCGGGAGGCTCCTGGAAGCGACAAAAGACATTTTCACAGGAGAGTGCCGGCAGCGCTGAGGAAGGAAGCTAACTGCCTCCTTCAATGGAGGAAAACCTGACAAGGACACAGAAACAGACAGGGCGGTGCCCGAGGCGGGCAGCGAATGGGTTTCCTTCCTAGCAAGTGTCTACGGAGCAATGTGGCTAGGGAAGAGAATTTTCAAGATTTTATTTATTTTCATTTTATGTGCACGAGCATGTTGCCTGCACGGATGTCTGCACACCATGCATGTGCAGTGCAGAGAGGCCAGAAGATGTTGGGTTTCCCCGGAACTGCAGTTGTAGATGGTTGTGAGCTGCTGTGTGGGTGTGGGAGCCTGAATCTGGGCTCTCTGTGAGAGAATTCTTAAGCAGTAAGGCCTTTCTTCAGCACAAGAAGGGAACTTTTAAAAAACGATTCTATTAGCCGGGCGGTGGTGGCACACACCTGTAATCCCAGCACTCTGGGAGGCAGAGGCAGGCAGATTTCTGAGTTCGAGGCCAGCCTGGTCTGCAGAGTGAGTTCCAGGACAGCCAGGGCTACACAGAGAAACCCTGTCTCGAAAAACCAAATCCAACAAACAAACAAACAAACAAACTATTCTATTTTTCTGTTTTTAATTGTGTGTGTTGCGGGGGGGGGGGGGAGGGGGGGAGGGAGAAGTGTTGCACGTGAGTACAGACGCCCATGAAGGCCAGAGGCATCAGATCCTTTGGAACTAGAGACATAGATGACTGGTGTAGGTCCTGGGAACCAAACTCTCTGGTGCTCTGGAAGAACAGTTCCTGTTCTTAACTCCTGAGCCGTCTCTCCAGCCCAGGGACTCTTCCTTCCTTCCTTCCTTCCTTCCTTCCTTCCTTCCTTCCTTCCTTCCTTCCTTCCTTCCTTCCTTCCTTCTTCTTTCCTTTCTTTCTTTCTTTCTTTCTTTCTTTCTTTCTTTCTTTCTTTCTTTCTTTCTTTCTTTCTTTCTTTCTTTCTTTCTTTCTTTCTTTCTTTCTTTTTTTGAGTCAGGGTTTCTCTGCGTAGCCCTGGCTGTCCTGGAACTCACTCTGTAGACTAGGTTGGCCTCGAACTCAGAGATCTGCCTGCCTCTGCCTCTCAAGTGCTGGGGTTAAAGGCAGGTGCCACCACTGCCTGGCCACAGATTCTTTCTTAAGATGCAAAGCTTTATAGCATTTTTATGTGCTGGTGGAAGTAATTTGGGAGAGATCGAGGGAGGGAGGGTGTAGTCCCCAAGTCAGAACTTCCCATGAAGTAAGAGGAATCGGGTTCCACAGTCAAGGTGGCCTGGGAGGGAGTGGGGAGCCTGTTTGTTCCTCATTTTCTTCCTTCCTTCCTTTTTACCAGAGACAGGCTTTTGCTATGCAGCCAAGGCTGGCCTTGAACTCACAAACCTTCTACCTCCACCTCCCAACTACTGGAATTATAACCCTCTCATGTCTCCCTACTTTACATAGCTCCATCTCAACTTCATATTGTGTTTAATTATTATGGTTACATATAATACAAATACATAATTACATATATAAGTGAATAAATATGTCAATACAACCTGCTGAATAGTCCATATATATATCTGTCTATCTATCTATCTATCTATCTATCTATCTATCTATCTATCTATCTATCTAACGGCTGACCAATCGGCATTAGATAACCAATTAGGTTGCTCATTTCTGTTTCTCCAAGTAGTGGTTAATTTCCTGTAACTCTTCACTGGGGGTGGGGAGGTGGAGGGTGAGGAGGTGGCACCCCCCTGAGATTTTCCCCATCCACATTGGCATGTCGACTGTCATTTTCTCGATTAATGACTGCCGTGGCCCTGAGTTGTCTAAGAAAGCAGGCTGAACAAGCCAGGCAGCAGTACTCCTCCCTGGCCTCTGCTTCAGTTCCTGCCTCCAGTTCCTGCCTCGGTTTCCCTCAATGACGGACAATGACCTGTGAACCAAATAAACGCTCTCCTCCCAGACCTGGTTTTGCTCAGTGATTTCCCACATCAGTGGAGCTGTAAACTAGGACAATGGTTGACGTTGTACCGGAAGTGAACAATATTACATTATTTCACCTTTCTCGCCAGCATTGAGCATTATTATGTAAAGCAAGACACACAAACCAAAACCATTCTGTTGCTGTGAAGTAACTGCTGCTTAATTTGTACCCTCTGACCATTTCTCCTTGGTTGTGTGTGTGTGTGTGTGCTCATGTGCCTGTATGTGTGTGATCCCTGCTTCCAAAAGCCCTGTTTTTGAATGACTTTCAGAACTCTGAAAGGGAACTCTGAGTCAGGGGTAGTTCCGATCAGGGCTTGGAGGAAGAGCATCCTGAAGATGTTTGACTGGAAATAACATCATGCCAGCGGCATGGGGGGAAGTTTAGTCTCGAAGAAGGCAGGATGGGGCTGGAATGAGGAAAGAACAGCATGGGGTAGTCCGGCTCCCTACTTGAAATTCAGGCAAGGGATAGTGAGACAGGCACCCCCCCCACCCACCCCCGCAGGAGGATGGGAAGGAAGGGGGAGAAGAAATGGAAATACACACTGGGAAGAAACAACGTGGAGGGATTGGCTCAAGCAATGGAAGGAGATGCGTCCAAGGGCATGCAGGTACTTTAAGGCTCAATGAGAGGAAATGTGTCTTCCTTACGAGTTCTCTCCATGACTGCCTAAGTCCCACAGTCCCTCTGGGGATGTTTTTCTCTCTGTATAATAAGAGGAACACCTGCTCTGCACCACATGTATTCCAGGAACAGGGAAAGTAAATATAAATGAACTCCCTGCAGAAGGCTCGATGGGTGCGAACTTGGGGGTGCGGCTCAGTGATGGACGCCTTTCATAGCATGCCCTGGGCTATGAGTTCCATCCTCAGCTCTGCAGAAACAGGAGGGGAAGGGGCAGGAGAGACTGTTAGAGCCACAGCATGGCTGAAGTGTTGGAGAGTGTAAGGTACAGGGTGTAGCTGGCAATCAGAGAATGAGACTGTGCCTGAGGAGTGTGGAGTTAAGAGTCCATCTTGTAAACAGGCGGTGGCTTGCACCTTTAATCCCGCCATGAGGCAGGAGCAGGGGCAGGGGCAGGAGCAGGGGCAGGGGCAGGGGCAGAAGCAGGTGGATACCTGTGAGTTGGAGGCCAGTCTGGATTATAGAGCATTAGTTCCAAGACAGTCAGGGCTATACAAAGACATCCTGTCTTGAACCCTGTCCTCCCACCCCTGCCCCAAAAGTCCACCTTGCCACCCATACCTCACACAGGGTCTGAACTTCAGCCATTTTCCATCCCTCAAATCCCCACTTGGAGCTGAATACCTTAAACAAATGAAGTACAAAGGTTACTCTTAGTGTTTTCCCCATTCCTTATATACTCAGTCTCCTATTTTTGTGGTAGCTCCTTAACGTTATGTCTTTTTTTTTGGTGGTGGTGGGGGGTCAAGACAGAGTTTCTCTGTGTAGCCCTGGCTGTCCTGGAACTCACTCTGTAGACCAGGCTGGCCTCGAACTCAGAAATCCTCCTGCCTCTGCCTCCCAAGTGCTGGGATTAAAGGTGTGAGCCACCACTGTCCAGTGATATTATGTCTTAGAGTTTGTATTTCTCCCTACTTGCTTATAAATCATACCCCACTAATATCAAGGGCCCTCCTTGTACGCTTTCTTCATAAAAATCTCTAAAAACATTCACTGGAAACTGGGCACAGTGGTGCATGCCTTTAATCCCAGTACTTGGGAGGCAGAGACAGGGGTATTTCTTTGAGTTTGAGGCCAGCTCTAGCTACATAGTGAAAAAAAAAAAAGAAAAAAGAAAAATATATTTACTGGAGTTTTGCTTTTTTCCTTATTTGGTTTTCTGTCTTTGAGTTTTCCTTTGGAGAAAGCTGTGAGGTGAGAAGAAGATCTTTACCACAGGGACAGCTAAGCACTGTGGCGCCATTTTTTTTGGAGGAGGGGGCAGGACAGGGTCTCACTATGTAGCCCTTGTCCTGGAATTCACTTTGTAGACCAGGCTGGCCTCATACTCAAAGAATTCACAGTTGGGAATTGGTTCTAATGCTTTGTCTTATTTTAGCTCCCAAAAGTCACACTGCTGCCCCAGCTGGCTCCAAGTGATAATAAAGAATTGCTGTACTGCCAATGGCTGGGCAGGGAGACAGAGGTGGGACTTTTATATTGCATGGGTAAGGGACCAAGATAAAATATCAGGCAGCAAAAATAAAATATAGATTTAGAAGGTGTTGAGCCAGAAATACGGGAGGGAAGAATGTGATAGCCAGGGGGAGGCTTAGAAGTGTCCAACCATTGAGCTAGTCAAGGCATATCAAAATTAGCACTGTGTGTGTGTGTGTGTGTACTCTTAGGCAGGTGCAGCCGGGACCCACCAAGAGCCTGAGCAGTTTAACTAATTCACTGCTACAATCCTGCCTCTGCCTCCTGAGTACTGGGATTAAAGGCAAGTGTGGCCGTGCCCAGCTGAGTGTCAATTTTTGGATAAAATAGACTTTCCTCACTGAATTATGGTACTAGTTCTGTTTCTATATATTTGTGATTCTGTTTCTGGGTTCTCTACCCTTTCAAGAAACCACTTGTCTATCTCTGTACTACAGCATTTAAATAATGAAGCTTCCTAATACATCTTTTAAAAAGACTTGTTTTGATTTATTTTTATTTCATGTGTGTGGGTCTTTCTTTCTTTCCTTCCTTTCTTCTTTGTGTGTGTTCTTTTGTGTCATTGAAATGTCTTTATTTTCTTTTTAAATATCTTGCTAACTTTAAAAAAAAAGTATTTATTTTATATTTGTGAGTACACTGTAGCTGTCCTCAGACACACCAGAAGAGGGGATTGGACCCTCTTATAGGTAGTTATGAGTCGCCATGTGGTGCTGGGAATTGAACTCAGGACCTCTGGAAGAGCAGTTAGTGCTCTTAACTGCTGAGCCATCTCTCCAACCCAAGAAGTTGCTCTTAAAGTTAAATTTGTTAATAGCTACACAGAAATTTGTATTTTATTTTGCGTTTATGTGCTCGTGTATTTTACCTGCATGTACGTTCTATACCTGACATGTATACAGCTAGAGGCTAGAAGAGGGCATCAGATCCCAGGGAACTAGAGTTACAGACCGCTGTGCGCTGCCATGTGGGTGGGTATTGGGAATAGAGCCCAGATCTTCTGCAAGAGTCACCAGTGCTCCTAAGCGCTGAGCCATTTCCCCAGCCCCAGCTGTCTGCCATGCACATTCATATTAGGTTCTTTGAGGGGTTTGAGGAATTTTCTTTCTCCTATGGACATGAGTATTAGAAGCAGCAACAGACTCACTTATGAACAGGTGTAGTGGTTTGTATAGGTTTGGCCCCCACAGACTCATGTGTTTGAATGCTTGGCTTATAGGGAGTGGCACTATTAGGAGGTGTGGCCTTGTTAGAGTAGGCGTGGTCTTGTTGGAGGAAGTGTGTCACCGTGGAGGTGGGCTTTGAGGTCTCCTATGCTCGAGCTAGGCCCAGTGTGGTGCACAGTCTCCTTCTGCTGCCTGAGGGTCAAGATGTAGAACTCTCAGCTCCTTCTCCAGCACCAAGGCTGCGAGGATGCTGCCATGCCCCTGCCTTGATGATACTGGACTGAACCTCTGAACCTGTAAGCCAGCCCCGATTAAATGTTGTCCTTCATAAGAGTTGGTCATGGTGTCTGTTCACAGCAATGGAAACCCTAACTAAGATAACAGGCTATTGCACTTTCTGTTGATGCAATAATTATTTACCAGTTTACTTCCAGGAGGATGGTGCAAATCATTTCCATGCCCTTGCTTATTTATTTCAGACGACCGATAGATTGTATTTTTATCCTCTGAGCACACCCCTAACCCCTTCCCTATGCACACTCACTATTATTCACTTCTCTTTTCTATTATTTAACTTTTCCCCCACACTTCTTTCCCTAAGGCAGTCGTGTCTCACATGCTGAGGTTAGAGGACCACCTTCTCTCCTCTACCCGATAGGCCCCAGGGATTGAACTCAGGTCCTTAGGGTCGGTGCAGGCTTCTTTAATAGCCACACAGCCGGCCTAGATTTCCCTTTACCATAAGATCCTGCATCGGATTGGACAAATGGGGGCAGAGCAAGACTTTACCGACAGAGTTACCTACAGTTCACACCCATGGGCACTGACTGGGGATTTGATTCTAGGATTGTCTTTTTAAATTCTAAAGAAAAGTGAAATCTGAATCTCTTTTTTTAATGTTCAAACTCGTCCTTTGTTAAAAAAAAATGTTTGCAAGCATGTCCTCTTAGTACATTTACTGTGAGGACCAATGAAAACACATGTGCTGCATAGATCCGACACACTCTGTGAGGATACTGCCCACTGGGAAGCATTAGATTCTTGTTAATCAAGGACCTGCATGGTCCTGGCTGGCTGTCAGCTTCAGGCTCTGTTATCTCTGTAAAAGGACCCCTGGCCTTGAGTCTTGGATCTTTTCGTAGTTCATGACAAACTGCAAAGGCTTTCCACACGCTGTTTCCTTGGCTTGAGGATTTTGTTTTGTTTTGTTTTTGTGATAGTTGGTTCCTGGAGCAGCCACTGAGGCAAATATCTTACGTTGCTCTTGCGACCCCTGCTGTGTTACTGCAGTCACCCCGTGCCTGCACCACTCTGCCGTGTGTCAGTTTTTGCAGTCATATCGTGGACTTTTTATTTCACCTGCTCCAGTGTAGGCTCCTGGAGAATAGGAACTCTGCCTTAACCTTTCTGAGTCTCCAGTGTCTAGCGCTGTACCAAAGAGCCAGCTGGCCTCCAGCGACTGGGGAACGACAAAATGCGTGAAGACCCTGGGCAATGGAGTGCTGGATAGAGGAGGGGTGGTTTTGTGGTCCTTGTGAGCCTTATCTTATGAAGATAAGGTTGCCATCAGTGCAGACTCTGTATGCCGGACTGCACCACATGCACTGTGAGCGCACCACACTCGCATGCCCAGCTCTCCGAATCTAGAATGTTTATACCACTTAGTTTTATAACCCTAAAATTCAAACATGCCCAGGTTCCTAGAGCAAAGAAATAATTCAGGTGAATGTGTAGGTATTGGTAGCCCCAAGGTGACAGGGGACAGACGCTTCACCTTAAGGTGTTTTTGTGGGAATCGGTTCTGAACCCTTAAGGCTATGAAGATGATACTCGGCATAGGACCCCTGTGACCTGTTGAGTTGGTAGAGGGTGGATCAGCTTGTCACCAAGTGACCTGCATTTATCCACAGAGTGCAGTCTACCTTTTAAACATGTCTAGGTATTTTAG
Organism: Apodemus sylvaticus; assembly: GCF_947179515.1. Taxonomy (NCBI): domain Eukaryota; kingdom Metazoa; phylum Chordata; class Mammalia; order Rodentia; family Muridae; genus Apodemus; species Apodemus sylvaticus. The sequence goes on along the minus strand of NC_067493.1, from coordinate 17,560,369 downwards.
TATTTGGCATTTCCAAGGGAGGTTGCAAATTATTCATTTTTTTCCATTAATGCCTTACGACAGACAATCGCAATGTTTTGTGTATGAAGAGAACTGTATTGTCTTAGAAAGAGGACCCACTAAACCTGTAGAGTTTTTGCTTCACTTATCTGATTAAATAAATGCATACTGTGTTTGCGCTTTCTGCTCCTCCCACACAAACGCCTCTGCTTTCCTAACAGGTTTGTCAGTCTGAAGAGCGGCCGCTCTCTTGTCCTGTGACCATCTATACTTCATATAGAGGTTCTGCAGTGGGGTTTATCTTCATCATCAGAGTTCTTTTCTTACTTACTTTCTTTCTTTCTTTTCTTTTTTCTTTTCTTTTCTTTTTTTGGTTTTCCGAGGCAGGGTTTCTCTGTGTAGCCCCGGCTGTCCTGGAACTCACTCTGTAGACCAGGCTGGCCTCGAACTCAGAAATCCGCCTGCCTCTGCTTTTCTTTATTTTTAAGATTGGTTTATTGTTTTGGTTTTTTTTTTTTTTTTTTTTTTTTTTTTGGGTGTGTGTGTGTGTGTGTGTGTGTTCACTTAAGTGCAGGTTCCATAGAGACCAGAAGGTGGCACCAGATCTCCTGGAACTGGTTATAAGCATTTGTGAGCCACCACGTTGGTGTTGGGAGCTGAACACACGTCTGTACTTTTTAAGCACACCCATGGACACTCCTAGCCAGTAAATGCTCATGTTCACAGTTGCCATAGCCTGCCTGCAAGGTTAGATCTCTACCACAAGACATAGCTGTCTAGCTACAGTGAGTCTTCTAGTTCCGATTTTAATATAGGGAAATACTATTGAGCTGCATAGATGCTAAAGTTAAGAAACTGTGATCCAGGGGGCTGGAGAGATGGGTCAGCGGTTAAGAGCACTGACTGACTGCTCTTCCGAAGGTCCTGAGTTCAAATCCCAGCAACCATATGGTGGCTCACAACCATCTGTAATGAGATCTGATGCCCTCTTCTGAAGTGTCTGAAGACAGCTACAGTGTACTTACATATAATAAATAAATGAATAAATCTTTAAAAAAAAAAAGAAAGAAAGAAAGAAACTGTGATCCGTTTCTGTTAACCAAGGACTAACAAATCAATTATGGAAGTTCACATCTTACTGCACACATGGTTGCTAAACAGAGCGGGTGAGGCAGGGGGCATGGATACGGAGAGACCTCTGTAAGTCCGCTCAAATGACATACTGCACCATGTGATTTGAGCTCAGGTATCAGCCTTCCCTTACAAGGTCACTACCAGGCCTTAGCATCAACCATTTAACCCACTGCTTTGTTTGATTATTTTTTTCTTTCTTTTTTTTTTTTTTGTTGTTTATTTTCCAAGAACAGGTTTTTCCTTACAGTCCTGGCTGTCCTGGAACTTGCTAAATAGACCAGGCTGGACTCAAACTCAAACTCAAACTGGATCTTCCTCCCTCTGTTTCCTGAGTGCTGGGATTAAAGACTTGAGCCACCCATGCTTTGTTTGCTTTTTCTTCATAACAGTTATTTAATTTTATGCTCTATGCTTTGTTAAACTTATTGTCTATAATTGCTATTTTTTCTAGAGTGCAAATTCAATGTCTTATTCCCAGTTATTTTACTAATTTATTACAATGCAAATTTGCTCTCGTCTTTAATGAATGACAAGATGCTATGTATACCAAAGACCTGTTTTTAAATGAAATTTCTTAAAGATTTACTTTTATCTATTATGTATACAACATTTTCCCTATATGTATACTTGCAGGCCAGAAGAGGGTACCAGATCTCACTATAGGTGGTTGTGAGCCACTATGTGGTTGCTGGGAATTGAACCTTCCAGGACCCTGGAAGAGTGGCCAGTGCTTTTAATTTCTGAGCTGTCTCTCCAGCCCTTTTAAATGAAATTTCTTCTGATTTATTCTCAGTAAATGCTTGGTCTGTCTGTCTACTGCATTCATTCATGTCCGTGTGGCTGTGTAAAATAAAATGTAAGCAGCCCTGATCTGGAAAGCATTTTCTGGGTTCAGTTTGCCCTTTTCTGAAGGTGAGCTGCACAACGGCCTGGTCCAATTATGTGAGGCGAGTTCTCCATTAGCTGGAATGGAGGGGCACGGAGCTTGCTTGAGCTGACTGTGTTAGCAGTGACTAAGCCATACACAGAGCTTACCAAGCAGGTTCCCCGGGAGCACCTTTGTTTGCCTTTGGCCTTAACTGGGCACAGTGGCAATGGCAGAGCCATGGTTGATGTGTGAGCCAACCTCGGTAATTATGTATTTGGAAGGAATAGGGATTTCCATGAAATTCTGGATGTACGGAATAGAAAAACCCCACCCAATAATATTGGTAATAGACAGAGTACAGCTAAAGCCATGTAGAACTTCATCTCTAAGTGCCTGCCTTTGGTGTAAGGATTTGGTAGGTTGGGATGGAAGCAGCCCTATTTGGTACAGGCCCTGGGAGACCGTACCTCCTGCCCCTCGAGCCTAAGTCTCTTTGATTCTAGCCTCTTTCTTTGTCCTGACTTTCAGTTCTCTCTCCTCTCTTGCGGTGGGTTCCTCAAGCCCCAATGTTCTCCAGAACAGGGCTGCCTGTCTCTGCCACGTGTCTGTGTGGGAGAGTCGCAGGAGGAGTCCAAAGAGTTTTTAGCCCATAGTGGGCAAGGAGAGGCTTTAAGAGTCGGAGGAGCAGCAGAGAGGGGTTACCTGTGCTAAACCCTTTGGGTAAAACCCTGGGATCAAGACCTAGTCCCACAGAGACACACATATGCACCACACACACATATTCTCCCTCCCTCCCCTGACTCCTCCCCATGCGCACACACACACACACACACACACACACACATTTTCTCTCTGCCTCTGTCTCTCCCCCCAGCCCCCTCTTTCTCTCTCTCTGAGATTCCTACTTGAGGTTAGGGAGAAGTTGGAAGAAAACAGCAGCATAGTTCCATTATATTGTGAGCACATCCATTGCCTCTGAATTGCATCCTTTGAGATGATGAAAGTTATGTTCTGTGTATTTTGGCGGCCATTTGTCTTCTGGGGGACTCAGGCTGAACGGTTGATTCTAAGGGCCCAGGCTGTCCCTTCCCATCCTTCCCTGTAGCATTCTCACCTTGCTTCCCTGGAAGGCTGAGATCTACTCAATCCCTTCACAATTCAGAGATGATTCTGACCTGTCACTACGGTGCCCACGGGTGCTCGTCAGAGTGGGGACAGGACATATGTCCCTTTCTGGACAGGATACTTAGTCTTAGTGACTAAGACTCGGCTGAAGAAAGATTAATTCTTGCCTTAGGGGGCGTCTCTCCTGCTCCAGTGTTGGGCTGCTAGAGACACGGGGTGCTCTGGATAGCACTGTTTTAACCCGTTAGACTGTCACAGACATTTGTTCTCAGGGTTGGGTGTGGCTTTGCCGAGTACCCTCAGATCAGAACTTCCCTCTGCTCCCTGAGATCTTTTCAAGAGAGGGAGGCGTTTCTCCTCAGCGCTGTCGTTGATGCTGAGACCCTTCTCTCTGTGGTGTTTCAGAGACCATTTCTGTGCTAATGTCAGAATCAGTGTACACTGGATCAGTCTGCAGCAAATCCTGCTGGCACGCACCGCCGCAACCATCAACTTTGCCTACGGTGCTGCCGTGGCCTATTTGACCAGCATCCCCCACAACCCCTTTGGGGCACCTGCTGAGCCACGTCGCTGTCTGAGACACGTTCTGACCATGGTGGAGCATCTAAGAAGCGAATGGAGGAAGTTGAAGGAACATATTGAATGTGAGTTGCTGGTCCCTTGGGCATGTGTTCTGCAGAAGGAGTAAAGATACAAGGTGACTCCTCAACTCTGTTTCAATCTGGGGGTAGACTGTTGCAATTTGTAAAGGCTCAGCAAGAATGAAATTTCACACAGGAGCTGTGCTTGTCTGTCCAACTCTGAGGACCAAAGCCTGCCCTGAGCAGCCGTCACGGCAAGCAATTCACTTCCACGCACGTGGAGCTCTGAAGGTCTGGTCTCTCCACACAACTCTTTGGTCTTATTGGAGGCTCTCCGTGTTACGTGGGCCTTGACCTGCTTTCTTTCCCTCAACCCTTCGAAGGAAATGCATCTTCTGTCATCTGCCAGCAAGTCACACCTCCCTAGTCTTCCAAGGTTCTCTGCTGAGCTCTGATCGGACATTCTGCACTTTTCTCGCTTCTTTCAAGCCCCCCTCCCTCATTTCTTCTTTATATTCACCCGGCATCTAACCAGTGGAGCCGATATTGCCTTGCAGAGCCTTGGTGCGGTGGAGATAATGCACAGAAGATGGGTTTTTCTTATCTTAATAAACCAAAGGTTTTAAAAATTAAAATCTTTAACTGAGATATAGAAACATAAAAAAATGTAGGTACTGCCAAGTGTTGGTGATGGTTGCAGCAGAGGCCATGCTGCAAGCGTGCGCACACACGCCACACACACACACACACACACACACACACACACACACACACACCTTTAATCCCAGCACTTGGGAGGCAGAGGCAGGTAGATCTCTGGTCTACAGAGCAAGTTCCAGGATGGCCAGGGCTATACAGAGAAACTGTCTTAAAAAAACAAAACAAAACCTAGATAGATAGATAGATAGATAGATAGATAAATAAATAAATAAATAAATAAATAAATAAAATAGGTAAGTGCTAACAGGGATGTGTTTTGATATAGATGGGAACTGTGTAATTTTTAAATCAAGTTAAACGTATCTGTTGCCTCAAATGGTAGACTGGTATTCATGGCGAGTACTCGCAATGCACATCCTTCTGGCTTGGGCTTGTGGGATCTCATTGCCTCCCGCAGCCTCCCGCATATATCCTAGCACCAGCGGGCCTGGCTTTCCCTTTAGCCACATGAATTGCCCTTGTCTGTCTCTCACGTTACATGTGTCTGAAACCTGAGATTAAGCCAAGGTGCTTTCTTCTAGACTCGTTTTTATCAGTTCATCTTCTCCCACTTTGAGGCCCTTTAAAAACTTTAAATTATTCTGGCATAGTGGCACACCCCTTTAATCCCAGCAGAGGGTAGGCAGAGGCAGGAGGATCCCTGTTAGTTCAACCTATGGTAAGTTCATAGCCAACCAAGAGCTATATGGTAAGACCCTGTCTCGAACAATTAACTAATTCTAGTTAAACAAACCCTTAAGCGTAAGTAGATTTGGCTTCAAAATCATTTCTGTCTTTATACAGCATGCCCAGATATTTTTAAACTGCTTTCTATATTTTAATATGCTCTAAAATGCCTCTTTACTATGTATTCTTTCTTTTCTTTCTTTCTTTCTTTCTTTCTTTCTTTCTTTCTCTCTCTCTCTTTTGCTTTCTCTCTTCCTTCTTTCTCTTTCTTTCTCTCTCTCTTTCTTTCTTTCTCTCTTCCTTTCTTTCTGTTTCAAGACAGGGTTTCTCTCTTTCTCTCTCTCTTTCTCTCTTTCTTTCTTTCTCTTTCTTTCTCTCTCTCTCTCTCTCTCTCTCTCTTTCTTTTTCTTTCTTTCTTTCTTCCTTCCTTCCTTCCTTCCTTCCTTCCTTCCTTCCTTCCTTCCTTCCTTCCTTCCTTCCTTTCTTTCTTTCTTTTTCAAGACAGGGTTTCTCTGTGTAGCCCTGGCTGTCCTGGAACTCACTCTGTAGACCAGGGTGGCCTCGAACTCAGAAATCCGCCTGCCTCTGCCTCCCAAAGTGCTGGGATTACAGGTGTACGCCACCACGCCCGGCTCTTAACTATGCTTTAAATTAGACTCTCTAGAAACAGTTACATTGAGAGGGCTACAGAGGTGATCACTGCTTTAAATATTTCTGGATGCCAACCTGGCAGTTTAGAACTGTTGCTCATCTGTCACCTTGTGAGAGATGTGACACATCTGGTCGTGTTAGTTGCACACGCCAGAGACAACCTTAGCTGCCCATACCACCATGACTCGAGCCCGGGGCCCCTCTCCCTACCTCTTCATGCCTGAATCTGTAAAACCGTCAGGATAACTTAGCGACCCTCTCCAAACTGTTATCAAACCAACCAACCAAATGAACTCCGGCAGTGTTGGCGAAGCAGAAGTCTATCAGTGAACTGTGCCATACAAGTGCCTGCCCCTGGTAACAGGTATGGACATTGAATAGGCATCGGGTCTTGCTGCCCGACTAATGCCAGTAATTTGCGGTTCCTGTCGGGAGGCATCTCAGACACATCTTCAAAGGTCTGAAACCATGTGCTCGGGAAGCACAAAAGAACAGGGTGATTGCCCGAGGAGTGAACGGGACCCGTGAAGAAAAGATATCTCCTAGCCTTGCGGTGTAAGAGATGTAAGAGAAACATGCCTGTGACAAGGATTCCAGGTGGGCGGTGAGTTTGCCATACAGGGAACAGGAAAGGCGGGGTGGGGTGAGCCCCATGAGAGAGTCTGGTGAGCAGTGAGTGGAGCTGCCCTCCGTTCCAACAGGGAGGCAAGATGGGAGAAGGCACTTTTGCAGGAGCCGGTGAGGTGGGTACTGGGGCTTGTTTCTTCTAGTTCCACTGCTGGGGCAGAGGTGGCCTCTATGCCTGCGTGCATGCGTTCCTGGGCATGCGCACTCAAGACTTCCTTTGTTTCTGCCTGCTGCCCTTTGGCCCAAGAAGTTAACTACCCAGCTTTCTCGTCTTCGCTTTCCTTTGCGAGAAAGGCTGCGTTCCGCTGAAAGGGTTTTCCTGGGAGGAAATGAGGGAGCAGAAGTTCCAGCTTCCCCGAGCCCTTTCATTTGATGGTCGCCGGGGCCTAAGCTCGCGTGTGCGTCCAGCTTCCTCCCTCCTGTTTTCTTTGGAATGTTGAGGAGTTGTCAGTTAACAAGTCACAATGCTAGCGGACCGGATCCTGTTAAGGACCCAGCGCCCCTATGATTCTCTGGGAAGTCCTTTTGGACCTGCCAGGTTTTCTGTGAAAGCTGTGTCCTGGCTCCTATGCTCAGGTATTCAAACTTAGACTGGCTTCCTCGGTGTAAGGCAGTGAAGAGGGTTTCTGCTCATCGGAGTCCTGGAGAGCCAGGACTAGCCACCGCGGTTACCCGTAGTCCGTCTTTACAGGTTGGTAATGGAAACAGCCACAGTGGAGGCAGCGTGTTTAGCGTTACCTGCGGGTGATACTGAACACAAGGCCCAAGGATGTGGAGCCTGTGGCCAAGACCGCTGCACCTCAGGTTGCATTTGAAACCTAATGGGTGTGTGTCACTGCTTTGACCACATGGGTCCTGGGGATTGAACTCACATCACCAGGCTTCGCGCCAAGCACCTTCACCCACTGAGCCATCTCAGCAGCTCAGCTAAAGTAGCTTTAAACAGTAAAGAGAGGAGATGGACATAGCATAGGTCACCTTAAGAAATGCCAACAGTGGTGCTTATTAAACTGTGGCCGCGAGCAGCTTAGTGGAGTGAAACACCTGAAACCTCACCGTGTCCTGTGCAGTCGGCACTATTCCAGTTTCAGAGGTAACAGGGCCTCAGAGGGCAGGAAAACCAGGCAAGTATTGGGCCCTCCACAGTGTGGACCTGCAGAGCGCTTACACTCTGTTCCCCACCCCCCACCCGGTCCCCTTTTAATTCCTATATGTTTTCTCCTGTATCCTAACAACCATAGACTTTCACAACTGGTAGAACTTTTTGTGTGAGACATGGTCTATGCAGCCTAAGCTGGCTTGGAACCCGCTGTGTAGCCAAGGATGACACTGAACTCCTGATGTGTCTGTACACCCCAAGTGCTGGCATCACAGGCATGAGACACGGTATTTGAACCTTCAACTCAAATTTAAGGTCTCTGACAACTGAATTTAGACCAGACTCACTTCTCTCAAAGGGCAAGTCCCCGTTTTTTGTTTTTTTTTTTTGTTTTTTTTTTTTGCTAGTGCTTCATGGAATATGTGCTGTGTATGATCGAGTATTTGGAGAACACAGGGCTAAAATCACTTTACCATGTGTTGTGTACGATAGAGTATTTGAAGCCTGGAATCACGTTACCAGGTTTTTGTAGGGACTCTTTGGGTCTTTATTATATTGACATATACTCCGATTTATAGGGGAAAGAAGTAACTTTTTAATGAGCTATGTGTGTATCCACATAGTCATTCACTTTTTTAATATGGCAGAATACTTCAGGGGATTAATTTACCACAAACTAGCATCTTGGTAGTAGGTCATTTTGGGCAAGCATTTCGTCTCTTTGGGCCAAGTTGTCTATCTATTCTCCATATTGGCCTAAGGATATTCCAAGATCTCTTCAATAACGGATAACTCTATGATAACAGAGCCTGCCTCAAACCAGGTATTTGTGTTACCAAACTCACTTACTAAAGAATAGTGTACAATCCCCGAAAGTCAGCCATTCGGCTGTCACTCCCAGAGCACCTGACGGCCTGCCAAGCACCAAGAGCAGGAAGGCACTAATGACACTGTCTGCCCGACCAAGGGAACTGCGTATCAACTGATGATTAAAACGGAATACAGGGAGACAAAGACAGACAAGGCTCAGCGGCCAAGAGCATGGGATGCACTTGCAGAGGATCTGAGTTCAGTTCCCAGCACCCACGGCAGCGGGTTAACACCGCCTGTAACTCCAGCTCCAGAGGAACCCAAGGCCTCTGGCCTCCTCGGCCTCCTCGGGCACCCGCATGCGCGTGCATAGATCTACATACATAATTAGGAATAAACCTTTAAAAATAACAATATAGTGTGAGAATAGAAGAAAGAAGCTTCTCTCTCTCTCTCTCTCTCTCACACACACACACACACACACACACACATACACACACACACATACACATGCACGTACGCGCACAAAGTAATTGCCCTTCTAAATAGCCTCAGTAAGAGAGAAGTAGAAACCTTCCTAAGGAAAAAGGACTTGGGGGGCAAGTTGCCTCCTTTGGGCGAGAGGGAGGCCCTTTGCAACGTCAAGAAGCCAGCCCCAGTGTGCTGCATTCTCCTGACGGATGTGCTAATTCTAGAGGACCTGTGCCACGCTGGCTTTGTGTTGTGGAATGTAACCCCTCTCTGGGACGCTGTCAATATTGTGAACCTTGGTTCTGCTGTGGTCTCATCCCAAGGTTGGACTCACATAGGTGTTCTGAGTGGAAGAGTAGATTTCAGGACTAGCCCACACTATCACGTTGTCAAACATTGTGGGTAAACGGAAGTCCCATTTATAATGTGGGCATGGAAGCAGGCCCTTGGGGATTTTATGCTGCTTTACTTCAAATGTAATTGTTAGCCAAGAATGCCAGTAAGCTTAATCTTATTCAGCCACGGCATGAAGCAGGCAGGAGACATTGTTTATATTCTTTGGTTTTAGTGTAGCTGGTTTTATTTTTGAAAGAACAGAACTCATACCAGTTAGTTTAAGTTAGAAAGTTGGCTTTCTTGATTGTTTTTAGTTTTGTTTCTTTTAGGGCTGGAGAGATAGATGTCTTAGTGGTTGAGAGCACCTTGCTTGCTCTTCAAGAGGACCTGAGTTCAGTTCCCAGCACCCACCAGGAAGCTCACAACCACCTGCAACTTCAGTTCCAGGAGATCTAACACCATCTTTAGGCCTCCCCTGGCACCTGTACACTCATATACGTGCACTCACACACACACACACACACACACACACACACACACACACACATATACACACACACACCTAAAACAAAGAAAATGTTTTGTTCAGTCAGTATAATAAAATGGTGCCCCCCCAAATTATTAAAATGAGTGTAGATGAATTTTAATAGTTATAAATCTACTGGGCTTTATATGTACTAGGTGTTTAAAACTATACACTATGTGGTTGGAGAGAGAGAGAGAGAGAGAGAGAGAGAGAGAGAGAGAGAGAGACACTGGTGATTATCAAGAGCACTAGCTGCTCTTCCAGAGGATACCAGGTTTGTTTGCTAGCATCCTCAAGGTGGCTCACAGTTGTCAGGGGATCCGACACCCTCTTCCGGTCTTCTAGGACACCAGGCACTCAAGTGGTAAGCAGGCACTCACAGGCAGATGAAACACTCAAACCCACAAAGTTTAAAAAGTAACAACAACAACAACAACAACAAGCTATGAAATCCCTCAAGCCAATACAGTCTTTCCTCCCTCTCTCAAACGAAAGGCAAATCGGGGGCCACTTCCTGGGTCGTCTTTCTATTTCTCACTGAGCTGTTGAAGGCTCTTGGGATAGAGTTGTAAGGACCCTTTCGAGTGTTATTCCTTCTTGAAAGCTGAGGTGAGTGTGGTCTGCAAGCAGGGCAAGTGGAAGGAAGGTTCTAGATGTTGGAGAGCAGGTGATGAGAAGCCCAGGAGGGGAGGGGGAGGGGTGGGAGTGGGAGGAGGGGTGGAAGTGGGGGGTGGGAGTGGGGGGTGGGGTGAGGAATGGCGGAGGGGGATCAGGTGCAAGGGAGACTCTCTTACCCGGCTCCTGTTGTATTTTATGGTTGTTTTTGAACCAAGTGATCTGAGGCGCGGGGACACCTCTAGCTCGACAGTCTAAGGTTGTAGAGCCACTGATAGCCACCTCGTGGTCACTGAGGTTCTGAAGCAGGTGTGGCGCTTCCAAATCTAGTGAGGAAAGAGAGGGGGCGTGGTTATTTATATTACATAATCAGATGGACATCTTGGTAGAGACAGAACCCAGCCAAGGTTACCAACCGTAATGTTGCCTTTTCTTTCACTGACTAAAGCTAATGCTCCCTTTAAGAAACCGTGATGACAAATTGTCACGTGCTAAAATATGGGTAAATAAAGAACTCGGTTGGACTCTGTGTTTTTTAGATACTAATACACCAACTCACTTTCTTCTAAACATGAAACACGTGGTTGTGTGTGTAGCGTTTTATATGTGTGTATTTTACATTCCTATTACATGTGCATGATGGGCCAATGTCATCTTACATCTTATGTTTGTTTTCTGGGTTGAGCCCGGTGGCTGACGGCTCATGTGTTTGAACTGAGTTTCATGGACTGGGCTGTGTTACTCCAGAGTCTACACTTCGAGGCAGCAGACCAAACAGGAAAATTCTGGAATTATTCAGTGCTTTATTGGTCACTCCCCTCCCTCCCTTCCCTTCCCAGATGCAAGCAACAAAAAAAGGTCATTCAAGAGGCAGAGGCACAAAGTTGTAGGTTTTGCGCTATATAATAGCACAAGTATTGTATTTTATATTATTTTCTCTTAAAACATACAAATATGGTACAATACAATTTATTTTAATAAAATGCCAACCAATATAGTACAACAAAAATGGATTTAATACATTAATATGCAATACATTATAAAATTAAAAATACCACACAGGAACGGCAGTACCCCCAGGGTCCCATTGAGTACAGTGTCTCTGTTTAATGAAGTAGTTATTCAGTCCTGCTGATGTGTATACATTCTAGTGAGGTGGGGATTGGATCAGGGCCTCAAGCCCGAGGGAGAAGAACAGAAATGCCTGAGCTCTCTCCCCAACACCCCTCCCGAGTCAGCCTTTCCCCGTCTTGTTTGCAAATCCTAGGACAGAAATCCCAAGGGTTTTGGTATCACTTACATATTCTGCACCCTTGTCTGAGCTTTCTTTGACCAGATCTGGTTCCTCGTCTTAGGACATTAACACAGGGAGAGGGCAGCTTAGGAATGGTTACCCTACAAATGATGGTCTGACCCGGATTCCACGTCCCCTGCAGGAGTCTGTTGCGGGCCCCACACCTCTCTCTCTTTAAATTCCTGCAGGAAAACTCTCAGGATCAGCATTTGTTAAGGCCATTTTGACATCCCAGGTTAAGAAGAATATCATCATAGAACACGGCGAAGGAGTAACAATAACTCGGCAAGGTTACTGTTGGTGAGGAGACCTCTCAAGGGCTCCCATAGCTTATCATTAATTAGTCTTGTTGTTTTACACGGAATGGCATCTGTCGGCATGTGCTGAAGGAAGTGCTGATGATTAAATACCTTCTTCTAGGGTAGGCTGCAGGAGAAGACTTTTACTGGTGCCTCTTACAGTGTCTCCCTCTGTCCGCGTTAGACGCGATCTGTCAAACAGCTTTTTTCTTTAATTGAAACTGCGGCCTGTAGAAAACTTTCAATCTATAATGACTTGTGCACGCATGCTCATTACAATGTTGACATCTTTACAAAACATCAGTGAGATATGACAAGATAAGAAAGAACACACAGCTAATCAGCATTCAACAGTGCCTAGATGACTCACAGATTCTACTTAAAACTCAGACCCAGTGCATTGAGTTTCTAGTTCCCTTTAGCACATTCTACTGTGACCAGTGTGTCAACTCTGACAGAACAATGTATCACTGCTCATAGGCCTTCAAAGACTTTTGGATACAGGGCCTATAAAACACATTATTGTCATAGCTACAGTTTATAATATCATCTGTACAAAGAGGTTTTGACTTTCCCTGACAGGTCTGTTTAGAGAGGATGGTTTGTTTTAACAAAAAATGTTGCAAAGAACACCCAAAGGGGCTAGTTGTAGGACACTAACTTCACACAAGCAGCATCTAAAGCCGCAAAATAAACACACAGAACTCCTCATTTAAAAACAAGGTTCACACACACCCTCTAAATCATTCAGTATTAGGATTTATTTGTGAAAAAAAATGTTTTCTATATGCTAAGTGTCTCATCTTTTGGCTACTGCCTACAGGAGTGCTTATCCTAACAATCATACTTTGTTAAATTTACCTACTTTGTAACAATGTAACATCTTGTAACAAGATGTGGCTTGACATCTTAAGGAGCAAAAGAGTACATGACATCTGTACAGGGTTGGTAGAATAGGAACCTACAGCTAACACAGCGTGGCTGATCCCCACTCCCACTAGGATGATCTGAATTTACAGAATATTTTTGCTGGTCATGAGTAGCCAAAGACAGTCACCCACAAGGGGCTCTTTTGGGTATGAGCCCAGGGTTGCTGGCGTAGTCTCTGGGTCTTTAAGGATGTGGGGGTTCTTTTGTTTTTGTTTTTGTTTTTTCCACTTTGGAAGACTCTGAGGAACCAGCCTCCTTACCCCTATTCTCACTCTCTTTTTTTCTCTCTCTCCCTCAGCTCAAGGAAGGATTAAAAAAAAGAAAAGAAAAAAAAAGGAATCTATACAATAGTTTCTTTCTTCCTTTCTTTCCTTATTTGAAAGAATATTCTGGAAGGATCAATTATACAACCATGAATGGAATTCTTAAAATTGTCTCTTAGAATACACACTTCCCCCTCTCACAGGGAAGGAACTGGACTTTGCATACACATGCTCAGTTCAGTTTTTTTTTTTTTTTCTGAGAAGCCTCCCTAAACCCTTTATTTATTTCTCTCTCTTTTTTCTCTTTTTTTTTTCTTTTCTTCTTGTTTTAAACGGCTCTCTTGCAAACTGAGGCCCCCTGAAAGATCCTAATGGTGCTGAGGTATTGTTTCCTAGAAGGAAGACATTGCCTCAGAATGAACAAAGAGGCCAGGTCAAAGAGCTATAGGTAAAGCTTCGTGACACAATTGATTATTCTTTTCTGGGTGGGGGGAGAGGTGGGGGAGCTGACAACTTCCAGGCTACTGATTGTTCTCACAGCATTTGGGGCTCCATAAAACTGGCATTTGGGGGGGGGTGCTATTGTTTTCTCTTTCACACTTGACAAAAGCAATTCCCAAGTGAAAACCGAGTTTAGTCCTGGGATGAAGTCTGTTAGCCTAAAGGAAGAATCAGGCTGCTGAGTTCCCAAGCTTCAGGGCCTCCCTGCTGTCCCGCCCACGGAGCTGCCCCGCCTTGGGGTTCTCAGCCCCAATATTCTGGTCATTACTGCTGGCCTCCCCCAGCCCTGTAGTTCACATACAAAGATCAATCAGACATGGAAACCATACATGGAAACAGAAAAACAGTGCATATCAAAAGTACCTTTCCTTCAAATGCTAGTTAAAAATGTAATTGCTCTTGATTTTTTTTTTTAAAAAGGCATGAATTTAAATAGGTTTAATGCTGTCTTTTTTTAAATAATTTCTTAACTTTTGCAATTTCTTAATCCCCATAAATGTCCTATTAACATTTGCATATAAAGAAGGTGGCCTTTTCTTTCTTTAATGGGTAGATTTTTCAATAGGCATTAAGAAGATCACACTAAGTCTCCATTCACAATAGCCTTTATATCCTGGATACGTGGGTTGTAGACATCTTTCAATGCCATCAAAGCAAGATGAAGAGCTTAAACCATGCCCAGGGGCCATGAGTATTTAGAATGAAGTCTTGCTACACTTTTGCCTATAGTCAGGGGCTGTCAGTCCAGTCAAGGACAATGAGGAACAGTATCTAATCGCAGCAGGAAACACATGTGTAATTACCTGGGATGGACAGAGGAGGGTGGAGCAGACCTGACGGACCTTCATAATTCACACTGGGACAAAGCTTTACAGTCAGAATCACATCAACATCTTGCCCCCCTGGATCCATCTTAGAAGCCCCCCTCCAGTTTAAGATCACTATACTTCATGTAAAAAAAAAAAAAAAACAACAACTTTCAAATAAATAAGCATTATAACTTGTTATCCAGGAACTATGTACAAATCAAGAGCAAAAAATGAAATAGTTAAAAATAAAACCAGGTAGACACCCGACACAGACTCAAATTCAACTGTACTCATCCTGTGCTGAAAAATTAACTTATTCGTGTCCGTCTTTGGCAGAGACCAGCATTTGCTTAAATTAATCAGTTTGTTCAGCTTCACAATTTATATATATATATATATATCTATATCAAAAGAGGTTGGCATCAGAGTGGGAGAAAAGATGCGTCCCAGGTTGCTGCTATGAGGCAGAACACAGAAGAGCAAACACACAAAAGAGGCAAAGTAGAGGGATCTTCAAATCCAAACACACACCAGGCGGCCCAGAGAGCGCCCCGGGGCCAGCGGGTACCCTGGGCCAGCGGGCACTGGGGTTTCTTATTATGCTATCATGTCCAAACTCATTTTGTCTCCTCTGGGCCTGAAAGTTAGCAACAGTAACAATAAACCGAGATGATAAGAGACAACTGTTACTTTTCAATTGAGTCCTTTAATGTTTGGCATGACTTTGTGTGGTACAATCATTCCTCCTGCTTTTAAATTTGGAGATCCGAGAGAAAATGGCCTTTTTGCCGTAGTGCTCACCTCTAACGAGAACTTCTGTCTTCCGAAGGATGTCTTCCCCTGTGTATATGTTCCTGGCTCTGCAGGCATAGGTGCCCGAATCTTCCAGAGACACGTTCTTGATGACAAGGTTCAGAGTGATGGAGTAGTCTTGAGTGGTGGCCATTTTTTGCTTGCTGATGCCATGGTACATGGTTCTGTTGTTAACTGTCCGTAGCAAGATCCAGGTAATGTCTCTGTACAGGAATTTATTGACGACACAGGACAGTTTCAGGTCCTCTCCTTCAGTTGGCATCTTCTCCAAGGAAACGTGAAAGCCATTCGGCACATCTAGAAAAGAACAATGAAGAACTTCAGAGCAGTGTCTCACAATGAGATATGCAGACACAGTGTGAACTATGTGTTCCACTTGGACCCTCTCAGCATGAGCATCGCTGGGACAAGTGTCCTGTCTTTTTGTGTTAGGGGAAGTGCTCAAACAAAGCAGGAAGAGCCTGTGGAGTTGAGTCTATCCCAAGTGACACAGGAAATACAAAACCAGGGCAGGTTTAGGGAAGGTAACTTTTTCTTATCTGCCCCCAGTTGCTCTTAATGACAAATTGGCTTTCTCGGCTTGGGATAAGAACCTCAGTTACTCATTTCTGTAACACGTACAGTCCTCTTCCTGGTAAGCTGACATTCAAGGAGAGTAAAATAATAAAATGACTTAGGAGCAATTTGTACTAAAAACCCAAAGTCTGTGTACAGGGAGGCTAGTTCCAAACAGTTCCTTAGGGGAGAACTTGGAAAAGCTGGTCAGGGCCAGTTCTCCTTTGCTTAACAGTGGCCTCCTCCTTATTGCTTGCAAACAGAGTTCCAGGCCTTTCTGTGGACCAGCGGGCCACCCCACAATCAGGTTATTCACATACTCAGGTTCCTTTAGTGGGATAGTTATACGCATTCACAAAATGAAAAAAAAATTTTTTTTTCTTCTGAAAATATAGGTAAACCTGAACGCGTTTCCAGATTCCAAAAATGGTCAATAGTTTTAAAAGTCAAATTTAGGGCTTCGAGCATATCTCAGAGGCAGAGAATCTGTCTAGTATGCTTGAACTCCTGGGTTCAATGCCCAGCACTAGAAGGAAGGGAAAGTGTAAGAAAAAAAAATTGTTTTTTGAGGAATGAGATGTGGTGGAGGACACTTGTAATCCAAACATTTGGGAGGTGGAGGTGGGGGATGAAGAATTCAAGGTCATCTTTAGTTGTGTAGGAAGCCTGAAGAGGTCCCGGGATACTTGAGATATTCTCAGAAAACAATAAATAGTTTGGAAGGTGATGGTGTCCCCAGAAGCCATTCTGTTTGTGGTCAGTTCCCATCCTTTCTCTACATCTCCTAAGCGCCCCTCACTCCATGCCAGCCTGTGCACCCCACTACTGTAGGGACTTCCAAAGCCATCATTTGAGTTTAGGGCTAAAGGCTCCTCAGTGCCATTTGGGAACATTTCGTTGGGGGTGGGGGCTTTAAAAAATCACGGCTACCAGTCGTGAACCGACTTATTCACAATACCTTCCCAGGGCTTGCTACTGGTGATGAATCTATATTTGAGCAAAGAATTTGGGCCAACATTTTACAAAGAGCTTTGAAGATGAAAAGCGCTGTTGTCTGGTGTTGTTATTATCCTCCGTACACAAAGCTATAAAGAGACCTTTAAACCTTAAAGGGGACAATAGTCCAAAATTAGACGTCGTATCAGCGCTTCCCTAGATCTCACTTTGCTTGTTTTTCTGATTTCTCTGGCTTTGGCTGCATTATAAAGTGTATCGTCTGAAGAAATGCCAAAGTATTCGTGGGAAACCTGGAAGCAGGGGGTTATGGCAGTCTACGAAGCACGGGGAACAAGGAGAGTGGAGACGCTCTCCATGGAAAAGAAAACGGCACCGGTGTGAGCACAGACGCGGCAGCGCTCGCGTGGCTAACCTAGCTGTGAGGTGTCTGAAGCAGATACCCTCCTTCCGGCATCTTGGTACATTTTGGACATCTTCCAGGTGAGAATAACACATTTGCTCTCGCCATCCACACAGAGGAGCCGAGAATGGAGACCTGGCCGTACATGGACGGCTCGCAGGCGGCCCTTACCGGGCAGAGCCCCTCTCCATCCCCACCGTGGTGGTTGGCACCCAGGGATCTCAGTCACACCAGTGAGGTCATGTGCAGAGTCTCTATTTACTTTGGTGATTTAAAACTTCCTGTGGAAATAGCTCACAGGTTTCCTGATGGAAGATTTTGTTTATCTTTGCTAAGCACCACCAGGAATCTCAAAATAAAACACATTTAGTGACATTGGGAAATGAGAAAGACAAGGTTTCATCTTCTAGTTTCTCTCTCGGTGATTGATGGCTCACACAACCGCAGTCACACAGGGGAACACGCGTGCACACGCACACGCGCGCATACACACACACACACACACACACACACACACACACACACAGCATCTGGAGAAAAGAAAAACAAAAGAAACAAACAGAAACCCAGGTCCATCCTGCAATCCTATTTCTGGAGCAGACAGTTTTTGAAGCCATCAGACAGCTTTTAGGGCCGTGTCAGTTTTTTAATAGACCCCCCGTTCAGCGTTTGCTTTGAATCCATAGAAGACTGTAGACAAATAAAATATCTTTAATGGTTTAATAAACCCAGAGGGATTTTTCTCCTTAATGCTTTTTTTCCTCCCCAAACTCTTGAGTGTAAAAATGGACCTAAGAAGAGTTGCACTCCAGGGGGCTGGAGAGATGGCTTGGTGGTTAAGAGCGCTGGCTGCTTTTCTGGAGGCCCGGGGTTCAATTCTCAGCACCCACATGGCTGCTCACAACTGTCTCTAACTCCAGGTCCGGGGGATCCGACACTCTCCAACACACATACATATAGGCAAAGCACTGATGCACATAAAATAGGAGTTGTTCCCCAGTTCATCCATTCCTGTCCTTCCTACGCCACACTCATCCATATAGGATGAGACTCACCAGAGTCTCCTGAGGGGTCCACGAGAGGAGCTATAGCCTCTCTTTCAGGAGACATGGCCAGTCTCCTGTAGGGAAAACATGCCCGTGCGGAATCAGGCACCTGTGGGGCAGGCATGTCCACCCGACTGGGATGGCCCCAAATCGACTGAAAAGTGTGAGCGATCTTATGTGGAACTCTGACATTCTACATCCATGGAACACTGGCAGGAGCCCCCGAAAGCGTGTGAATGGTTTCTAGAGCTCTTAGTTCACAGGTGTCAGCTACAAGGGAGCACCAGAATCAGGAGGCGATGCTGTCAAGGCTGCCGCTTCTCGCCACTGAGGAAGGGAAATTACGGTGTTTTTGAGAACCAATAAAGCATCAAATAGATCATTACAGAAGTCAACGTTTAGACAGCCACTTTAGGGGATGGGGATCCCAGGAATTTAACTCAGTGTGGCCTACGTGGTACCAGGGGGAGGGGGCTCAACCTCTGAGCTACATGCTGTGTCTGCTTCTGTGCGGCAGCTTTACTGGGGGAGGGGCTGGAGAGACAGCTCAGTGGTTAAAAGCACTTGCTGCTCTTGCAGAGGACCCAGATTTGGTTACACAGGACCCACAACGTGGCTTATGGCTACCTGTAACTCCAGTTCTAGGGCATCCGAAGCCTCCCCCCCCCCACCTTTAGTGGATGCTAGGCATGTGCATGGTACAGGTACCTATGCATAACGGCAAAACAGAAACAGTATAAAATAAGTAAGTACAGAAAACTGAAGTGCTACTCTGGGTCAAGTATAAGCAACACACACACACACACACACACACACACACAAAGTACATATCTTCTTATATCCTACAACATACACTACACATAAGATATATTTATAGATCTGTCTGTCTGTCTGTCCGTCCATCCATCCATCCATCTATTCTTGTTTTCCTCAGAAAATAAACATGTGAAGTGCAAGGGTCCTAAAAGGTATTAACCTTGTATGTACTAAGAATAAATGTTAGGCTGGATGTGATGGGGAGCACACCTTTAATCTCAGCACTTGGGGGAGGAGAGGCAGGCCGACTCCTATAAATTCAAGGCCAGCCTAGTTTATATATGAGTTCCTGGACAACCAAGGATATAGAACCAGAACCTTTCTTAAGAATACAAACAAGCCAGGCGGTGGTGGTGCACCCTGTAATCCCAGCACTTGGGAGGCAGAGGCAGGTGGATTTCTGAGTTCAAGGCCAGCCTGGTCTACAGAATGAGTTCTAGGACAGCCAGGGCTACACAGAAAAACCCTGTCTCGAAAAAACAAAAACAAAAACAAAACCAAAAAAAAAAAAAAAAACCAAAACCAAAACCAACCAAACAACGCACACACACACACACACAAAAATAAAATTAAAAGATTTGGAGAAAAATCTGATATGAAAAAAATATAATAATTAGCTAAAGGCCAATAGTGATCAAATGCGATTCAGTCTGCCGTCCACCCCGGCTTAACCTTTGCAGAACTGCTCGAAGAGAATCGTGGGGAGAAGGCAAATCCCAAGTCACAAGGCTTAGATGATGAGCTGCTTTTAGGCGGTAAGATGCAAGTTTCTGTGTGTTTTGAGAAGCACTGTGAGCTTCCAGGAGGCATTTCCTTCCCGGAACTCAGCATGTCCTCTCCCAGAATACACTAGGACCTAAGTTAGAGGGGCCCTGCCCTGAGCCTTTAGGTGACCCTTAGAATGCAAAACATCTATGGGCCAACGGTGTGTGCCCACCCTGAGCCTGGGTTACTTTAGACAATGCCCAAGAGTCCCAGAATAGACAGATGGCTCCCAAGTCTGCCACTAGACGTGTCTCCCTCTCTCTGCTAGAGGGCAGGCCTCCCTAGTCTATATAAGAGGTGGCTGAGGGGTCTGGGAGGGAAGGGTTGGGGAGGAAAGGGTCAGGGAGCTGATGTGGCCTGGCTCCCACTCGCAGGGATGGAGCCAGAGCCAGGGCAGGTACTGTTGCTCTCTGCTGGGTGCCTTGAAAAGCCCCAGGACTGAGTCTAGCCTGGCCTCGAGGTCCTGAGGGAGGTACAGGTGTCCACAAGAATTTGGAACATTGGTAAAGGTTTGTGGGATGGTTTTAGATGAGTTGGTGGCTGGAGTTTGTGGGCCCCTGCTGGGCCCTTAGCTCTCCCTTAGAGGAAGCCTAGCCTCCTCCCTCTACCTGCTAACGCCCCCACCCCCACCCGTGCAGCTCAGGGTCCTCCAGTTTTCTCTCCCTCTCAGAGGCTTAGAGCTAACACATGGTTCTGGAGGACCGACCAGTGGTCTGTGTGACTGAAGGCCTGAATTACTTATTTTAAGGTGATTACAATTTGAGCAGGGTTTGTGTGTGTGTGTGTGTGTGTGTGTGTGTATTGTTTTATTTCTCTGTTGAATGCAGGGCTGTGGACATAGTTCAGTAGTAAACCATTTGTATCAGGTCTGGAGTTCAATCACCAGGAAAATAATCCCGTAAATGTTGACTGCATATTAAAAATATAATGTAGTATTTTAGATATAGTGGCTTAAAGAAAATGTTATTCTTGCTTCCTTTTTTTTGTTTTATTTTTATTTATTTATTTATTTATTTAGTAGGTTTTTTTTGTTTGTTTGTTTGTTTGTTTGTTTGTTTTAAAGACAGGGTTTCTCATTTTAGCCCTGGCTGTTCTGGAAGTCCCTCTGTGGATCAGGCTGACCTAAAACTCATGTATCCTGCCCGCCTTTGTTTCCCAAATGCTGGGATTAAAGGCATTCACCACCAATGCCTAGCAGTATTTTGTTGCTACTTCAGAACTGCAATTTTGCTACTGCTATGAATTGCAAATATCGGTGTTTTCCGATGGTCTAGGCAACCCCTGTGAAAGGGGGGAGCGACCTCCCCAAAGGGGCCATGGCCGCTGAGTTACTCCAGAGTGCCCGGATTTACTCATAGACTCATCTTAGTGAGATCTTTGGGAGAGTCCTTCCCCAGCACAGGCCTTCCTACTGGGAATAGATATGAGGAGCATTCCCTTCTATTCGTGTAAGGTGAGAAGGTGGGGCCAGTCCTTGGTCTAAGGGGTTTTGCTGTGGTATTGTCTCCTCTCCAGAGATTACAGGGCACCGCACAGGTTCGACCTGTGACAATGACCTTCATGACGGACAACGTCAAGATTCTTTAAGGCTTGGCTCACTGACTGCCCGCTCCATCACATGACAACGCAACTGTTGCGTGAACTCAGTGCTGCCTGTTTCTTTCTGGAGACTTCTAGGCAATGTCCGCCGCCTGCTCCGTGCAGTGCGAAGTTTCCAGAGGGTTGGCAGACTGCCCAGGTTTCCTCAGAAATTTGGAAGGCGGGGAGCCAGGCAATTGTTTTTAGACTTTGAGCAACTTATTTCCTTCCTGGACCCATGGAGGGACATAAGGAGCGCCACTTGGGTACCTTGCAGGTTTAAAGATTGGTAGAGAGCATTGGGTTTAAAGGTAAAGAGTCTTAAATGCTCAAAAAATAGCCCATTAATTATGAGGAAGAAAGCCCACCTTCACATTGACAGGAGAGTCTGAGTTCCCCAAAGGGCTAACTTACCTCAACTATGGATTTCTAAGTAAAACAAACAAAAGCCCACAACCTCACCTCCCAAACCAAAAAAACAAAAACCAGTCTAACATCAGAGGGGTTGGAGATGAAGTGTATACCAGACTCGGGTAAGTCCTGAACTGAGCAGGGTCTAAAATTGAGGATATAAGATCCCAAATTTAGAACCCAGTCTGGGAAAGAAACACAGACACACGTGAGAGAATTCCGGGAAGCGGCTTTTTAGAGAAGTTAAAGATGTTGTGGAATTCTATCCCCGAGAGCAAGGTTAGAGGTCCTCACAGTTTTACAAGTCTATGTTTGAAAAAAAAAAAAAAGGAAAAAAAAATTACCAAGGACGTTAAAAGCAAAGAGGGTGGAGGAGAGACCGAGGTCACCCAGCTTCCCTGTAGGTGGAGTCCAGACAGCTTACCTGTGACGTAAAATTTGATGTTTCTTTCCACAGTCCCTATTTTATTGGAGGCCTTGCAGCTATAGATTCCAGGGGTCCGAGAGTCAGCCACCACCAGCGTGCTAACCGTCTGCAAAAGAGAGACAAAGTTCAGCTAGAGGACAGAGATTGATTGGAACGGCCCTGAGCGACGGACTCGGGCGGCCGGAGTGATTCAGCTGTTCCATTCACGGAGAGGGTATGGCCGGGGTGGTAGCCACCAGCAAGCTCTCAGCTTGGGAGCCCCAGCACGAACAGAAAAATAACAGGAAGACAGGTCCTCAGGAGACCGGAGCCCATGACATCCGACGTACGAGGGTTTCAGGGCTTATCTTGGTCTACTGCCATCACAATCCCAGACCTGAAGCTGGGCTGTGGGACTGCACGTCCCAAGCCCACAAGGTGGTCAGGCCACGTCTGTAAGAGGACAGGTGAGGCCCAGGCCTTTCCTGGGGCGGGTGTGACCCGAGAGCATGGGTGTCAGCTGGTCATAGGAGGCGTCTATGGTGGGCATGTGAATCAAGTCAGGAGAAAAAAGAAAGTGGCAGAACCATTTCTCATTTGTGCCTGGGCCTCACCTGTTAGTCATGTGTGTGTATGTGTGCGTGTTTGTAAATTACGTATTCTCAGTACTTTGTGTACAAAGTGAAGATAGAAACTGATATTTTAGAGTTGTGCTCTAGCATGACTGTCCCCAGACGGTGGTCAAGTTGATATGAGCTTGGAAGTACATTTTAAACTAAATAAAGTCTACTGTAATCATAAGATGAAAATTTAGACAGCTAAAAGACTTCCATTGTTTCCTTCAAAAGAAGAAATTAGAAAGATGGATGCACTGAGCAGTCTTACATTTAAAGCCACTGTGTCACGAATAGGTAGTGCAGAAGGAAGGGGGGGAATTAAAGTTACTTTTTTTTTAAGTGTTTTTTTTTTGTTTTGTTTTTTTGGATTTGGTTTTTTTCGAGACAGGGTTTCTCTGTATAGCCCTGGCTGTCCTAGAACTCACTCTGTAGACCAGGCTGTCCTCGAACTCAGAAATCTGCCTGCCTCTGCCTCCTAGAGTGCTGGGATTACAGGAGTGCGCCACCACCGCCTGGCTTTTTAAGTGTTTTAAGACAGGGTTTCTCTGTATAGACCTGAAAGTCCTGGAACTCACTCTGTAGCCCAGGCTGGCCCTTGAACTCGAACTTAGAAATCTACCTGCCTCTGCCTCTGCCTCCCAAGTGCTAGGATTAAAGGCTTGTGACACTACTGCTGGGCTTAAAGTGCCTTTTTAATACTTCAAATTAGAGACAAATACACAAAAGTTGCCCCAGCTACTCGGAGATCGAAGTCTGTGTCCTGGGACACAGATAACTAGGCATGGGTTGTGAGACTGGGGTGCTGTTCTCATGGTGGTAAATGAGTTGTGTGTCCTGGCTTAAGATAAAGACAATTCTGTAGGATTGGGCACTTTCCGGAATGAGCATTCCCGACGGACAGGTCTTGGGGAAGGGTCTTACCATTTTCTGATCCGTGAAGTAATATTAAGTAGGTACTTTATGTGTGATAAAGTACCTTTCAACTCCTCTAAGTCATCAAGACAGTTCTGTTTTTTAATCTAGAGAACCAGATGACTAAAAACAAGGGCTGGAGAGATGGGTCAGTGGTTAGAGAGCACTGGCTGCTCCTGCAGAGGACCTGGGTTCAGTCCCCAGCACCCACGTGGCAGCTCACAGCCATCCGTCACTCCAGTTCCAGAGGATCCAACGCCCTCTTCTGGCCTCTGTGAGCACCAGGCTCAGGTGTATTGCACGTACAGACACGCAGGCAGAACCCTCGCACACATAAAAACACAATAAGGAAATCTGGAAGGAAGACTGACAGCATCCTCCGTGGTTTTAGGCAGCAACCCCCCTTCTTCATTTCCCACTCCAATGGCTTCTGAGGTGTTGGACGTCTCTGCTCAATCCCAGCCACTCTTATATCCTCTGTGTGTTATCGAACTTCTAGATAATGCATAGGGCTGGGGCTACGTGGTAGTTCTTCTCACTCTGCTCAGTGGACATTCGTCACGTGGCTGTGAAGGCACTGCCAGGATACCAATAGGGAGCACCACGGTCAATGACTTTTAAAAGTGTTTGGCCTCATTCCCTACTTAAGGTTCCAACACAGGCTTTCTCTTCTGCAGGGGGAGGGACTGGGGAAGGGGGCTGGGGGGAGGGGGTGTCCAGTAGAAGAGTCTGAGAGTTCAGCTCTCTCTCTCTCTCTCTTTCTCTCTTTCTTTCTTTCGATTGTTAACTTTAATGAAGAGTGGGGGACAAACGAGTTCTCTTAATTATTATACAGACCAGCAAGAGCCACGGGGGATGTGGACAGCTGTGGTAAGACAAGCTTGTTGGGGCCAGCGTGAGGGGAGCCACTGTCTGCTGGTGGCGGAGAGACAATCAAGCACATTGTGACCCCCTGTGTTGTCTGGGGAGTCTGGGCTCGAGCATGTCAAAGCTCTTCACGGGAAGATCAGAAATGAATGTCTGCTCTGAGAACTTCCTGTCTGCAGTCATCTTAAGCCCAAGATCCTTATGGAGTAAGTTGTTACTGTTGATCCTAAAGGACCCAGGTAGACTCATTTGGATTCTTGGATGTGTCGTTGTCCAATTTGGATCTATGGGTTAGTTAGATTGTCTGCTTACATTACATAAACAGAAACCCCATGTCTGTTGGCTTGAGAGTATTTGACATTTCAGACAGTCACTGTCTATACTTTGGTTTAAAATGACTTGGATTTTGTAAAACCTAGAGCGACTGAGGAGAACTGGGTTTTGTGGCAAGGTGAAGCCAGCCTGTATCTGTACATTTGCCACCACTGAGACCTGCATACAGCAGGCTGGAGAGATGACACAGTGGTATGCGCATCTGCTCTTGCAGAGGATCAGGGTTTGATTCCCAGTACCGACATGTTCACTCACAATGATCTGTAACTGCAGCTACAGTAACTGCAACCTCAAGAGAT
This sequence comes from Apodemus sylvaticus, assembly GCF_947179515.1. Lineage (NCBI taxonomy): Eukaryota > Metazoa > Chordata > Mammalia > Rodentia > Muridae > Apodemus > Apodemus sylvaticus. Next base: position 17,535,269 of record NC_067493.1, on the reverse strand, counting down.
CTGACACCCACTTCTGACCTCCCAGGGCACTAGGCAAGCACACGGTATGCAGATATGCATACATGCACAACAGTGATACGCATAAAGTAAATGAATAAATTAGACTTGCCCATACGGTCTGAAATGGATGTAGCAGCTTTAGTCTTAGTGAGCTGGGTCAGACGTTTTTGTGTAGTCTGAGACTAAAACTGAGACGCCTGGAGGTGACAAGAATCCATGCCATACAATGAATTATGAAGAAAGAAATCTAATTCAAGTATTTTTTCAGTTTGCCTGAACATGCTTTCCCATACAAGACACCTATGCACAGGCAGGCACCCTCCAGAACTGAACTCACCGTGGTTTCGGTTAGTGCAGAAATTATGTAGGTGGAGTGTTTATCATTTCTCTGTGGTGGGACCTTCATGCTGCCCTTAATGGTAACGTGGACAACATTATCTTAACCCTGTGAGATGGGGGCATTCAAAAAATAAGGCAACCAAGGTTTCTAGGGGTTAAGGGATAAACCCCAAGACTCCAAGAGACCTCAGTCATGCCTGGTAAGAGCATCAAGAGTTCACACTCACAATTTCTGATTGCTTCGCTACCAAAACGCTTCACACAGAGGAGCAAAATCTATTGACAAGGGTCTGTCTACCATTTGGACAGGATTTCCCTTGAAAGTAGCTCCTGTAATCAGCATTAGGTGGTAGCATAAGCTGAATACTGTTTCCCTTCTGGGATAGAGTTTCACACAAACTGAAAACTTTATTTTTTAATTTTGGTTTTTCAAGACAGGATTTCTCTGTGTAACAGCCCTCGCTGTCCTAGACTTTTTAGACCAGGCTGGCCTCAGACTTACAGAGATTGATTGGTCCCCTGAGTCCTAGGATTAAAGGTGTGAGCCACCACCCTTTTTTTTTTTTTTTTGTGATGTGATTTGGAAGTATGATTGGTGAATGAAAAGATTCTAATTAAAGAAAAATATTTTTAAACATAGGGTGAAATGTAAAACTTATAATCAACTTTCCTAAAAATTACCTCACTTCTCATGTATTATTTTTCTAATACGTTTTAAGGTTATTAAATTAAGTATATTTTTATATAACATCAAAGATACAGGTTGTATATAGTGGTATATGCCTTTAGTCCCAGTGACAGGAGGCAGAGGACCTCTGTGGTTTGGAGGCCAGCCTGGTCTACATATTGAAGAGAGCCAGCCAGGGCTACATAGTGAAACCCTGTCTCAAGAACAAGATGAAACCCATGATGGGTAATTGTCAAGCATAAGTCAGGTCAGTCAGAAACAGGAGCTTAAGCAAGACTGTGCTCAGCATCCTTTGGCTGTTGGAAGGCATCCTGTCATGGGACAGTCAGTAAGGAGGCATGAGTCTCTTGCCTTCAAGGGACCAATCTGATCCTTGATGTCTACAAGAAAGAGGAGAATGAAAAAAGGCGAACAGAGTTCTGAATCATCCCTGCTATGTTCTAGAAGAGAAACTGCCAAAGTTTTGAGATGTAACAGACATTTGGAGCTGTCATCGTTTATTATTATAGGACACTCTGAAAGGATGCGTCAGGACTGCCTGCTTGCATTATTCTATAATCAGTTTGCATTTTCCACGAATGAAGAGAACCGAGGCCCAGTGACAAACGCAGAAGCACTAAGGTAAACAATTACAACATTCCCAGTCAACCAGTCGCAGGAGAAGGAATAACAGCCTCACTGTCGACTTAAAGTCCACAGTGGCCCTCTACAGAGGATGAACCAGCCAATCCCAACATCAACAAAGGATTAAAGCCTTTCTGTTGATGGTTTGGTTTGGGGTGGGCAACTTCAGAGTGAGGTTTTCAGTCCAGTCTAACTCTGCATTCTTAAAGGATCTGTGCTTGTTATGGGGTCCTTTGCTATGACATTGGGGTGCACGACTTTGATCCCAGCATTTGGGTAGCAGAAGCAGGCAGATCGCTGAGTTCGCAGTCAGCCTGGTTTACAGCGTGAGTTCCAGGACAGCCAGGGCTACATAGAGAAACCCTGTCTTGAAAAACAAAAAGCCCCCAAACCTAAAAACAAAACAAAATAAAGCAAGCAAGCAAACAAAAGCAAGCAAGCAACCAAACAAAAACCTGTCATTAGCTACTGTAAACATGGATTTCTTAATTTTCCTTCCTTCCCATTTGCCAAGCCTTGGTAATTCCTGTCTACGACGTGGCTTCAGCCTTGTGGAATAGACTGAATGGAGGTAATATGTCACTTGGCTTAGTTTTCGGGAACACTTTTTTTTTTTAACCTATTTATGGAATGGAGATTTTAATCTCGGGATGTTTCTAACACTGCTTTCTTCTAAGTTTTCAGGGAGAAATAGAAGTAGGCGTATAAAGGCCGAGGAAGAGCTGACATGACCCTAGCTGTGGCACGCAACACCACGTGATGGAAAACAGAAGGTGAGAATGAGGGGGAGCCTGGGGCAGTGTGGGAACTGGACCACAAGCCACAGTTCTGTAATTAGGACAATCATATACGTCACGGGATTGTCTCAGGCAATTTACATATTTCCTCAAACAAGTTCACAGAAAAGTCGCGGCGGTAGTGAGGCAGTCACCACCCTCCAGCCTTACAGAATCCACCCAGGGTTCTGTGCGTTTCTCATTTTAGTCCCATTAAAGCCCCGGGTCTGTCGTGAACAACGTGAAAATTTAATGTTTTGTTTTTAGCCGCTCCAGATAATGGCTCACATCTCACAACAGTGGGCCAAGGAAGGAAATGGAGTTTTGGAATTGTATTTCCCTCTATGCACTTCACTGACCTAAGGGACAACAACAACGAAAAGCCCCTGGAACCTCCCAGCCGCCATGACTTCCTATGCAGAGAGGAGCGTTGCTGGGCAAGGTTGACGTGTGACAGACTGAGCCACTGTTGTGGGACTTCTGTGTACTAAAGTCACAGTGCCCTAAAAAAGCAAGAGTCTACATCGAAGAGGACATGGTATACAATTTAGAAACAGCGAATCTATGCTTGTAACTGCCCAGTGAAGGACAGCTTTTTCTCCCCGACCACAAAAACATATATTGATTAATTAATGCTAAAACTAAACGCGGTAAGTTCTCCTAAAATCAGAACAAGAAACCAACTATTGACATCCAGCACGTAATGGTATTAGAACTGAATAAAGGATTCATACACTATGCATATTTTCACTAACCTTATGGGGAAAAGTAAAAGTTTTGTAAACCAAATGGTCTTGAACCAACGACACCTTTCACTGCATGTGACTGCGGCCATTGGGGGACTCCATTGCAGTCTATGTGGTTATCAATTTTATAGAGTCCTATGCCTACAGACACATCTCTCCAGGTTATTTCCTCTTTACCACAAGAAGTTAGGTAGGAGAAACACCACTAACAGCATTTCTTTGGAGTAGTTGAGAGATGTGGACATCTTTGCCATTGGTTGGGAGGAAGAAAAGTTTGACCCTGCAGCTTCTGAACATGGGCCAGGCGGCACAAATGCCAGCTGTGCACAGAAGTTCATATCGGAAATCTTTAGCTTAACTACAGAACTACAAGACAATACATCTATTTCCAGCCTGAGTGGAAAATTGAATTGGTGAATTGGTGAAGAGTTGTTTTTTTTTTTTTTTTAATTTTTTATTTCAGACAAGTTTTTCTCTGGTCTCTCTAGGTTGTTTTTTGTTTGTTTGTTTGTTTGTTTTGTTTTGTTTTTTGTTTTTGTTTGCTTTTCTCAGCAGGCATTATCTGTGGAGTTAGTTAACTACACAGGGCCATGCCAGTCAGGAACCTCAACCAGTTTCACCCCATTCAGTTTTATTGCTCACTGGACATTTTTTGTGGCAAGAAAACAAAAGTAGAAATCCCACTTTCATCATGAACATCAATTCTCATTTTAAATTTCCAGGATTAATAGTACATTTGCCTGCATGTTCAGGAAGAAGCAAAAGATGAATGGATAATCAGTGACATCAGCTGGGAAATCTACTAGGCCTTAGTGTGAGTACTAAATGGTTCTCTAGTATTAGTGAATAGCTTCTACCCAAATCAAACATTCAGGTTTCTAGAATCCCTTCTCATCTAACTCGTTCATTAAAGTCTTTCTCCAATGGCTGGACACCATGGAACTTTGTAGCTCCTGGGTACCGTGTTAGGTGGGAAAAGGCTATAAACCACCCTAGCTACTGCCAAGCCTGCAAAAACTATTCCTAAATCCCTAGCAAGTGACTGCTGATGTTATATAGGAAAGGACTCATTAACTGTTTTTGCTTTGGTTTAGTTGGCCATGAGAGTGCTGAGTTGCTGAGTTTTGACTCAGGAAACTGCTAAAAATGCTTTTGTTTTTTAACCCTTTCATGCTGTGTGGCTTGGGCTGCCCATGTTTAAAATGGGGAAAACCACGCTAGCTTGCCAAAAAGGATGCTGACATTAGCATCTTCAAAAAGGCTTAGATACTGAAAACTGCAGGGCCTGTGCAGTAGTGCATATGGTTAACCTCAGCACTCAGGAGGCAGAGCAGGTGGGTCTCTGTGAACGTGTTTCACACCAGCAAGGGCCATAGTCAGACCCTGTCTTAAAAATGAAAGAAAAGAAGAGAAGAGAAAAGAAAAGAAAGGGAGGAAGGAAAGAGAAAATTGGAGGGGGGCTTGGAGTGGCTCAGTGGTTAAGAGCACTTGCTCTTATGGGACTGAGCTTTGGTTCCTAGCACCCACGTGACAACTCAGTCATCTGTAACACCAGTTTCAAGGGAAGCAGCGCCATCTTCTGGCCTCCATAGGCAGTGCATGCACACGATGCATATAGACACATACAGGTAAACTCACATACATATAACATAAAAACAAGTAAGTCTTTAAAAAAGGAAAAGAAGAGTGCAGAAGTTTATTGTTGTTGAATCCTATGTGGAGTACAATATATCTGCTTTTCCTCCTTGAAATCAAGGACACAGGCAAATAAATGGGTATTTTAAGCATCTCTACTTGAGCAGACAGTGGCGTTTATACTGATAAATCTCTACTTCATATCAAGATGAGCCTATGTAATGTAAATGGATGTTTTACCAGGAGGCTATTTGATTTGTTTTTTTTAAAGCATCACAATCCCCAATGCCAGGTGATAGCTGATTTCTAAGCAAATCCTTCGCTCCCTCAAAGGGGGAAAGTTTCCAGTTTGCAGCCCACTGGAACTTTCTGATTCACAGGGTACCAGCTCTTTTCTGTGCTCCCAGGGGAAAGTAGAAATGAATGGTATAGAGCAAAAGGAAAAAAAAAAAAACAAACACACTAGACCTGGTTAGTGTGGGGAATCTTGATAGATGGTTTGTGTTTGCACACCCAGCCTGACTTCGCCTGACTGGGACTGACAAACAGATACAATATTTTCTGAGATAGGAATGTTGAATTTTGGCGTGAAGCCTTGAATTAGTTTTTATTTACTGGGATCTCACTTCCTGTCCACTAGCAGGACTCAGGCACAGTTGAAGGCTAGACTCACCCGCTGGTGCATGGGATTCATCCCACATGTGTGTGGACTCCAGGTCCCACCCCAATGACACGGCTGTAATGCTAACTAATAGAGAAGTGAATTGACAGAGGGTCGAATGCATAGTTGGGAAGGGGAGCCGCTGATGTGCACCAGCCTCGTGTTCATGGAGAATGAGTTCTCTGGGCTGCAGCGATAGCTTAGTGGCTATGAACACGTACTGTTTTGCACAGGACTCAAACTCAGTTCCCATTTCCAGGACTCACATGGGAAGATTAGAGGAGGAGGCTCACAACCACCCTTACCTCTGGCTTCCGGGAAGTCTGACATTTATTTCTGGGCTCTGGGGGTACTGCACATGCGTGGCACACACACACAAATACAGGCATATTTGTATTGGGGGGGGAGAAAGGAAAAGAAAGAGGAGTGTCAGGAATCTGAAGAATACAGTCAGGGCAACATAGCAGCTTGGGCAATGAAGACACCCTGCAGAGATTCTTATCCTCTCTGAATTTTGAACTTTTGCATAACTTCTGGGTCTCATAAACCTAGTACCAGGAGCCCAAAGCTTGTTTACAAACTGTTCCCAAGGCTTATTCTATACAACAACAGTACCTTATTGGTTCCTTCTATGACCATCATGCGCTGAGTGATGCTCTCAATTCTGTTTCCTAAGTTGCTGCCGGGATCCAGGATAAAAGATTCTTCACTCTCAAAGCAGAAGTCATACCTACAAAAGAGAAGAGCTCATTGCAATGTTGCATAGAGTAGCCCGTGATGGCAAGTGAGGTGGAGTTGACAGGAAACGTCCTCAGAGAGAAAACCATAGACTTCATGAGAGTCTTCTTCACCCTAAGACCATCCCTTCCTTCTTAGAAACTACAAATCGCAACTGTATCTCCCCCAGCAGGGAGATATTACAACAGTGAGCTGCTATGCACCTTTCCTAATCGAAATAATAAAAAAAAAAATTAAGTTAGGACATTTAATGCCTGGACTTCAGTTACTTCTCAGTGGATGGAAGTAACATTCAAGTGTGTGTATGTGTGTGTCTGTCCTCACATATATGTAACTGGGGCTGGGGGTGTGTATATTATATTAATGAATAGAAACCTTGAGAAAATAATGGCATTTCACGTGCTTACAGGGTGGCTTTAAGTCATAATATTAGACTCCTGCCTTCCGCCCAGGGCTAAATAAGTGCCCATGGAAACAAACATCTTGGAATAGTTTATTGTATTTAATTAATTTCTCTCCAAGTTTGCTGTTATCACAGCAAGCCCTAACTTCTTGGGCCTCAAATGTTTAATTATCAAAGGCGAGTGCTAATAGTGTGGACCTCTAAAGTCTGTGAGTTCTCTTTTCATCTTTAAAATGACATTTATTTATTTTTAGTTTATGTGTATGGGTGTTTTGCCTGCACTGTCTTTGCAACCCATGTGTGTATGTGCCTATGCCCATGGAGGCCAGGGGGTGGCATCAGATGCCCTGGGACTGGAGTTCCAGGTGGTTGTGTGTGTTGGGAATTGCACTTGGCTCTTCTGTAGGGGTAGCCAGTGCCCTTGCAGCTGAGTCATTCCCCCCACTGCCTCTGTCCCTTTTTGAACATTTCATTGTCTTGTACCCTTTACCAGCTGGTCTAGAAACTTTGCTCAACAGAAAGCTTGCTCAAAACTTGAACACGATTCAGGCAGAATCTGGAGATTCTCAAACAAGAAAGAATTTTAAACCCCAGTTTCTAAGTAGCCCAGAGCAGTGAGGACTTACAGGAAATAAAAGTGGGAGGGGAAAGCAGGTGAGAGAGACAGGGATAGAGAGGGCAGGGGATCGGTCAGGGGCCTTGAACTGGGAGGTAGCGCTAGAACATTAACAAGCCCAGTCTGCTGGGTTCAGGTCTCCTCCTTCCATTATATGACCCAGAATAGTCTCCTGTGATGTATTCACCAGATGTGGCTATGCTATCTATCCACCTAGGAGTGTGTATGTGTGGTATGTGTGTGTATATGTATAGTGTGTGTGTGTGTGTGTGGTATGTGGTATGTGAGTATGGATTTGTGTGGTGTGTCTATATGTATGTGTGGTGTGTATATATGTGTGATGTGTGTATATGTGTGTATGTGGGGTGCATGTGTGTGAATGTGTGTGGTGTGTGTGTGTTCCTAAGGATAGAACCCTGGGCTCAGGTTACACAAGTGTTCAACCACTGAGCCATGCCCCTGCCCACCACTGCCCAGTTTTCATAGTTAGACCTTTATACTTCAATGCGGATCCCTAAAGAACATCTGCATCTCCTAAATCACACACCACTTTTATAACTAGACAGTGTCAACAATTGAATTCTGTACCTGGGCCGTACGCTAGCATTCTCCAAATATCTATGTTCAATTCCCACCAACACTACCAAAACCACTTATAGGTGACTGAAAAGATTTAAAGCAAAACCATAAAACTAAAACCAACCAACCAAACAAAACAAAGGCTAACCCTTCCTTAGACTACTTATGAGATTTCTGCTAACTGTGTTCTGTAATCATCAGGCAACATTTTTTGCTCTTATTAATTAATATAAAGAAACAGAGCCAAGGTGAAAGCCAGACATCTTTCTTTTCTACTAGAAATCTTTTATGAGCATATAAACGTCACTTCCCCTGGCTTCCATGATGACTGTTCTGAATTGTAGGATACAGCACTGGGATCAGGAACTGCTAGTGACTGCTCGCTATACCCTCCAGGAGCACACACCATCTGTGCACATGTGCACACAAAACACACCACACACACACACACACACACACACACACACACACACACACACTACAACAAATGTGTGTGTGCCCTCAGGGCTATGGCTTCAGCCACTCAAGTTCTCTTCTGACTAGATGAGAAGGCTTCAGATGCCTTTTTGTGTCCATCAAAGCATTGAGAAGGATAAGGGGGGGAGTCAAAGTTTAAGACCTTTGACAAAGGTCTTAAAACTTCTCACACCCCGTCTTTAGGAAATGAAAAAAAAAATGTTGGAGCAGAGCAAGGGAAACACAGCGAGTTCAGCTCACTCGGGGCCAGTGGCCTTTGAGCCCCTCACTCACTGCCATTCGTGCCTCTGAGAACAGCTACCAAGGCTAAGCCTTACTGTGGAAACCACAGGCTCCACTTGCTTGCTAGGTCCTCCGAATGAAAAGGACAGGCTCTGTGGCTCTTTTCTAATTTAGGGGCTATTATATTTTTTCCCTCTTTGTCACTAAACCATAAAAATAGAATGTCATTGAGGACCTGCTTCCATCCCACCACTTGAAAAGAGACTGGGGTGGGGGGGGTGGGGATGGGGCGGTAGGGGGTGGGGGGAGGAGGGGCACTTGCCTAAGCCTTAAGAATACATCAAGCTCTTGAGGAAGTAGATTGTGCCATGTTTGAAGATACAAAGATAACCCCGGTGCTGGGAACAGTCTTGAGGGAGGCGGAAGTTGAACAACACGAGGAAGGCAGAGCTTGCCCCTGGCTTCCTACAGGAAGCCCACGGCAGCTCCTGGCAGAACGAGATAAGAAAGCTCCCATGCGCTACGGCGTTATCAGCTTTGCCCTGTGTCTGCGTACTCCGAGCCCCTGTCCTTCCCTAATGAGCCCCAGGACCCCCCCCCAGCCCCCCGCTATTTGCATACAGCGTGTCAAGCACAATGAGGCGGAGGTATTTATAACCAACTAAAGGAAAATAATTCTGGGAGCAAGCGTGGGTCTGTGCCATCTCTGTCCGCTGCCCCGGGGTTGACCAGTTTCATTAGGATAAGAGACCAGCATAAATAAGTTAGAAGGTAGTCAATTGGGTACCGACATACGGAGCAGAGCCCTACATACAACATGTCAGTCTAGCTAACTCCAACTGGGACTGCACAAAGGTTCAAGGTCTGACATTCTTCTCCTGACACACAATGGGGACTGCTGCCCTCTCTGTGCAGATGACAGAGACCTCTGTTTCGGATTTGGTTTTGGGTGGAGCTTGCCCTGTGCTCTGTTGGATCCTGGCTCCTTTATAACCTGGGCCCTCCCAGGCTGGGCCCTCCAACAGCCACGCAAATCAAAGCTCCCATCCAGACAGCACCTCTGCAGGCAGAATCTTCGAATATCACACTTAACCCTTCCACGTTATAACACCCACAGATGCTCATCACATACCAAGAAATCACTGTGCTTGGCGGTGTGTGTGTGTGTGGGTGTGTGTGTGTGGGGGTGGGTGTGTGTGGGGTGTAGAGGTTCCTTCTAAAATTAAGATAATTTACTTATTATTGTTGCATGTTTGAGTTTGCACCAGTGCATAGGCGGCAGAGCTCACATGGAGGTGAGGAGCAACACTGCCCAAATCTGCCCTTTCCCTCATGTGGGTTCTGGGCTTGAACTCGTGGTGTTGGGCCTGCGTGGCAAGCGCCCTTATCTGCTGAGCCACTCTGCCAGCCCCTCAATGCTGCTTTGTGTATAACAAGAATGCCTCCACAGCTCCGCATCAATACCATTTCAATATTGGGGAGTTTTGTGGGGTTTTTTAAAAGCCTTTTTTTTTTTCTTCAGGTTTTGGGAAATATCGTTCATCTTAGTGTATGCGATTTCCTCTTATATACGAACAACACGAGGCTCGTATGTATATAAGCTCTCTGAGTGGACAGATTCTACGTTTCCTGAAGGCGAGCCCATGCCCTGTGGACCCTAACGCACACAAGCATGATGTGCAGTTGTGCACTCTGGAGCACCCCCTGCTCTTCCTTTTGTGCTGGCTGGGAACAGCGTTGATTTTCAGGTTTCCTCTGTGCCTCCTGTCTGCTCTTCCCATCCAAAACTTGCATCTGTTCTTTAGCTACCAGTGACACAGCCTTGTCTTCTGAGAAGATTCAGAAGTTCAGGCTCAGAACTGAGTGAAGCTGCGCACCTGCATCTCTTTAAACATGACTTGAGTACTTTAAGGAACTGAGCTGAGTACCCTTAGGGTAGGGATAGAGGGGACAGTGCTGAGCTGAGTACTCCAACACCTACTGAATGCTTACAGGAAGCCTAAATCATTGCCCAAGTGTATTAAATGTATATTTAAAACTTAACCAAGAAAGGAAAAAAAAAAGACTCTAGAAAGCTCTATAACGATCCCAAACCAAATATTCTCCGTTTCTTTGACTCTGTTCTGGCTACTGTGAACTCTGAGGATGAACTGTGCTGATGTGTTTATAGTGAGAGTTCATTGCTGGCACTAACCAAGATGAGACGTAGACAACACGGACTCATTTCAAGGGAGGACACAAAAAGGGACGAGACTACAGAAAACACGGACTCATTTCAAGGGAGGACCTAAAAAGGGGCGCGACGGTAGAGAACACGGACTCATTTCAAGGGAGGACACAAAAGGGTAGCGAAATCGAAGCTGCAAAATGTCTTTCAAGCAAAACAAAACAGAAACCAGGAAGGAGGAGAAAAACTGCTTGGAGGTCGTCTAGAAACCACACCCAGAGCCAGGCTGGTTGAGGTCCCATTATAGCCCCCATCCTGTGTAAACATCTCACTGCTACTGTGGGTGTTGTGTCAAAACACTGGTGATAGCGCGTCAGGAGCAACAGATTGATAAACTCTGCCAACACTCTTCCCTCCTCTCACGTTCTCTTAAAACAAATGAAACGATCTGGAGAGGGGATTGCTGGCAGGAGAGGCTTGGCGTTGGAAGGCGTGTTTAGACAAAATGGTTCCCATTCCCTTTGCTCAGGAAGAGATCCCAGTCCTTCAGGGTGGTCACGGGGCCAGGCCAAGGGGACCCTGGAGGGCTGACTTTATTGAGAGACCTTGTGACGCCTTGGAGGCCATACTGAAAATTACTTCTTGTCTCAATGAGGGGGCGGGGTGGCGAGGAGAGTTTTGGAGACTGTAGGTAAGCTTTGGGTCAACTCCTCGGACAATGGTGGAGAGGATCCAGAGACCTGGGCCACCCTTGTAGATAAGACCTTTTCCATGAGTGCCTTGGCTTGCCAGGCTTCCTGCTCTGGAGGCCCCGGGGTCCATTCACACTCAGGCCTATCTTCCAGCCTCTGCCTCCCTTCTTCATGCTAACCTCTGTGCTTGGCCTATAGCATGAGCTCAGATAGCTCCCATCCCCCGCCTTCCCAGGAGGATCTCCCAGAGTCAGGGCTAGGATCAGGGCTCTTTAGCCCTACACCTGGGTGGACCCGGAGGCCAAAAGTGTTACACCCAGATAATAACATTTATTTTCTCCATTCATTTTTCTTCTTAGTGAAGAAGGGCTGTTTGGCCTGCTGCAGAAGGGTGACTTTTATAAAGAGATCTTTAAGGAAATGTTAGGAGTGGCTACCATAATATCCTTTAAGACACTCAGGAAGGACATGCAAGGGGGTGCGCCAATCGCTCAGTGAAGAACATGTCAGATTATCACTGTGTTTTGTTCCTGCAGAAAGGAAGCCAGCTTACTTGCTACACGGTAGGGCATGGGGTCATGGTTTAGCACAGGGGTGGGGGACCTGGGGGGATGGGTGGCAAGGGAGCGGCTTTTGGGCAGCAGATGCCTGACTATGAGAACCTGAGTATAGGAATGACGGTCACAGCAAGATTGTCAAGACCTTCCCGACCCTTTTGCTTTTGTGAATTATTTCAAACGTTTTGGTCTTCTGGTCACAGATGACAAAAAAAAATCACTTGTAACAAATTCTGCTTGGTGTCCTGTCATTGGACAACACTTAGAGATGTCTGAGTGACCAGCTCTGAGGTCTTCGCTGTGGCAGAAACACGGCTAAGGAGTACCATGCTGTGCCCAGAGAGCCTGGGAGAAGTCCTATTTCTCAGATCTTAGCCTGGTTTTATTCTCCCGGAGCGCTTAACTACTGCAACCGTTTAGTCCCACTGTTGTCTTGCTTTAGAGTACGTCACCTGAGCCACCCCTCGTTCTATGGCAATGGATGTTCTTAGCCTTGCAAATGGCAACAGACCCAACCCAAGCTAGCTACCGTGGCTGGCTCACTGGTTTTGCTATAGGTATTAAAAATAAAACAGAAAGGATTTAAACAATCCCGTTGCCATCAGCAAGTATCACAGTGCTAATTTGGGCTTAGCATTGTGCCTGGCACATGGGAAGCAGACAGGAAAAGTCACTTGTCATCTGATGCACTGAGAACTACACAGGAGCAGAGAGATTATCTTACTAATCATTGTGACCTTACTGTCGAGAGAGCCCACCTGGGCTCAGCTAGCTGCCAAGTGAGGAGACTGAGCCCAACAGAATGGCCGATTCGAATGTGGGCTTAAACTTATCGGGCGTCAAACTTCCATAGGTCACTGACCTCAAGTGTGCTGAGAAGACAGGCACTAGTGACCATCAGATGACCTCAAAACCCCACCTCTTAAACCAATCACTGCGCCACACCACCGGAGTCCGTCCACTCACAGTGACAAACACAAGTGATGACGGATCTGATGGGGAACTGGATAAAGTTGGCTTGGTGGTATCAAGGCCTGACAAAGGGATTTTCCTGGTCAGTCTCAAGGCAGACTGGGATGCTGACATGTCAAAGAGGCATCTTCTGGTCTAATGAAAAACAGAAGGTGGACCAATGGTGGTCTTCTCCACCTCCCACTCGTGGGCAGATGTCCTGGCTTAGAGTTACCGAGTACTACTTTAATTTAAATGACTTCTTTCTGTTTTCATGCACATTCCATTTCTATGTCTTTTGAATGAAGTGCATGGTTTGCATCCTGCTGCTACTGAAGGATGGCTTTGTCTATTAAAGAGACAGGTCAAATTCACGGAAAAATACCAGAATACACTGGAGAATGCGCCAGCAGACCACCAAGAGCTGTAAGCTACCGAAGGGTACACAGGATAGGAGTCTGATCACGGTGTGGCTGAAGAGGAACTGGATACAGTAGACACAGGCGGCTGCAACCCCGCTGGCCTCCCAAGTAACTGAGGCTGTATGCTACTTCTGGTCTTATTTTTTTGGAATACGTTGTCAGAGACCTGTGTCAGAGACAAACATGCTTCTTGGGAGAACATCTGTCAAACAGCGTGGGTGGTCAGTCCACACAGGGTCCTAGCATGTTTGACACATCCTCAGGGGACTGTGGTTTTTGGCAGTGGAGCCAACCCAGAGTCGCCTAAAGAAGATCTAGGCAATTTCCATCAGAGACGCTTAGCCTATGCCACGTGCACGCCACAGGCCTGAGCGTCTCATATACATCCCCACCTCTCCATGTCAGTGCTGACTCCATTGCATGAAGGAGGAAACCCAGTCTCTGGGGGGTCTAGAACCCCACAGCTGGGAGATGACAGCAGGAGGCAGAACCTGATCTTGTGCTTACATCCCTGTGCTGTAGGCCTTGTCATTCTAACACCTTGTACAACAACTGGCTTCTTTTTTTTTTGAGACAGGGTTTCTCTGTGTAGCCCTGGCTGACCTGGAACTCACTCTGTAGACCAGGCTGGCCTCCAACTTAGAAATCCGCCTGCCTCTGCCTCCCCAAGTGCTGGGATTAAAGGTGTGTGCCACCACCGCCCGGCCAACTGGCTCTTGTGATATTGCAATACGGGCTTCTTAAAATATACCAGCTTTTGATCAAAATTGCTCATGTGAAGGTCTGAGTGGTCACCATTTTAATTTTAGAGGGGTGGGGGAAAGAGGGAGGGGGAGGGGGAGACAGGGAGGCAGCAAGCACAGTGCTGGAAGTGGATGTGTGAACTGTTGTCAACCGCCCAATCCCTGCGCGGACGCTGCTCATTGGCACCCTTTTCTGACCCATGTGCCAGGGCTGTTAGCTAAAAAGGTCCTTGAACCCAAGGCCCACCCTGAGTCGGAAACTGGCGGTGGTAAAAAATCTCTGCCCACTAGAAATGCTGTGATAATTAAATAATGCCTGCATACCACACATGGGGAGTTTGCCACATCCGCTAGGCAAGTGCCTAATCACCGCTATCTATAAAGAACATCAAAATGGAATGCTAAAGCCCACCGTTTTCCTAGGGGCACTGGTGGGCGATTTAATTCGAAATCATCTCTACACACTTTGTTGTTCTGTTTGGCCAAGGACGTTGCCACACTCCCAAGGGCAGATCATAAAGAAGGCAGTGGCGGGTGAGCATTCGGCATTATGTCCAGGGATGCGGCTGGGACAAGGGACCATCAGTGGCCTCAGACAGAGGCCCATTCAATTTCACAGTCTTGGTGCTCAGACACGGAAGGCCCTTTGAGGGACTCAGTGCCTATGACACACGCTAGATATGAGCACTGGTAGGGAGTCTGTGAAAGGCCATCCGTAGGAATGAAGACCTTCCGGTCAACCCACAATAGGGGTTGAGGGGGGAGTGAGGGGGAATGATTGACAGCTCTACCCCCAAACTTTCAGGTTGTACTAAGGCTTGCTTTCCCTATAGTGCCTTTTATTTTCTTCCTGGAGCCAAAGCTGGCGAGCCAGACAAGTTGTCACTCCTCCACTCCTGTCCGTTTGTTTCCATCTGATATTCTAAGAGCCGCTCATTATGTTCAGGGCCCAGCTTTCTCTTCATGCGGCCCCTCCTCTGAACTGCAGACCTGGCCATCAGCCACCCACCAGTGGCTGACCCATTTTGGTCAGCTTCATGATAAACGCTGACTGTGGAAACAGGGACACGGCCTCTGTGTGTGTGTGTGTGTGTGTGTGTGTGTGTTGGAGGGGGGGCTGAGTACTTGCTGAGTCCCAACCCAGAGCATTCATGAGCGAATGAGGCTCTTCTGACAGAAATTAAACACCCCCCACACCCCATACAGCGAGAAAGCCATGGAGAGTCATGATCTCGAGGGCAATGCGTACAATGAGTGGGCTTACCAGCTCTTTGTCCCCCTGCCCACCTACCTCCAGGGTCATCTCACTCAGACCCACCACACAGGCCCCCTGGTCTGCTGCCCTGCAGAGCTGAGTCCCAAACAACCTGCTGATGTTCCGCCATCCTCAGCCTGCAGCACCAACCTGTTTAGCCCTTTCTTTTTAGTC
This sequence comes from Apodemus sylvaticus, assembly GCF_947179515.1. Lineage (NCBI taxonomy): Eukaryota > Metazoa > Chordata > Mammalia > Rodentia > Muridae > Apodemus > Apodemus sylvaticus. Next base: position 17,519,804 of record NC_067493.1, on the reverse strand, counting down.
TATGATCTGAGAAACCGACCCTGAGCTTTAAGGCTCATTCTGGTAGAACAAGAGAAACTACAACTCCCATAGACAATGGCTATGCGAAGGAGAGAAAACACGTACAAAGAGATAAGCAGAGGGACACACCCATCAAACCGCCAAGGTCTAGACAACTCAGTAGACCTTTGGCTTGAAGGACCAGCTTTAGGGAATGTGAGAAGGTGAGGGCTAAGGGTAGGTGTTGCATTATGGGTACCTCTTGGGCTACAGTCTACTTTCTTTCCGTCTTCTCCATTTACTAGGTTATGTTTTGTGCCAACAGGGGGGCCCTGCGCTGTAATGAAAACTGCCCACGGAAGTGCATGTTTCAACAAACAACTCTACCAGGTCAATGGTTAGAGATCTAAAACATTCTCATCCGAGCACAGATATAGGGTCCAGCCTGTTTACTCACTAGCTGAGGATCTTGGGTCAGATCATCACTCTCTAGATTCACAATAAAAATGTTCGCCCCACATTTAAAAGTCTCTCCATGTGACCAAAGATATCCCAAGAGCCTCTGCCCATCTTCTTGAGGCATGTTCTTACACCATGCATGCCACTCACTACCTTTTGCTGCTGTGAATTCTGGGAAACAATACCAAACCCTGCTGAGAAGACCCTAATAAAACCAGTGCAGACTTCCCAGGACGCGGTGTTTTGGCTTAATCTAAAACACACAATGAAATGTTTGATAGCAATTGAAGGAGACAAGTTAATTCATTAGAAACAATCACTTGTTGGGTTCACTGCGGTAGGATGAAGGGTGGGCAAAGAGAGAAATTTCATAAAGTTCAGGCAAGGGGAGAGGGGGCATTGGTCTGGAAGATGAAGCAGTGCTTCTGTTCTCAGGACTGTGTATGAAATATTAATAAGGCCCGTTGTCTGGACCCTGGAGCTGGGCAGTATGTGGGGGTGCTTCCTCATCTCACAATTATCTTCGAGAACGCAAGAAGTGTCTCATTAGTCAATGAACAGTCACTCTTGGCTCCTGATAAAAGTCTCTTGTATCAGACGGCCGGCTTTACTTGGCTGAGTCTGCTCTCAAATGTCCTGCTCAAGTGGCCTGGACAAGCAGTCTTCTTAAATCCTCATTTGGACTCTAGGTTTTGTTTGTGGCCAATTAAAATTCCCTACAGGCTGTCTTATTGGAGCCCTTGGACTCAGACACCCTCTGCAAAGACTGGATGTCAGAGCCTTGGGTGAAAAGTCTCAGATTATTTAAGAATAGTGGGGTAGATATTAAAACAGGAGGAAAGTGATCATATTTATACAGATACAGCCTTCTTAGATGGCCACTACCCTCAGACATCTGACCCTCATTTTGCCTCCAATACATGTGGACTCTTTCAATTTAATTATGAAAAGTCTCTTGAGGAAAGAGAGGAGAACACAGGGCCTAAGATGGCGACAGGGTAAAAACAAACACACGTTCTTGCCAGCCGTCGGTTCGGTTGGGTCCTTGAGGACATTTCTAATGAACTACCAGCAACAATTGTCTTGTGTCCTGTCATTCTGCATACCCCACTGGTGCCCAAACTGTGATTCTCCGGAATGAGCTATCCCTGACACATCCCTAATGATTCTGGCCAGCATTTCTTGCAGATTTGCAAGTATAAACAATAGAGGAATGCAATTAGGATGGCCCCTCTCTGAGGCCCATCTTTCCCTGATTTTGTAGGCCACCCTTCCTCCCACAGGAGGCAAAGGGTAAATGACACTTAGTCCCGAATCGGTGAGCTTTCGCTATATGTGCACACCCGAGCCCTTCTATTGGGTGTTGCAGAGATGGGATGTCAAAGTGTCATTGAGAGGCAGGGAATAGTGTTTCCTATTTGTCTTCTAACAGATGTAACTAGGTTAGACTCCATATGTGACCTACTTAAGGGGTTTAGAAACAGCAGGTTTAGGGTCCATCATGGATCTATTGAGTTTTTCTTAGACCACTGACCAATTTAGCCAAGAAAGCCATAAAGATGATTTAGTCTTCTACAAATTGAGACTTGGTGTTATCTTTTCCATCTTAAGGGGGCTATGGGAAAAAATCAAAATGAGGCATGGGAAATTCCAGTAGCTATGACATATTTGTGTGATGAGATGGCTGACATCATACATTTGGGTTGGCCATTGATGATGTGCAAAATCAATGTATGGGATACAGGTAATATTAATGTGATTCCTAAAACATTTCAATTACCATCACTGTTTTGGTTTTTGGCTTTTTTTGGTTTTGTTTTGTCTTGTTTTGCTTTTTGTTTTAGACAGAATTTTTATTATATAGGCCTGGCTGGGCTGGAATTTACTATGTAGACTAGGCTGGCTTCAAACTCACAGTGATCTGTCTGCCTCTGCCTCCCACGTGCTGGCATTACAGGTGTGCACCACCATGGCCAGCACAGTGGATTCTTAAAACTAACAGTTTCGCAAAGAAGTCCATGCTGTTTAACACTTTCTACATTAGAGAGTAACAGTGTGCTCTGTGACCGTATCTGTTATAAAATTGATGTCATTTATTATGCCGAATTTAAAACTGGGACCATGGTTGCTTTCTTATTGCTCTGATAAAATACTGACCAAAAGCAACCTGGGGCCAGGAGAAGGGTTTATTTGGCTTTCAAGTTATGAACCATCACCCAGGGAAGCCACGGGCAGGAACAGAAGCAGGGACAGTGGAGGAATGCTGCTACTTGCTTGCTTGTTTGCCCACCTTTGTCATAGAACCAGGCCCACTGGACTAGAGATGGCACTGCCCAGGGAGGGAATGGGTCTTCCGTGTCATTTGGCAGTGAAGAAAGTGCCCCACATTTATGCCCCAAAGCCAACCTGATGGAGGCAACTGCTCAGCTGAGAGCACCCCCTCACCCCCCCACCCCCGTCCTAGGTGTGCTTAGTTGTGCTTTTGTGACAATTTGCCAAAAGCTATGGCAGATGATGAGAGAGAATGAAAGAGACTTGGGCCTATCGTAAAGCCCCAGACACACATTAAAAGCAATCTTGAGCTGTTTTTTTTTTTTTTTTTAAAACACACCAAAACCACACCATGTTGCTCTAGCTACTGGTGGGGGAGATGACCTAAGCTAGCAGAAAGCATTGGAGGATTAGAAGAATGGGAGCTCAAACATCCATTATTCAGACACCGAAAGATGTCGCTGGCACTAAAACAGACAAGGAAGAGCGGCCTCTGAACGTCACAGCTGATGACTGGGAGCACAGGGAGATGCTGCCTAAAGCCCTCTCAGCATCCTCTCTTGGGAACTCCATATCTCCAGGAGGATTCCTTGTTGCCAGCCCTGTGCTGTCACTTGCCACTGTAGAGACCAGCCTTTTTGCCCTATACAGCTTTCTTTAAACCTTCCTTCACATGTGAGTGTATTAAAGCTCACCAGGGACTTGCCAGTAAGAGTAGTGCCCGTGGCTGCAGAGATGGCTCAGTGATGAAAAACACTGGCTGCTGTTGCAGAGGACCTGGGTTTGATTCCCAGCACCCACATAATAGCTCATAACCAGATGTTAACTCCAGTTCCAGGAGGACCTGACGCCCTCTTCTGGACTCCACAAGTACTGCACACACATGGTACACATAAAGAGAAGCAGATAAACACTCATACACATAATTTTTTTTTTTAAATCTTTAAATATAAGTAAAAGAGTACCATTAGGCCCAAGAGGCTTACTCCTATTTTATTCTTTAAAATCAAGGGACAAGTGAATTCAATTGAGTTTGGGCTTTAGGAGAAGCAGCTGGTTCATCAGCCTGCTCTGTCCTGCCCAAGCCTTGTCCTCCTTACAGGGCTGGGCAGAACTACTTCCTGCCAGGGAGGGAAAGGATGGGCAGGGTGGTCAGTGCCTGGGGAGTCACATCACACTTTCCACTCACCTCTCTGCTCTTCCTTTTATTTTCATTTTACTTCCTAGTTCCTTAATTTATTCTTCTTCCTCTGACCCACTCATATCAGCTCAGACTCACCAGACTTCTATTTTTAAAGCAAAGCAAAATTGCATTTGGCTTCCCACCATCCCTATTCACTTTTCAGAAATGGTCACTAACATTTCTCATGTTGTGAAATTAGTTCTTGTAGAGGCAAAAACATTTCCCTCGATGTTCCCTAGGAGGGTATGGGTCTCTTGAGAAATGTGGTCCTCCAGATGCTAATAAGAGCCCAGTCTCAAATTTCTCTGTCACCGTGGGCTTTCCCCAGACATATAACCTCTGCCTGTGGAGTGTGTTTAATCGTCTTTGTGTGTGTTAACAGATGATGTGTGGAGGGTAGCCAACGTTCACTATTCCTGCAGAAGCTTCCTAGGGTAATGCTAAGCCACCACAATAGGGGGTCAGCAAATAACGGGATGTCTCCATTGATGGTTAAGAATAAAGAAAAATAGTCCCCAAACCCCTCTCTATTACAGTCACCAGAAACTCTTTCCTTCTCTGAACACAAATATGTAGGGCAGGGAAACGGGCGATCTTCAGTTATTTCTGCTTGCTCGTTAGTTATACAAATTTATATAATACCCTCACTTTATTCTTAGTGTTGTTTTAAAAACTGATCCACAAAACCCATAAACTACCCACGTAATGTGGAGCTGTGATACTTCCATACTCATGCACATTGTAGCATGTTTAAATCAGGTTAAACATAGCTGTCTCTTTGAACACTTATCATCTATTTGTGACAATAACACTGAGAATCCTTTCATAGATCTTCTTGCGTTATAGAACATATAATTGTTATTTATAGCTGTCCTACTGTGTAATAGGCTACCAGGAAATCTTACAAATGCTTTACAAGACTGAATCACAGTGAAAGCAAGAACCACAGTATTACTCAGTTAAAACAAAGTTCATTTGCATAAACTATTTTACTACATATTTTTAACTAAGAAATTTTAGGTTCATTGGAGTTCTGGAATTTTTTTTTAAGATTTATTTATTATAAGTAAGCACACTGTAGCTATCTTCAGACACATCAGAAAGGGCATCAGATCTCATTACGGATGGTTTTGAGCCACCATGTGGTTACCGGGATTTGAACTCAGGACCTTTGGAAGAGCAGTCAGTGCTCTTAACTGCTGAGCCATCTCTCCAGCCCAGGAGTTCTGAAATTTTAAAATACTTGTCAGATTCTAGGAAATGCTAAAATTCGAGTGATCTGAATCTCTCTCTCTCTCTCTCTCTCTCTCTCTCTCTCTCTCTCTCTCTCTCTTATTAACTTGGCTGTATTAAGTGGCTGGTCATGGAAATACAATTAATAATGTTGGGACACCAAAAGAAACTAGTGCTTGAGCTTTGATCATTTGCCTTTGAATTAGAGTCGCAGATTTAAGCACTAATAATTATTCTGCATAATGTTCGAAGAGACATCTATGTTTAACTAATAACTATTACCTATATGTATAATCATTCTGAAATGCTAGTTATATTTATAATTGGAGATCATGTATAGATACTACCATGCAAATATGTACATCAAGAATAACCATAGCAGACACATCTTGATTCATGTCACCAAGGAAAGTGCCTATCTCACATGTCTATCTTGTCAATTGTTCAATGACGTTAAAAATAAATAGTAAAATGATTTTAACAGAATAATTCAAATAGTCAACAAAGATTTAAGGCAGTACTTCTGAGTCTTGCAATGTTTTTCCTCAAAGGAGGAAGACATCTTTTCCAGGATTTCCTGACTATCCTCCACAGAATGGGAGAAAGGTTGCACACCACAGAGATCAAAAGGAGCCACCTGGGCCCCCTCGTTTTATCTCACAAGCCTCATTTAACCCCCAAATCATAATGCAGTGTCCTGCTCTCATGACTGAATGTTTTTCTAACATAGTTGCTCTTAAGATTCAGTTAAGAGCAACACTGACACTTTAGGTTTGATGTTCTTAAAACAAAAATTTAAGTATATGCATAAAAATGTAACTCTTGAACTTTGATCCTAACTGACCAGTTTTTCACCTATTCACTACAAATACCAATATTTGAGACAGCTCCACTAAGCATGGACTCTTGACTAAAGCTAGCCAAATGATACAAAATCACAGTGGTTCATTCTCTTGTATTCTCAATGAAATGTTCATGAGTCCTAAATATTTTGCAACTTCTATTTCTATTCTTAGCAAATGACTCTCAAATGAAAAATCAGACTTATGTGGAAATAGCTGCTTCTCATGAATCGCATCACTCACCAGTAACTTTCCACTATCATTACACCGTGTCCTAAACAAGGGATTAGGACAGAGATGGAGGATCTCAATTATGGCAAGATTCTGCAAAACCAAATAGCCATCACAGAATCGTCCTGGGCTTGCTTTTTTAATCAAGCCAGTTTGGGAGTTTGTTTCCTTTAGTTTAATAGCAATCGTCTCTAACATTCTCCAGGCAGAGTTAAAAGCAACACAGAGGCAAGATGGGTATGATACCTCCACTACTTTCAATGTTTCAGTCTCCCTCCCGGTTGTAGGGAGGAATAGGATGGTCTCTTGGCCATCCTATTCCTGTTTTTCTGATTCCCTCCCATGAATTATCACAGGTATCATCTCTCTAGACTAAACAACCAGAGGCAAAACAAACAAGGATCAGTCGTGGGCAGGATGCAAGGAAAATGCCGGTGGTTGACAGAGGGTAGGGCTGCGTTCATCATTCATCGTACAAGCTTATACGGACAGAGCATTGGCTAGATGATTGCAGTTGCCTAAGGAAGACACAGACCTGGGCACGTGGGCCAACATAATGAGGATGGTGCGTGCCAGCTGCCGCCATTACTGTGGAGGGAGAAGTAAGCTGGAACGAGGCAGTCCAGAGGGTTCACAGGGAAGGTAATGTTAAGAGCTGAGCCTTGGGGTTTGATAAAAAAAAAACCTACGTCTTATGAGACAGACAATGGGTGGGAGCACAATCCAGATGGAAAAGCACGAGCCGAGCCCAAAATAGGAAACGGTAGCCATGTGTTAGGAAGACCTTGGATTCCAGCCAACGACGAGAAAAGGAAGAGTGGAAGGACCAGGGTGACTGATGGAGGCGAAGAGCTCTTGGCAGGGCTACTCAACTGGGAAAAATGCAGGCAAATTCTGAGTCACATAACAGCTCCTCGGTCCTGGGAACCCACGGTCTGTCCCATGTTCCTGTGATCCCATAAGCCAAGGGTAGGGGGTCATCAATGAGAAGGAATAGCTACTGCCCGCTGGCTCGAACGCAGGCTAAGCCTTGGCCCCCCAATTCAATATACATCTGGCAAATTCCAGCTGTGCTCATTAAAGAATCTAGTCAGTCTTGGAAAATTACTCAAGACGTTAGCTGTCCCTACCTTTCTTTGGAGTGATTGAGGTGACAGGGGTGCCAGAGCCACTTGATGGTAGGCCGCGGGATGCCGTACACGGTGCAAGTGAGGACTTGTCTGCTGCCCAGTGGGTAAAGAGGTGGGCTCGGAAGGGACGACACGGACTTTTCGTAGATCTGAGGTTTCACTAGAGAGGAAGAGAAGCAGATTGAAGTCAAGGGCAAACCTAAGGACTTCCTCCTGGAGCCAGCCCTCAGGAGAGACCAGTCACCCTGGTGTTGGATGCCAGGGATAGGGAAGCAATACCACCAAAATGTTCATATTTCATAGAAAGATGCCTATTTGATTCCATAGTATGAATACCAAATTGGTGACACATAAAAGCCACCTTACATACAAAAGATAAGAATACATGAATAGTTGGGTCGAGGTAGCACATGCTTTTAATTCCAGCATTCGGGAGGCAGAGGCAGGAGGATCTCTGAGTTCAAGGATAGCCTGGTCTACAAAGCTAGATCAAGGACAGATAGGGCTATACAGAAACACACTCACACACACACACACACACACACACACACACACACACACACAGAGAGAGAGAGAGAGAGAGAGAGAGAGAGAGAGAGAGAGAAATTGTGAAGTAGTTATGACGGGGACAGAGTGGTGGATTCTTTTTTTGCTTTTGTTTTTCTGTGTGTGTGCTAGGGATGGAACCGGGCTCTTTCAGGGCAAGTACTCTACTATTGAACTTCACCCAAACCAGTAGAAGTGGTTTAAGAATATGAAAGTTTACACGGGGCTGGAGAGATGGCTCAGCAGTTAAGAGCACTGGCTACTCTTGCAAGAGGACCTGGGTTCAATTCCCAGGCTGGCTCATAGCCATTTGCACCTCCAGTTCCAGGGGGAGTTGACATCCTTTTCTGACCTGCTCAGATACTAGGCATGCATGTGTGCACGCACATATATACATAAACCACACAGGCAAAACACTCAGATACTAAAAGAAACTCAATAATCATTAAAAAAAAAAAAGAAAAGAAAGAAAAGAAATTTGTTCTCTTTGATAGTTTATACTGACTTTTGAACCAGAAAATGTTCCTTGCCCTAGGCTCCAGATCTCACATGAACATTAAACTTACCATTGACAATAAGAGTGGCAGTGAGGTTTTTAAATATCTTTGACTGCTTTATGGCCAGCAAGATGGTATAGTCCCCCGAGTCCTCGGTGGTTACATCTTTGATAATTAGCGAGTAGCCATGCACCGAATAGCGAGCGGACTTCAACGTTGCCGGTGAGCCATCTTTTAACCTGTGGTTAACAGCATGATGTGTTAGTCACGTCATTCGCTGCGTGACGTCACTTGGACGGCATGTGCCGTTTCTGTTTACAACCTCAAGTGGATTAGTTTCGAGTCTTTGGGTATCAACTGTTGGGTAAAGGCAGGGGAGAGGTTTAGACCTGGTAACATTTCATCTTTATTCACAAATAAGATGAGTTAAGTTAAATGAAGAAAAGAAAGTGGCTGCTTAATGTCCCCTTAGGGGGTGCTGCTGACCACTGGGACATAAGAACTGACTCAGAGGTTCCGGTCTGACTTAGTCCACCATGCTATTTGTCAAGTGTTCCCCTTAAGGCTCCATGAGAACTCAGCTGGGCGTGGTGGACACGCCTTTAATCCTAGCTCCAGGGAGGCAGAGAAGGCAGGTGGAGTTCAAGGCCAGCCTGGTCTACAGAGCAAGTTAAAGGACAGCCAGGGCTACACGGAGAAACAGCGTCTCAGGAAAACAAAAAAACAAAACATTAAGTTCAAGTGTGAGAACCCTTGTGAGTCCCCGATCGACTAGATCTGATAAAAATAAAATAGAGGCTCCTATTGTGGGCTCATGTGGAGCTCTCAGTCATTACACAAATGACCACACCAATTGTCCATAGAGAAACCACAGCGGGGAACAATCACAGGCACCAAGCAGCAGGAATTTAAAAATGTTTTGAATGTAAAATCAATGCCTTGATGTCCTCTGTTTAGGAGTCAGGTGGCTTGGCCCCGCCCTATCTGCATGCTCCTAAAGTTCTCAGGAGCCCTTTGAACTCAGATAGTCTGTGACTTCATTTTACATTTTATTATTTTTGTAATGTCTATTTCTATTTTATTTATTTGTTTATTTACTTCTAGTTATTTGTTGGGGATTTTCAATGCAAGGTTTCTTTGTATAGCCCCTGCTGTCCTGGAACTCACTCTGTAGACCAGGCTGACCTCAAACTCACAGATCCATCTGCCTGTCCTCTGAAGTGCTGGGATTAAAGGCATCTGCCACCACTGCCTATGCGTGTCTGCTTGTGTGTGTGTGTGTGTGTATACACACACACACATATATATATGCAGAAGAGGGTGTAGGGTCCCTTAAAACTGAGTTACAATTAGTTGTGGAGCTCCACGTGGTGCTGGGAAATGAATCCAGGCCCCCTGCAAGAATAACCAGTTATCGTAACTGCTGAGCCATCTCTCTAGTCCCTGATTTAAATGTGCAGTCCTTTCAATAGGCCCTTTCACTTGTAGTGAGTGTTCCCTGCTGTAGAAAGAGGCATAAATAGTTCTTAGTCGGGCCTGTAGACCTGGGGACACCCTCTATGGCACTTCCAAGGCAGTCAACATAGCTATGCAATGTTTTAATGATTACAAAGTATCATTTTAGTATTGTTCAATTATATCCTATCAACAAGACAGCATTTCAAAAGTGGATATTTTATTATATTTGTTCCTTTCTAGGTAATTGCTAAGGAAATCATCGTGAATAGACAAAGGGTATGTTCAGATATGAAAGAGTGAGGGTGCTTTATCTGGTCATAAAATTATTATGAATTGTTCTATTAAATTTAACACTTTTCCACTTCTTAAATTATATTTTATATGTGTAGCAAGACAATTATGAAGTCCTAATAGCTTCTTAGAGATTATGAAAAAATATCCATTAATCTCCCACTACAGTGCTATGAAGGTATAGTATATAGTTGCAATTTGTTCTTTAATTCCATAGTAAATATTTGAGTTTGCTACAAACACTGAAGGGTTAGGGGCCAGACAAGCTCTGGGGAGGATTTTCCAAAATGGCGGAGCTTCTATGTTGCATGGATTGTTTTCCTAATCAACCATGAGTAGTTAAACCTTTTGTTTAAAATGGACTGGCTTAAGCCAAAGATAATGGCATTAAAAAGTAATTTAACAAAATGACTGCAGATTCTAAACAGATTACATTGTTTCACAGTGGTGTCAGACTAATCTGACTTTTGAAAGAAAAAAAAATTGTGTAAGGCACTTGTGAATATACAAAGCTGCAAGCCAAAGAAAATCATAATTAATTCAAGTAGGTCCGCTTGTCCACACCTACCAATGAACAAGTCCTGCCACTATTAATGCTTGTTGGAACTGTAAAACAAACCTGGGACTTACACTGCGGCCTCACAGAAAGGCATTATTTTTAGCATTCTCCTGACAAGGGCCCACTTCTTCGGGGTTAATAGAGCATGCTACACATTCAAGATGCCTCTGAGTGACTGCCCAACACATCTCATTCAGAGAGCGTTGATATCACAGGAAGGTTTCGAGAAGCAGAAATTTACTGTGTGTGAGTGCACAAGCCTGTCAACTCTTGTTTTACCCCTGGGCACTGGTTCCAGGTCCATCCAGCCCTCCCCAGTGCCACAACCCAGAAACCAACGGGGTATACGACTCTGCACAGTTGCTTCAGGCAACTTCTCTTAGTGTCTCTTTCAAGAGTGTTAGTAGCTCAACTCCATCCTCTTCCCTGCTTATAAAAAGTGTCTTAACTGACACGGAAAGGAGTGCAGTCCTACCATACGATTTCTGGCGAGGGGAAAGCTTTGACTTTCATGGAGAGCCGATAGGACCGCCTTCCTGCTGTGGTTTCTTGCACCTGCTGCTTCCGATGCTTCACGCTGATAAATCCTTTTTCTTTGAAAGAAGAAATGACAGTGTATGAGGGAAGAACTCGTTCATTTAGGTAGACGGAAGCTCCCTCCCTCACATGCATGCAATCAACCAATGAGAATTGATAAGCCTGTCAAAGAATCCAAGTGTTGATCAACAGATGATGCCTTCAGGTCAAGGGCAAGCAAGTCCTAGAGACAGAAAGCGGTCACCTGCCAACCGGGAGCATCAAACTAAATCTGTCACACTAATAAGGGAGTATTTCTAAAATCCACCCGGCTAACCCTTTCTTCCTAAGGAAGCCGGAGAAAGGCTCTGGACTGGAAAATCAAGCCGTGAGAATTAACAGATAGCTCCTGTCTTTCACTTGTCCTTACAGAATTTACAACTTAGAATCCCAATCCCACAACTGTTTGGGGATTCCATGATCATTAAACTGGGGGTAGAGGAGCATTAATTCCAAGTAATTTATCATATTTTTCTACATCAACTTCATGGGAGACTCAGGGAAATCTCCCCCAGACAACGTGATAAAGAATGTGACCAACACATTCTACTTTGTTTACATGGGACAGTAAGTGAGACGCTCATGACCCGCTTACAATCTGTGCGACCAGCTGAACGAAACTTCTAAAATCAAAAGTCTCCAAATCAAAAGCAGTATTTTTTTTTTAAAAGCTAGCACTAATCCTTCATACAATGTATCTTGATCATAATCATCTCCCTTACTCCTCAGGTTAATTCCTTTAAGGTCTGCCCCCATCTTCAGCCCACTCCCTAATTTCATACCCTCTCTTTTATTTCATAACCCATTAACTTCAGTTAGTGTTGTCCATAATCTTATGGGTCTGGGACCACCTACTGGAGCATAGTTGACCTATCGGGGCCACAGCATTAAAGAAAACTGACTATCCTTCCCCCAGAGCCATAGCGTCTCAGCTAGCGGCCTGGGCTTGTGACTCCCTTTCTATCCATGCAGGACTGCTGGCTGGCTCAGTCTTGTGCATTTCTTGTGCAGGTGGTCATAGCCGCCATGAATTCATGAGTGCAGCAGCCCCGTCACATCCAGCAGACACTGCTTAGCTCTGGTCCTCCTCATTCTTAGGTTCTTACAATCTTCCCACCCACCCTTCCCAGAAGCATTCAAGGTAGAGTACCGGATGTGCTTAGTTTGCCTTCCGGGGCTCAAGAGAAAGCAGTGTTCATTCGTAGTTGTATGACTCTTGGCCACATGGGCTCCCAACTCTTACTGCACACAGTGCTCAGAAAGCACAGTGCTTAGGCCAGCAGGCCTCACTTCTGCAGCTTACCGTACACATGCACGGAGGTGTTGAAAGACCGGAATGACGACCCGCTCTTCACACGACAAGTGTAGAGCCCCTTGTCTTTGCGCTCCACGTTGTTGATCTTAAGAACACTGTGGAACACATTGCTGTGGGGGTGGCTCTGGTCAATCCGCTGCCTTATAGATGCTCTCTTGGCTGCCTATGAGGAGAATGCACAGTGAATGCAGAAGTCAGCAGTGCCCCTGCTTAAAGTCATAGCAGTTTAGCATTCCTCAAATCAGGATTGCTTTAAAGATTTACTTATTTTTTTTATGTATATGAGTACACTGCAGCTGTCTTCAGACACACCAGAAGAGGACATCGGATCCCATTATAGATGGTTGTGAGCTACCACGTGGTTGCTGGGAATTGAACTCAGGGCCTCTGGAAGAGCAGTCAGTGCTCTTAACTGCTGAGCCATCTCTCCAGCCTCTCAAATCAGTATTTTGACAGTTTTCCTTCCTTCCTTCCTTCCTTCCTTCCTTCCTTCCTTCCCTCCTTCCTTCCTTCCTTCCTTCCTTCCTTCCTTCCTTCCTTCCTTCCTTCCTTCCTTCCGTTTAGGCACATCAGGTCCACCGCAAGCACGTCATTTGGAAATTATGCTTCTGTCTAGATATGCATCAAACACGAAGCGTGCTAGGCTCTCTGGATCAGCATGCTAACTCTTTAGGTGGCTGTCACATATACATTATATCAGCTGCTTTTTGTGAGCACCTGGAGAGACTGGGGAGGTTTTTGTTCTGTTATCAATGAGGAAATAGAAGTGACAGAGAACTGGCCACAGTACACAAGGAACTTGGGTCTCTTGTGTATGCATACAGTGATTTCTCCCTAGGACAGGTTCTCTTCTCTTAATAGCATCCTGTCCCCTCACACTCAGTGGTGGTGTTTCTCTGAACAAATGTAAATTCTCTTTCCTACTGATGAGAAGGAAAATTCAAGTCACGGCGTCAGCCAACCTGTCTTCATTATTTCACATCTTGAGCAATGATCATCAGTTTCTGCTAAATCCTGGCAAGTGAGTGTGGGATTACACACCCAGGGGTAGTTTCAGCCCATCACCTGCAGGGTCCTGCCCCTCATCTCAGGGAAAGAGCATGTTCGGCTGTCTGATTGGCTACAGTGGCCTGCTCCCTGTTCTGAGAAGATGTGGTGCCATCTCCTGCAATTGTTCCTCGTATAACACATAGCACGTCATTTCCTCCTCTTAAGTCCTTCCCTGGGGAGGGTCGTGGGAAAAGACATGGAAGCCGTCCAGACAAACCTGAGGGTCTTGAACCTAGTTCCCTTTGCCATGCATAATCAACTTTCACCCACCGAGCTTTTAATTCCCTATTGGCAGAGACATGTGTTTAGGCTATCTGCATCGTTCTCAGCAATAACAAAAGACACAGCTGTCAGTCACTGCTGTGAGAAGTCAGAATCGGTCCCCAGTGTAACAGGCGCAGGGGACCTGCGCCTCCGTCCGGGGTGTGACTTCCCCCTCTGAAGGGTTTTCTTCCCAAGTGTGTTATTGGAATGGCTTGCACTTTGGGAAACAACTCATCCGGGTCTCTACGAGTGCCTTGTCCACTTCTGAAGCCACTAGCTGTACGCGGCTGTGTAATACAATGAATGAAGTTGAAGAATCCCTCCCTGTACCTAGCTACATTTCAAGCGTCCATCTGCCGCCGTGGTTAACAGATACACTTGATTGAACAAGACAGGCATGGAATATTCCTATCACAGAAAATTCCATTGGACAGCACCATTTTAGCAGGTTATTGGCGCTTGGTAGGCATAGTACTGATACTGTGTTTAAATTTGTAGAGGGAAATGGTCAAAATATAGTACCGCCCCCGCAGGCCTCTGTCCAAGGCCCAGTGGGTCTCTCTCTCTCCTGCCCAGCTCCCAGTCCTTCCGAGTATCCGGCAAAGCATGACTCTTAAACTTGAGTAGTTAACCAAATAAATATATTTATGTATATGAAACTCCCAATAACATAATGCCAAATTACAATGATAAAGTTTTGTCCCAATATTTCTAACCTCTCAGCAGACCAGAAACATATCTGGTGCCATCAGGATCTGAGTCTCCTCCTTGCTCCGTCCTACAGTTCCCAGGCTCCCTCTCTCTCCGCCCCGCCTTCCCTTAGCTCCGCCTCCTCCTCTCTCCCCTCCAATCACTGCCTCTCGCTGCCTCAATGTGAATGAATGGGAACTATCTCTCATCATAAATTGTTATTAATTCTTTCATTTCCTGTGTATGGGTATTTTGTCTGTATGTCTGTCTGTACACCGTGCAAACGTCTGCCGCCTGAAGCAGCAAGAAGAGGGCATCAGGTTTCCTAGGAGCACTGATGACCGTGAGACACCAAGTGCATGCTGGGAATTGAATCCAGGTCCTCTACGAGGGCAGCTGGTGCTCTTAACCACTGAGCCATCTTTCCAATCCCCAGTATCAATATTCTCTCTCTCTTTTAAAAAAGATTTATTTTATGTTTATGTGTATTTGGTGCCTCGTGTCATGGATCCACTGGATAGATTTACAGACAGGTAAAAGCTGTCCTGAGGGAGCTGGGAATTGAAATGAGGTCCTCAAGAGAGGCACTAACCGCTGGACAATCTCTTCAGCTCTGCCCCTACCCCCACCCCCCCATTTCAATATTCTTAATAGCAATAAGAACTGGGGAAAAATTCTCTTCCCTCTTGACATTTATTGAGAATATTTCATTTCTGCCGGAAGTTATTGCTTCATGTTAAAGCACTTTTATTTAAATGAAGGAACAGTAGTTCTAGAAGATAGAACTCCCATAAGGACCATATTACATCTTTTGTTGCAAAGTTTTACTATTTCCACAGCCAAAAAAAAAAAAAAAAAAAAAAAAAAAAAGTTGGTGAAAACAAGCTGGAGCTGAAGCATTAATCTTTTGTTTATTATTTAATCATAAATTAATTTTGATTGGCAGTCCGAATAGCATAACAAATGCCCGCACTTGGGATATGCTGCATAAATCACACTGGCACACGAGAAAGGAGAGTGGGTTTACTGCCCGGACGTCCCTTTCAGCTTATCACGGCTTTCCCATCTGTGTGCGTCAATAAATAACCCTAACTTGCAAGGATGTTTCACCTGAATAAGGAAACCGACTGCCTTCATTCTCAGTTTTATTTGAAGGATAAGAATTGCCCCTTTGACAACTAATAAATGCAGTGTTGGACGGCTGGGTTGAAGTATCTTTAGCAAACACACTGCAATCAGGTGCCGGACTGTCTGCCAGAACCTTCTATGAATGCACTGACAAAGACAATCTCTTGAAAAGTTGTTATGACAAAAGATAGTCCCTGCCTGGTATTCAGTGATAAATTCTCTCATCTTGAAATCGCAATGCACCGTCTCCAAATGCTCCCTCCTCTTTTCCAGACTCACCAGTGGAAACAGCAGCCCGTTACCTTTCAAAACAACCCCTTCCCCCCCCCGCCAGACATCAAAGCCAGGATCTGCACTATCGAATCCAGAGACGGGCAGGCCAGGGAGGCACCATTCAGACCTGACGCTTTCCTGTCCACCCGCACCGCCCTGCCTGGGAGCAGGATTTTCTAAGTTTTCCCACTTCAAAAACCCAGTGGGGTTTCACTTGCTCAAAGCAGCTGCAGATAGTGCCTAGGAGGAAGAACTAGAAAAGTCTCCACTCACTCTACCAGGGTAATTCCAGCTCATCTGCACCCTCGTATTGAGGTCCGTGGTGGCGGTGCAGTTGAGGACAAGAGTTTGACCGTGGAGCAATCTCACTGGGCTCGGTGGGCTTATTTGGACATCTAGGATTGTATTGGCTGCAAGCACAAGAGGGGAAAAAAATGTTACGAATGACAACGTCACAGGCCAGATTTCAGAGGACCTGGTGGCCACACTCTCCGGATAGCACTTACTCTGCCGATGGGTCAGATAGTTTGTCTGGTACAGGTGCCCGTTGACCGTGGCTTCACAGTTCAGCAGTCCTATCTCTTTGTACGTCGCGTTTGCTATTATAAAGCCTCTCCTACTGTCCCACGTTATTCTTTGCCCGTCAGGGGTAAGAATATCAAACGGAAACTGCAAAGAAGGAAGCAACACTTAGCGGAGTCCCGGTAGCACTGGGTCAACACAATACGAGAAAACGTGCTTTTCATTTACCGTGAAAACCAACAAACGGGTTTTCAAAACGCCAGCTTGCTCTCGCTACTTCTTTACTTTGCTTTGTGCAGAGGCAGATATCTTCCAACTGTGCTGAGTCATGGTGACTTATAACCAGTCTTGGTCACAAGCTGCACCCATTCATGCCAGACCCAGATGTCTCTGGGTCAGGCTGATGGGGAGAATTCTCATACCTAGCAAGATGGCCTAGGTGCTGAATAGAGACAATCACACACACACACACACACACACACACACACACACACACACACACCGTCCCTGTCCACTGGATCTGGAGGATTATCTTTATGTGTTACCATCATCTAGAATGTTCTAGAATCTACAACTTTGTGCTCACATGTTGTATGACCAAGGTGTTGTAACTGGCCAGTCGTGCAGTCCCAGCCCCTTACACACATTAGAGGGACGCACACAAGGAGGAACCCTGAGTGGGAAGTCACAATTTGACCCATGGTCCAGCGTGACTAGGAGTCCCCTGCAACCTGTCACCTAAGAATTTTCTTGGGCAGTTGAGTCAGACTCTCCTGTTATTCCCAGGCCTGACACCTACAGGCAACAGGACACAGATGGGGGAAATCAAACCTGACCCTTGAGGGATACTTCAGAAATCAATGAATCACAGCCAAAATTCTTCTGGCTTCGCAACCACAGCCACTGCCAAAAGCTTGCCAGCTACCTACGTGTGTCGACTGACTAGGTGCTACCTTGAGTGAGAGTGGAGGAGAGTGGGGTTGGGGGTGGGGCTGGCTGGTCCTTACCCTTCTAGCTTCTCTATGGGAATGTTTGTAAGCAGCTCCAGGAGTCTTCCGACTCCTACTTTGGATGAGTTTGACGTTTGGTCGTATCTTCATTTGGGCTTCACTGTAAATGTCTTTCCTTTTCTGAATATGCAACTTAGACTTTGAGGAGGAATCTCATGGACGGATTTCTTTCCTTCTTTTCCCCTAAGGGGTTAAGTTGGGGTACCATCCACGCCTTTGTCACTAGGACACACCAATCTTAGACCTAAGGTTGGCTCCTTATATGTGAGTCCCAAGCAGGATATCCAGTGACTCCCCCTCCGACAGTGTTATAAAATAGAATGCAGGGAGGGTACCCTGTGGGCCCATGCCAAGATCCCCCCCTCTCCCCGAGAAACCGGATCATGCAACAGATCTAGCATAGCATAAAGGACACGTAGAGACAGACAGATGGGAACAGAGACATGAGGACAGAGATGCGGGACAGAGAACAGAAGGGGAGAGAGAGACCAGCCAGGAACATGTGGAAACAGGGAGCACTGGGGTAGCAGATAGTCTTTTTATATGCCACCCACACCTAGTGGTGGCAGATGGGGGTGGGGCAGATAATTACGTCAGCTGCTGCTAGGTCCCCGGGCAGTGGATACCCTACCCAGACAGCAGCTTACCCATGTGAAAAACACACCTGACTCTCCCTTTTATATATGTGACAATACATCAAAACTGTCACGATGTTGGTTCTTTCATTATTTCAATTTATGCGTATGACGTTATCATTTGACTCCACTTAAATATCCAAGGGTGGGGCAGGGCACGGTAACTCCTAGTAATGTTTCTTGTTAGGAAGAGGATGTTCTAGATAAGTCTCCTGAGAAGCCCAGATAGAAAATTATTCCAGAGATATTAAAAAAAAAAAAAAAGATTAAAACGCTACAGTACCCATTTGAAGCAAAACCACGCTGGGGGTGATGTTGTTGAGTTTTACCTTTTTTAGAGTGACAGTGATGTTGGGTGACGTCACCCGGCAGGGGATGATGAGCTCTCTTCCTTCTGTCATGTGTACAAGTTTGGGTATGTCCGTGTGCATCTCTGTGAAAGGACTCCCTTCATCTGAACAAGGAAAAGAAAAACCATAAGTAATTGAGAACATATGCATGTACGACAACGACGATATGACTGGGGTGTCCCTGGAACTCTGCTGCACAGTCACAGCTGTCATGCCCTCTTTGTGCAGACGTCTGTGCCTTGCCCCTGAATCTGGCCTTCTAGGTGCCTGTACCCCAAAGCAACACCGTTCTTATTCAGTTCTTAGCTTCAGTGGGATTTACCCTGTCGCCTTAATATGCAATGGGGTTACAGGGACCACAGAAACTTTTGAAGTGCACGAGGGAGAAGTGGGGGGAGGGGGTTCTGCATAAACCTCAGCTATGTTAAGTGCCCGGGAAGTACCTTCCAGGGCCTTTGTGACCACTGGGAAAACACAGGTGCTGCTACTTGGAAGAGTTAAGGGCAAAGCAGAAGGTAAGCAGACTGAGGGGATTATCATTTGAATGGCAGGGGCAGCACTTGAAGGCTTTCCAGACCTTGCCCAGTAGCCTAGGAATGACTGAGGAAGCTGGGGGATGCATGCATCTCATAGGATTAGGTCTGTTTCTTCAACATGCAAGGTTTATTGGCTAAGAGCAAAGCTTGTAGAGAGGTCTGGCGGGGTCTTTGCCGAATCACCAATCCTTTGAAAATGTGGCATTGCCCCTTAGAGACAAGGAGGATTCTAAACTACTACATTTCCCTTGTAACTCTTCCAGGGAGCCAGAGATTTTCCTAGAAACACTCTCCCTGTCTACCCTGCTCTTGTCTTCAGGGATCCATTGATATCCTCACATAATGATCCTTTCAAGACTATTTGTGTTCTTGTCTCTGAGACCTGGCTCCAGCCTTTGGGGGCCAGAAGTCCTGTGTGAAAGAAGCAAGAGGCCCCAGACCTTCCAGCTGGTCCTCTCAAAACTGGATGCTAACAGAAACAAGAGCTGTCAGCAGTGACGGGTGTCAAACACCCACCATGGCTGCACAGTGGCTGTTATGGGTGGAACTGGTGAGATCCTTTGTCCTTCTGAATGGGGCCTATATGGAAACAGTTAATGTAATTACTTAAGCTAAGGAGAGCGGGCCCCAAACCAATAATACAAATCCTAAAACAGCACCGTGAGAGCCAAAGCAGAGGCTGATGGGAACTCTGCAAGCCAAAGAATGCTGGAAAGCCAGAACAGGAAGTAATAGAAGAGGACGGCAGATTCCTGACAGGTATAGCAGTGTGGGGAGGCACGGGGCAAACATACTGGCTCTAGAAACACCTAGATCTCAGACTTAGAGGGACAGAGAAAACAGAAAACCAGGCTTTGTGGTCCATGGACATCTATAATCCCAGCACTCGAGACAAGGAAGCAAGACAAAAGGCCAGCCTTGGCTACTTAGCTAGACACCTTGTTTTGATGTTGTTGTTGTTTGATTGTTTTAAGAAGAAATCAGGGGCAGGTGTGTAAGGACTGGGAGGAGTAGATATCTTTGAGTGTTAGTTTTATGGTTTATTTTCTCCTAGTTCTCTACTTCTTCATCCTTTTCTATTTGTGTGTGAGAGACAGAGACATAGACACAGACAGGGAGACAGAGACAGACAGACAGACAGGTGGGCAGGCAGGCAGGCAGATTGACTGACAGACAGAGACAGACTCTTACTATGTAGCTCTGGCTGGCCTGAAACTCACTATGTGGACCAGGCTGTCCTTGAACTCACAGAGATCATCTTTCCTCTGCCTCTAAAGCCCAGCTGGATTATTCTATTTGTTGGTTTTTCTAGAATGATCATATATCATTTAATAATAACCACTGAAGTTCAAACTCCAATTAGAAAGCACTATCCGTTTGCACTTAAGGAAAACAATACATTTGCAGTTGATTGGCTTCCCTTTTGACTGACTCGGTTAATAACGCTGGCTGTTCATTGCTTAGGAATTCTCAGTGGGCAGAGATCATGAGGAAAAAGAGAAAATGACTGTGTTGGAGACCAGGGATGCTTATTGGAATGGAAGCCTCCTGGAGATAAAGTTGCTGAGGCCGACACCCGACACCCTACACCCAGCAGGGCCAGGGTGACCCTCTCTTCCTCCTCCTGCAAGTCTATGGTCTGTTGTTGGTTTTTTTTTTTTTCTCTTTTGTGAGTCCCAAAGGTAAACACCAGGAAATAGCTTAATTCATTTAACTGAACTGTAAATCCTTCAATTGAATTTACTGTCTTCTCAGACGACCCTCTCCAACAAAGGACAGCTGACACAAACAGTTTCTAGAGGAAACAGTAAAGGCAAGGACATCGCTATTGGCTAATGAAATGGCGATTTCAAGTAGAGATAGAATCACCTTTGCATGTGAGGTTCTTTATCCCCCAAATGCTTAATTTCACTCTAGATATTGTCTCCCAGAGACTAGCTAGCTTCAGTGTCAGCAATGGGCCAGCTAGGACTCAAAAGTACTAGAACTTCAAAAATTCTGTGTCCATCCACAAACAACTAAAACCACACTGTACACTAGTCAATGGTGGCATTATAAATCCACGGTTGCAAATGACCCTGTGCCTGTACACACACACACACACACACACACACACACACACACACACACACACACTCCACTCTACTCTGTGCTTATTAAGAATACATTTCTTTTGCAGCTTGCTTCAAGGCAGGGCTGAGAATGAATTTGCCTGACATAAAACAAACATGTTTTCGTTGGTAGGACTGTAGATACAGGAGAGGTTACAGTTCTATTAACATAACCAGTGAAACCACTTACTACTACTCCCAAAGGACACATCTGTCTAAGTCACAAAATTAAAAATGACATCTACCCATGGCCAGCACTGCAGAGTGACTTCCGGCTATCAACCTGGGTGCTTGTCGAAGGAGTGAGAGGCCACTGCTGAGGTCATGCGCACAAAGTCACTAGGGACTCAAGGCGATATACACACAGCTAGGTAAGCACCCTGAAGTCTTCACCCCCTGATCCCTTATAGCTCAAAGCAGTGGCAGGAACCTGGCACAGAATATGAGGTCTTCTCCTCGCACCATGGGAGAATTCTTAAGGCCAAGTGGGCTTAGAAACAGGAAGAGATCAGAGACCCTTGCTCAGACTAGAATTCTGTCTGCTTTTAATGGGTATTTTTTTTTCCTTTTGAGACCTTTAAGTTGTGCTGGCAGCTTAAGGACACAATGCAGAGAATGTCATCCTTACCTCAATTCTGACTGGCACACTGCATGTGAAGAACACCCCACCCCAACCCCTAGTATGTGTGCACACAAAATTTAAAAGCCCCCCCTTTTTCTTTTACTTGAAAGCAGATCCAAAAGGTAAGCACCCTGTTTCCTAGCACACAAACATCCTAAAGATGTGTGCAGCTTCCCCCCCCCCAATTATCTTCCCTTTCATTTTTATTTGCTGCCAAGTCCTGATCATGGGGACTCAGAGGAGGAGGATGTGGTTTTCAATAGTCGAACAAGTGGAAAGGATAAATATCATTAACCCCAGTCCCATGAAGAGGTCTGCATGCATCAACTTAGGTAGATTTTTGTGCTGTGAACTAATTATACCCAACACTCAAGGAAGGTCTGTTGGTTGGTTAAAAAAAAAAAAATTGAAACATAGCAAGAAAAAGGAAAGAGGCAAGTTCTTCACAGAACTTACACTGTCCACCAAGTGTGTATATTAGTTGAAAACAGCTTTTCAGCTATCACAGCACAGCTGTTGAGTGCCTTTGACATCAAAGTAGGCTGCTAATAAAATTTACCTTTGTGTGTGTGTGTGTGTGTGTGTGTGTGTTCATGTGCATGCATGTGTGCATGCATTTGTGTGTATTTGTGTGTGTGTGTATGTTTGTGTTTGCATGTGCATGCCGGAGTGATGGCCATCTGTGTGCAGGTGTCTACAGAGGCTAGAAGCTGTTGGACGCCCTAGAGCTGGAATTTCAGCTCAGAACGTAGTATGAACCACATTCTGATCATTTTGAAGAGCAACAAATATTCCTAAGTCCTAAGACATCCCCAGCCCCAAATAGACTTTAAAGCAATCAATGTTGCTAGAGATAAAGAATAGTTAGTAATACTAAGAGGGCCAATTTACCAGGAAGACACAACAATAATAAACAGCTATGCATATAGCAATACAACAACAAAAAGCAAAAACCAACAGGATGGGGGGAGAAACACAGTAAAAATAAACAGACGAATGGGTGAACATTTCATACTCCTTTATTTTTTAAAAAATTAGTTAATTAATTTCATGTGTATGTGTGTGCTCATGTGAGTTCATATGCACCAGGAGGCCAGAAGATGGCATTTGACCCCCTGGAACTGGAGTTGTAGGCAATTGTGAACCACCATATGGCTGATAAGAATCAAACCCAGGTCCTCTGCAAGAGCAGACAGTGCTAACCACTGAGCCTTCTCTCAAGCCCCATATTATTTTCAGAGAAGACAGACAAAGCTCAAATAGGGAGAAAATACGTAAGCAATATAAGTAACCTGCACATATCCACTTATCCAAACAAATTACACATTTTTCTTAAGCACACATGGAGAATTCAGAGGCAGAGCATTTGCCAGGCCATAACACAAATCTTGATAAAGTTGAAAGACTAGAAGACATACAATATCTATTGTTTAGAAATCAGTAACAGAAATTGGAGAAACTAAACAAAACTATAACTGACATATACTTGAACAACAAATTGGTCAAAGAAGAACTTAAAGGGGGTGGAAAAATGCTATGGAATAGATGAACAAGGGGTCAGTCACACCTAGGGCACCAGCTAAACATGTTTAGAAAGTAACAGGTTTGCTGACTGAGTCTTTAAAAAGATGATCACAAAGTAACAGACTTTTATCCAGACAAGTCAAGGAGAAAAAAACAAGAGGCTCAAATTTCAGGCATATAAATGGAAGTGAGATGTTAGAACAGGCCTCACGGACATATAAACAGAAGTGAGACATTAGAACAGACCTCACGGAAGTATAAGGCAGTATGAAGAAATATGGTCACGTACCAGTAACTGGATGACAGATGAACAGATTTCTAGTGAAATAGAAACTACTGGGAAGAGCAAGAGGCAGGTGGCTCAGACAGACCCATAGCAAGAGACTGAATAGGTTATTAGAAAACAAAACAAACCTGATCACAAGGAAACACCAAGACCCAGATGGCAAATGAATTCTAACAAACTTAGGCTTAGCAGTCAAGAGCACTGGCTGCTCTTGCAAAAGAGCAAACTTTGGTTGGTTCTCAGCACCTGCATCAGGAGCTGACAATCCCATATGACTAACTCTAGCTCCAGGGGCCCTGACCCCCTCCTCCAACCTCTGCCGGTACCTCCATACGGTTGGTACACACTCACACAGACACCTGTGTATATAAATTAAAAACAATAATAAGGCCGGGAGGTAGTGGCACACACCTCTTGTCCCAGTACTTGGGTGGCAAAGCCAGGCAGCTCTCTGAGTTTGAGGCCAGACTGGTCTACAGAGCAAGTTCCAGGACACTCAGGAGTATAGACAGAGAAACCCTGTCTCAGAAAAAAAAAAAAAAAGCCACAATAAAAACAATCTTTTTAAAATATAATACAGGAAGAGTAGAATTGATATTTCTCCTGAGATAAGATAGAAAGGATTCAATAAATGCATGAAAAGCCGTCCCTCAGGAAAATAGTAACCCAAGCCATGAGATTCCACTTCACATCCACTGAAACGGCGCAAAAAAAAGCACGTAATTACAAATGGTGGCAAGACCATGGAACAACTGCAGCTGGGAGTGTAAAACGCTACCGCCACATTAAAAACAAAACAAACGATAACAATAACAAAAATGGATATTTCCCCAAAGGCTTAAACATAGAACTAGCTGCCTTACCAGAAATTCTACATATATGTGCACACTCAAGACAACAGGAGCTTATATCCCCACAAAAGCGCATATACAGTATTTATTGAAGTATTATTAAAATAACCCTATGCTGGGTGTGGTGGTGGTAACAGATACACCATCCTCTTCCAGTCACCTCAGGAGGAAGGCTATGGTCCCTACTCCGTATTTCCTAGCCCATGCCTCTTCTATATTAAACAAGGGTTGCCCCATAGATATCATAGATAAAATATCTCTTCTGGATATTTTACAAGAAATAGAAACACTGTATCTCTACAAGATGAAAACTGGGACCCTGTTTTCTGAGCTGCAAAGGCTCCTGCTCACCCTCCGGGTCCTCACAGTCTTTGTCTCCAAGCCCAACTCACACCCTTCCCAGGTCATTCACAAATAACGGAATTTGCCCCCATGCCAAAGCTTTCATGGTTATAAAGGTGTCCTCCATCTCTCCTGGTGGGCCCCAAGTCAGTAGGAGAACAATAGAAGCCTGTCTGCCTTCATTTAGATGGACAGAGCTTGCCCACTGTGTACCCGACGTGTGACTCACACAGGGTGTGCACACCAGCAGTTCCTGGTATGTTATCCTGGTTACTAAGAGGGTCAGCATCCATATTGAAGAGGGGAAAGAAAATGTCATGGAGGCTGACCCAGTGCCTTAGTCAATTTTTGTTAATCTTGTTGCTATGACAAGATCACAGTAAGTTAAAGAAGGAAGGCTTTAGTGTGTCTAGATTTCAGAAAACTCCCTCCATCCTAATGGTGGGTACAGAGACTGGAGAGGCTCAGTCTGGGGTTGAGGGTGCTTACACCACAGCTTCTCACACGGTGTTGACAAAGACGTAGAGGCTGGTCCAGAAGGGAAGCCGGGCCATAATCTTCGAGGTCTGTCCCCACCAAGTGAGCCTATGGTGGAAAAGCTTCCACAGCCTCTCAACTCAGCACCTCCAGGGAAGGGCCAAGGATTCAAACTCAGGAGCCTGTGGGACACGATGGCTCAGCCTGATCCTCCTACTGCTCCTCTCCTAACAGAGACACAGGATCATCATCACCTGTACCCACACGGCCCGAAGGAGAAGACATCCACAGAGGCAGTTTAGGTATGTTCAACTCTGCAGGAACGCATGTCAGGATGCTCAGTTCTTAGCAGTTCCATGACAGGGCACACACGGTATTCACACCCCACGTGGCAGGATCATTCCTTAATCGAATTAAATTCTAATGTCTTCCCTGGAGAGGAAATGAGACCTGTATTCTTTAAAATGTGCAGCTACAAACTAAGTCGACTTGTGTGTGTGTGTGGGGGGGGGGTGTCTCAGTGAGCGTGGAATGCTGGGTACCGGGTGGGCCTTCCATCTTCCAGGCATTCACACAAAGCAGGTTGGCCCATCCCTGTGTCCTGTTGGCCAGACCTCTGAGCCACACCCCTCAGAGAGAAGGCAGGCAGGGATGGTGTGGAGGATGAGAGAAAGATGAAGGACAAAGGAGAGAGATGCTGCAACGTTCCTACTCCGAGATGAGAGGCATTTCCCGATTTCACTACTCTTGTTTGCCTTGGGCACACGAAACCATAAAACCTCCCAGGAATATCGCAGATACCTCAGTGTGGTTTCTCTTGAACAGAAGATGGAACGGAGACCCACAGGAAAGGAAGAACCTTCTGTAAGCAAAGGAATGGCGAAGCCAAAATCTGGCCCTGACATGCCTGGGTCACCAGGCAGGGTTGAGAAGCCATTATACTTTGCCATCATCTGCACCCAGTGGGAGAAACCATAACCCTGAAAGATTCTGACTGACGAAGCAGTATATAAACACAGGTCGCTGGCTCATGGTTAGAACCAAGCTCCTGTCACTGGATCTCTTCTTAGCACGCTGCCACCAGGCAGGGCAGACACTTCTGTCCTGCTGTCAGACGTCTGCTCAGTTGGGCACTCATTTGAAAAGCTCACACCAGATGCCGAGGAAGGAGGAGCTGGAACAGTCAGAGACTTCACAGGGAGCCAGGCACGGTCCTGAGGCTTAACTGATAATTTCCATCCTTGGACACAAAGTTCCATATATAAAAGATATTTAGAGAGTATAAGTGGCTGGCTTGACACACTGCATAACCAAAATAGAAATTGTAATGTAATTTCTCTTGTCGGGTTGCAGTGCTAAGGGTCTGAGGAGATAGTCAGAAATGACAGGAGCCAGGAAAATCTCAGCACTAGAAAGGCCCTGGATACCACAGGAACATCTGGTCTTATCCAGTGAACACCTGCCTTGTCCTGGATGGATGCACATGTGAGGTCTACATGTCCCAGGACAGCTCCCTTACGTCACAGTGCAGTCTGCCTGCCCGACTGCCTGTTTAGGGCATTCTGCCGTCAGGATTCTAAAGACAAGGCCTAGTTTCTTTTCATGGAAGCAAGGGGTGGATGTACCCACGCATTCATTTTCCTTGTTTTCTAGTCAAGCTTCTACTTCTTTTTATTTATTTTTTAGTTTATGTGTATAGTGCATGTATTATGTGCACCATGTGTTTGCAGTACCTGTAGAGGGCAGAAGAGGGCATTAGAACCACTGGAACTGGAGTTATGAATGGTTGGGTGGGTATAAAACCATGTGGGTGCTGGGTCTAAAACCGAGGTCCTCTGCAAGAGCAGTGAGTGCTTTTCACAGCTGGGCCTTCTCTCCATCCCCTACATTCATTGTAAAAACCGCCTTTTACAGATGGATATCTGCTGGGTGGTGAGGCCTCACGCCTGTAATCCCAGCACTCTGGGAGGCAGAGGCAGGTGGATTTCTGAGTTTGAGGCCAGCCTGGTCTGCAGAGTGAATTTTAGGACAGCCAGGGCTATACAGAGAAACCCTGTCTCAAAAAAACCAAATCCAAAAAACCAAAACAAACAAACAAAAAAAACCCTCAAAAACCTAAAACAAAACAAAACAAAAAAATGGATAACCACTTGTTCTAGAAGCACAGTGAGATACCACTGCTCATCAGCAAGGATGGCCCAAATCCAGAACGCAGAGAACATTGGATGCTGGTGAAGTGTATGGAGTACCAGGAACTCATCTGTCTGGTGGGGATGGAAGATGGTATGACTGTGACAGACGCACTGGAAGGTAGCTCGACAGTTCCTTACAAAACAATCATACTGCTGCCATGCAACCAATCCAGCAATCACACTTTCTGCTATTTCCCTGAGGAGTTGACGGCTATGGCCATGGGTGTTCTTAGCATCCTTAGTCATGACTGCCAAGACTAAAAAGCAACCAAGACCTTCTTCAGTAGGTGAAGGGGCAAAGAAACTATGGTACCGTCAGACAATAGAATCTATTTAGTGCTATAGAAATGCAGGGATGGGGATGTAGCTCAGGAGGTAAAGTATCTCCTTGGCATGTATGAAGCCCTGGGTTTGATGCCCAGGTCTGCATAAACCATGTATCCATGTAATCCCAGGCCATCCTCATAGAGCAAAGCTGAAGTCTGGGACACATGAGACAATGGAGGAGGGGAAAGAGGAGGAGGAGGACTGTGAAGAGGAGGAGGACTGTGAAGAGGAGGAGGATTGTGAAGGGGAGGAGGACTATGAAGGGGAGGAGGAGGAAGACTATGAAAGGGAGGAGGAGGAGGACTATGAAAGGGAGGAGGAAGACTATGAAAGGGAGGAGGACCATGAAGGGGGAGGAGGAAGACTATGAAGAGGGAGGAGGAGGACTATGAAAGGGAGGAGGACTATGAAGGGAGGATGAGGACTATGAGGGAGGAGCACTAAGAAGAAGGAAGAGGAGGGAAGGAAAGAAATATCAAGGTATAAGAAAACATGGAAAAATCTTTTTGTTTTGTTTTGTTTTGTGTGTGTTTGTCTGGGGATAGGGTCTCTTTATGTAGCCTTGGCTGTCCTGGTGTTCTCTACATAGACTGGTCTCAGACTCACAGATCTGCCTGCCTCTGCCTGGTCAGTGCTAGGATTAAAGGGGCATGCCTCTCTGTAACATGGAGGAATCTGAGACATATTATAAAAAGACACTGGTCTATAACAGACATTGTATGATACTTGTACATAAATTCTGGTGAAGGAGAACTATACGAACAGGGAGAAAGATCAGCAGTTCCTTGGGATGGAGAGGGGTGATTAGGTGGGGCAGAGGACTTTTAGGGAGGCAAGACCATCCTGTGTGACAGCAAGATGAAAGATATATACCATCGTGTGTTAATCTAAATTCAAGATTATACAACATCAAGGTGAACCCTAAGTCAGCATGTCAATTCAGGAGACAGGGGCAAGAGAATCTTCACAAGTTCAAGGCCACTCAGGTCTACACAGCTTCAGGAGAGCCTAGGTCACAGTCGGGCCCTGTCAGTCTAACGTAGATGGGTTATCTACACGCTTGGTTGATTCCGATGGTAAACGTGGGCTCGTCAGCTGTACCAGTCTGACAGAGGTGTGAATAGCAGGTAGCTTTCATGCAGGGGCAGAAGGTATTTGGGAGATCCTTCCGAATGGACCTTTAAGCTGTGAGCCAAGTCATTTTTTTTTTAAACCCACAAATGCAGCTGGAGAGATGAGTCTGGATTCCATTTCTCATATCAGGCAGATCACAACCACCTGTGGCTCCAGCTTCGGGGCTTCAACACCCTCTCCATGTACAACCTCTCACACACACACACATATGCATACACAAACCAGGAGGTGCAGCTCCTTCATGGGTTGGCGTCTGTTGAAATAGAGGCTAAGGTCCTCATAATGTCAGCCATCATTCTCCAATCGATTTGCACAAAGCTGAAGGCCTAGTGAGAGCCATAGCAGGGGTTTGAAGCCAATCTGTACTCTATGATGTGCTGTGTCAATGGCTGCTTATTAACTGATATTTGATGACAGGAAGGCCTCATGGGTGCTGAGTACCACAGCCAGCCACACAGCTCCGTGCAGCTCGGGAAAGATGCATCCAATGGGAGAACAGATACATCCCCGCGGCGAAGTGGAGTCAGGGAGTCAGCACTCCACGGCTGTGAGGACACACACAGACTGCTGCCCACACATCTACAGACGGGGCAGGCATTCTATCAGGAGTATTAAAAGTATGAAACGTCAGATACCTAAAGCTTTTTCAGCTTAAGGGAATGCCTTTTGAGAAAGCCCCCTTGCTTGTTTTCCTTAAAAGATTGCCTGACGCACGCCTTTAATCCCAATACTTAGGAGGCAGAGGCAGAAGTATATCTGAGCTTGAGGCTAGCCTGGGCTACAGAACTAATCGCAAGATAGCCAGGGATACACAGAGAAACCCTGTCTCAAAAAAAAAAAACAATAATAACAAAAACAAACAAACAAACAAAACCCCAAAAAGCCAAATAAACAAAACATGAAGTTTAAATCCGCTACGTTAAATATCTTGACTGCTGATAACACATTGCCATTATAACACACTGCCAATTTTACTGTCTTTGGCATTCACCGCCAAAGGTAGAGCACACATTGCTGTCTTCAGACACACCAGAAGAAGGCACTAGCTTCCATTACAGATGGTTGTGAGTCACCATGTGGTTGCTGGGAACTGAACTCGGGACCTCTGGAAGAACAAGCATTGCTCTTAACCACTGAGCCATCTCTCCAGCCCCGATTTCACAATTCTATCACAGTCGTCAGCTTTTCAAAATCACAGGCTGCATCCAAGTGGCTCGTTCTAGGCTATGTTCATTTTGATTAATTTGGAGTGCCATGTAATTCTGCTAAGACGCCTGCCGGTACACACATATGTCATTGTTAGCAAGGCGTAATCGATGCAGCCTAGAGGACTGCGTGACAGATCCTTCAGCCATGCAGTCTAACAAACACCAGGAATTGCTCCCTTTCACTGAGCGACAGCCTGAACATTTGGCAGTGCAAAAGATGGCAACCTAAGAAACATTCTAGAGGAACAGAAAGTCTGCCAAAAACAGCAGCAAAACGAGAGTGGTTTCCATCCCAGTCACACTGAGCATGTCTGCACCCCGGGTGAGGTCCTCTGAGGTTTGATGATACAAGTGCTTGTTGGAGAGACACATGACATGGTAGGGCTTACAGACAATCAAAAGTATCTTTATCAAGGTTTTGTATCACTGTAAAGGAAAGCGACTGAGTTAAGTCACTCCTCTCTGAGCTCTGGCCATGTGGGCCTGATCAGCCGCCACAGACTGACGGGTAGAATGGATAATCTCCCTCGTGCTTCAGCCCTCGAGGGAGTGCACAGCCAGGACATACCCGGTCCTGATTTCCAAGGGGTGCAGAACCTATGATTCCAGACCATGTTTGTCCTTATTATAAATGATAGAAACACGATAGAAACATTTGCTTCTCTTCTTTAAGAATTTTATCGACCCTCGCCAAACTTGAGCTTGTTTTCTGACGAAGCTGTATGCAGACAGGTCAGAAGGAGCTCTACAGAAGACCCATTCAAGGTAGAATTTTCCAGATGTAATTCAGCCTTTGACTACCGCCATTTTTAGAAGTTGATCTGGGCTCCAGGCATGAAGTCCAAAGGCTCTGAGGCAGACTCGGCTCACCCTGAGGTGTTCACGGAAGCTTGTGAGACAAAACTCACCCGACCCATCAGTACCTGCTGCTTCTGACCAGTGCGGCAGGAACCAGGGACAATCCCTGGAACAAAACTCAACAACAGATCCCTACAGGAGGACTGAGCCAGAGCGCTAATTGGGGGGGTCTTACTAAGGACAGGTAGGGGAGTCCTCTATTATCTAGAGACTGCTTCTGAACCATAACAATTTCAGGAATAATAAAAATAAAACTGGGTTATAGTTCAAAGGCTCTCAAACTGGCACTATGATCCTACAAAATAACCAGTGAGTTTCAAGTTATACGATTCTGTACCTCAGTCTTCTGGACCACTTTCAGAACAAACCACAGGGTCTTACACACAGCTACGTTTGCCATCAATAGCTACAGACAGACTCCTGCCGGTAGAAACCCAGGATATGGACTGGTGACATGGCTTGAGTTTGATCCCAGGAAAGCACGGTAGAAGAGGGGGGGAAAGGCAGTTTGCAGAGTTGTCCACTGACCTCCACACACTGGGGCATAGCGCATGCGTGTGCTCATGCACGCATGTGCAGAAAACTCTAAAGGTCGGCTTCCCATTGTCCACTTAAAACTCATATGAAATCCTTCAACTTCTAGAAAGGACTGTCCTGTAGCCAAACCCTTGCCCCAGTCCACCTAAGTGTGGACACAATCCCTCCCTCGGAGACGGAGGGTACACAGATAGCCTGAGCCTAGCACAGCTCTGGAAGCACTTTGTAAGAAGGAACAACTGAGAGTTACGTCCCGAGGTTTCAGTTCTTTATAAGCCGGAACTTTACAGCTACCTTTTTTTTTTTTTTTTGAGAATTCTATTTTATCAGCAGTTCACACTCAAATGCCATCTGTCCAGACCGTGTCAAGAGTCTCTCCAAGGGGATGGCTTACACCAGTGTCATTTGCCAGGGAAGACTCTGTCTGGCTATGACCTAGAGCCAGCTGCCTAGACACAACTGAAGTGTCTCTCTGACTGTTCCCTGTCCAGTCACCAAGGCTGATTGAATTCTTCAAACCTATCAGTTCTCTCCTTCTGGGTCACTTCTAAGCGAGCCAAAACCACCACCTGTCCTGCGGTGAGGTACACACCAGGCCCTGACTGGCTCGCCTGCCTCAGTCTGGCCCCACCCTGTCTCCTCCCACCACTGAGACTGCAGCCTGTTAAGCCCACCCTCTTAATGCAACAAGTGCAGGAGCCCCGTTGCTTTCTGGAAAGCCTGTTGGGAAGGGAATTCCCATGTTAGAGAACAATGGAGTAATGGTGTTAGGGTGGGGGTGGGGATTAGTGGTACCCTATAAACACAGCCGTTTGTTCCGTGAAAGGAAAATCTAATAGCTGTAAGTAGTTAAATTAGTGGAAACTTTCAGCCAACCAGCCTACGTAGTAGTCAACTGAAGTAGTTAACCACATCATTTGAATACTTAAATTACCTGAAGGCTGGCTTCTGGTGGAGGCTTGGTGGACAGGTGTGAACTGTAGTGTCAGAGTGGCTACAACTAGCATTCTGTATGCTATCGGATGCTCTGCCCACATCAGAACTCCATGGGCTACGGCCTAAGGAACAGCAGGCGCTATACAGTGTCCTAATCACGCCCTTCCTCCTTCACAGGCTGCATCTATACAAGCCTGGTTCTTTTTCTCTCAACCCCTGGAGGCTCTACAGCTGCCTTCCAAAATACACGGATACAAGGTTTCTCATCTTTACAAGCCACTAAAATCAGGTGCTGACACATTTACAGATGCTCACCAGGGGGTGGGAAAAGTCTCCACAGGAACAGTTTCCGCAGGAACTGTTCTACCAGAAGAAAGGGAGGGACAGTTACTGTGTGGTGAAAAAGTTGGACTCCATTCGTCTCAGAGATAATCTGCACTATCAGAGAGACAAGCTTTGTGTCTTACAACTGAACCACGCCGCCATGGAGGCAGTCAGTAAAAATGGGAGAAGCCCTGGGTTTCTCAGAAGAGAATGAAAGTAACAAAAACAAAAATAGATGAAAGTTTTGGCAACTCAGGAGAGTTCCAGCTGTTTGGCAGGTCCTGTCTTGGCTTTAAGGTCTGTGAGGCTACTAACAATCTCCAGAGAAAGACAATAAGGTAGGTGGTGGATCCCTGAAGAGGCGGCAACTGCTTCCTCACTG
Organism: Apodemus sylvaticus; assembly: GCF_947179515.1. NCBI lineage: Eukaryota > Metazoa > Chordata > Mammalia > Rodentia > Muridae > Apodemus > Apodemus sylvaticus. The sequence continues at coordinate 17,486,665 of NC_067493.1, read as the reverse complement.
AGCAGACATCAGCTATCAGTCTTGGCACATTTTCCGACTAAGCCAACATTTGCCCACAGTGCCGGTCTTAGCACCGTGCTCCTTCTGCCCAGCGGGTTTAGTTAAGCAGTCCGTTTCTCCGCTGACTCTGGCTATGTCTCAGGACAGAGCTGACAAACTACAGACAAAAGCAATTGAGACACATCTAGGCCTTCCCCTCCTGGCACCTGTAGTAGTCAGTGGCTTGTCCTTCAGGGTAATTAACGGCTTTTTGCTGGCTCTGCTCTGGTGTAGAGTTGAAATGGGAATGGTTGAGTCATGAAGCTTCTCTTCAGTGATGAAATAGCAGGAGTAGAAGGTTTATGTTAGAACTGTTGATCCTGCTGGGCGGTGGTGGCGCACGCCTTTAATCCCAGAACTTGGGAGGCAGAGGCAGGCGGATTTCTGAGTTCGAGGCCAGCCTGGTCTACAGAGTGAGTTCCAGGACAACCAGGGCTACACAGAGAAACCCTGTCGGGGGGGGGGGGGGTGAACAACAACAACAAAAAACCAACAACAACAAAAAAACAAAGATAAGATCAAAATAAAAGAAAACAATTATATAAAAAGAAAAGAACTGTTGATCCACAAACTTAACTTATGAGATCTATTGAATGATATTAGAGTTAAAGAGAAAATACCTAAATACTGTCTTATTGGGGTCTTAGATATGATGATGATATTTTCAGTGTCAGCTTGCAAGCCAATCTCTTCTAAACCCACAGGAGAAAGGCCAATGACTAGCCTTGGTGTGGATGCTCTTATCCCTCCCACTTCCTCAAAGAGGCAGTGCAAGTTCAGGACCTATCGCAAAGGACTTCCTGACAAGGGTCAGAGGACCACATATCCCATAGGATAAGTTCCACAGCACTAGAAAAAGAAAGCACGGAGCTTAGTGTGCCTGGCCAGCAGGCACTGCGTCTGCAGTCCCCTCAGTCTAGGAGGCTGCCTGGGAACTGTGTGGTCTACACCTGCCCCACCCACCTCATTTCCTGTAGAAGGCAGCCTCACCTGTAGCTTTCCCGGTCACAGCTACTCTTAGCTTTCGGTGGGCACCCAATAATGTAAACGTTAGACAGTCTAGACCCTACCGTGAGCTAACCCTGGAAGAAGGCAAAGTGTAGGAACAGAATTGGAGGAACGGGGACATAAAAGTAGTTCAGGTTAGTTCGGGCTGTCGGCCAGGCACGGTGTGGCTCGCTCCTATAGCCACTGCTCCTTCAGCTGCTGCAGAGGAGGGGTATACATGTGAGACCTGCCTGGGCTATACTGCGACTTCAAGGGCAGACAGGCAACTCACTGAGAGCCCGTCCCTTACATAGGAAAGGCAGACAGCTCAGGGGCAGTGTGCTTGGTGGGCATGCATGAGATCCCGGGCACAACGTCAGTCCTGGGAAGGAAAAGTGGAACTGACAGTGGCTAGAAAGAGGTCACTGTTAATATCATGCAGCCGGTGACTGTCCCTTCAGCCTAGTCCCGAATCTGGATAATTACATGCTCTGCTCAGGAATCTACAAAAAAAAACTATTTATCCCACCAGGAGGTAGACTTGCAATGGGTATTTTTTTTGAGGCTGATGGCTGGTAGCTTTTTCCTTCTTTTAAGTATTATTTATTTATTGTTTGTTTGTTTGTTAGTGCTCTGCCTGAATGACAGAAGAGGGCGTCCGCTCTCATTACAAATGGTTGCAAGCCACCATGTGCTGGCTAGGAATTAAAGACGGGACCTTAGGAAGAACACAAGTCAGTGCTCTTAGCCACTGAGCCATCTCTCCAGCCGTTTCCCCCCTCAGAATTTCTGACTGAAATGCCAACTAATTTCATGTTATGGCCTTCAGATCTCCTTAAGGGGTTTCCGGTTCCGAAGAACTGAGCAAAGAGAGAGAGGAAAATGGTGGCAGTTCACCTGTTCTCAGAGATCGTTTCTATTCCCAGCGTCTACTTTCTGAAGGTTCTGCACTCCCTCCCTTTGAATACTACTTCATGTGATCCTTCTCTAAGGACAGAAAAGGCAGCACTGAAAGATTATGGCCCAAAGGACCCGTTTCTACCTTTGTCTTTCTCACCATAATATGCCTGTCTGTATATCACTAATACTTCCTTAATGCTCATGAACTGAGAGATAGACCGGAGTCAACTGGAACAACACGGAAAATCTTAAGAGGCAGTAGCAGTGTCACAGCTATTAAATTATCACTTCATTCTCTTTAATGATTTATTTTTATGTATATCAGTGCCTGTCTGCATGCATGTAAATGTACCATGTGTGTGCAGTATGTAAGGACTGTGTCAGATCCTGTAGAACTGTAGGAACAGAGAGTTGTACCTGTATGTGGGTGCTGGGAATTGAACCTGGGCCCTCTGCAAGAGTGGCAAGGGCCTTTAATAGCTGAGCTATCTCTCCAGTGCTATGTCTATGAATTTAGTAAAAAATCGCTGTCAAGCACACTCCGGTAACATGTGTGTGTGTGTGTGTGTGTGTGTGTGTGTGTGTGTGTGTGTGTGTGTGTATGTATATACCCAATGATTTAAACATGCCACTGACCTGTATTTATCCCTAGCAACCCCAAAACATTTTATACTCCTAACATGTAAGAAAATGCACCATGCCAAAGGACCTTGCACCTTATATTGAGTTTCTCAAGAATGCAAACGCGGAATTCTGATCCCATCCTATCATTCAGTGTAACTATAGCCAGACCCTGTTCTGGTATTATGGGAGTCAACTACGTAGACAAAAGTCTCTCCCCACAGGAACATTGAACTCACTGAGTCTAGAGTATTCTGGTTGAAGCTAACTGACAAAAAGCATTAAGATCTCTTCTGCATCTGCCACCCGTTTATGCCACATTTACTAGGAAAATCGTAATATTCTCACCCAGGCATAGCTGATCTCTGACCCACTGCTAAACAGAGAACGCCGAAGGTAAAAGTCTTACCACTAACAAATATGTAGATTGCAGACTCCATTTTCTTTTTCTTCGAAGTAGATTTGGGGAGGTATCTACAGGCATAGAGGCCCGTGTGGTTGGCCTGCGCCATGTTCAAGGTCAGGGTGCTGCAGAACTGTCTGTCATTCCTCCCGCAGGCAGATGCGGGAGTGATGCTCAGCCTCTGGTCCTCCCGGCTCACTGTCTCGGGCAGAGACCACGAGTGGGCTGCCTCCCCTCTGTAAGCAGGCGAGAAAAGAAAGCGCAGTCAAGGCTGAGGCCAGCCTCGGCACCAGCTCTGACACATTTGGTTTCTCAGGAAGCCTTATTCTGGCCTGGAGAGATGGCTCAGCGGTCAAGAGCACTGACTGCTCTTCCAGAGGACCTGAGTTCAATTCCCAGCAACCACATGGTGATTCACAACCAACCGTAATAGGATCCAATGTCCTCTTCTGGTGTGTCTGTAAACAGCGGCCATGTGATAAATAAATAAATCTTTAAAAAAGAAAAAGGAAGCCTTATTCTGAGGCCTCCTCTTGAGTATCCATCTGAAGGAGCTTTGGGACCATGGTTGCATGAAGATGTGATGACGTCTGGCCATTGTTCCTTCAGGGTGAGCGATGATGCTCGCCCCTCCATGGGATAAATTCTCTTAATCCTGGGGGCCACTGAGGCTGCCCCCCCCTTCTACGCTGAGAGGTGACCTCTCTGTCAGGGTGGGAGTTTGATTTGGGAGCGTAGATTATTACACCCATACCCACACTGTCACCCACCTGCACTTGAGAAAGAGAGTCTGGCCGGCTTGCATGACGTGCTGGGTGCCTTTTAAACTCAGTTCAGGTCCTTTTAACTTCGACCCTGAACCATATCCTATAAAACAAACAAACAAACAAACAATTTAAAATGTGTCATCTGTAAATGGCTTAGCGCCTCTTCTAAAAAATGATTTTTTTCCTTTAGTTTTGTCACATATGCAAAAGGATACACTGGCTACAAGCTTCTCTTTGTCTTTTTGTGCCTTTCTTTGTTTCCTGGAGACAGGGTTTTGCTAACTAGCCCAGGCTGGCCTGGAATTCATGACAAACCTCTTACCTGAACCTCTGTAGTGGTTTGAATAGGTAGGAATGGCCTGCATAGAATTCATGTGTTTGAATATGCTTGGTCCAGGGAGTGGCACTATTAGGAGGTGTGGCCTATTGGAGTAGGTGTGGTCTTGTTGGAATAGGTGTGTCACTTTGTGGGTGGGCTTGAGACCCTCTTCCTAGCTCCCTTGGAGACAGTCTTAGATCAAGCTGTAGAACTCTCAGCATCTCCAGCACCGTGTCTGCCTGCACACCGCCATGTTTCCCCGCCATGACGATAATGGACTGAATCTCTGAACCTGTGAGCCAGCCCCAATTAAATGGTGTCCCTTGTAAGAGTTGCCTTGGTCATGGTGTCCCTTCACAGCAATGGAAACCCTAACTAAGGCAACCTCCCAAATGCTAGGGTTGCAAACGTGAGCCACCCAGTTGTGGCTTTCAGATGTCACTCATTCGATAGCTGGGCAATATCTGGGGTCAGCCACTGAGTCATTTTTCTTTCTAAACTTGTTTCTTCCTTTGGAAAACTAATTTTAGAGTCAAAGTCAGTTTTAGAAGCTGCTTGTCTCACCCTGCATAATCTGAGCCTTGTCTTGCATAATCTGAGTCTTACATAATCCTTCTATGGTAATGGCATAAAAATGACTTAATCTCTCGCATCAGACAAGCCCACTTCAGATCACTGTGCCTCAATAAAATAAGGCACATGAACCTGGCTTATGATGTATGTATCCTCATACAATGTGATAATGACATCCACCCCAGGGATTATGTGAGCCTGGGTATCTCTGTGTCTCTCTGTCATCTCTGTCTCTTTCTTTCTTCTCTATGAGATGGACTGGATACTCTTGGATATCTGACTCCCATTTGGACTCTCCAGGTCACAAGACTCTGAGCTATGGTTTAGAGGTCGAGCCTCTCCCAGCCTTCAGCGTGGCCTCTAAGGGGCTAGAGCTCTGTCTGTCTTCAATTCCTCCCCCTCCTTCTTATTCATGACAGCTGTAGAGAGCAAGGTTGGGGGTCAGGGATAGTGGTCCCTAGGACAGAAAAGGAATCGAGAAGGAAGAAGTTTGGGGGCGGGGAAGTTAGATATGTTTGTCACCAAGTTTAGAGAATATTTATTACTTGAGAATGGGTTTTTATGGTAGCAGTTAAGGGAGAAATGTGAAGTACTCCATATTCTCTTGTCAGGTCTCAGATCCATGAGGTGAGATCTTGGTGTCAAATGCCAGGGCCACCACGCCTGACTGTGTTCACTAGTGTTTCTCTTCATCGTTAAGAACTCTGTAGCCCAGAGGTAGCTACTTTTCTCTCTTTCTAACTGGGCAGGGGGCGCAGGGTCAGAGCTACGTTGTACAAGAGGCTGACTCAGCACCTACCCCGTGGCAGGTGGTCCCCAGCATGGAGGCTGTTAGAAGATATTCTGTTGCAAATATAATTTCCAGGGAAGATACTAACTGAATGTTATATTTTCTAACTGCTGCTGGTGGCAAAAATTAATATTTTAGAAGGTAACTTTGATTGGTAAGAGTTACTGGTATCAAATTATTCATAGATGAAGTGACAGACCACTAATGACTTTAAATAAATGAAAAGCAGTTTCATATAGTGATGTGTTTTGTGATGTGGTGGCATGGTGCAGCAGGAGGGGGCTCCTTAGTGGCCTCATGTTGAGGCTTTGCTCCCCCAGCCCCGGTCCCAGTCATGTGACGGGTCTAGTATAAAGTGAAGTGTATTTGGGGCATGGGGGGGGGGGGATTGTAAAGGAAGTGGAGGCAGAGAAGGGAAGAGGACAGAGAAGAACAGAAAGAGAGAGGAGAGAGAAAGAAGGGAAGAGGCCCGCCGGGAACATGTGAACAGAGGGAGAGAGGAGGGGAGAGGAGGGGGGGAGAGAAGGAGAGGAGAGGGGTAGACAAAGGGAGGGAGAGGAAGAGAGGCCAGAGAGAAGACAGAGACAGAGAGAGGGGAGGAGTTGGGGGGAGGCAACTCTGGAGCCAGGCTCTTAACTGGCTGTTGCTAGGTAACTGTTGGGCGGAGCCTAGAAGAGCTGCTAACATATAGACCTAGTTACTCTGCCGCCCCCAAGCCACATAAAAGTCAACCCGCTCACTTCCGTAGGAACAAATTTTGTATTTTATTCATCTTCTTTGAGTTTCCTGGTGCGATGACCGCCGCTCCCCCCCCCCCCCCCAGAACAGTAGGTTTTCCTAAAGCCCCAGCTAATGGTTGGTAACACCCACCCACCCAGCCCCCCCCCAAAAAAAAACAAAAACAAAAAAAGAAAAAAAAAAAAAAACTTCTGGGCCAGAATTGTTTCTGCCCATCTTGAGTCATGGAACTTTGTGGTTTAATTGAGCAATTGTCTCGGTGCTGGCAAGGACCCAGCTGGGCTTCCTGCGGGAAATTGTGACTTCACTTGTATCACCTGCACTTAGGTAGATTTATTTGATAGCTTTCCCTGAAAGAGAGGTCATGGGAAAGAAACCTCCATTTTTCACACCTTGGGGTTTTACTAGTTGTATTAATCCTTTGATTAATATTCAATTTGTATTCAATTTTGAGGATAACTTAGAATGGCTAAATGTCTCGATTCTTGTCAAGGGAACCTTGACACTTCAAGGCACATGCTTGCCAGCTAGGTAGCGCCATTAAGAAGATCTCTTAAGGAACAAACCCTCCAGTATACCCTCTGCGATTCTGCCTTCTCACTGGGGCACGACCCAAGCGAGTGATTAGACACTCTGGAGGAAAGCGGGGTTCCTTGGAAAACTTGGAATGGAAATGCTAAGAAAATTAATTTTCACTCTGTGGTTTATCATGAACATCAAGTGAGGTCTACATTTGGAATAAAGAAGTTGGGTAACCCAGCCGGTTCAGAAAAGGAGAGCTAGAGAGGTGGCCCAGTGGTTAGAGCACTGGCTGTTCTTGTAGAGGACCCAGGTTCGATTCTTAGCACCTACATGGTGGTTCACAATCATCTGTAGCTCCAATTCCAGGGGATCCGGCACCCTCTTCTGGTACCCATGTGGTGCCCAGGCATACATGCAAACAAAACACCCATATACATAATAAAAAAAATACTTTAAAAAAGGAAAAAGTATAAGGATATGATATTTCTAAGTTGCTGAATATTTTAATACCATTCTTCAGTGACTAGGAAAGTAGGCTCACATAAGGATTAGCAGGAAGCCGCTAAGATGGTACCTGTCTATATCCCCAGAATTTAGGAAGCTGAAGCAGGAGGGTTGTGAGTTTAAATCCAGTCCAGCCTGGGCCAGTGAAGACCCCCCTCTCAAGAAACCAACAATTACAGTTTAACAGAAAACTAATAAGGAAATTTTTTTTTCTCTAAAGCTTCTAGAAAACAGTACTAGTCCTTAAAACGTTTACATAAGGCAGTTAACTGTCCATGTCTGAGTAATACAGGCTCAGGCACTGACATCTGAGCATCTGCTGCCCATCAGACACTTCCTGTGACATTAACAACACCTCCAGCAGATACATCCCTGCTCAGCGGCTCCCTCAGTAGCACAGAGCTGGGCTGCCCGGTTGGATAATAAATCCACAGGCTGGTCCACTTTCAAGGGCGGAGCACCCTGTGTTACTGATTCCCACTATAAAGAGCTTGGGTGGGTGTCAGAACTTTCCACTGTTTACCACAGTAGCCTTGACATCTGATTTAAAGAAATATTTTTTTAATCCTTTGTCATCAAAGCCAACTGTGAGGTGAGAAACAGAAATATTTTTCCATCAGGAAAAGCATTATTTAACATAACAATGGAAAATTTCAATGCAGACTAGGAAAATGGGCTTAGCTATATATTATTATAACCATAATATATAATATAATATAATATAATATATACGATATGACATATGACGTATGACATATGACATATATAATATAATATAATATATAATGTATAATATATAATATACAATATATAATATAATAAATACAGCATGCATTATATAATGATATGTAATATTATTGTTATATATTGTGTATATTATATGTTATACACTATATAATATATTATATTATATGGTATATTATATATATGTTAATTATGGTAGACTACTGTAGCTAATAGTACTAAAAATGCCAGCCTGTTGAGCTTGGCACAGTGGTGTACATCTTTAATCCCAATGTTTGGGAGGCAAAAGCAAATGGATTTCTATGAGTCTGAGGGCAGTCTAGTCTATATAGTGACACCCTTTCTCAACAAAACAAAACAAAACAAAACCCCCAAATAAAAACCATCGGTGAATTTGTCCTTATTAAACACTGGCAGTTTGCGCTGACCTTTTCTGCATATGTTCCTTATTTCTCTGCCCTGTATCTCCCTTCCTATCTGCGAAAGGTCGGGGAAACACTTTCCACCCTGCCCTTCATTTCACTGTGCAAAATGGAACGCATCTTTGACTTCAGCAGGAAGAGTGAGTCAATTTCTAGCAACGCATGGCTTTATGGTGAAACCAAATCCAAGATCAAATGGATGATTCTCCCTCAAAAGTTCTTCAAGGCTGTGTGATGGATTTAAAAGAATGAACTCCCGCAGAGGTTACCAGGGACCAAACGGCAGCCTTGCAAGTGTCTAAGAGGCAGACGAGAAACTATGACTCGGTGGATACCAACACTTGTCGCTCTTGCAGAGGACCAGGATTTGGGGCTCAGCACCCACACCAGGGGGTTCAAGATCAACTGTTGACTCCAGTTCAAGGCTTTGACCTCCAAGGGCACCTGAGCCCACACGGCACAGAGGCAAAGACACAGGCACGACACACAGAGGAAACCTTTCAACAAGACACCATGTAGCCTAAAGATGTCTTCAGAAAACCGATCCTCATAGTGACCTAAATAACCAAGGCCTGTGCTCGTTAAACCTCGTTAAACACAGCTTGATGACAAGTTACTCAGCCTCCCTTACAAAATGGTAGCATGACCTCCCCCCCCCTTATACAGATTATTCTCTTTAAGGGAGACGCTTTAGTCCACAATGGATTACCACAGTGGGGACACAGGCCTAGCAATGGCATGTTCTGCTGTACCCATAGTCTATGGTGTTCACACAATAGGGAATTTGTCGAAAATGCATTTTTTTTTTAGAATGTATTCTTGTCATTAAGCAACAGCTATGTTCATCATGAATCACCCATTCTTCTTTGATTCAGTGTCACCCACTACTTCCCTTCCTGGCTCTGATCCTAACTAGTCCAGTGTGGCCAGGAGCAAGCCACTTCTGCATCAGCAAAGGAGGGACTCACTTGAACAGGTTCTTCCAGCCTCTGACCTCTGTGACCTTTGACTCTGAGGTCACAGCTGTCGATAACAAATTAGAAACCCCATGTTTAGGCTGGGCAGGGTGGCGCACAGCTTTAATCCCGGCACTTGGCGGGAGAGGCAGGTGGATCTCTGAGTTTTCAGGCTAGCCTGGTCGACATACTGAGAGTTCCAGACCAGTCACAGCTACACAGTGAGACCCTGTCTAAATTATTCTCACCACCATCATCATCACATGCTGAAAATATTTATGTGTAACAAAAAGGCAGATAGCTCAACTTGGAAAATTCACAATGGATCTGAACAGGCATTTCCCCAAAGAAAATTTGAGAAGATGACGAATGTCATTAGCCAGCAAGAAAACAAAAAGCCAAAGTATATCACTCTACTAAACTGCCAGGGCAGCGGAAGTCCAAAGACTTCCAAAGTTGATGCCTAGCATTGTCACATAAGCAGGTAGAGAAATTAGAAGCTGAGTCACTGCTGATAGGATTTAAAAAAACAATACAAAAAAAAAACCCGGAGCCACCATGGAAAACAGTATAGTAGCCACCCAAAAGTCCAAAAACTAAGTTAACCGTGGGCTAAAAGGAGTTTTCCAGCAATTACTCTCCTAAATACTTAAAGAACTGAAAATACACAGCCACATACAAACTCAGACATAAGAGCACATGCTGCTCTTGCAGAAGATCCAAGCTTTTTAGGGGGCTCACAACCACCTGTACCCCCAGTTCCAGAGGGTCTGACACCTTTTATCTCCTTGGGAACCTACACTCAAACACACACACACACACACATGCACACACATATACATATGCACATAAACATGCACACACACATACATGTACACATGCATGTACATGCAAGCACACATGCATGCACACATACACACTTGCACATACACATATTTCAAAAGAAAATACATTTTAAAAACAAACAGCAGAGGGGGATGTGCTGGCACACACCTGTATTACCAGTGCGTTCCTGACGGAGACAGCCCCCAGATCTCCAGGAGTTATATTTGGGGTTCACCTTCAATTTTTAGAAGGCTGATTTTAGAGAAACTGCTTACCCTTCATCTAGTAACATCACTATTTACGTACAAGTTTTACACCATACCGTGGGAACCCCATCCTCACATCTACTCCATCACAACGCTGCCAATTTGCTGTTCATTTGCATATTTTAAGGGGAATTTCTAACCAAGCTGAGTCACACTAACAGTTCAGTTGTAGACAGAAATCTCTTAAGAAAACAACTACTGTTTCATTTGATATTAAATGTTTTGTCTGTTTCTGTCAGGCGTGGTAGCACACACCTTCAATCCCAGCACTCCACAGGAAGAAGCAGGTGGATCCCTGTGAGTTTGGGGCAGGCTTATTTTATACAGCGAGATCCCGGCCGACCAGCCAGGGCTGCATGGTACAACCTTGTCTCAAACGAAACAAACAAAAACAAACAAACAAAAGCCTGAATTCTAATTAATTGGTTTCAAACTCAAAAGCTTTGTAGATATATTTATTTCAGATGTGAAACATCTGTTTTCCATTTTACATACTGTGTTTCCAATAGAACATAATCCTACATGATAAATGGCCTCTTTATCTAAATATAATTCAAATATCATGTTTCCAAAAATTGAGCTAAAGGCAATGAACCATTTCTCAAGGTTACGTGAGGTCAATTAAACACAATTCATAATAAAAGATGGCTTCTCCCTTCAAGATGGAGCTTATTAAGAATCCGGAACCTGTGTGACTGGTGTGGGTGGGGAATGTGTGTGTGTGGGGGGGTGGGTGGGGGGGGTTGGAGTGAATATGGGGACAGATGTAAATGTCTAGAAGCTACTGAAATTTGTATTTGAGAGGTGAACTCCAAACTCTGGAATTTAATAGATGAAATCTAAGTCTTAATCTCACCTTATAGCTCTACTCTGGTGTTTACAGGTCCTGTGAAACTGTAACTGAAAACTGTTAACAGTTCTAGTTACTGGGTGGTGACCATTGAGTGAGCCTTCCCAACCCATTACCGAGAAGACAGAGACAGGCTACAGGGATACCTGCAGACACGAAACATGGAGAATAAGTAAGTCCCAACTGTGAACCCAAAATACTGAGTCTTTCCTTCCAAACTGACTTTATTTATATCTATTTGTTTTTGGTGCTGGGGTGAAACTCAAGGTCTCCTTGCATGCAAAGGACTGGCTCTATCATTAGCTATCACCCAGGCCCTGTTCGTTTCAATCAAGGCTTGACATCAAGGACAAAGTTAAGGAAATGCTCGTAGGAGTACATAGAGGCTGTGTGCTTGCTGAGACCGCTCTGTTTAAACTGTCGGCCCGAGGAGAAACGGGGGTGGGGTGGGATGGGGGGGAGGGAGGGGGGACGGTGGTGTTTAATTACTCTCTTCATTCAGTTTAGAGGAAGGGAAAGCCCCTCCCTAGCTGGGATTCCCAAATTGAAGGCGGTTTAGGAGAAGCAGGAAGCTGAGATTCAGTGCTGACTAACCCTTATGGAGTCCCGATGACTCATGACTTTAAACCGGGCACTCTCCATACAGAGCATCTTAGATTCAGGGTAGCTGCCGTACTGACAGCTCTTCAGGGTCCAGAGGACCCTGAATGTCTACAAAGCTGCTGACCAGAAGGCAAAAAAAAATGTAATTTGTATAAAGTTTTGAATCCCAGTAACTTGCTGCTCATCTTAAAGTCCTATGTTAAACTTACCTCACTAAACCCACGGGGAAAATTCACTAGTTTCTGGCAAGCTTTTGCTCCTTCTAGGTAAATCCTCAAATATGACCACTAGACTTTTTGTATTTATAGAAACTTAAAATAGCCATATATCATTTGTGTCTTGAAACTCTGTGCCACAAATCAATTCAAGAAGTTATCTAAGGAGGCCAGGGAGACAGCTGGGTGGGTAAATGCACGTGCTTACACCAATCTGATAAATCGCCCGCATTTTAGGTGGGATTAAAGGTGGTGCATGCCTTTAATCCCAGCACTTGGGAGGCAGAGGCAGGCAGATATCTAAGTTTGAGACTAGGCTGGTCTACAGAGTGAGTTCTAGGACAGCCAGGGCTATACAGAGAAACCCTGTCTCGGAAAAAAAAAAAAAACAAAGAAAGAAACACACACACACACACACACACACACAAACCCCCAAAAAACAAATCTGATAAATCGAGTTCACCCCCTGGAACCCTGGTGAGAGGAGAAATATGTCCCCAAAGTTTTCCTTTGACCTCCACATCCATACTTACATGTATGAGCACACATGCACATATGTAGTCATCACATTTAAAGAAGTTATTTAAAAGTGTAATGCAAACATACCACAGCACACATATAGAGAATTATATTTACACCAAACAGGTAGCACAAGAAGTTAATATTATTTTTTCAATATTTTTTTTCCTTCTACCCTGACTTTTGACTTATATCCACACATACATTTGCATGCATTTGTGTGTGTATTTGTGTGTGTGTGTGTGTGTGTTGGGGATAGAAGCTATCTACGGTCCTGGTTGATGATGCTGGTTAAACACTCCACCATCAAGTTATTCGTATGTCCCCACAATTCACATTGTAGTTGCCAGTGAGTCAAAGTCATCTGTAGGTACTTGGATAAGATGGTCACAGCGCAAGGACATTAGGTGACGTGGCAGTGTTTACAGTGGTCTGGTCCAGTCTCACTCACTCCATCCACAGGTTGGTGAACGTACTCATCTCCCCTACATCTTTATAAAATGTCTACCAAGAGAAAAAAAATCCCCCAGCCTCATCACATTCTGACTGCTGATGCGTAAGAACGGGGTGGATCTGCAGTGAGTCCTGGAGCTTTTTTATTTTTTTAAACCAGACACTGGCTGCTCTGAGGGTCACAGGTTAGCCCCCATCCATCATTATCCCTGTCACCAGCTACCATCAGGAGCCTACCCCTCCAGTGACCTATAGCTGCATTCAGCTTCTTTTCATGTGACGTCAGAATTAATTGGATTGACAGGGGGGGAAATGACACTCTGACCAAGTGGATGCCTTTCCACCAGATGTTCTCCTCCCACGAACTCTTCTTTAATTGAATGAAACTGATCTCCAGAGTCTACCCATGTGTCATTTCATCTTATGGTTGGTTCCATTCACAGAAGGTTCAAAGTCTGGTTAAACAGGACATGAAACATGGCTTGTATTTAGTGGTGAAACCCATCAGACCTTCATCTAGTTGTACAAAGGGGCCGGGAACAGAGACAAATGCTCCCTAAAAACGCATGGGGTTGATTTGATCTTAGATCTATCTCAGTTTTCCTTGTCAGCAGCAGGAAGTCTGCACCATTCGGGAAACCCCCCACCAGCTTACATTCTTCCCCAGTGTCACAGCTCAGAGCATGAGAAGCTGAGCCCTGATGTCACATCATACAGAACAGATTGCAGTCGCTGTGGAGTGCTGTGCTGTTGTTCAAGGTGAAAGCCTCGCATCACTCCAGGTGAGAACTAGTGCATTTCTCATAAAATTAACACCACAGTAGCCGGAGATGGCTCACTGGTGCTGTTGCCACAAACGTATAATATTTATGAAATGAACATATGTGAACATATATGAAGTATGTACAATGATTTGGTCAGCTGATGCATCCTGCAGGTTCCATTGAGAATCATGGTTTCTATATAATGGTCCAGAATCAGTAACAGAATGCTGTGGGTGGCAGAGGATGCTGGGTAGGATTGCATTGTTAGGCATGTGTAATTATCCTAATTTGCCTGAGTTGTCCTACATATTAGAAGGACAGTGGTCAGCTGGATAGAATTATAAATCCCAGCTTGGCTAAAGGTGTCCTCCATATCCTCTGTAAGCAACCAGTTACTAGGCTGAAAGCAGAGAATGGTACTTATGGTACCCAGTCTCTTCTCTTTCACGGTACCCAGTCTCTTCTCTTCCTTACTGTTCAATGCCAAAATCTCAACCATACGTAGAACATGACAACAGTTGAGCTGGAGCGATGGCTCAGGGGCCTAGTGCACTGGCTGCTCTTCCAGAGGACCAGGTTTAGTTCCCAGCAACCGCATGGTGGCTCACAACCGTGTATTAACTCCAGTGCCAGGGGATCAGACGCCCTCTTGTGGTCTCAGAGGGCACTGCACCCATATGGTGCACATATATTCAGGCACTACACCTATACACATACAATTTTTAAAAATCGCCAAAGCACATTTTGTGCAAGTTTTAATTCCGAATCTAAATGAATGCCTCTTTGTGTAATAAAAATGAAGATCTACTGATGTGCATGCATGTGTGATGTACTGAGCTATTATTCATGCAACAGAAAGCCAGAAAAAAAAAAAAAACATTAAGTAAAACCAACACAAGGTTTCATTTATTTTCTTCAACAGTTCTACCTTTATAATCTAGAGTCCTTTGGAGTTGACTCTCTACACAGGAGATGTTTTAAATCCATTCATTAAACTGAGACAATCTCTGTCTCTGTAACCAATATTATATATACAAGGTCTTTTCCCTTTAACATGTAAGTGGCCAAGGGTGGTAATAAAGTGGTCTATCGTAAGAGGTGTTAAAAGCTTCTAAAGTTTCTAAGCCTCATTGTTTCTTTTTCTGTTTTCATATGGATATGTTTGCCATGAATGGGTGTGTATGTGCCTGTTTATATATGGGGGGGGGAGAACGTATGTGGGTATGCCTATATGTGGGTTCATGTGTAGATGGTGACCCAAGGCTGATGCCCAGAATCATCCTCAGTTGCCATTATTACTCATTGGGGTGAGTTCTCTCAATCAAACACAGGCTCGCCCATATGGCCAGTCCTTCTAACTAGCTTGCTCTGGGGATCTCCTGTTTCTATTACGGGTCCGTCACCATGCTTGCCTGCCATTTGTGTGAGTTCTAGGGACCCAAATTGTGTGACCCTTAAGTTTGCACAGCAAGCACACTAGCCACAGAGATATGTCTCCAAATATACATGCATATATTAAAAAAATTAACATAGTCTCCCTATGATGGGCAGGCTGGCCTAGAACTCACTATGTTACCCAGTGGGAGTGGGACTGCCTTCCCGCCTCCACATCCTGAGGCCTGAGGTTACAAGCTGAGTAGCATCATGTCAGCTAAGGCCAGTGAACATATCTGAACACATACAGAGTTGGGTAAGGAGTAGATAATACGGTGTTCTCTTTGTATTTTGTTAATGTGTGTGTGTGTGTGTGTGTGTGTGTGTATGTGTGTGTGTTTACACATGGCACAGTGTGTGTGTGTGTGTGTGTGTGTAGGCCATAGGACTCCTTGTAGGAGTTGGATCTCTTTCTCCACTACACGGGTGCCAGGGATTGAACTCGGGTAGTCAGGCTTGGCAGCAAGCATCTCTATCCACTCACACCATCTCACTGGCCCCTGATTACTTTCTCAAAAGCCCTTATAACTTAACATGGACAACAACTAAGCTAATATATATTGTACTATTGGGGCCAAACCAGCACCCTTGTGAGGCACACACACATCTTAGGCAAGTGTTTTACTGCTGGCCTCACCTCCAGTTCAACAATTATTTCCTTTTTAAATTCGCTTGCCTCTTAAAACTCTACCTTCCTTGACCTCTTCGCTGACAGGAGAAAACTTGGTTTCACCTTCTTCAATTCTCAGATGTTTTTAGTCTGGGGTCTGCCTTGCTACCAGAAAAGAGTCATAAGTAAACATTAAAGTCACGTTATGGTTTCTGAAACAGATTGTCTGTGGCAGGATAGCTGCAGAAGACTCAGCAACGAAGAGAGAAACAAGACACACCTCATACGAGGTGTGTCAGCTAGGACTAACGTGTTCTAGCCATCTCTGTTCATCGCCTCTATACCTTGGAAGTCTCAAAGCGAGAGGAAAGACCAGAATGTTCTAATCCAAGGCAGGGAAAGCAGGGGTGTCATCTGAATTCTCAGGTTGTGTTGGTGTACCTAGGGTCTGTGCTGGGAACCTTCACCTGCAGAGAGAACCTAGCAGGAGAACCTGTCTCCAAGACAGCATCTGGAAGCCAGTTCTCCAGGGGCAGACAGTTTATGGACCCAGTCTCACTCCTCAGTCTGGTGTCAATCAAGAGAACATGGCTAGCTCAATCCAGACTAAGAAAATGGGCTGGACCCAGAGGATGACCAACAAAGCAGAAAAGCAAATCCTCTCTCTCTCTCTCTCTCTCTCTCTCTCTCTCTCTCTCTCTCTCTCTCTCTCAGGGGCTGTACCAGCATCCCAGCAGCAAAGTTGGCTCAGAATCATTCTTTTGCTTAAAAGGATCTTCCTGTCAAAGCTGGCTTCTTAGGAAACGCCACTTAGACACAGAACAGTTGAGAACCAAGAAATCCAGAAGAACTCTGACACCAGCGATCTGCAATCTTCATGCCCTGTGCTTAAGTACACGCTACTTACCGTTGTCAGTTCCAAACTCTTCACTTTACTGAGTGACTCACCTTCATAAAATTTGTTATACTAGTCACAAAACACAAGCATCTAGTCAATGCTAAGCATGAAGCATAGTGAATTAAAACCGTAGTTGTTCTCATAAAAAAAAAAAAAAAATGAGAGGGCCCTTATGATGGTAGCCATAGCACCTTCTGAGGGAACAGGTTAAAATGTCCTCCAATAAAAGAATCTTCCTGGCACTTTCTTATGTAGACCAGGCTGGCCTCAAACCCACAGAGAGCCCTCTGCTTCTGCGCCTCCTGAATGTTGGATGTGAAGATGTGTGTCACAGACCTGGCAATAAAGTCTTCTAAGCTTGCCTCCCCTCTCGTTGGAATCGGAAGGGAGGTGACTGGCTGTGGAGTTGGCATGAGAATTAAAGTTGCTATGATCTGTATTATTCATCGCGCAATAATGGAAGAAAACCCAGTGTTCTAAATCCTTCTGAGAACGAGCCTTCCTGTGATAATAGCTTCTACCAAGTTTATCATCAACAGTCTCTCCAAACAGGGACTGGGTCTCTTCAGTACTTCCAGGCCCATGTGCTTGCATTTGAAAACACAAAATAATAGGAATAGCACCCACAGATAGCAATGGCCACGGCCACTTCAGACACGCTTCACGTCTGCGCTTTAGATTTTGCTACCTCTGAGAGAATGATATATCTGGTGACCGAGTTCATCAGTTCAGAAGAGCTAAAGAAAAACTGACATTTCTGAAGATTGGCATTCTTGTCTCTTCCCTGAATTTCCCCAGTTAGTTTCTAAGTGACTTTGTGTGGCCCATGCCCTGCGTGGGGTCCTTTTCACAACAGAGGGAGAGTAGAGCGGGGGAGGAGACTGTTTAATTTCAACAACTTGGGAGTAACACCTCTTAGCTTCAAACCAGGCCACAGGTACTCAAGTTCTACCCCAGGCAATCCAGTCCTCAGGCTGCAAGTACTGCCACCTTCCCCAGGTCCAGCAGAATTTCCTACGGACAGGACTCTACTGCTGTAAAAAATTCCTAAAAGACAACACTACAGGAAAGTCTGGTCCAGCAGAAGACTTTAGTGGAAAGAAAGCTTTAAACAGTGTTTCCCAAAAAGACAACCACGCCTTGATCCCAGATGAACACTGTCTTTTCATCCACTCAAGTATGGTTTGGGTGTCCCTAAAGCTAGCTTAGAAAACAGTGGCAAACGCTGAGCACAGCGTTCTATATCACTTTTATCTAAAGCATGTGACTGACTTGGACGCTCTTTCTTGCTCTTTCCTTGGCTCACAGACTGAAAGTCCTCAGTAGATGGCAGGACAGGAGTCTCTCCAGATTCCCATAACTGTGGTCTACTCTGGGAATGAAGCAGTGTCTGTCACTCTCGGAGTGTTAGGACAAACAAGTTAATACTTTTTTCTCTCTCTGGACTTTTTGCTGATCTGAACAGAGAGAGGGAGAGAGAGAGAGAGAGAGAGAGAGAGAGAGAGAGAAGAGGATACCATGAGGTGCAGCCAAGTCCAGCTCAGTCAGAGTATTATTCAATGTTCAGAGTTGCTCAGTGTCCAGCCACAGCAGAACACACACACACACACACACACACGTACACACTCACACACACATATACATATTCACACACATACACACAAACATACACATATATATGCTCACACACACACAAACAACACACATATACACATTCACACACATACACACAAACAACACACATATACTCATTCACACACATACAACCATACACATATACACACTCATAGACATATACACACTCTCACGCATACAAAAATACATATACACACACAAACATACACATATACACACACATACAAACAAACATACACCTATATATACTCACACACAACATATATATACACACTCATACACATACACACATACACTCACATACATACAAACATACATATACACCCACAAACATACACATACACACACTCACACACATACACACTAATGCACATACACACAAACATACACATATACACACTCACACATATACACACAAACATACATATATACATACTCATACCATACACATACTCTCACACATACATATACACACACACAAACATACATATACACACTCACACTCTCACACACATACATATACACATAAACATACACATATACACACTCACACTCTCACACACATATATACACATACATATGCCTACACACAGAAACTTCATATATACACACTCATACATACTCTCACATACATATACTCTCACACACAAATACAAACATACACACATAAATATACACATACATTCACACATAACACTCATATATACACACAAACACAGACATATACACACTCACACATTGTTATATAAACATATGTATACACACATACACACTCTCATACACATATACAAACACACTTAAACACACATACACACATATACATGTACAAGCTTCTAGCATCATTCATTCACTATACAAGGACTCAACCAAGAAAACCAACCCCAGACTAAAAACAACTGCCTCTACCAAAGGCCTTTGAACCATTATCTTCCCACAGATGCATTGCCTTTTTATTCCTGAATAAGAAGCAATGGCTTTTTATCGGTTTTTCTAATTCCCGAAAACAAAACCTGTTGCCGTTTCTTGAATCGCAAGGCTTCCCCGGTCAAGCTATTTTGGGAAAACATTGGGAAGAGGGCTGATTTTGAAGTCAAGAAAAACACATTTGAATTCCAGCCTGGCTGATTCACAGTGTGTGGCTCTCAGCAAGCCATCCAATCATCCCCCAGCCTCAGGGTTCCATCAAAGCTGAAAGTGCCGATGTTGGATGGTTACCAAGAAGCCTGCGTGCTCCTAGCCTGCAGGAGTCACTCTGGATCCGGGTCTCTTCCCTTCCCCTTCTGGGAGACAGGTGGGAGCCTCCACCTTCCCTCCAGTACACAGAGCATTCACCTTCACTTATAATATCCTTCTGGACAAGCCCCACTTCACCCCTAGGAAGCACCAAGTCTCTGAAGGTTTAGGTGCAGAGAGTGCTGGAGGAGCACGACACTCCTGGAAGCCATCAGAGGGCAGCCCTGGCTCTGACTCCAGACCCTCACCATGAGAGCTTCGCCAGGCTCAGGTGCCAGCCAAAGGTGCCATGACTCTTTGCAGTTTGGAAGGACATGTCATACCATGTTCATAATGGCTTTGGGGGTCCTGTTCTGACATCCTGGTGAGTGTTCCCGGTTATCCATGATAAGAAAGCCCGCAGGGAGAAAACTCTGCCTGAATGGAGATCTTAACAGTGTCTTCAACACGCGGTAGTGAAATCTCCCAGGGCCACTTTAAGATGGAGTAGCAGTGGCTTCTCACATTCCTTGAGGATGGCGAAACTCCAAGGACAGACTGACTTGGGCCGCCCAGAAAAAACAAACACCCCCTCCCAAACCCCACGAAGGCTCTTTCTCCTTCTCTGCTTTTCAGTTGGATTGTAACATGCCAAGAGGGAATTTGGGGACTGACAAAAGCAGGTTCAGAAAACTCCAGCTTTCGGTACTACCAGAGACAGCCATCACTTTCTCAGAAGCCTGGTCTACCAAGGAGAGCCCCGGTACCCTGTTTCCATTGCTTCCACTTGGCACCGATGTGGTAGCAATAAAAGTGGAACCATGACGCTCACCACACTGTTCTGTCAGTGCCATGAGCACCGTACTTAACTCTGGGACCCAGGGAGAAGTGTAAGCAAAAGGGGCTGACAGCTGGGGTACAGGCTGCTTCACACACACCACCACCACCACCACCACCACCACCACCACCACCACAGCTTCTGTCTCTACAGAAGAGGGTCAAGGGTCAAGGTTCCCTGGGCTAAGACCCCTAGAAACTACACGCATGGTGGCATGTGCTCTTAATCCCAGCACTAGGGAGGCAGAGGCAAACAGATCTCTCTGAGTTTGAGGCCAACCTGGTCTACAGTGTGAATTCCCAGGGCAGCCAAGGTGATACAGTGAGGCCCTAGCAAAAACAAACAAAAGGAAGAGGAAGAGGAAGAGAAAGAGGAGGAGGAGGAGGAGGTGGAGGAGGAGGAGGAGGAGGAGGAAGAGGAGGAGGAGGAGAGAACAAGGAAGAGGAGGGGGAGAAGGAGGGGAGGGGGGAGGAAGAGGAAGAGGAGGAAGAATAAGAGGAGGAAGGGGAGGGGGAGGGTAAGGAGGAGGAGGGGGAGGGAGAGAAGAAGAAGAAGAAGAAGAAGAAGAAGAAGAAGAAGAAGAAGAAGAAGAAGAAGAAGAAGAAGAAGAAGAAGAAGAAGAAGAAGAAGAAGAAACAGGAGGAGAAGGAAGAAGAGAAGGAGAAGCGGAGGAGGAAAAAGGAGAAAGGAAGAGAGGAAGAGAGGGAGGAAGGGAAGGAGGAGGGAAGAGGAGGAGCGGCCGCCACCACCAGAGCTGCTAACACTCAGCCTCCAGGACCAGCTGGCTCCCTCGCTGGAATCACAATAATCCTAAGAGGCTGCTCTGCCAACTCTATGTAACCCTGGCTCACCCTGGCCTGTGTACCAGGAACAAAATTTATGAATGGGAACCCCATCCCATAGGTCAGTATTGCATCTTGCCCAAGCCCCGTTGTAAGGGCCAAGACATTTTTTTTAGCGCTCATTATCATTTATCAGCTACTATAGTTTTCTTGGCCAAACTCTAGCCAAGACGGAAAAGCAAAGTGGAAATGTCAATTGGTGTTGACCCTCCCCTCAAAAGGCGCCGCCTCCCCAGCCCAGGAATCTGGGCCAGGTCTAGCTTGGAGCAACAGAATGTGACAGAGTGATGTGGGAATTCCAAAATGCAGGCCTTCAAGCATCTTGCAGACACCATACAATGAACTACAGGAAAGCCCCAGCCTCTGTGCATGCGAGAGAGTCCCAGCTGCTCGTCTGAGGGAGGAAAGGCCACGCAGGAGGGGACCCCAGTAACAAGTTCTCAGGGAAACCGCCATGGACTGTGGGTGTCCAAGAAACTCAGGCAAAAGCTAAAGGAAACCACCACAGCAGAGCACTCGGAAGTCTACCCTGCAGCATACTGAGACGTTCCCAATTGACATGGGCCACCCAATATGGGGACAGCTTGCTAATGCTTCCACTGATGGAAGATACAAACAGCTATTGGCCTCTACCCTGCAGAAACTAGGGGCTGGGCCCCCTGTGTCTGAGGATAACGTCAGCACCCACGACTGCATCAAACACCCATGAAGAATCCCTAGTGTTCTCAAGGAAAGAGAGGCTACTTGGGATTTGGTGTCTAGCAAGGAGAATTTGAGTGTCACATTCCCACCAAGCAGTGGCTTTGGACAATGCAGATCCGACCATCATGTATCAGCATTTTCTCTAGCAGGTCCAGAAGTCAGTCACCCAAGTCGAGGGCACTGAGCCCAGCCAGGGAGACAGAGACAGAGAGCCTCTGTGGTGAAACAAACTGTCAGTGAGTCTTCAGGTAGCGTCTTGCAGGGCCCACTGGAGTGGCATGGGACTAGACTCCTAGTGCCCTGGGCGGGCTTATAATTTGATCATGACCAGTAATGATCTAGAAAAAGGGGGGCTGAGTGCCACGTGAAGGAAGATGGGTTTGGGGGACACTGTTTGTTATGTTATCTAAATTGGCATTCAATTCTGGCTTCTAGCTCCTGCTGTCCAACCATCAGAACACATTGATTTAGTCACATTGGCTAAATCAAGGCAATTGATTTAGTCACATTGAAGGCAAATTGATTTAGTCACATTGGCTTTGCCTTTAGTGTCTAGGTAATTCCTCTGTCAAAATCTACCGACGCACACTCTTTCTGGTGAGAATCCTATGAAACTGTTTCCTCCCCCGACCCCAGTCTAGACATGATTTATTTAGCGTCTGTTCCAGATTATCACCTTGGTTGTTGCCTCCCACATGTCCAGGCCCCCATAATGAGCTGCAGGGCTGTGGTCCCCAAGGATGCCAGGTTTATCAGCCTTACACAGAACTTATTAGAAAAGCAAACTGTCAGGGGTGGAGGAGATGGCTCAGGGGGCCGAGCGCTTGTTGCGCAATCCTGAGGACTTTAATCAAAGCGCTCTAAACTGCTGAGCCATCTCTCCATCCCTAAAGTTGCTTGTGATTATCTCAGCTGGCTAGTGGAATCCTCGTGCGCTTCAAAATGATCAATGCTCAGGTCCCACCAAAAACGTGGAGTAAGCTAGTTAGTGCTGAGACAGTAAGCGGATTCTTATGGCTCCTAAAATGGACTAACATACAACCCAGGCTGCGGACCAGGGCTCTACAGTAACAAAGACTCTCCAGCAATCCTTTGGCGAGCTAAGTCCTCATCATAGTTTTGCTGAAAGTGGTCTCAAATTTGAGTGAGTTTATATTTGTGTATAATGAGAGCCAAGGCTTTTTGGTCAAATCAGGTTCACTTGAGGCCTCTTTCAACAAAAGAATCTGGTAATTGTTATAGCTTTGCCTCTGTAGACTACATGGGTGGGTCTGTGGCTTGAAAGGAAATCCCATGTAGATCCCACCCATGCAATGGAAGGATAGACCTGCTGACCTGTGCCTGCAAGCAGTGTGAATATCTCTGAACAGACTCTAAAGTGTTGGCCAGGACTGCACCATTGCAAGGCCAGGCAGAGCATGGATGTAAAACACACTGGCCTCCCAACGGGAGGGAGAACGGGAGCTCTGGCTGCCAGAGTACCAGGCAGTCATACCCGGCTTTGCAGCCAAATGTTCTGGAAAATGGTATTGAGCACCTCTGGTGTTCAACTCCATGTTTTCTAAGACATCGATCGTTTGATTAGTTATGACTTCCTTAGGATGACATCTCACTGCTTTGACTGGAGGGCCGAGCGAAGCATAAATCTATGTAGAGATTAGGAAGAGGATGCAGGAGTCCCACTGGCCACAAGACTTAAGTGGGAGCCAGGAAAGGCTGTAACTAGCCTGGTCTTTGTCTCTTGATCACACAGCCAAAGGCCACCACTATGGTGTAAGGACAGAGAAAGCAGACCCTGGTACTGGAGATGACCCCAAAGCCCTCACTAAATCTATGTTTCTCCATTTTGAATGTGACAATAAAAAGTACCTGGGGATTTTAAAAATGACCAATTCTGATATACTGTGTGTATATGTGTGTGTGCGCGCACACGAGTGTGTGTCATGCACACATACACAGATACTGTTGATTGGAGAACACATATTAAGAAGAGTGCTGGACTGTGGTGTGATCATATACAGAGTTGTAGTAGGGTAGAGAAAGGGACCAACTTGAGCTCAGACCATAGATACAGATTTTTTTTTTAAATTCAGTAATGGGGACTAGACAGGTGGTTCAGAGGTTAAGAGCACTGACTGCTCTTCCAGAGGACCCAGGTTCAATTCCAAGTGATCACCCGGTGGCTCACAACTATCTGTAACTCCCGTTTTGGGGTCTCTGACACCCTCACACAGACATCCATACAGATAAAACACCAGTACACATGAAACAAAAATAAATATATGAATATATAAGCAAAGAAATAAATTCAGAGATTGTAGTTTTATTATCGGTTATTGACTGGTTCTTTCATTGCATTTAATGTTTTAATCTAAAAAAAAAAAATTGATGTGTGGGGCTGGAGAGATGGCTCGGCAGTTCAAAGCACTGGCTGCTCTTCCAGAGGTCCTGATGGTGGCTCACGACCATCTGTAAAGAGATCTGATTCCCTCTTCTGATGTGTCTGAAGACAGAACACTCATATACATTAAGTAGGTAAATAAATCTTTTTTTAAAACAGTGTGCATGTGCCTGCCTGTCAGCCCTGTGTGGGGTACTTTCAGAGACTAGAAGAAAGCATTTGATCTTTGGGAGGCAGAGGTGGTTTCAAGCTGCCCAGTATGGGTACTGGAAGTGAACTCTGGTCTCTAGGAGAACAACTGCTCTTAGTCACGGAGTCATCTCTCTAGCCCTTAATTTTCTTTTAATTGTTAACCTAAAAAATAATCACATGCTTATGGGGTAAGGTGTGATAGCCCACATGCATACAGTTTTATTGGGAACAATCCCATTAAGTAATCTAGAGGCCCCCGCGGGCAGGCAAGAACACCTGAAGAAGCAGGAATGAAAGCAGACCTGACTCTAAGAGGTGCCCTTGAGAGGGCTCTGTGGTGACCTACTCATTTACCGTCTCCAGCAACATTTCTGAA
The DNA here is from genome assembly GCF_947179515.1 of Apodemus sylvaticus. Lineage (NCBI taxonomy): Eukaryota > Metazoa > Chordata > Mammalia > Rodentia > Muridae > Apodemus > Apodemus sylvaticus. Next base: position 17,461,745 of record NC_067493.1, on the reverse strand, counting down.
GAACTTTGACACAGGCAGCTAACAGACAAACAGTGCAGGTGAGATGTGCTACAGGAGGCTGCTCAGGGAGAAGCCCTCGCTCTGTCCATTGCTACCAGGAGGAGCGCCCCTGCAGCCCTGGGTTTTCCTGGTAGGTAGGGAGGGATTGAAAAGGAAGGCCAATGGTCTCGGAGGTGACCTGGCACTAGGAAGGAGGGGCAGAGTTAACATAGGTGGGACAGAAGGTGGAGGGACCAAATGACAGATTAAATCAGCACTGTAAACCACAGCTGTTCCAAAGAGGGAACCCAAGAGCTTATAAGGAAAATTAATCTTCTTATAAATATCTTCATAGGCTACTAAGCAACTATAGCTTTTAAATTTGTTTGGTTTTTGATATTTTTTTGTTTTGTTTTTTGGATTTTTTGTTTTTGTTTGTTTGTTTGTTTTTTGAGACAGGGTTTTTCTGTGTAGGCCTGGCTGTCTTGGAACTCACTGTGTAAACCAGGCTGGCCTCAAGCTCACAGAGATCAGCCTGCCTCTACTTCCTGAGTGCTGAGATCAGAGCAGAGGAATGTACCCCGGGGCACTGAAGTTCTTAATTTAATTCTTTTTCTCATGAGCTTTAATAGAAGACAATCTCATGGTTAAGGGATGGTAGCTCAATTGTAGAACCTTTGTTGAGCTACTGAGAGATCCTAGATTTGATCTCCAGCACCACAAAAACCTACTAACTACTACTACTGCTACTACTACTGTTACTATAAATGTAAATAGCTATCATGGTTTAGGAAACGTGGATGGAAGTGTTCAGTCTGCATAGCCCCACTTTGCCCGTATAGAGGAGATGCACAAACGTGAACTGCGGGTTGACCTTCAGGGTGTCATCCTGGGTCTGCCTCTGGCCAGCGTGGGAGCTGAGAAAATATCACAAAACCGCTTTCTCCACTTCCGAACCTGAGCCCCAAGGAGCTCTGGAAACAAATGTGCGTGAGAGACACAAGATCGAGCCTCCCTCCCAAGAAGCCTGACAAGGAAGACAGAGACAGGAATCAGAAATGGTCTTCAAGCATCCAGGTTTGTAAAGGCGGATGGGAAATGCCCAGAAATTCTTGACATCCCCCCCCCCCCACATCCGCCCAGCAATGATGCAGGAAATCTAGCTCACTATCTTCAGCAGACTGAGTAGGAACCATTTCCTTAATGAACACCCCCCACATCCCCGGCAGTGTTGCCTGCTCAGTCAGAGGCTTCACTCTCCAGTTCCCTCAAACACTCCATTCCTCCCATTTCCTTCCCTTCCTTCAGTCTGGAAGAAGGTCCAGCAATTTAATCATCAGCGTGTGACATCCAAGGAACCTCTGAATTTGGCCTCCACGGTAGTCCTGGAAAGTGTTTGGCTGAGGCCACGTCCCTCCTCAGGAGCCGCTCTGCTCCCTTAAACTCAATCCAACACAACACTTTTTATGCTTTCAGTAGCTCGTGGTATATTTTTACTTAAAATAAAGAGAGCCTGCTGTGATCTTCAAATATCCTCTTCCTCTATGCACGGCGCATTGAAAAATTCTTAGCCCGAGATGACCGCACACCACCTAATGTGTGTTGACCCCACAGCACGAAGTGTGTGCTGACCGCACAGCACCTAGTGTGTACCCAACCAAACCCTACTCACTAGTTTCCAGTCTCTTGAATTCTTTTTTATCCCCAGGCTCAGTCTCACACCCAACTAAAACCAGTTGCTCAGTTATTTGCTCCCTTAGCTTTAAGACACAAGCCAGGGTAGAGATTAGCCACAATTCTGTTGTGTTACACCCACATAATTTCCCTCCAGGGAACCCCTTTTCTGGAGGGAAGGAGGGCAAGCTTCACTATAAAGCCCTTTTGGGGGTGGGTAGATACATCACCTCAGCTCTACATTATACACAGTCAAGGATTCAGAAATGTCCCCATAGTTTTGGAGAGGGGGTTAAAAAAAAGTAATTACTTGGCCCTTCTATTAGAAGTCACAAAAATAGGGTTTAATTATTAAATAAGAGGTTCAGTAGTCTTGTTGTAATCTGGAACTGTTTTACAATGTAGCTGGGTTTAAAAAAAAAACAAACCAAAAATTAATAAATATTAACTTTCTTTAAAGCAAGAAATACGAGGTGGGGGTTAAAAGTGACAGATATCCTCAGTATGGTTGACGTGACTTAGTCCCTGTCATAGTTACACAGTCTGCTGAGAAGAAAACAGGCCCAAGGTAGTGAATGACCTAGTGCTGAAGCGTCTGGGATGGCATGCTCCGTCAGCACCCCCACCCCCCACCCCCACCCCGCGCAAAAGGAAGCCCGCTAGAGACCAAGTTAACCGGTGGTTCTAGTGCATTCTTCCAGAGAGAAAGATAAGGTGTGATCCGGGCAGCAGCCACCGCCCGGCCCATCAGCTACGGTGTCAAACGGCTTAGCACCCATTAGCATGCATAAGAATGGCAGGGAGCCTGGAAACCGGAAGGACCCCATTCTGTTTGCTCGGTGGAAGTCGTTCACTGAATTTTATAGTTGAAAAGGAGCCCTAGGAAGCTAACCATATTTTTAGGCCAGGTGGTGGCAGCGGCGGCCCACACCTTTAATCCCAGCATGGAGGAGACAGAGGCCAGCCTGGTCTACAGAGTAAGTTCCAGGACAGCCAGGGCTACACAGAGAAACTCTTGCATAGAGAAATTAATTAATTAATTATTAATTAAAAAAATCAACTGTGCCGGGCGACGGTGGTGCACGCCTGTAATCCCAGCACTCTGGGAGGCAGAGGCAAGCGGATTTCTGAGTTCGAGGCCAGCCTGGTCTACAGAGTGAGTTCCAGGACAGCCAGGGCTATACAGAGAAACCCTGTCTCGAAAAAACCACAATCAACTATATTTTCTAATTTCTCTATTTTTAAAAGAAAAAATGCCAATTGGGGAATCAGGGGAATCATCTGAAAAGAAACTATATACCCTACTAAAGACTTTCGACCAGAAAAAAAAATTAATGCTGCACTAATAATTTTTTTTTTTAAAGAAACCCCAGTTCACAGTTTATCTGCAAGATGATTGATCAGTTGGAAAACAACGTGGACCCATAAGCATCTCTAATAATAACCATTTACAATATGCAGTTTTTGGGAAAACACAACTCTGTACGCCTTGGAGAAAAAAATAGAAATCACTATGTAAAACTATGTATGAGAAATGCATTCTATTCAATTTGGGAATAGGTATTATTATTAATTATTATTTATTGAGAAAGGGATTCCCTGTGTTGTTCAGGCCGACTTTAATTGGCTGCGTAGCCAAAGTCCATGCTTGGTTAGAACTCACCATCCCTCTACCTTCCCAGGATACAGATGGTGGGTAGCCCTCACACCTGCTTGCTATTATTTGCATAATGCTATTGGGAATACCTTACACACACCTCAGTCCCACAGTTTAAGTATTTCTAATCAGTTCTACCGAACTCTAAATGTCAGCTGCTTAAAAGAAATGTAAAGAACAAGAGACGTGGAAAGGGAAAAAGGAAGGGAGGGGAAGGAGAGAGAACATAAGAGAGAGAGAGAGAGACAGACAGACAGACACAGAGAGTCCAAAGAGAGGGAAGGAGAGAGTGAGGGAGAGAGGGGGAGAGAGAGGGGAAGGGGGGAGAGAGAGGAGTGAACACAAGAGATCACCACTGGTGTGATGCTAACCAAGGGTGTGGAGCTAAACAAGAGTGTGGTGTCTCATGAAGCCTTGAACAGGAGACTGGACTTTTAGAGAGACTGTGGTCAGAGAGACAGTGATCTCGCTATCGACAGAGAGGAACTGAAAGTATGGGAGTTACGGTGTTGGTAACTAATAAATATGGAGGCTATAACACCTGATGGGGCTCAGTGCCCGGGTGCATCTGCATCCACTGTTCTCAAACACAGATAAAATTACGCTTAGCTAAAACCAACCACACTTTAAAACTTAAAAAGGAAGGACACGCGTATAAATCAGAAAATCCAATAAAGTGCGTGTTTTCCCTAACTTGGAGATTTGCAGTAATTTTTTAAGCTAGCTTTATATAATAAATCAATATTTAAACTCTCTAAAGATTATATTTCCATACAAGCAGCTCTTCAAAAACATTTGTGAAATAGAAAATACAAGAAGTCGTTTAAGATCATTATTTTAGAACCTAACCAGCCCACGACGGGTTCTGACTTTGCCATTTCAATCCATTTTAATTATAAACCCCTTTGAAACGAAGTACAGTCTTCATATTTCAAAAGGCTCATTTTTACTGTCTTTAAAAACGTTGCTGCCTTTCTTTTTGGGATCATTACAATTCTGCTTGACTCTTTATTCTCTATCTTCTTCTTTCCCAACCCCGTTCCTTTAAAGGCGGGCGCTCTGGTGTGCTTCTTTGAGCAAAGGAACATCACCAGGACCCTTCGCCCCTCCCGCCTGCAGATCTAGAGTTGAGAGTTCTCGAGGTCCCTCCAGCTTTTTGACCCCTGGATGACAACAGTCTTCACACTAAATGCTCCTAACATCTGCCAGTCCCTGATCGTTTCCCCCCCCCCCCCCCGCCGCCGCTCCCCGCGCGCGCTTTTCACATCCCAGAGAAGGCTGATTTAGGTGGTGTGCATACCTCATCCACTTCTTAAATCACAGCTTTCGGTCCAAATTGTCAGGTATTTTTTCCCCTAGATTCATGTAACCTAAAGGTAGGGCTTAAAATTCCAAAACTTGAAGACTGGCCCCTAGGCAGCTGCCAGGTCGCTCTGAGTCACTCACTCCGACGACCTGGACCGCACACCCGACCCGCACCTGCGGAGGCCCCATCCGGGAGACTGCGCTCAGCGAACTGCGCCGAGGAAACCCTGCCGGCTGTGCGTTCCAACTTCCTCCGAACAGTCCCGAGCGGGGACGGGAATCAGAGTTGGCCCTTTTCTGGGCTCCATCTGCTCGCCCGCGGGCACGGGACCCCTCCCAAATTTGTCCTCCTTCTTGGCTCTGGTGAAGGGAGATCAACGCTAACGACCCCTCCTCTGTCCAGCCCCGGGCAGCCTCTCTGACATCTAGCTTGCTCCAGCTAGCCCTTGTGGACTCAACCGCAGCCTGGGAGCAAGCTCTGGATGCAGAAAGGTCCACCGGTGTGGTGATCTGCACTCCCAGAGTCTAAGGAGCGAGCCAGGCAGGGGACTAGCGGCTCCGGCTACACCCGCTAGGCAATCTGGCGCTAACCCCGGCGTGGAGCTAAGGAGAGTCTAAGCGGTGATGCCAATTTCCAGCGGCGCCCACTGGGGGAGGGAAAAAAATTTAAAAAGATGTGTGTGTCCCAAGGCGTACCCGCTGCTACAGTGTCCCCGGCTCCCGCCGGAGCTCGCTTCCCGGGTTGCAGTCTAAGTTCCCCGGACCACCCGGTGGCTGCCCATCCCCGCCGAACTCCAACTCGTGGTCGGTCCCTGGCGCGCCTCACCTGTGAGAAGCAGACACCCGAGCAGCGCGCAAGGCAGGACCGCGGTGTCCCAGCAGCTGACCATGGTGAGCGCGACGCGGCCTGCTGGCCCGGTGCCCGCGCTCTCCGAGGCCGACGGCGCAGCCGCCCGAGCCGGTCCCCTCCTGCTCCTGCTTGGCGCCGCGCGAGCCCTTCTCCGCGCCTGCAGTCGAGGAGGGTGTGGGGGGAGTGTGTGGGGAGGTCCTCGCCGTCCCGCGTCCGCTAGCCGCCGAGCTTGAGTCCCGGAGCCCGCTCCGAGCAGCCGCCACCACCAGTGCCACTATCTCCGGGGAGTGTCCGCTGCCACCGCCGCGCTCCAAGCCTCCCGAGGACCTCGCTGAAGCGCAGCCGAGGGCGGGGGCGATTTATAACCTTCTCCAGCCCACTTCCTACCCCGGCACCTCCTTCCAGTGACGTCAAGGGGTCCCCCACCCCTCATCCGCCTCCCCACCTACCCTCTTCTTCCTCCCGGAGGGGCGGGGGCCGGCGAGGGCGGGTGGCCCGGGGGCCGGAGCGCGCGTGCGGTGGCGCTAGGAGCGCGGGTCCTCGGGCAGGTTCGCACGTTCAAGGTCCTTGCTCCGTGCCCTGCTGGCCCCGCCCCTCCTGCCCATCGCTCTCAGGAAACCTTTTGCCCAGCTCCCTCCTCCGGGCTTACTCAGATCTGGGGACCGCCCGAAACTGAGGAGGGGACCGGCTAAGTGCACCGCCCTGCCCCCGGGGCGGGAAGTCTTATCCTAGGGAAGCTGGCCTCGCCCCCCCGCGAAGGTGTCCTGGCACCGAGGAACGAGGCACAGTCGAGCCCTCTCCCAAGCGGTCCCGCCGGTCCCTGCCCCCGCCAGACTGTTCCCAGACGGCGAAGGAAGGCGCCAGAGACCCTCCGCTTAAGGCACTTGGACCCGGAGCGTCCGAAGGAACCGGACGCCTTGCCAGGCACCTTCGGAAAGAGCGCCGAGCCGCGCGGGTCCCAAGGGAGGGAGCCTGTGTCTTTTTCGGCTGCATTAATGCACCCGCCCAAGCCATTTCCTCAACCTTCTGCTTCCTAGAAGCAAAACAAGGAATAACATGTTACCTTTTTAAAAAGCCAAGGCGTGAGACACGCTCCTGCAGCTTGGAGGGGCCAAGAACTTGAACTCTATGTCTGAACCGCTGGATGGAAAACAAATCTTTTTGGTGGAAGCCGGCTAGCCAAGATGACTGACTCGAATGTTCTTGGAACCAAAATCGGGCGAAATTAACTTGAGACACTAGATCATTTACGATGACACTAATTCCACGTTGTTCCTCAATTATGTATCCATTAACTGGAAGGCTGAAGTCGTCCCGGCCTCCCCGGAGCAGCCCAGTCTTGTCCCTGTAAATACTGCAGGTTTGAAAAATAGCCTCATTGGAACCTGCCAGATGCCCGTGATAAAATGGCTCCTAAATGGGACTAGAGGCTTTTCCTGAAGGACTAGACTAAACCTCCGGTAGGGAAGGTTGCGCAACCCGAGTTGCCTCATTGCTAAGAGAGTCTGGGCCACCACCCCCTGCAGCTCTCCTAGGGCACCGGGAGCCTGTGAGCCAGGGCAAACGAGATTCCTCTCTCCTTCGTGGTCCCGGAGAAAGGAAAGGCCGCTAAGAGCGCAGCTCACCTGCGGGTTTCTCTACAGCCTTTCACTGGGGTCAGTACTCCAGCGCTCTGCCTCCTGCGCCTCAAATTGCTCTCCTAGCAGGAATCAAGCGGAATGGCCCGCACTAGGTAGTCATAATTCTCCCAACTGCATCTCCAGTCGCAGACGGTTTGAGACACACCCACACGGTCAAACTGTCCCAGTCTCTCCCAAGAGCTCTCGTCACGCCCACACATCTTCCACGAGGTCCGCTCAGCCCTTTAAACAGCGGCAGGTGTTTGGGCCGGGGAGAGCTTGCCAATTGGAAACCCATCGCCGCTGAGGCTGGAGGGGCTGCGCTGAGCAGGCTGACAGATCAAGAAACCGAGACACACAACGCGGAGGAGATTTACGATTCTGAAGGGCTATGAAGCCCACCATGGGCACAGAAACACGGGCATGGCTATTGTAGGGGAAGACCAGCGAGGGGAACTACTAACTTGGGGGGAAGTGTCGTGTGGACAGCCCCCAAAGGTTTAGTTTAATGCGTTGATTTCAAAAGACATTTTGATATCTTTAAAGGCTCAAGGACATACTTATGAGTTTGTTACCATCAATGATCCCACAATAACTTTATTGAAGCCAGACAGGTATTTGACCGACAGCCAAAACCATCTATAACTTAAGCTGTGCATCAACAATGCTAAATTATCGCTCAATTATCTAAGATTAATGGCCTCGTAATTAAACGCAGCTAAGGTTTATATGCTGTCATCCTCCATACGTTCCTCCAACTATCCTTTTGAAAAGTCCTAGACTTTTAATTATAGCCAGCAACTCCCACACTGATATTTCTTCTGTAGGTTGCATTATTATTATTTTATTATTATTATTATTATTATTATTAAGAATTTTAAATGATATAAACTGTTTCGTTGGCGATTTCAATATCACATTGATGTGGAGAATAAAGCCCTTTCCCCAAAACTGGTGACACCATTGAATAATGGGCTACAGGACTCTTCGAACTAAATCAGTCACGAAAGAGGTTTTCTAGATAGCACTGATGGGAAAGATCAAATTCAACACGCTTGGTGTGTGTGAGAGGCTAGTTGCCGTAGATTATCTGCTCGCTTCCTGCCCAGGTACAAAAGAACGTTTCATCTCCTGCTTGCTTAGCAAAACCAGACACTCTCTCCTCTTATCAGCCACATTCTCTTGAAGTTTCTCTCATGCCCCTATTCAGGAACACACTGTTGTCCAGCCAGAAGCTTAAATATTCAAGACTGAATGAGAGGGTTGGAGAATCAATAGGAGTGACAGGAGGGGAACTCAGAGCTGATCTGCAGGAGGAGGAGAAGGAAGAGGATGGAGAGGAGGAGGAGGAAGAAGAGGAAGAGGCAGGGTGACAGAAAGCTTGGTTGTTGGAGAAAAATCCTTGTTAAATGCACAACACAGAGATTGTTTACACGCAGCTGATGATCTTGTCAAATCCTTATGCACTGTTGGAAGGAAAACAAGCAAACAACTCTCCCATGACATCTTGGGATCCTGAGGCTCCTTGGTGAGTGACGTACCAGACCAGGCGGTACCTTACAGTTTTATTGACCAGAAATGAATCAACAGACTAGAACCACAACAAGAGAGTCTTTTTTATTTCAGCCACCCAGGTCCTAGGGGTACAATCCAGCACCAAACCATGGGACACCTAATATGCATGGGACCCCTAGATTTGGTCCCTAGCCCTATAAGCCAAGGATCAGAGGGAGATCCTTCTGCTTAGCTGCTGAGCTAGGCTCTGCACTTGTGTTCAAAGTGCCTCTTCAACTTCTCAAGAACATTGACTGACAACTGCCTGGAACTCACACAAAACCTACCTCCCTCTGCCTCCCCAGGGTTGGGATTAAAAACGTGATTGAATTAAAAACCGCCTTGCCCAGCTAAGATTGACTGATTACATACTCACTTACTCACTTATTCTTTTTTTTTTTTTTTTTTTTTTGATTTGGTTTTTTGGTTTTTGATTTTTGGTTTTTGGTTTTTTTTGTTTGTTTTTGGTTTTTTTTGTTTTTTGTTTTTGTTTTTGTTTTTGTTTTTGAGACAGGGTTTCTCTGTATAGCCCTGGCTGTCCTGGAACTCACTCTGTAGACCAGGCTGGCCTCGAACTCAGAAATCTGCCTGCCTCTGCCTCCCAGAGTGCTGGGATTACAGGCGCGTGCCACCACTGCCCGGCTCACTTATTCTTAATTAGAGAGAAAGAGGGCGAACATGCATTGCATACTTCCATTCAGGTACCCACGGAAAGTTAAGTTCCTCTCCCAAGCATGGGGAAGAGAAATGAGCAAAGAGGGTTAGATGTTCAGACGGACAGTACCCTGCGTGAATAAATGCTGGGGAAATGCGCCCCCAGGCCCCACGCACACCTACGACATCAGCTTCTGCTTGTCCGGGGCACCCTTGCTCCTGCCTTCCCTGGCCCAGGTTGGCACGGCTAGTGTTGATACGATCTTTGGACCTTTTCCAGGCTCTTCTTCTGATGCCTCTTGCCCAGCTCTGGACTCTAGCTTCCTTTGTTCCGCCTGTTCCCAAGAGCCATGACAGGCCAACTGTCAACGCAAGATCAAAGCTGTCTGTCTCTTCCATGGTTACCATCATATCTAGGTCTCTTGCAGAACTTCCTCCTGGCTGAGACCCCTACGGCTTTTTCAGGGTAGCAGCCATTGCCCATTTCCCCCAACCCTAACCCCCAGCACATGGCAGACTCTTATCTGTGCCTTTTGTCAGCACATCTGATGGCCTGCTGAACTCTTTTAGCCTCTGATTTTACCATTCGGTGGATTTCTACTTCTCTTGCTGATAACTTCATAAATACGACGACAATGTGCTTTCTGGGTTGCCATCAAGACCACGGGCTGTTTGCTTAAGACTCATGTGCCCCGGGTGTGTGATAAACTTCTCATTTTTCTTGTTTTAAAATCATTAATTAGGGATACAGCAGAACAGATCAATGAAAGAAAGAATCAATGAGAGGCCCGTGGAAGTCTTGCACATCACAGAAAGATGGCTCATTCTTTTGTGTCTCTGTCCCCAGGCGCAGGGTCAGCAGGGGAGGCTGCAGGTAAACCAGTCATCATCCAGTGAGTCCTTTCCAGAAACAATGAACTTGCAAGAGAGAACAAAACCACCAGGATTTACTCAAGGCCATCCAGAAGAAGAAAAAAGAAAAAAGAAAAGAGAACTACAACAACAACAAAAACTAGCCTGGTGGGTGTGGCACACACCTTTAATTCTACCACTTGGGAGGCAGAGGCAAGTGGATCTCTGAGTTCCAGGGCAGCAGGGCACAGCCTTGTTAAAACCCCAGCACTTGGAAAGCAGAGGTGACAGATCTCTGTGAGTTCCAGGCCAGCCTGGTCTGCAAAGTGTATATCCAGGGCTACACAGAAATACCCTGTCTTAAAAAATAAAAAAACGAAACAAACAAACAAAGTGAAATGGTAAAATTAAGGAAAACGATCCCTAAAAGAGAGAGGAACCCTCAGGGAACACACAGGAGGGCTTTCGGGTCACCATCCTGGTCCCTCTCAGGACTTTATCTGTCACTTCACTGCTAGCCTTTGTCCTTTCCTCTTATGTTTTGCTCATGGATTTTCCACTTTAAACACATTTAAAAACAAAAATAAAACTGAGACATGATCTTGAAGAAACCCCAAAGGATGGGCTGAGCTGGAGGTTGTCATTTCAGCTGTCAACAGAGTCACCCGTGACCATTTTGGGGCAGTTTGTAGGAGCTACTGTTCACCGTAGAGGGCGGTGCTTTATATTTCATTTTTCTATGCCACCTCCATAGCTCTTATGTCTAATTCCTGTATCAGCCCACTGTTAGACAGTCTGGGTTCTGTATCATAAACGGTTCCAAAATAGATAGCGTTTGAGAGTGGATTGTCATTGCCCCTGATGTGTGTGTGTGTGTGTGTGTGTGTGTGTGTGTACATCTTCAAAGGCCTTGCTTTACTTAAAACTTCTACCAGCTCAGAAGAGAAAGGCTCGCTGGGTGGTGGTGGCGTATGCCTGTAATCCCAGCATTCCGGGAGGTAGAGGCAGGCCGATTTCTGAGTTCGAGGCCAGCCTGGTCTACAGAGTGAGTTCCAGGACAGCCAGGGGTATACAGAGAAACCCTGTCTCGAAAAAACCAAATCCAAAACACCAAAAAAGAAAAAAAAAGAAAGGGTGGGGTGGAGTGGGGGGAAGGCTCATGGTATAAAGTTCAGGAAACATGTTTTTTTAAATGTGCCTTTCTTGAATATATATGCTCTACACACTAGAAGATATAATTATTTTCCTAAATGACCTTAACATAAACTCCAGGATACTGTACATAGATGGAACATTAGAAAGCCATCCAGGGCAAGTAAAAGCAAGATACAGTTATAAGTACTAAAGGACTTATTTATTACTGTCCTAGGAAACGGTCTTGAGGGTAGCAACCAATTGACATCAGCAGAGAGAAATCTAGTGTCCTGGAAGCAGAACAGGATGAAAGCTGTTTCTAAGGGAGGGGGAAGAGTGTGTGTGTTTGAGGAGGAGATAGCCCTCGAAGATGGAAGGTGGGAATGGGGTGGCGAAGTCTCAGTGGATAAGGCTGAGGGTTATCCAGTGTGTCTTCATGTTGTCAGTGCCAACGAGGCTGAAGGAAGAGAAACCATCGGTGAAGAAATATAATCACAGATTCACAGGTCAAGGAGAGGTACAGGATATGTGTCCGGGGCCTGTGTTGAGTGTGTGTGTGGGGGGGAGTGCAGGGTGGAACTGGCAAGTGGTTTGTGGTTCTGGGTAGGAGGTGTCTGGATTCGGTGAATCCTGAGATAGAAGAGGAAAAACGGGAGGCCCTGGGAGAACTCCAGGGTTCCAAGCCACCGTGTGTATAGTGATGGGGAGACAGGAAAAGGGACAACTGAAAGTGACCTATCCTGTGTCCCTGCCTACGCTGAGAGTTTAAAGGGATATATATAGTATGGCTGTGTTTTGGATGTGGTAAGAAGCCAGCATTCCAACCGGTTCTTGTAATCCTGCATATATTCATATATACATGAGAAAGACTATAGATAGACAGATAAGAGATGAGATGGGTAGATGTATAGATGATGACAATAAGAGACAGAAACAGGGGCTGGAGAGATAGCTCAGCGGGTAAGAGCACTGACTACTCTTCCGAAGGTCCTGAGTTCAAATCCCAGCAACCACATGGTGGCTCACAACCATCTGTAAAGAGATCTGACGCCCTCTTCTGGTGTTTCTGTAGACAGCTACAGTGTACTTAGATATAATAATAAATAAATCTTTAAAAAAAAAAAAAGAGACAGAAACAGAGGGGTGGCAGAGGAGGACCATGGAGAGGTGGTGTTTGTGCAATGGCTGCCTTGATAGGACGTTTAAATGCAGAGCTTAAATGGAGAGGGTGGCTTTGGTGTGCACTCTGAGGAGGGAAGGGTGCCCAGCATCCATCGTTAGTCTTCCTTCTTCAAAAGTTCCCCGAAATCCAGACACACCCTCAGGGCAGGCCTGCTGGCCACATCAGTGGAAGACCAGCCCTTTCCTTCCTGAGCCTCTTCCAGGCTCCTCCTGGCCGGCTTTTCAAGAGGAGTTGCAGGGGCTGTGGCCCAAGTCCAGTGGAGTCCAGCTGTACTCGGCCTGTCCGCTGGACCATCCTACCACAGTCTCTGGAGCCTGCTCAGCCTCAACTGCAATACGGAACCAGCTAACAGTTGCAAGACACCAGATCCTACAGCCTTTGACCCTGACTTGAAGAGGAAATAAAAATCGGTGGCTTTAAAGATTGTTGTTGTTGTTGTTGTTTAGAAAAAAAGAATCAAATTATAACCATACAAGAACAACAGTGCCTGAGAATGGCCTTCTCCTCTGCTTCTGTCATTAGTTTGGCGACTTTGCGTCTGTTGTTTCAATGAACATCTATATAAGGTTGACCCTTGGCATGGTGACATGTCCCTGGGAGATGGGAGATCATGGGCCCTAGACTACTGGGCCTCAAAACAGATAAACAAAAGGCATAAAAATAAACTATAAACAAGAAAAGGAAGGAAGAGATGGTGTTCTCTGTTTTCAACATTTCTTCAAGCGTTTGTCCATATACGAGAAGAAAAGTTCATCTCCAGAAAAGACTTTTCCAAACTCAAAATAAGTTAATATTTGAAGCATTAAGTAGAACAGCCTGTGCTTTCTTGGTAGAATTTCAAGTCCAGAGAAGGGACTGGAGAGATGGCTCAGCCATTAAGAAAACTGGCTGCTCCTACAGGGACCTAGGCTCCATTCCAAGCACCCACACAAAGGTTCACAACTGACCGGACCTGTACCTCAAGGAAGGGTGTGTTTCTATTGCCCTCTTCTGGTGTCCCTGGATACTGCATGCACATGGTGCACAGTCACAGATGCAAGCAACACCCCAAGGTACACGTACAGTAATAAATAAATAAATAAATTCTGTCCAGATAACAGCTTATTCTTTTTTTTTTTTTGATTTGGTGTTTTCAAGACAGGGTTTCTCTGTATAGCCCTGGCTGTCCTGGAACTCACTCTGTAGACCAGGCTGGCCTCAAACTCAGAAATCCGCCTGCCTCTGCCTCCCAGAGTGCTGGGATTACAGGCGTGCGCCACCACCGCCCGGCCGACAGCTTATTCTTTAAGTGGTAGTTTTCCTTTCCTTATACACTGAAACAATCCACACAAGGTAATAAACTACCGAGATTTGCCTCAGAGTTACCCAAGATAAATAATGATCAAAAGAGATAGATATGAATTGACAGTGTCAAAGCTGGTTATGAATACATAATTTACATACACTTTAATAGAAAATAATTACTTCATTGTTTACTTACATGTGTATGTGGGTGGTGGTCGTGGGTAGGTAAGAACACACGCATGAGGGTACCCACAGAGGATGGAAGATGAGTCCCTACTGGGTTACAGGCAGTTGTGAGCCATGTGGTTGCTTGGGACAGAACCCAGCCTCTGCAAATGTGCTTAACTTCTAAGCCATCTCCCCAGTCACTCGTGTGTGTGTGTGTGTGTGTGTGTGTGTGTGTGTGTATGTGTGTGTGTTTGCACATGTGAGTGGGGTGGGGCGGGGGACACCTGGTAAACTCTTCAAAGAAAAGACAGGGCTGGTGGGAAGGGACTCAGCCTAATGACCTGAATTTAGTCCTCTGGACCCATATATGATATGAAAAGGATAGACTCCTGACTTACACAGGCTGTTACATACACACGCACACACACACACATACACACACACATAAATGTAATAGAATGTTTTACTAAAAGCAAAAGTATTGTATGATAAGAAAAGCACATATTTTTCAAATCCCCTTTCTTCTCTATTATATTTATTTCAAAAATATAGGTAGGATACAGTCTGAGTGAGATATACTTGGCTGTAATCCCTCTTAGGAGGTGGAGTCAGCAGGATTAGGAGTTCAAGATCCTCCCTGGCCACATGGTAGTTTGAAGCCCATTTAGGCTATAAAGACACTGCTCATCAAACAAACAAAAATTGTGGGTGATAAATTGGCCATACCTGTTCACATCTGCAGTCTCAGGATTCGGGAGGCTTGAACAGTAGGGTTGTTTAAGCCATCACATGAGACCTTGGCTCAAAGCAACCACCACAACACACACACACACACACATACACACACACATTTAAATAAAGAAAATGCAACTTATTATAAGAGGTAGACTCATGCTTTATTATCTAATGACATTGTTTTATTTATTTATTTATTTATTTGCTTATTTATTTATTTGCTTTTTGAGACAGGGACTCTCTATGTGGTCCTAGCTGCCCTGGAAATCTCTATATAGACCAGGCTGGCCTGGAACTCACAGAGATCCACGTGCCTCTGCCTCCTGGGTGCTAGGATTAAAGGTGCACACCACCACACGCAGCATAATATTATTTTAGAAGACCTTTAAAACTATTTGAGAACTGAGGTTTTAACTCAGTGGCAGAAGCATTTGCCTGGCACACAGAAGGCCCTAAGCTCAATCTCAGCTATATTTTAACACACACACACACACACACACACACACACATATTATATATATATACACAACCTTTCTCAACCTCCCCCTCAAATTACACAATCCCACCTCCCAAGTTCAAAAAATCAACAAATGGGGCTGGAGAAATGGCTCAGCAGTCAGGAACATTTGTTGCTCTTCCAGAGGATCTGGGTTCAGCTCCCAGCACTCACGCGGCAGCTCGCAACTCTGTGCAACTCTCGCTTCAAGGAATCCAATGTCCTCCTTTGTCTTCAGGCCAGGCATACGCTCAAGCTGTGAAGACACTCATGGGACCAAAATAAAATAAAACAAAAACAATGTACCAAATAATAATAATCAGGATTTGTTAGCAAACACCTGGGCAATCTGAGATGTAGCTGGCTTGTTTTTGAGACAGCGTTCCCCATGTAGCCCAGGCTAGCTCCCAACTCATCATTTCTTCTGCTCAAGCTTCTCAAGCCCGAGGATCACAAGGCTATGCCACCACAACTGTCCAATCTCAGGTGTGTTTAAGGCAACTGGCTTTTTTTTTTCCTTTCTAGAACTTAGGAAAAATAGAAGAGGCAGTGATTAGGAAAGAAGAGAAAGAGCTGGCCAGTGGTGGCACACGCCCTTAATGCCAGCACTTGGGAGGCAGGTGGATCTCTGAGTTCAAGGCCAGCCTTGAGTGAGTTCCAGGATAGCCAGGGCTACACAGAGAAACCCTGTCTCGAAAAAACCAAAAAGAACGAGAGAAAGGAAGGAAGGAAGGAAGGAAGGAAGGAAGGAAGGAAGGAAGGAAGGAAGGAAGGGGGAGGAAAAGAAGGAAGAGGGAAGGAAGGAAAGAAAAAGAATAAGAAGAAGGAAAGAAAGACACTATAGAAATCTTTCTGATGGGTGGTGATGGATTGTTGGTTCGTAACATCACAGTGTAGGGATGGGTTTGTGCCTTGGCTTCCATTCACTGATCTTGCTTTAACAAGAAGGGAAATGCGAACGGAGTTGATCAGCCTGGTCCACAGTCACACTTAACTCTTTCTGAGAAGCAACACGGCCTCCCCGGGCAGCTGGGTTATACTTCTTTACCAGGCCTTCGTGCCTAACCCCTACTGCACCACAGGGCCCACGAGAAAGGAAGGCAGCCTCTGTGTACAGATCAGCTCTAGGCTCACTCCGGTCAGGCTGTCACCTCTGGACTCTGGGCACTGCGCATCCAAAAGCGTCTCTAGTAAAGTGAGTATGTACATTACTCAAAGGGCTAGCCTTGGGGCCAGAGAGACGGCTCGTCAGTTAAGAGCACTGACTGATCTTCCAAAGGACCTCAGTTCAGTTCTGAGCACCCACACGGCAGCTCCCAGCTGTCTAGTAGCCAGCCCCACATAGATTAGTTAGGCAGTCAGTAGGTAGGCTAGCTGTGTAGTCCCTGATGGTGTCTGGAGAGAAGGTTGAAGCCCTCAGGCTAGAGAAGGAGCTAAGGACAGTAGTTCACAGCCTCAAGGCTTGTAAGCACATATGTGAGCTCTCCGAGCTCTTACACATGCTTGTAAGCATGTATGTGGGCTCTCGAGCACACACACACAGACACACACAGACACAGACACACACACACAACACGCGCACACGCACACATGCTTGCATGCACGTACAGCGTGAAGGAGCTGGGCATACAGTACTTGAGAGGCTGAGACAGGAGGATTGCTGTGACTATAGAGTGAGACCTGCACTCAAAAACCTAAAGGAAAAGACAACAAACATTAAGGAAAACAGTAATCAACAGCACCCTGAAGACATATTTTAGCAGATAAAGACAGATCCCAGGATAAGATTTGTGCTGTCTCACATGCAGATAAGTGAGTGGCATAGTATCTGAAACCAGATTCTCTGTCTCTGGCCACTCTGCACTGCCCCACAGTCTGGACATAGTATGGGTCACCTGAAGTCCCACCACAAAGGGTTGGCATGACCCTCAAACCCCCCGCAGCCCCTGACATTCATCAGCTCAGTACCGAGTTCAGCATTGAATCTTCATCTGTTTTAAATGTCTCATCTTGCAAAATAATCCCTAGGAAGACCCAGACATGTAGCGTAAACCAAGTAGATGCTATCAAGAAGCTACCGTGGCTTTCAGTTAGCGCACACACAAGGTCTCCCAATTAGTCTTCCGTATTCATTTTGCAAACATAGGTGTGCCAACAGTGAGTTATTTATCATCTAAGATCTTCTTTAAAATCTGGTAGCAGGCTTTTTCTCGTGAGATGTTTAAAACCAAATGTTCACAATCTCCGTGTCTGTCAGGCCCCTCACCCAGCGGTCCAGGGAATGTGCAGAAAATGCTTCTGCTCAATTTCAAACCTCACGCCAAATGTTTCTTATACCAGAATACCACCTTTTCACCTCATTGGTCGTCATCGAATGTGACATAAAAATCTTAGCATAAAATCACTGTTTACCTGTGCAGGATTGGGACAACGGAGTCTCATTTCATGAGCTTCACTGTCAGGGCCTGCAAACCCACCCCAGCTCAGAGGCCAAGTACAGTTGATTGGCCATGGGTCCAGGGTTGATTACATGAGGAATATAAGCCTCTAGACACTCACCCAAGGCTGCCGTGCTTTCTATTCCATATCTTAAAAAAGACAAAACAAAGCTAAAAACCCAAAGATGTGTGTGTACATGCATATGTGAATATGTATTTGTATTTATTTTTTATGTATATGAGTATTTACCTGCATGCATGTATGCACCATATACATGCAGTGCCCAAAGGAGCACTGACATCAGATCCCCTGGAACTGGAGTCACAGGTGGTTGTGAGCCACCATGTGGGTGCTGGGAACTGAACCCAGGTCCTCTGGAAGAGCAGACAATGCAATTAACTGCTGAATCATCTCTGAGCTCTCCTATCTGTCTGTCTGTCTGTCTGTCTGTCTGTCTGTCTGTCTTCCTTCCTACCTTTATTTTTTTCTTCTCTTTTTTGAGCTAGGGTTTCTCTATGTAGCTCTGGCTATCCTAGAACTCACTCTGTAGACCAGGCTGGCCTTAAACTTAGAGATCTGCCTGTCTCTTCCTCCCTAGTGACACACTTCTAGAACTCACTCTGTAGACCAGGCTGGCCTCAAACTTAGAGATCTGCCTGCCTCTTCCTCCCTAGTGACACACTTCCTCCAACAAGGCCACGCCTGTTAATAGTGCCACTCCCTATGGGTCTATGAGGGCCATTTTTATTCAAACCTCCACAATTACTTTTTGTATGTTTATGTGACAGGGTCTCACTAACCCTGGCAGAAACACTCACTCTATAGACCAGGCTAGCTTCCAATTCACAGAGATCTCCTGCCTCGACCTCCTGAGTGCTGGATTTAAAGTGGTGTGCCACCATGCCTGGCTTGAAAAAATGTTATTTAAATGTTAATTATCAGTCTATCATTACTGAATGTGTTGTTTCCATGCATTTCAAGGTCTGTTTATTGGATTTTTGTCAACCAAATCTTTCCTTTTATTTTGAAATAGAGGCTTGCTAAATTGTTAGGCTGGCTTTGAATTCATTTTGTAGCCTCTGCAAGCTTTGAATTTACAATCATGTTTCAGCCTCCGGGGAGGCTGGGATCACAGGCCTGCAATGCCTGACTTTGTTTTGTTGGGGTTCAGTTTTAGGATGGTAGTTGTTTAATTGGGTGGTATGAACGGGGTGGCCCCAACCCACATAGACACCAAAAGCAAGCTTTAATATCAGCTCTGTCCCCTCCATGATGCTTCAGTGATGCGAGGTGTGTCAGCCTGCTGTGGGTGGCGAGGGTGCTGCTTTCGTGTCCTGTTGGGACTGAAGGGAAAGTGTAGTTACTCTTCACTTGATCTTAGCCAAAAAACTGAGAGGCAACACCCTACCAACCTAAACCTGCCCCACCCCCACCCAAACTAAAGCTGGGTAGATCCTGGTGGTGCAGGTCTGGGGGGGGGGAGCTGAGGCAGAAAGATTGTGAATTCAAGGCTGCAGAGCCTACAGAGGTCAAAGGTCAGCCCAGGCAACTTAGCAAGACCTTGTTTCAAAGAAAAGGAAAGAGGTTGGGTATATAGCTCAGTGGTAGAGCATTTGCCTGGCCTGTTTGAGGTTCAGTCCCTAGTAATGCCCAAATAATGAGGAGGAAGAAGAGGAGGAGGAGGGAGAGGTGGAGGAGGGAGAGGAGGAGAAGCAGGAAGGGGGAACGGGAAATCCAATAAAGTTTTTTAAATCTTTTTTTTTTTTAAGTTGACTTTCAGATTCATTTCTTTCCTTCTTCCTTCCTTCACTCCTTCCTTTCTTTTTTCACACGATAGCCTCAAACTCAGAGATCTGACTGCCTCTGCCTCCCAAGTGCTGGGTTAAAGGCATGTGCCACCACCACCTGGCTCAGTTTCTTTCTTTCTTTCTTTCTTTCTTTCTTTCTTTCTTTCTTTCTTTCTTTCTTTCTTTCTTTCTTTCTTTCTTTCTTTCCTTCTTTCTTTCTTTCTTTCTCTCTTTCTTTCTTTTCTTAATATTTTATCTTCTTTATTTTTTAAAATTTTTGTTTTATGTGCACTGGTGTTTTGCTTGCATGCATGACTGAGTGAAGGTATCATGTTCTCTAGAACTGAGGTTACAGGCAGCTGTGAGCTACCACATGAGTGTTGGGAATTGAACACAAGTCCTCTGGAAGACCAGCCAGTGCTCTTATCCGCTGAGACGTCTCTCCACTACTTTTTAAGTTAAAAAGTTATTAATATGGGCTGGAGAGATGGCTTGGGGGTTATGAGCTCTAGCTGCTTTTCCAGAGGACCAGAGTTCAATTCCTAGTACCAACATGGCAGCTTATAATTATCTGCAACTCCAGTTTCAGGGAATCTGACACACTCACACACACACACACACACACACACACACACACACACACACATACACACAGAGGCAAAACACCAAATAAGAAAAAGAGTTGACTAGGTGGTGGTGGCCCACCTTTAATCCCAGCATTTAGGAGGCAAAGGCAGGTGGATCTCCAAGTTCAAGGCCAGTCTGGTCTAAAGAGTGAGTTCCAGGACAGCCAGGGCTACATACTGAGACTCTGTCTCAAAAAAAAAGTTATTAATATTGTAAATATTCATGATGTGTGTGTGTGTAGAGTAGAGAACAATGCTGAAAAAAATGTTCTCCTGCTTTTATGTGAGTCCCAGGGATAGAATTCTGTTCAATAGCTTTACCTCTTGAGCCATCTCTCCTACCTTGTAAGGATCCACAACAGTCCAAGGTCTAATCTTGTTAAGCATTTCCTAGTATTCACCAAAGATTCTCCATTCAACGTTTCTATTGAACGATTAAAAAGTTACACATTTTCATGATCTGCTTTAAAAACAAAACTAAACAAAACATGAATCCCCCCTCCCCAAGACACCAGGGAAGTCGCATATCCCCTGTAATCCTGTATTTGGTAGGATGAGGCAAGAGAATTATAAGCTGAGGCTAGCCTGAGCTACACAGTAAGAGTTGATCTAAAATGAACAAACAAGCAAAAAATTGATTGATTGATTGATTGATTGATTGATTGATTAAAAATCCCGGGGAAGGAATGGTTCTTGTCACCAACCTTCAGAAGATGCCATTCATACAGCCTATGTATAATCTGAGTTGGAAAAGAATTTCTGACTGTCCTGGATTGTTTGTATGAGAAAACATGCTGTGTAAGCCAGTAAGCAGCATTGGTTCATGCTCTCTGATTTCAGTTCCTGCCTCTAAGTTCCTCACTTGAGACCCTGACCTGACTTCTGACTTCCTTTGATGGCGAACTATGACGTGGAAAGGTAAACTCAAACAAACCCTTTCCTCCCCCCAAGCTATTTTTGGTTGCGGCGTTTTTTTGTTTTTTGTTTTTTTCACAAAGGCTGAAAGCTAGCTGGGACGGTGGCCAAGGTGTAAAAAATCTTCTTGGCAGTAAGAAAACAACCATGCATGCTTGCTTAGGCTTACGTGGTGTGCTCTCATCCTTAGGAGGTGTCGTGGAAGGTGTGACCCCCCCCCCCAAATGTATGGCCTAGAACCCTAATCTGAGTGTGGCCATATTTATAACTCAAGTACATAGAAGGTGATCAGGTCATGAAGGGAAGTCTTTAGCAATGAGATTAGTGATATCTGAGGAAGACAGAATGGGTGCCCTTACCCAAACCAGACTACGCCTGCACCCTGATCCCGAACCTGTAGCTTCCAGAACTGTGGGGAATGAAGGTTTGTTGTTTTAGCTACCCAGTGTACAGTGACTAAGACGGGAGAGGAACAAAGGAGGAAGACAGGAACAGAGAGAAGAGAGGTGGTTTTATGTTTGTTTGCTGGGCCGGGGATTGAGCCCACAGCCTCCCACGTCCCAAACAAATGTTCTTTCACTGAACTAAATCCCCCAGCAGGATGTGTTTCAGTGAGAAGAGGCTCATCTCTGCAGGTTGATGGCAGCTTTCTGTTATTATAGACCAAGATTTTATGACAGGGAAGAGGCTGTGGGAGAGGAGGGTGCAGAGAGGAAACAGAAAGGTTTGGGGGAAATTGGAAAGGTGTGTCCAACTTGAGCGTGTGCAGGTGCGTGTGCGTAGGGCCGTGTGTGTGTGTATGTGTGTGTGTGTGTGTGTGTGTGCGTGTGCGTGTGCGTGTGCGTGCGTGTGCGTGTGCGTGTGCGTGTGCGTGTGTGTGTGTGTGTGTGTGTGTGTGTGTGTGTGTTGGTGGTGAGGGTTGATGATGAAGATCCCTGTGGAGCCAGAGTCTAACGTGTGATCCTCCTGCCTCAGCTTCCTGAGTGCTGGGGAGAAAACCTGGTAAGGCAAGCTCTCCAGCTACATTCCCAGCATTCTACATTTGATCTGGGTGTATCACTGCTTAATTATATCATAGCAAAATAAAGTTTAAAATAGATCTCAGTGTAGAACCTTTTAGAAATGAAAATTCATGGTGCTGGAGAGGTGGTTCAGTGGTTAGGAGCACATGGTACTCTGACAGCAAACCAGGGGTAAGTTCCCAGTTCCCCAGGGTGGGTGGCTCAGACCCACCTAGAACTCTGGCTCCATGGAGTCTGACGCCTCCTTCTGCCCTCCCTAGGCATTGAACTCACAAGTACATTCCTAGACTCACATACATAGAATTTTAAAAAGAGAGAAAGAAACATGTATTATAAGTATTGCCAACAGATCAGTGTATTGATTTCTAATATTCAGGTCTAAGGTCCTATTTTATTTATTTAAATCTATTATTATCCTTATAGTGTGTGTACAGAGGTCAGAGGACAACTTTGTAGGGTTGGTTTTTTTCCTACGTTTATAGTTCTTAGGGAATTGAACTCAGGTCTTCCGCTGTGTGGCCTTGGACACCTTTTTCCATTGAGCTATTTTGCCATTCCCAGATTTAAGACTTTAGAGTTTATACTTCATGAAGACCTCCTATGTTTACAGTTTCACCTTGATGCAGGGACCGTAAGGTACTAATATAATCTCAGCACACTGGAGACTGAGGCAGGAGGAAGAACTGTTAGTTCTAGAGCAGCCTTGCTTACATACCAAGATATAGATTCTGC
The DNA here is from genome assembly GCF_947179515.1 of Apodemus sylvaticus. NCBI lineage: Eukaryota > Metazoa > Chordata > Mammalia > Rodentia > Muridae > Apodemus > Apodemus sylvaticus. The sequence continues at coordinate 17,439,080 of NC_067493.1, read as the reverse complement.
CTTAAAAAAAAAGCAAAACCTCAGGGCTGGAGAGATGGCTCAGTGGTTAAGAACACTGACTGCTCTTCCAGAGGTCCTGAGTTCAATTCCCAGCAGCCACAGGCATCTATAATGGGATCTGATGCCCTCTTCTGGGGTGTTTGAAGAGAGTGGCAATACATGTATGTGTATACATATATCTATCTCTATCTCTATATCTGATATCTATATCTGATATAGAGATAGAGATAGATTTCAAAAAGCAGAACTTCAAACCAAAACCTTCAAAGTAGTTTCATGTTTTAAATGCATAATTTAGTCACCTATAGATAAACTATTCTCTTGGGCTTACCAGGTTTTGTGGAAGAATTTGGGCATTTAAATGGGGCTGGTAAGATAGCACTGCAAATAAAGCCTGGGGAGCTTAGTTCTCTTTTTCCCCCAGATTTATTTATTTTATGTATATGAACACTCCATCTAGATGCCAGAAAAGGGCCTCTGATCCCATTAAAGATAGTTCTGAACCACCATGTGGTTGCTGGGATTTGAACTCAGGACCTCTGGAAGAGCAACCAGTGTTCTTAACCATTGAGCCATCTCTCCAGCCCTAGGAGCTTAGTTCTTAAAAGAGAGAACCGATCCCACAAAACTGTCCTCTCACTTCCTCGTGTGTATCATGTCACCTCATAGACACACAGGGATAAGAAATACAATTTTGTTTGGATTTGGTTTTTTCAAGACAGGGTTTCTCTGTATAGCCCTGGCTGTCCTGGAACTCACTCTGTAGACCAGGCTGGCCTCGAACTCAGAAATCCGCCTGCCTCTGCCTCCCAGAGTACTGGGATTGTGGGCCTGCGCCACCACCGCCTGGCTAAGAAATACAATTTTAAAAACCAAATAAAGGGGCTAGAGAGATGGCTCAGTGGTTAAGGGCACTGATTGCTCTTCTGAAGGTCCTGAGTTCAAATCCCAGCAACCACATGGTGGCTCACAACCATCTGTAATGAGATCTGATGCCCTCTTCTGGGGTGTCTGAAGACATCTGAAGACAGCTACAGTGTACTTAGAAATAAATAAATAAATCTTAAAAATAAAAAAATAAAAAATAAATAAAAATCAAATAAAAACCCAAGGTGGTTAGCTCAGTGGCAGAGAGCTTGCCTAGCTAGCATGCATGGAGCCCTGGATTTGGTCTCCATCATTGCAAAATAAAGGAATAAAAATAAATTAATTAAATATTTCAATCGAAGGTGCTACAGTGACTCACCTGGTTCAAATGCATCAGTTAAACTGTGAACAGGAAACAGAGAATGAAACCAAGTGATGTGAACCTGCAAACCCACCTCATATTTTGTGTCATGTGACTCATGTCAGGATTTTTTTTTTAAGACATTCATAATAAATACTATCTTTTAATTTTATTTTCATTTAGACTTGTCTCCTTTCGGAGAGGTTTTGAGTGTGTCTCGGCATCAGAGGCTGAGTGTAAGCTTCAACAGAAGAAGAAAACCGCAGCCACAGAGCAGAGTCGCGGCCTGGGGAAGCCCCTATGGAGGACACACAGGCTGCAGAGGCGTCCCCAGGAGATGGCAATCACTGGCGCAAGCCCTGGAAACTCATCAACAATGAAAACAGGAACCTGAGCTGAAGGATTTGTGACAACGTGGGCAGAACAGGACAGTGAGACTCTGGGTGGACAGATTTCATAAGAAACTATTAAGCAAGAGGTGTCTGACTAAGCTGGCAACCCAGCCCCAGAAACAGACCTGGCGACAGTCCTAGGAAGCAGGCTGTAGGCAGGGAGTCAGCCAGATCCAACACCCAGGACCGGAGCGGGGGAGGGGCGGCGAGCAGAGAACCGAAGACCCCACGGTCCACGGGACATTGTGTCATCAACTCTTGGAGTTGATCTAGTTCGTTACACTTCCTTCTGGTTGGAGGCAAGGAACAACTTTGCTGATGGTTGCAAGAAGGCAAGAAGAAAATAATTGACCAATAATTCACCTAAGTGAGCCAAACGGGCACTACAAAGCAAAACCGCGTTCAGACACTCAGCCTCCATCTGCTGCGGGGAGCACAAGCTGAAGGTTTTCACCGATGCCCCAGGAAACACGGAGCCCCTGGCTTGCTCTATTGAAATCCTGGTTAATGCTTTTGTGAGCCAATAGACTGGGAAACAGCCTGCATAATAGGGAGGAAGAGATGCTTGCAGAGAGTAGGAACAAGGGGAGAGTTGGGAGTTGGGGCTATCAGGTACAGACGAAGACCATGGTGGCTTCGAACCTTCCCTTGGTCATGCCTAGGTCTTTCCTGAGTTTCCTTTTCCTGTTGATTCACACCTAGTTCAGAGCAAACAGTTAAGGACTGATAAGGGGGAATGCTTGCTCTTGAATGAATGTACCCCCACTTTATAGGCTTGGGGTAGCAACCTGCACTGTGTGTGAGTCATTCTTCTAGGGAAGATATTTTGCAAAACTCTGCTGAGCACCGGGACCTGAAATAGAAAACACCTCCAGTAGCTGCCGCCTCTCCACATGACTTATGCACCACAGAATGCCATTGACACCAATGCACCTGAGTTTCAGTTAATGGGCTCAATGGATGACCTTTGACCTCTGGAGTTTTTTTTTATTTTTTCCTCGTTGACAGTTTGCTCATATTTATCTCCAGCAGACCTGCATGTACGGTGTTCCTTTAAGGATCCTTTTTTTTTCTTGTTGGGTTATGTAAAATTTTAATTGAGGGGCTAGAGAGATGTCTCCACGGTTAAGAGAGTTTGCGGTTCTCGCAGAGGACCCAGGTTCAGTTCCAAGCATCCACATGACAGCTCAGAATGTCTGTAGCTCCAGTTCCAAGGTATCAGAGGTCCTCTTCCGACCTTCTTAGGCACTAGGCACACCTGTGGTGCATTGACATACATCAGGAAAACAATCATACATATAAAAATATTAAAACATAATATCTAGTCATAAATGCTTCAACAGACTCACTGCAGACTGGCACACTGTGTCTAAGAGCCAGCATGATTCTTAACTCTTAGGAGTAACCGGGATTTTTCTTTCTTTTTTCTTTTTCTTTCTTTAAAAAAAAAATTAATGTATTTTATTTATTTACATCCCAAATGTTGCCCATCTCCCTGCAGGGATTTTTCTAAAGTCTGCTCGGGGGAGGGGGTGGAACTTTTCAAAGAGGAGGGATTCTTCAAAGAAGATGAACACTTTGCTTCTTAGGGTACCCAAGGCTTCTGCCCAGTCTGGTACCCTAAGCCTCACTTTGCTCTGGTTCCCACGGGGACGAGGCAAACCTTTGTTGCTATTAAAAGTTTTCCAAGTGCATTCTACAGACCACCTTCTTTTCCCCAGGCGTTTAAAAACCATGAAAAAACCAATCATTAATTCATTCATGCATTCATTCAAGAAGCAGAGTCTGGCCCCTTGCTCCAAAAGAAGACTTACTAGGTGGGAGGAACTTGAAAACAAAGCAATTAGAGAGCAATTCGGATGTTACGAAGGGAGGCAAGGGCGCCTTTAAGTGCTTCCCTGGGGGATTTAAACATGGCTGTATTGTTTTACAGACTATTGACCCTCACAGCTGGGGAAGAGAGAGGCTCCGACTCTGTGTAGTCAGGAAAAAAGTGAAGGTTTGAACTTGAGGCTTAGAAGCTGCTGCCAACATCAGATCTATTCTGTCAATGAATTGTTAATAACTTAACTCCATTAGCTAGCAAAGTTGCCCCTTCTCCGGTTTGAGCCTAGCATGGGTTAAGTACGGTGACCCACGCTGAGCTTGATGGATGGGCGAGGCAGGTCACTCAGCAGCGCAGCGATTGCCCAGAGCCCTGAAGTTTCAGTCTCAACATTTGTCAGTAAAGAAAGAAATAGAAACAATAAGATCAGTAGTCTAAAAATAAGACAGGGAATAATATGTTCAAAAAGCTGAATTCCCAGGCAGGGGAGCCGTCCAGCCTGCACACCCGAGGTCCATCCTCAGGACCCACATGGAGGAAGGCAAGACGCGATTCCCACAAGTAGTCTCCTGATTTCCACGTGAACACTGTGGCTTGAGTGTGCTCCGCTCCTGCACCTAAAATACATATATGTAATACATTTAATAGCAGCATTTCCATCAAATGTTTGCAGTTTGTAGCAGATTAATTAGAAGGAAGACGTAATAAATTTCAAATATAATTTCCCTCCCCTCTCTGGACTGGTCTGGAGGAGAGCAGCCAGGAAGTTATGGCATTATTTTTTTTTTTTAAACACCGCGGCTTAGCAGAGAAGGAAGATACGCAGTGAAGGAAGATACGCATATGAAGTGCATCTTAAGAGGCATGAATATCATAAATACACAAACGTTCTATGCAGGTTTTGGGTGTTAGTGTGCTCACCAATAACTGTGAACAATGCGAGATAGTGGGGGGGGGGCGAGGCAGGGCGGGCACAGGGTAGCCAGGACAGGGCAGAGTGTTTGTGCAATTAGCGTGCCTTTGAAGTGCTAGAACACCCTCTGTGTACCAGCCTTCCCTCCCCTAATCCCACCTCCGATTTTCCAATCTAAGTACTAGTCTAAGAAACCAGAGCTACTATATAATTGATGCCAGGGTACAGTGAATGTCAAAATAGAACTCCTAAGTGAGGCGTTTCTTTTTTCAAGTTGATACTAGGCTTTTCCTGCGTTTCTCCTCCCCTCACGCCCTCTCCCCCACCCCTGCCGGGCCTCCCTCAGTCTAAGCACAGTTCCAGCCCAGGGACTAGGAAAGGCTAACCAGCGGCTTAGTGAAACTCGGGACCCCCTGGGCAGTTCCTCCTCTGGCTTGGCCCAGCCAGTCATACCCAGAGGTGGGGGGTCTCCGAGCAGCGGGGGAACCCCTCCCGGCTGAGCTCGCTTCTGCCCTAGCCGTCGAGGCCAGGGGGACTTGGCACGCCATCTCCGATGGCCCCAGTGGGAGGGTCACGGCTAAGACACCCGGCCCATCTCATTGTTTCAGGTCCGGCTTCCTCTTCTGGCAGAGGCCAGCGGCGCGCTGAGCGGGAAGGGGCCGGGACGCGGCTGGAGCCCTCGGGATGTCTACCTCTGCTGCTCCTTCCCCTCTCCGGGAGCTCGCGTTTCCCGGGGTGTGTGAGCATTCTCAATAAAAAGGGAAAAGCACCATCCAAGTGAATTTTCCAGCGCCGAGAGGAAATGCTGTTTCCTGCATCGTACAAAACTGGTGCCAATAAGACTGACACAGGAGCCCATTGTCCCGCTAACAATGTGTGATGGGGAAGGGCGCCTGAGAAAATAGACCTGGGGCCACCATGAGCGTTTGATCCTTCCCTGCAGGGCTAGCATGTCTTTTTCTCGCGCGCGCCTGCGTGCTCGTGCGTGCGATTGTGTGTTGCGTGTTTGGAGTGTGAAAAGATATAAATCTGTGCAGAAGGAGTGTGCATGAGCCTGTGTGCGAGTGTGTCTGTGCGGAAGAGTATGCCTTAGCTTGTGTGTGTGTGTGTGTGTATGTGTGTGTGTTTGTGTGTGTGTGTGTGATATGTGTCTGTGTAAGAATGTGCATAAGCCTATGTGTAATGCTCTATAGGCGTGTGTGTGTGTGTGTGTGCGCGTGCGCGCGCAGGCACGACTAGCCTGTGTGTAGTGTCACTATAGGTATGTGTACGCATATGTGTATGCCACGGTCCTCAGGGTTGTCAAAGCACAATGCATTCCTTTCTACAGGTTTTGCACCTTTGGTGGGTTCCCCAAGGTTGGAACCGACTGGAAAAGAGCAAAGATGAGCATAGAAATGGAAGGGGAGAAAAAGAAAGGAAAAACAAACAAATTACAGGTCACCGAGCTGCACGTAGAGCAGCAATTCAGCCTTTCGGCTGCGGCGCGAAATCCCCACAGCCTCTCAGTGAGGACCGGTCCCTCACCCAGTCCAGATACAGGTGCCTGAGTCCCACGCGTGCCCAGAGGACACCCACAGCAGCCCGAGGTGATGGAGAAGGGAGGTGACCGGGAGAGCGCACACCATTGTCGGCCCACCTGGGAGGCCGAGGTCAGGGCCTCGGCCAAAGTGTCACCTCCCCGCCCTCGGCGGGCGCTCACGTAGCCGCTGCGTTCGGGACGTGAAGTGCCGACCCAGAAGCTGCTCCGGCCAGGGCATGGGCTGGGCGATAAACAATCACACAGGATACACAACACCCTGGACTGTCACAAGTCCCTCGCAGGAAAAGATAAATAACATCTGAGAAGCCGCGGGCGCAGCTTCCCGCAGCAGAACAAAAACTTTGGAGAAGTAAACAACAGGGCCGGGGAGAGTTCACACACCAGCCCTGCAAGCTGAGAGAGGCCTCCTCTTCCCAGGGGCGGCTCAAGCAGCTGCTGGTTCCAGTGCAAATGACACACACGCACGCCCTTCACAATGATTGGCAGAGCAGGGCATGGTGGCACAAACCTACACTGCATTTCCAGGGCAGGAAGTGCAGGCCATCCTGGCCTACATACTGAATCCCCTGCCAATAAACAAGACAGTGGCAGCTGTCACCTTTTTTTTCTGGGCTCTGCAAGTATTGGCGCAAGAGGCAAGGGATGGGGGTGTTTTTCTGTACTGGAAGGCTGAGGGTTTTCTGAAAATATACCTTTTTCTTAGGGTTTGCTCTTGGAGTCATTGCCAGCAACACGAACTCACCTGGATCCTCTATTTGAACCCAAGAAATACAAATGCACCGTTAGTACAATAAAATGTGCTCAAATTGGCCTAAACCTTCTAAGACCCAGCCAGGCTTATATTTTGAACACAGATTTTCATCCCTGCACTACCAGCCCCCACTTTGTCTCCCAGCAAGTATGCATTGTGGTGGTTTAAGTGAGAATGGCGGCGATAGGCTCGTATAATCAAATGCTCTGTCTCTGGTTGGTGGAACTGCTTGGTAAGGCTTAGGAGGCATAGCCTTATTGGAGGAGGTGTGTCGCTGGAGGTGGGCTTTGAGGTTTCAAAAGCCCTGGCTATTGCCTGTATTAGCTCTCCCACCTCGTGCTGATGTGAGCTCTCAGCTATGGCTCCAGCACCTTGCCAGACTGCCCGCCCACCTGCCTGCCACCATGCTCCGTGCCATGCTCATGAACTGTAATCCCCTGAAAGTGTCAGCCCCCAATAACTTCTTCTTCTATACGTTGCCTTGAACATGCAATGTTTTGGGGATATATATATATACATATATACATATACATTACATATACAATACATATATAATACATATACATAGTGTGTGTATATGTGTGTATATATGTATATATAAGTGTGTGTGAATATATATGTGTGTGTGTATATATATATATGTATATATACGTGTGTGAATATATATATGTGTGTGTGTGTATATATATATATATATATATATATATATATATTACGAGGCAGCCAGTTAAGCATCTGTGGGCCTTTTGGATCTCAGACCCTGAGTTCACAGTGACCTGCAGACATGGTATATGTCCTTTTCTGGATTCTTCAAGCTTCCTTGTGCCTCTCACGTGTCGACACATTGGGTTGGATCTGGGTTCACATAAGTGGGTTAGTGATTTGTTGGAAGACAGGATCCATGGTTGTCTGATTGCAACCCTGATGAAATTCTACGGAAGCCTCAGCTTGCGGCTCTGCCCTTCAGCGCCCTGTGCTGGTCACGCTCCCCCAGGCAGGTGGCCCCAGTGCTGTTTGTCTTTGGCCAAGTGCATAACATACTTAGAACATGGTAGTCCCTTAATGTATGCTTGTTCACTGCAGAGCAGAGACACTGTGAACTCTTTGATCTAATTGGGAAGTGACCCCCGTTAGATTACATTGATCTGATTGGGAAGAGACCAAATGGTACTACAGTCATCTGAAGGCCACATCAGAGCACTGAGTGAATCTACTATCATGATGACATTTTTGTCTCTTTGCTTCTCCCAGGGTAGATTATGCAAGGGCAGAGTGGGAACCACAAAGCAGCCAGCCACACTGGTTACAGCCTGCAGGGAGTCTAGTGCAAGGGACCCACTCTTTGGCCTCAGCCTGAGTTAAAAGTGAAGGCTTGAGTTCAGGGTCTACTGTGTTGTCTAGCCTAGCTCTGGGTTCAGACCTGAGTCCTCAGATCAGGAGGAATTAAGATAGAACACTTTTGGGCCTACGAGATGACTTTGTGCGCCAAGGCACTTGCTATAAAACCCAGCATATGATCAGTCCTTGGAATCCTTATGGTGGGATGAGAGAGTTGACTCCTGCAAATTGTCTTCATGTATGCTTGCCCATGTGCGGACACACACACACACACACACACACCATGATATGAGGACTCCTCCCACAATAACTGAATAGATGTTTTTAGAAAAAGACTTATCTACTGAAAGGAGAGGGGCCAGAGGAAAGAGAAACTCATCGTCACATTGCGTGACTAGACTTTCAATGTCTGAAACCTATTAGGTTAAAACGAGCATTGACCCTGTGTGGAGTCTCTTGGGCCTAAGGGGCATGGCCCAGTTAGCAGAAGTGTGACTGACGAGCAGGTAATGGTCCAGTATGGAGTGGGCAGGACTTAAATATGCACACCCCAAAAACAAGTGGACAGAGACTTCAGCAAAACAAATGAGCTCAGACTCACAGCACCTGTGAATATTGCTCAGTTTAAGTGGTCCCATGATGGCGGGACCCGCCAGAGAAGCCTCAGTTGACTCTGTCCCTAGCCACAGTTTATTGATAAGTGTGTGTTTGGTTCATGTGGGCTCTGAACTGAAGAGGGAAGGAGATTCGTGAAGGTTCATTACAGAAGAGCCCGGACAACCCTTTACAAAGGATAGCGTAAGGAAGGATTCAAACATTCTGTGAGAGCCCATTTTTTGTTTCTCTTTGTGTAGCCCTGGCTGTCCTAGAAGTCACTCTGTAGACTAGGCTGGACTTGAACTCAGAGATCCACCTGCCTCTGCCTCCCCAGTGCTGGGATTAAAGGCGTGTGCCATCACCGCTCGGCCCCGAGTCCATTTTAAGGTCCCTCCACACAGTGCATATTCTACTGTTGACTGTCTACTTCTATTTTGCTGAATGTTTAGTTTGTCTTCTTATAATTTTTAAAAATCCAAGGAGACCATCAAGATATATTTGTGTTACTGTCTTACAGTGAAAAAACGAACACCACAGAAATGAACAAAAATTAAAGTTTCTAGTTGCCAGAATAGATGATGGTGATGACCTCAAGCTATGCAGAACTAGTTGATCCAGAAATTAGATTAGAATGTTGATAGAATGCTGGCCCAGCGTCTCAGGGCCTTGGGTTCCATCGCCCAGGCTGTAAAGACAGCTTGGCCATTCTGTCAACTCAGAGTGTTCAGGGATATTGGCAGGTTCGAGGGCTTAGGCTAGAACTCAAGGCTAACTTCTTATCTAGCATGAGAGATGCTCCCAGTTGGACCCCTGGTACCTCTGAAGGGGAAGAAAGGAGTATGGCAGGTTTGGAAAAAGCAAGATGCTAATACTTGCTCAAAGCTTTGAGTGGCTATCCAGGACACAGAGAAACCGGAAAGCATGCCTGTTGCTGTTAAGAATGCCAAAAGAACTGGTCGCTTTAGAAAACAATTTGACAGTTTATTATAAATTGAAACATTCACCCCTCAAGTGCCCCAACTGTTCTATTCCTAGGTATTTATTCCAAAAGGAACAAAAGCTTATTTCTACACAAAGACACATGTGAAAATGTTTGTGGTGGCAATATCCAGAATGTCAGAACTGGAAACAAAATAAGAGGTTTGTCTGTTGGTGGATGGTTAAACTGTGGTGTGTCCACACAGCAGAGGACAGCTATTCTACAGGGAACCAGAGAAAGTTGCTGGTGCATATAAGACCATGGGTGAACTCTAATGCATTATGCTGAATGAGAGAAATTAAACACAGAAGGCACACACCCATAACTGCATTTATGGGGCATTAAAAAAGGCAGAGCTATGGACACAAACATCACAGTAGTGGTTGCCTGGAGCCAGGAGTGCGGAGAGGGATGACAAGGGTCATCATAGAAGTGTTTAAGAAATAGTTTGGGCAGGGCAGTGGTGGTGCACACCTTTAATCCCAGCACTTGGGAGGCAGAGGTAGGCGGATTTCTGAGTTCGAGGCCAGCCTGGTCTACAGAGTAAGTTCCAGGACAGCCAGGGCTACACAGAGAAACCCTGTCTCCAACCAAACCAAACCAAAACAACAACAACAAAAAGAAATAGTTTGTATTCTACTTGCAGTAGGGTTAACATGACAGTGTAACTCACAGGCCTAAACTCCTAAAAAGGTGAGTACTTCAAGCCAGACCTAAGTAGTGGTGCATGCTTTTAATCCCAGAATTTGGGAGGCAGAAGCAGTCAGATCTCTAAATTCAAAGCTACCCTGGTCTACAGAGCAAATTCTAGGATAGCCAAGGCCAAACAAGAAACCCTGTCTCAAAGACAAAAACAAAACAAAACAAAACAAAAAGTATACTTCATAGTGGAGCATGCCTTTAATCCCAGCACTCAGGAGGCAGAGGCAGGCAGATTTCTGTGAATTTGAGGCCAGCTTGGTCTACATAGTGAGTTCTAGTATAGCCAGAGCTACATAGTGAGACCTTGTCTCCAAAACATAAAAATTATATATACTTAGAGAAACATGGCTTTAAAATTAACCTCATCATAATTTTTAAAAAGAGCATTTTTATTTTGCGTGTGTGGGTGTTTTGCTTGCATGCATGTCTATGTACCATGTCCATGCAATACCCATGAAGGCTAGGGGGCATCAGGTTCCCTGGAACTGGAGTCACGATTGTGAGCTGCCATGTTGGGTGCTGGCAACTGAACCTGAACCTGGAGCAAGCCGTGAGTGCTCTTAAATGCTGAGCCATCTCTCTCAGCCTCCTTGTCATATTTTAATAGCTACCTTTTGATCATTTGCACGGAATTGCTCTTCGGTAAACTTCGATCAAATTGCTCAGAAGCGAAACCGGAAACGTGGGAGTGCTGGACTCCTCCTGGTCGTTTGCTGGTGGCATGGGAGGGCGTGGTCAGGCCACAAGGAGCAGCCTCCACAGCCTAGGAGGCTTTCTGAGGAATTCTTACTCATTCAGGAAACTTCCAGCCACAAACTTGGTCATAGAAAGTGCAGACCTTGTTGGAGGGTCTTCACAGTCGGCACGTGGCAAAACTCACTCAGGGCTCTGCTGCTTGGTCCGGTAGCAACCTGTATCGGCCAGCACGCGAGTGCACGCATGTGCAATGGGAAGCCCCAAGCCCCTCTGAATGTGACCTACTAAAGGACTGATAATGAGTAAGGTCCCTGCTTAGCAGATAACATCAGTAGAAACGAAGTCCAGGCTGAGAGTTCTGTGCACAGCAGGGCGATTCTCAAGTAGCATCTCAGAGAGCCCTGTTTCCTTCTCATCTCCAGTCCTGCAAGCATCTTTTAAAAGTCATTATACGAGCCGGGCGGTGGTGGCGCACACCTGGGAGGCAGAGGCAGGCGGATTTCTGAGTTTGAGGCCAGCCTGGTCTACAGAGTGAGTTCCAGGACAGCCAGGACTATACAGAGAAACCCTGTCTCGGAAAACAACAAACAAACAAACAAACAAACAAAAACAAAAAATTCATTATACATAAAAAGTAGATCGTGAAATATCCTGCTCCAGTTAAATTAGCCCACTACCACAACTCCCTATAAACATGTCAGACAGGCAGGAACATATGTAAATTTGTATTTAGAGAGTTGATTACTTCACTTTCATTTCATCAAGTGAACACTTCCACAAGACCTCCACCCTCTCCTCCCTCTTCTTCCTTCTCCTTTCCCTTTTAAACCATTTTCAGGAGTGCTAACTATATTTATATTGTTGAGCAATCTTTCTCCCCCGTTAAACTGAAACTGACCCAATTAAACCCCAACTCCCCACTCCTCCCCCGCCTCCAGATCCTGCCCATCAATTCTAGGAAACGGACTCCTATAGGTAGCTCATAAGGGAGGATTTATATAGGGTCTGCCTTTTGGTGACTTCCTCTTTTCCCTTAGCACAGTGTGTTGCACGCTCATCTATAGTATGTGGATGAATAATACTCCAAGTTGTAACCCTGTTATCTCTCTGCCCATCACTAGGCACGTGGACTGCTTGGCTGCTCTGACTAAGTAAGACAGCTACAAACACGGTGTAGAAATCATTCTTTGAGCACCTACTTGGAATATGAGGGGTATAGACCAGGAAATAAAATTGTAGACTGTTGGATAATTCTTTCAATTATTTGAAGAAGCTCCCGATTTGGTTTTCCAAAATGGCTGCAACTTGATCCATTCCCACGGTGGCACATGTGCGTCCTGATCTCTTCACATCTTGACGCTGTTCACTATTTTCTATTCTCTTTCTCCTGCTCTTCTCTGCCGTAGCCATCCTAATAGATGGGAGGTGATGCTCGGGTCCATTAGCCTGAATGCTAACTTGCTCCCAGAGTGAATCATGCTCTATGGGCCCCAAGCATGACCACTCTGAACAGGTACAATGGGATTGAGCTTTCCTTAGCATATTTATTTAAGGGTAGTAATGCTAAATTATCTTATCTGCCCATCACTAGGCACGTGGGCTGCTCTGACTAAGACAGCTACAAGCACGGTGTAGAAATCATTCTTTGAGCACCTACTTGGAATATGAGGGGCAGTTTAGCAAGGATGCTTGCTGTCCTTGCATAGTTGAGCCCAACAGCCCAAGGGAGGTACATTTCCCTTTTTATTGCTTTTTTTTTCATTTCTTTATTTTATTTTATTTAAGATGTATTTATTTTATGTATGTGAGAACACTGGAGCTGTCTTCAGACACACCAGAAGAGGGCATCAGATCTCATTAAAGATGGTTGTGAGCCACCATGTGGGTCCTGGGATTTGAACTCAGGTCCTCTGGAAGAGCAGTCAGTGCTCTTCACCACTGAGCCATCTCTCCAGCCTCCATTTCCTTTTTTAGATAAAACATTTCCTGTTTCCCTGCCCCCTGCTGCTCCTCCTTCGCTGTTGGGTGTCCATCCAGACTCCTTTGACCTGTCTCATGCTCCATGTGGCCCCTGAAGGTGAAACTCTCCCCTGTTTGTAATCAGGCATTTTCTTTCGTAACTGTCCATAGACAACTGTGTATCTCAACCCACGTGGCACCTAAACATTCCTGGGCTTTCCAGTCCTGCTGTAGGTCACCTCCTGTACTTTAAGTTCAAACTATAGTTGACTCCTTCCCCATCCCCTTCCAAACTTGAAGTCCATGTTCCTAGCTACGTGTTTGTCAAAGCCAGAGACCTGAGGATCAGCCTGTCACACAAGCATGACATCACGTTCCCACCCAGCCTTGAATCAGCCTTTAGAGAGTCATATTCAGAGAGGCTCACAGCCGATGCACACTCACACACGTGTCACACTCACACACATGTAAACCTTCATGCAGGGTGAGATATATCTGGTGGGCAGACAATGGGATGGGGAGGGGCGAGAGGGGCACAGTTTTCAATGCAGGGGACATTTGGCAGTGTCTAGAGCCTGGGGTGGTGCTGTGGAGTGTTGTTAGCTTCCAGTGGGCTGAAGCCAGAGATATTAAACAGCTTACGGGGTGACCCAATATGGTCCTAGACTTTTGCCCCCCTCTACCCTGCAGGTTACCCTCACTGGAGATTGAGGCAAACCTTGGCTGCTCAGAGTTACCTGTGAACCAGAGCCTTGTGTGCAGAGGTACTTCAGTGTCTCTAGAATACTCAGTCCTACCTTCTTCCAACTACTAAGGCAAATATATGACTGAAAGACATAGGGGTATAGAAGTCTGGATTCCTGGTTTCAAGAAAATAGCCAGATACAGTTGACTGAAAGTGTGTATTACCCCAGATGTCCATTGCATGAATCCTGGTGTGACTCAATCTCAAAGGATCAACAAATGTTGAGGCCAGCACGGAGCTAAAAGAAACATGGGGTGCACTAGAGAGCCTCCAGTGCTGCAGAAGGTGAATGCTGGATTGACTCCCTACTTTCTCAGTTCCATCACGTGTTCTCCTGAGACCTTAGACAAGGCTCTTCAATTCCATTTCATCATCTTAAAAACAAGGACAGAGACGGTGTGTTTGTTTCAGAGTCAATACCATGAGCCACAATTCTCAAGCCTTCTTGTCCACCAATGCCGGACTTCCTCCAAGCTATGAGACAATCAAAGAAGAGTACGGGGTGACTGAGCTGGGGGAACCCAACAACTCAGCTGTTGTGAGGACCACAGTGATCAACATGCCCAGAGAGGTCTCTGTGCCGGACTATGTGGTCTGGTCCCTGTTCAATACCCTCTTCATGAACTTCTGCTGCCTGGGCTTCATTCTTATGTCTACTCTGTGAAGTCCAGGGACAGCAAGATGGTGGGTGATGTGATTGGAGCCCAGGCCTACGCTTCCACTGCCAAGTGCCTGAATATCAGCTCCCTGATCTTCAGAGTCCTCATGGTCATTATCTGCATCATTATTTTCTCTACCACCTCCGTGGTAGTCTTTCAATCGTTTTCACAAAGAATGCCACATTCTGGATTCTAGCTGCCCTGCGTATTGCGGTCCATATCTGCACCCCCCACCCCTAGGCTGAGGCCTTGACCCTTTACCCTAAGCGTATGCAACTGTTACCTTCACATATCTGTCCACAGTGGATTCAATAAAGTGCACATGGTGGCAACTCTGAAAAAAAAACAAAAAAAAAAAAAAAAAAAAAAAACCAAGGACAGAAAGCCAGGTGATGGTGACACGTGCCTTTAATCCCAGTACTCAGGAGGCAGAGACAGGTGGATCTCTGAGTTGGAGGCCAGCCTGGTCTACAGAGTGAGTTCTAGGACAGCCAGGGTTGGAATAAAACAGAGAGAGGGAAAAAAGGATAGGGACATTAGCTTCTTTCAAGTTATTGTAGAAGTGTCAAGCTTAACCGGGTAGGTAGATGCAATGTGCCTGAACAGGCAGACAAGAACTGGACCACAAAGACCAGTTCCCGTCACACCACACACCGCAAGTCCTTGGTATCTGTTCATTGTTCCAAATGTTTGTTGAGGATTTTGACCAACAATCCTCTTCTTTAGGAATTGATGGGTAAACAAGAAATACACAGAACCGCTGCTTTACCAGACAGCAAGTTAAATAAAGATGTTTATTTACTACTTAAGGAGACCTGTGAGACAGCTGTTTACAGAAGCTGCCATTGTTGCCTCTCAGCCCTTCCCTGAGGGCTATCTTGGTGTTTGAGCCAAATCCTGAAAGAGGAGATGAAATCAACAGAAACTGAAAGGGAATGTTCCCTGGGAGGGGAGAAGAACTTGTGTAAATGCCTCCATCCCCAGGGAGAACCAAAGATCAAAAACCTCACCGTGAGACCTCCCACCACCCCCCACTCACCAGAAAAATCCCAAAGAACAAAGGAGATCCCTAGACTCTGGGCTTAGGAGTCAGAGGGCAAGGAGGACAGGACAGAATTGAAGAGGTAGGTTGAGAACCAGACCAGGCACAGCCTTGCGGGGCAGACGTGTGGCTCTTATCTGTGATGCAATGGAAAAGATCCAATCTGTCCGTGACAGAAAGCTGTTATCTCTTTTAGAAACAATTGTCTGGCTCCAGAATCCACAGGTAAACTTCTGGAGCACAAAGGAAAACTACTAAGGGTCTCGAGGGCAAAGGAATGGCATGTCCTCGTAGAGTTGGCATTGTTAAAAGCTATTTGAATTTCTGGGAATGTGCAGGGAAATGAGAGAGGACAGCCGGCTTATTTAAAAATGTGAATTTTGAAAATTCTCATGGAGTGTGAGGAGCTCTGTTCTTGAGAGAGAGAGAGAGAAAGAGAGAGAGAGAGAGAGACTGCCTGCCTGCCTGTCTGTCTGTCCGTCCGTGTGCCCACTCCTGACAGACACAGTGCTTGTGTAAAGTTAAGAGCATAACTTGCAGGAATGGGTTTCCTACTTCAGCTCTGTGGACCCCAGGGATTGAACTCAGGTTGTCAGACTCGTCCAGGGAAACAGCAAGGACCTTTACCTGCTGAGCCATCTCACGGGCCCCTTTGCAAGACTTTAATTTGCTGCTTATGCCTTAGCAAATGGGAGATATTATTGAGTTCTTTCTTTTTTAAATTGAATTAAACAACTGCGGGAAGACGGGTTTCGAGAGTTTGTATGTGTCTACGTTACTGTCAAAATGAGGAGTTCTATTCTGAGGTCCACAGACATTTAGCATGCAGGTTGTTCACAGTCATGACACCCAGCATTGTCCTCCATGTCCATCCGTGCTCCTGAGGTCTCCCTGCCTCCTCCCAGGCATGTCTCCTTCCACAGTCACATCAGTTTGTTTGAAATGTAGATTCTGGGGCTGGAGAGAAGGCCCAGTGGTTGAGAATGTTACTGTTACTGCAGAGGGCTGAGTTCAATTCCTATTGCACACAAACAAACAAACACACACACACACACACACATATATTTCTGTGTATGTGTGTGAGTGTGTATGTGTGTGAGTGTATGTGTGTGATGTGTATGTGTGTTTGTGTATATGTGTGTGAGGTATATGTGTGTTTGTGTATATGTGTGTGTATGTGTGTGTGATGTGTATGTCTGTATTTGTGTGTGTGTGTGTGTGTGTGTGTGTGTGTGTATGTGCATTCGCTGGAATTGTTTTCAGCCATAAAAAACAAATTAGGTTGTAAGGAAACTTTCTTATGGCTGAAAAAATTCCATCATATGTGTGTGTGAGCGTGTGTGTGCGTGTGTGTGTGTGTGTGTGTGTGTGTGTGTACACACGTGCGCATGTATGTTTGTATGTGTATCTCTGTGTGTGTGTATGTGTTTGTATGTATGTGTATGTGTGTGATGCATGTTTATATGTATATGTCTATGTTTGCATGTGTGTGTATATATGTGTGATGTGTATGTGTGTCTGTGTGTGTGATGTGTATGTCTGTATTTGTATATGTGTGTGTGTGTATGTGTGGTGTGTGTGTGTATATTAATGGGCATCTAGGCTGATTCCATATCTTGGCTTCTGTGAACAGTGAAGGACTTTTTACTTTGATGGTGAAGATACAAAAGGCCATGTTGATCATGTCTGGGGTTTGCTAAGCTTTGAACTGTACAACTCTGCTTGCTTGTGTAAGCTTCTGCTAGAGAACTGCAGAGCTACTCTCTCAGGGCTTAGCCTACTGCACGGGGAATGATTTACTTAAGGGAGAGCATGCAGGGCGACTTTCATGCAAATTCCCTAAACGTTCAAGATGTATATTTTCTACCAAACAGATAAAAAGTTTTTTTTTCATTTAAAATATCTTACATATTTATGTATTTATACTTTCAAATAAAAAAAAAATCAACCAGCAAAATTAACCAGATCTGTACATCTGTCCCAGTGAAGTACTTTATGGTCAGTGTAGCCAGTAACAGTGTCGACACCTTACACTGGATTCTACACTGTCACTATCACACATATTTATTATGGACTTATCCACCACCAAACAACAGCAACAGCAACAAGCTGAAAAATTCACGACTGAGGTAAAACTGGAACACCATACCAGAGAGAAGAGAGAGAGGAGAACAAGACGGTCATGGGCGTGCGGAGAGAAAGGACCAGGCTCGGTTCTATACACACACGGAATGGTCAGAGCACTAAGTGGCCAGGGGTGGGGCAGCTTCTAAGCTGGCCATGTTCTCTTTTGGAATCTGCTTAGAATCTCCCCAACATGTGGGAAGCTGAGGCAGTAGAATTGCTATGAATTCAAGGTCAAGCTGGGCTTAGTAGTTTTTCTGTCACCTGGGCTAGAGCGAAACCACCTAAAATATAAATAAATAAATAAATAAATAAATAAATAAACAAAGAAATAAAATCAAAAAACGTCTTTCTTTTTTTTTTATTACATTTATTTTTTTCATTCCGTGCCTGTGTACTTTACGTCATTGCCCCCCAACCACTCCTCAAATTCATGGCTTCTTATTTTTAAATTATTACTAATTATCAGTAACAATTTAATTAATATATATGAGTAATAAGCTAATTTTAAGTTCATTTAGGTATTGTACACACACACACACATTTTTAGAGCTGTCTGCTAGGTATTGGATAACCAATTAGAGGGCTCATCCCTAGAAGATTGAATCTCCTTCTCTCCACAGCTCTTCCTGTCGGGTCCGGGCCCATGAGAACCCCTCTATCCATGTTAGGGTGTCAACTGGTGTCATTATACAGGTCTTGTTTAAACATTGGCAGTTTCATGAGTACACAGACATGTATTTCACTGTTGACATTGACAGTTGTAAGAATGTATAGACAGTCCCTGATTAGAGAGCTGATAATTATTTTTGGCTTTGCGGGAACCCTTTCAACATGGTACATGATAAATTTCTTGAAAGAGTCAAGGCTATGTTATAGATGGCATGGGCTGCGGGCTAGATGGTTTGCTCTAGTAGGGAATTACTCCAAAGAACCTTTCTAAACAGGTCCACTTCCCCCGTATCCTTTCTTCCCCACTACCCCTGGTGGGTGGCAGGCTATACATAGTGGTATTCTGTCACTATGGCCAATTTCCAGTTACCAGCCTGGCAAAAACTGAAAATTAAACACTTGGTCCTCAGGAGCCGGTGTGACCCTCTCTCTGGCATGCCACTGTGTCTGGGGAAGGCCGCAATGAGGCCAGAAGCTAAATTGGCCAAGCGGGGAGGGAGATCCACTTTTCCTTTTTGCCAATGGGTTTTTCTCAAACACTGTTTTTTCGATCTTTGTCCAAGGTCGCCTGAACTTTACTCTATCCTACTCTCCTGCCTCAAAATCTCCTGTGATTTTAGTGAAAACTCTCTGTCCACTGCAGACAAGAAATGTAAAACCTGTGTTTGTGCAGCTGAGGGATTTTCTACTTGATCAGGTACAACTGAAGGACAGGACAGCACCGAGGCCCAGTGAGGTGCTGGGATTAGTGACTCTGCTCTGAGGAAGGTAAGCGTAAGTGTAGGGTGTGGTGTGCATGTGGCCAGCTGCTGCAGAGACTGGAGCAGTCCAGGGCCTGAGTCATCGCACAAGGTGAGTGGGTCATATTCTTGGACCCGGCTCACAATGCTGCAGGGGTTAGCGTGGACAAGAAGATAGGCCACTGGGAGCTGCAGCCTTCCATATCATAAAAGCTAAAACCATGGGTTTTGTTCTAGTTATTATTTAACTTTTACTTGTAACTCTGTTATTGGGGACATTGAGTTGTTTAGAATTTTTTTGTTTTGTTTTGTTTTCTGTTCAGTTTTGTTTTTCGTTTTTGGCTTCTTGCTCTCATTAGTAAAAATCAAACTGGAAAGGAAGCTTGAGCAAAATTTTATGATGAGGCAATGAGAAGAGCAACAGAATGGGTGAGCTGTCAATCCTGGCAGCTGCCTGGAGGAGGAGTATGAAGCAGAGGAATGGAAACGATGCTGTTCGTAAGCAGCCACATGCAAAAGTCAGGGGGTAACATCAGGAAAGAGTGAGAAAGCTCGAGGCCTGGAGAGAGCATGCCAGGCTTTGGGAAAAGATGGGGGAGAGGGGGAAGATGAAATTGCTTTGCTCTGAATGGCTCAAGAAAAGTGAGCAGAGCCACAGGGTGGTGGCTTGGTGAGATGCTTCAAGCCAGAGGATTCCTGGGAAGGCTAGTGCACGATCTCACGGTCTTAGTCAGGGCTTCTGTTCCTACACAAGCATCACGACCAAGAAGCAAGTTGGGGAGGAAAGGGTTTATTCAGCTTACACTTCCACACTGCTGTTCATCACTAAAGGAAGTCAGGACTGGAACTCAAGCAGGTCAGGAAGCAGGAGCTGATGCAGAGGCCATGGAGGGATGTTTCTTACTGGCTTGCTTCCCCTGGCTTGCTCAGCCTGCTCTCTTATAGAACCCAACACTACCAGCCCAAAGGTGGAACCACCCACAAGGGACCCTCCCTTGTTGATCACTAATTGAGAAAATGCCCCACAGCCGGATCTCATGGAGGCATTTCCTCACCCGAAGCTCCTTTCTCTGTGATAACTCCAGCCTGTGTCAAGTTGACACACAAAACCAGCCAGCACAATTGACACCTTGTCAACTTGACACACAAACACCTCACTATTAAGCCTCAACCCTTACTTTCTTATTCACCCCCAAGATCTAAATAACTTTAAAAGTCCCACATTCTTTGCAAATTCTTGCATATTAAAGTTTCATGCCCTAAAAATATCCAATCTCTTTTAAAATCCAAAGTATTTTTTGCGATTAAATGTCTCTTAACTGTGGACTCCACTAAAATACTTTCTTCCTTCAAGAGGGAAAAATATCAGGGCACAGTCACAATTAAAGCAAAATCAAACTCCAACTGCCCAATGTCTGGAATCCACTCACCGTCTTCTGGACTCCTCCATGGGTTTGGGTCACCTCTCCAGCTCTGCCCTCTGTAGCACACAGCTTGTCTTC
This sequence comes from Apodemus sylvaticus, assembly GCF_947179515.1. NCBI lineage: Eukaryota > Metazoa > Chordata > Mammalia > Rodentia > Muridae > Apodemus > Apodemus sylvaticus. The sequence goes on along the minus strand of NC_067493.1, from coordinate 17,418,673 downwards.
TAGGCTCCACTGTACTCCACTGCTGCTGCTGTCCTTGGTGGTCATCTCCTGGCACTGGCATCTCAGCTGCTGTCTTCAGCTGTAATTAGGCTTCACCAATGGCCTCTCATAGGCTCTCTTCATGGTGCCAAGCCTCAACTCCTTTGCATGCCTCCTTCAGCCCTGGGCCATCAATTGCAACTGAGGCTGCACCTTCACCAATGGCCTTCCGTGGCCCCTCACTGTGCCAAGAGCCTCAGCTGCTCTCCATGACCCCTTCATGCCTTCAAAACTAGTACCACCTGGGTGACTCTTAAACATTACCAAGCCCAGCCATACCACAAGGTACAACCTTGGCTATATCTGGAACACAGCCTCTGTGCTCTCAGAAAACACTTCCCAGAAGATTTCACCTCAATGACGCTAGTCTCTTCTTAATTACTGCTAATGTCTTAGCTCCAGCTAACAAGCATCAATAGTCCCAGTAATGCAAAGTTTTTGCTTTAGTAGTTCTGCTATCTTGTTAATCATAGCTTATTCTTCAGCCCCAGCTAACCAAAACCACAGAATCTTCACAATCAAAATAGCAACAGTCCTGATAAGAGTCTTTAAATTTCCCTCTGAAATTTCACAAACCAGGCCTCCATCTTCTGCACTGTTCTCAACATTGTTTTCCAAACTCCTACACAACATCCCACAGAGCTCTTAACACCAACTGAATGAATCTTCTAGCTCAAACTTCCAAAGTCCTTCCACAGTTCTCCCCCAAACATGCTCAGGTTGTCACAGGAATATCCCACCAACTTCTGTATTAAATTAGTCAGGGTTCTCTAGAGTCACAGAACATACAGGTAGTCTCTATATAGTAAGGGAATTTGTCGATGACTTACAGTCTGTAGTCCAACTCCCAACAATGGTCAGCAGCAGCTGTGAATGGAAGTCCAAGGATCTAGAAGTTGCACAGTCCCACAGGCAAGCAGGCGAAGAAGAGAGAATCTTCCTTCTTTCAATGTCCTTTTATTTTTATTTTTATTTTTATTTTTATTTTTATTTTTAGTATATGAGTTTACTGTCACTGTCTTCAGATACACCAGAAGAGGTCATCAATCCCATTGCAGATGGTTGTGAGCCACCATGTGGTTGCAGGGATTTGAACTCAGGACCTCTGGAAGAGCAGTCACTGCTCTTAACCGCTGAGCCATCTCTCCAGCCCAGCCATCTCTCCAAGGTCCTTATGTAGGTCTCCAGCAAAAGGTGTCGTCGCCCAGATTAAAAAGTGTGTGCCACCATGCCTGGATGTGGAACTTGCTTCATCCCAAGATGACCTTGAACTCAGAGATCTCCCTGTCTTAATCTTCTGGGATTCATAGCCACTATGCCTCAAGATCTCCACAAGTAGTCCTACAAGTAGTCAGAAACTTGTATCTCTCAGCCTCCAGATTGGGATCACAGGTGAGCCTTCCAGTTCTGGATTGTAGTTCATTCCAGATATAGTCACGATGACAACCAGGAATAGCCACTATACTCACCAGGCTGGTACTCATCCTCCAAACTCCTAAACATTGCTGTAGGTGAATCAGCGTTCCTGAGACCATATGATCGGCAGGCCCATCTAAATTAACTCTTTGAGGAAAAAACAAACAAACTTTTGGGGATTGAGAGTTGGCTCAGCGGTTAAGAGCACTAGCTTCTCTTCCAAATGACTGGGGTTCAATTCCCAGCACCCACATGGCAGCTCACAACTGTCTGTAACTTCAGTTCTAGGGGATCTAACACCCTCCCACACCTACAAGTAGCCAGAACACCAGTACATAAAATAAGAATAAATAGGGGCTGGTGAGATGGCTCAGGGATTAAGAACACTGACTGCTCTTCCAAAGGTCCTGAGTTCAAATCCCAGCAACCACATGGTGGCTCACAATCATCTGTAATGAGATCTAACACCCTCTTCTGGTATGTCTGAAGACAGCTACAGTGTACTTACATATAACAACAATAAATACATTTAAAAAAAATAAGAATAAATAAGTCATTTAAAAAAACCTTTTTAAATTACGTAGTATTTATTTATTTTGTGTGAAGACCTACATGCATGTGTGCTTATGTGCCTATATACATACATATGTGTATGTCTGTGTGAATGGGCATGTGTGTGTACACTGGTGTAAGTGTGTAAGTCAGAGGATAACTTATGGGAGTCAGTTTCTCTTTCTCTACCATGCAGGTCCCGGGGATTGAACTCAGGTTGGTAGGCTTGGCAGAGACCCTAGATTAACTCTTGTTGAAGGAGCCAATGGGACATAATGCTCTCATCTTCAAACAGAGCTGAATGTCATGTGCCTGCCCAGGGCCAGAGAAAACCTCCATTCTTTTGATTAGGAAGACATTGCCTTCTCTTAAAAGGTCTTATTTTAACTGGGCACCAGCAGTCTGGGCTCAGGAAGCTTTGCCATCACACTCAGAGAGCAGGAGACAGCGTTCGGAGACAGCCAGCTAAGGAAGGGGCACCATTCAAATGAGGCAGTTGGCTGCCTGTGATTAGCCAAGGTTTACTTTCTGTGGCTGTCTGAGACGCCATGATTTGCTATGGAAGCAAATCTCCAAGAGAGATTTTCAGGGTATGCACTGTCTGGGTGCATTATAGAGGCTTCCTCCGGCCTGATCCGGTTTGATTGGACAAGTCTGTAGGGTAGGGATGTGCAGCAGGCATGGCGGGAGCATTCTAGAATCTTCTGGATGAGGTTGTAAGGTTTCATAGGAGGGAAAGACGTACCTGTTAGTGACTAGAGTGACCATAGGAGCACACGACATTTGTTTCTGGCTCAGGCCCAGGGTATATGTGTACGTGTCTTTATGAGGGAGGGGGAGGGCAGTTCCTTTGAAGGAAGTGGGGAGCTGGTGGGCAGAACCGTCCAGCGACATCTCTATAGGGTCAGGGAGAAAGCTGGAGGGCAGTGGAGTTGAGTCCTTCTGAAGATATATAGCAACATTGGAGTACAATTTGAGGTTTCCTCTGAAACCTGGGCATTTTTTTCTGACCGTGGCTGAAAGAATAGATTGGAGTTATGTAATCTTGTTTGGTACGTCTCCAGCATCATCAAGGAGATGTCAGACGTGAATTCCCAGGAGACATCATGTGACTTAACCTCCAGGCAGACTGGAATTCCTGCAAGCATCACACAGCATGAAGTGCCTCATTCCTGCCCTTAGATAGTCTGAGTTCTGCTCAGGTTTCTGGAAACTCCCGGCTCAGGATATCCCTGCTTCATGGGTCTCTCTCTCTCTCTCTCTCTGAAATGCGGTTTTGCATCTGTATCTTCCCATTTCTACCTTCCTAGTTATAATCTGGAAAACAGATTCCTTAACAGGATTTGTTTCTCTTTAGATGTCAAAACGTACTCCTCCCCCCCCCCTTTCTTTTTAGAAAAGTGTTTATTTCTTGTGTGTGCAGGTATGTGAGGTGTGTGTGTGTGTGTGTGTGTCCTTGGTACAGAGGAGGGCACCCGAGTGCCTTGCTGTGTCACTCTCTGTCTCATTCCCTTGAGACTGGTTTCTCACTGAACTAGAACCTGCCCTTCTCCAGCAAGGCTGGCCGGCCAAAGAGCCCCCGAGATCCTCCTGTCTCTATCTGATCCTCCCTCTGGCCTTTCTGTGGGTTCTGAGGAGCCAGGCTCAGGTCTCCGTGCTTGTATAGCCCGCACCAAGGCATCTCCGTCCCCCTGCCCTTTCCAGTATTGGAGACTGAATCTAGGATCCCAGGCTGAATGGGCATTGTCTGTGCTTCTGAACTACGGTCCCAGACTGTGAGAGTATCACCTTTGAACATTCAAACCCCTCTCCTGAAACACAAAAGAAGTCTACAACCGGTGCTGGAAGAATGACTCAGTGGTTAGGGGTACATATTGCTCTTGCCGAGGACTGGGGTTGGGTTCCAAGCACCAACATTGGGTGGGTAGAAACGACCTCTAAGTCCAGCTCCAGAGGTTCTGCCACTATCTTTTGACCTCTTTGGACCTATCATCTATCTATCTATCTATCTATCTATCATCTTTAAAATGAAAAAGAAAAATGCGTGGGCAGTGGTGGTGCACGCCAGTAATCCCAGAACTCTGGGAGACAGAGGCAGGCGGATTTCTGAGTTCGAGGCCAGCCTGGTCTACAGAGTGAGTTTCAGGACAGCCAGGGATATACAGAAAAACCCTGTCTCAAAAAACCAAATCCAAGAGAGAGAGAGAGAGAGAGAGAGAGAGAGAGAGAGAGAGAGAGAGAGAGAATTCACAATAGATAAATAAGTAAATAATAAATAAATAAATAAATAAATGTATGTATGTATGTCATGGGTCAACTTGACCTCTTTTATTCGGGACTATTCATAGCATTAGTAGTAATAACTTCAACCACATTCCTACTTCTTCTTTGTAAAATTCCTTTAAAAACATACTCAGAGAATACATTGACCACAGATTTTTGCCAAACTTAAAAGTCTCTTAGTTGTTAACCAAGCATGATGTGAGGTTCGGGTCTTCTGTATACAGACAGCACTAGAGAGCTGCCAAGTCTCCTTCAGACTAAAAAATGTCACAATTGTGCCCTAAGATGCACACAGGATGTTAAGTACTGGGCCTTATAACTTGGAATTTCCTAGTTTTGGCTTCCAGCCTCTGGGAACAAGAGAGATGCTTGGTTGGGTTTCTGTTTTCCAGGGTGGTGGGCTTCAGTGCAGGGAGGGTCCAAATGAGAAACTCAACAAGGAAATAGGAGCTTGTGTGGGTGTGGTGGTGGTGACAGTATTAACTTCCGACTCTGAATTCCCTAAACTGTCCTCTGATGGGATGCCCCAAGTGTTTTAGAACAAGCATCAACAATGATAAAATTAAATCAGTCAGTCGACAGTCGCTTTACGAAAGGGGTCAAACTTTTTACACTTCTCGTTGAATAATGAAAACGGACTTAAATAATGTGCCTGTCAACACTGCTGTTGCCTAATGCCATTGACCATACACAGAAATGCACAAAACCTGGACTGATTTGCCATGTCTGTGTTAGTAAACAAATCCCTTTGCTTTGATACTGCTGGATTAGCTGTTAGGGAGAGACCGTAGGATGTGATGTTCTAATCGAGGGAGAGGATCAGAATATCCTGTGTCTTCTTGGGGCTCTTTCTTCCCCTCCCCCCAGGATAGTTCATAGATACTTGTAGGTTGTACTGACTGGTTTTGTGTGCCAACTTGACACAGGCTGGAGTTATCAAAGAAAGGAGCTTCAGTTGGGGAAGTGCCTCCATAAGATCCAGCTGTGAGGCATTTTCTCAATTAGTGATCAAGTGGGGAGGGCCCCTTGTGGGTGGTGCCATCTCTGGGCTGGTGCTCTTGGGTTCTATAAGAGAGCAGGCTGAGCAAGCCACGGGAAGCAAGCCAGTAAGAAACATCCCTCCATGGCCTCTGCATCAGCTCCTGCTTCCTGACCTGCTTGAGTTCCAGTCCTGACTTCCTTTAGTGATGAACTGCAACGTGGAAGTGTAAGCTCAACAAACCCTTTCCTCCCCAACTTGCTTCTTGGTCCTGATGTTTGTGCAGGAATAGAAACCCTGACTAAGACATAGGTATAAAATGTCCTTAAACCTACATACATCCAGAGCCGTGGCTCACAGCATGTCATTAGAGAGATGACAGCTTCAATGCTCTGGAGTTTAAACAAAGGGACCTATTTCTGGCAGGGCACAGGAGAAGACATTTTAAAGTGGCTTGAAATGGAAGCGGATCATGGGAAGAACAGTCAAGGCGGGGAACCCCTAAGAGCTAAATTTTACCCATAGCCTCACTAATTCATAAAGAAAAGAATTCCTCAAGTCCCGGAGGCAGGGAAGTCCAGGGTCATGGTGCTGGTGTCTGGACGGATGTTCTTGGTTGTCTCACTGCTTAGGAAGCCACTGACACCATCATAGAGATCCCAAGCCCATGATCTCATTTAACCTTAAAGAACTTCTAGAAGAAATGCTAGGAGCTACCGTTACGTGTTCCCAACATGCAAACTGTGGGGAGACACACTCAGACATGGCACCCAATAGCCAGGTTTAGTGGGGGATACAGGACATCAAAACCATGGAAAATGAATGTGTCCTGATTTATGTAGGTACCACACAAAGAAATGTGATGGGTTAGAGAAATAGAGGCCATCAAGAGCTGAGAACCAGACAGGACAGCTTGGCACAAAGATGTGACGGATACAGAGCTGTGTGTGTCCCGCGTGTGGGATCTTTGGCCATTATAATCTTTCAAAACATTCATTCAGTGCCTGCCTTGTACCAGATTGTATGCTAGGCTCTAGACAAACAACAGTGGTTAGTTGGTTGGTTATTGTTTTGGTTTTGTCCCTGTTTTGTTTATTTTGTCTTGTTTTTGACACAGGGTTTCACTCTAGAGCCCTGGCTGTCCTGGGACTTGCTTTGTAGACCAGGCTGGCCCCAAACTCAAGAGATCCACTTGCCCCTGCCTCCCAAGTGCTGGGATTAAAGGCATGTACCATCACCTGAGAAAAATATATTTTTAAGAACCTTCTTGGGCTGGGACATAACTTGGTGGAAGAGCTTGGTAGCTTGCATAAAACTCTGAATTTGATTCCCAGTCTTAGAACCAGAACTCATCTTGCGAGCGCAGATACCGTCAGGAGCAATTCACTAGACTGGAATCTGTGAGAAAGAGAAAGCCAGAGATAGTGCCCGCTGCGGCTGTATTGCCCCGAGGGTGAACGGAATGCTTCAAGTTGGGGGCTGGGACCTAGGGAAACAGGGACCATCTTAGCTCCCCTTCTTTCCCCCAACCCTGCACCCCTCAGGTCAGGGTGCTAGTCTGGGACATCCATAACACATCAAGTTGAAACTAAAAGGAGCAGGTTACCAGAAGTAGCTTCCAGACCAGACGTGGCAGAGCCCTTCTTTGATCTTTGCACTTGGGGATGTGGAGGCAGAAGGATCCTGAGCTAGAGGTCAGCCTGGGCTATGCACCAAAGCCATGTTGAAGAAGGAGAAAGAGAAGGATCTTCTATTGTAATTTGAGACTTTGTCATATGTGTTACATCCTAGGGTGCAAAACAAAAACAAAACCAACAACTTCTTTTCTAGAAAGTTCTAGTTCATGACAATTCAAAGTCTCATAAATGGCCAGGATGTTTTGTTGATAGAAAAAAAAAATCAACCTGAGAATAATGCACCTTCCAAAGTATGGGAAGAACAAAGGTCCCTGTGTCCTTCTTCCCGGCCATTAAAGCCTACAGGAGGTATGGAATTAGGACCTTGAAAAATGAACAAACCGATGTTTACGTTCCATGACCGCCATTGCCAGAAAGTGACATCTGCTAACATGAGCCCTTGTTATTCCATATGGATGCACTTGGTGATGAATAGGTGTCCCTCAAAGAAAGGGCACCATCATCTGTGCCGCGCCGATTCCCCTGACCATCAGGGAAAAAAGACTAGCACACCAGTTCCTTCCTGAGAGAGTTTACTCAGAAAGTATGCTAAGTTACAGCTTGCTGGGTGTGCCCCCGAATCCCTCTTGAGCGTGACTCATATACCCTCGCTAGGACGGCCCATGGTCCGAGATGACGTTTCGCTCTACCATTGGCTCAAGCAACATGGCGTGAGATTACGCCACTAGTGATCCACGCCCCAAGCCTTATACGGACTTGTTTACTCCAGGTGGCCAGGCTCAGGCAGCGCCATCTTAAAGGCGCAGTCAGCTCTCCACAATCATCACCTGTAGGTAGCTCCCTTCTTGTCTGTGTGATTAGCTACCAGCATCCTTGTGATGACCTACAAGCACCATGACAGGGGAATCAGTGCTACTTTTCAGTCACAGCAGACGTTTCTCCACATATTCACACGTGGCAAAAGGTAATGACCCTTGAAACAGAAGTCTTGAGAAGAAGGATCAGAAGTCTTGTTGCCAAACAAAATTTGCATCTTATTTAAGTGGAAATGATTTATGCAAAACTGATTGCACAACAAAACAGCAGCCACTTTATTTATTTGTTTGTTTGTTTGTTTGTTTTGGTATTATTTCTAGGTAAGGCACAACACACTAAGTTTTGGAGGCTTCACTTGTAAGTCAAGATGAGGCAGTAGATATTCTCATAGGAAAAGGCGGGGAGGGGGGGCGGGGAAATAGGCAGGTGGGCTGTTAGTGGATGGCCTATGGTGGTCTCAGCTGTGAAGCAGATGTGTCCAGTGCTTTTTAACTGGAAAGCTTGTGAAAATGTGGGCCCCACAGAGGAACATCACTGGGTTGGCAATTCACCCATTTGATTAAAAAATATCTGTGGCAAGCCTGTCTTTGGGGAGCGCCCTCTTCTCTGGTAATTCCTTTAATTGTTCAGTACAGAGCTGTTTGTTTTAATCTTTCTCTTCTTTCTTTTTTCCTCTGAGCCAAAGACATAGATATTTGTGTCTGTGCACATGCATGTGTGTGCATGTGTGTGTGTGTGTGTGTTCACACATGTGCTTGTAGATATATGCATGCCATGCAGTGTCGGTGCAGATCAGAGAAGTGGGGTGTCTCTTTTGGTCCTGTGGGTTCCAACTCAGGCTGTCGAGTTTGGCACCAAGCACCTTTGCAGCTTAGCCCCACCCCCATTACATTTTAAAAAAAAAAATAGTTCAATAACACTTAATGATCAGAGAAACATCTTAGTGGTTAAGAACATTTGAGACTCTTACAAAGGACTTGAGTTTGTTTCCTGGCATCCTTGATGGGCACTTCACAACAAAGCATAACTCTAGCTCTAAGGGGAGCCTACGCCCCCTTCTGGTCCCTGGAGGAACTGCACCCACGTGCACACACAAGAGACACATACACACAATAATTTAAAATAATGGAATAAAAAAATATAAAACAGCAACACTTAAAACTCCTAATAGTCAAAGGTCAACAGTGAGCCTCATTTAACATTTTAGGGAATGTATTTCTCTTTTCCACGCTTCCTCAAAATTCATTTCTTCAAAAGAATGTAGAGCTCATTACTTGACAACCAGGCCCACACTGCAATACATGCGGTTTCTAAATGACTTAACTAAGACAATTCAAGAGTGCCAGTGGCAAAGAGTGCGAGCACTTGAATTCTAACACACGCACTATATAATATCCTGGAAGAGCAAACAGCGTGAAAATTCAAACAGAGGCCACTTAAGATTGTTAGTGGTGAACATACTCCCTGCGAGGGCTCTATGAAAACATGCTCAGTACTTAAGCAGTCTGTTACCCTCTAGTGATTTTCTTTCCAAAGTAAAGTTACAAGGACAACCCACTTCAAGAACCTTTCAGGTGTCAATGGTTTCTGAATTGTTTGTAAGAAGCCCCGGCTCACATGTATAGAGTTTGAATGTAGAGAGACCATCATTACGTCTCTGTCATGTTTTATACATTAAAAACAAATATTTTGAGCAAAGTCAAGTTATTTGATCTCTGGTTTGTCAAAGTGTTTCTGAGGTGTGCTCTGAGGCACTTCCATCCACTCAAAGCACTTAATCTCTTTAAAATGTATTTATTTAATACATGTGTATATCTGGATGGATGTATGTGTATTATGTGTGTGCAGGAGCTTATGGGGGCCAGAAGAGGGCGCTGCATCTTCTGGAACTGGACGCACAGATGGTATGAGTCACTATGTAGGTGCTAGCAACCAAACCCAAGTCCTCTGCAAGAGAAGTCAGTGCTCTTAATTACTGAGCTAACTCTCCAGCCCTGGTTTTTGTGTGTGTGTGTGTGTGTGTGTGTGTGTGTGATGTATATTTATACATCCATCCTCAGTCATCACAAGAACAACATACAGGGCATGCACATTAAGAAAACTCCCGGGGGCCGGAGAGATTGCTCAGTGGTTAAGAGCACCGACTGCTCTTCCAGAGGTCCTGAGTTCAAATCCCAGCAACCACATGGCTCACAACCATCCATGATGAGATCTGACACCCTCATCTGGGTGTCTGAAGACAGATACAGTGTACTTACATGTAATAAATAAATAAATCTTAAAGAAAAAGAAAAAGAAAACTCTCGAAGCCAGGCAGATGGAGGGCTTCACAAATGGTGGCCTGAAGCACTCTGGGTTCCCATTTGAGTCTCCAATGATTCAGCTTAGCTGAGTGCAACAGTTTGGGTGAGATGCTTTGACCTGTTATTCTTCCTGTGTGCTGAGTCTGAGCTCTCCCGTGCTGAGGGTACCAGAGTTTGAGGGGTGCTGGTTTTGAAACACAGCTTTAAGAGCTACAATACTATGCCCCATTCTTGGGACATTTTGAATTTTATAGTAACTCTCACAGGGTACCTGAGCATCTGGGTCAATCAACATCCTACCACATCGTTGAGTGAATGCAGTTACCGACTGCAAAGAAGACACGGGATGCTTATCTCTGGGGATTCTCCCCAAAGCCCTTGCAAACGATTTGACTTGCTAAAAGTCAACAATGATATAGACTCTCTTCCTGCGCTATGGAGAGCCAACCCTGGACCAGCTATACGGTTATTCTATTTGTAACGATATACCATCTAAACCCAAAACAAGAGCTTCCAAGAAGTCTACTTGAAAAGAAAAAATCTCAAGAGCCTATTGTAACCATGGTAACTAGGTATCCTGGACTCCTGTTTCCCTCTCCTCAAAGGTCAAAGGTCAAATATCTCCATTCTGCTGGCTCCCTCATCCCCCATTCACACTGGGGCTCTGCCGATCACTGTTTCATGTTCCTGTTCAGAAACTTCATTTTCGGTTTGCCTCCGTGTTCTGACTTCATCTTCACCTGACTCTTGGTGTCTGTGTCTGCCGTGTGACTCCTGAGAGCAGACATCGCTGGTATTTCACAACCTCAGGGAATTGATCTGAGGTAGGACAGGAAGTCAGGGAAGTCATGGGGACATGAGAGAGGACAGGAGCCCTCATCCCAGGGTCTGACTGAAGCCGCTCACTGAACGCAAAGCAAGAACTCTAGAAGCAGTGTCTGCTGGGAAGGCTGCTAATGCAGAGATAACATTATTTTCATATGTAGATAGTTTATGTTAAAGTGGCAAGAAGCCAGGCTTAGTGCCTGTGTGTCTGTGACTTTGGTGGAACCTTACTCCTTCCCCAGACATGCCCTGAGGACCTCAGACAAACACTACGTACAATAAAGATGCTATATCTTCCTGAATGCCTGTGGGCTAGTTAGCTGTTGCCTCTACCAGATGCGGTCCGCCCGGGAACCACTCACTGATGAGTTAGTAACTTCAAACACCACCAAAATCCTGTATACAGCATTGTAAAAACCAATGAGCTGTGCCTCTAATTTGTTTTAAAGATGCATTGTTCTGATTTTTTTTTTGAGTGTCTCTGTTGAGCGCACACTGTGTGTATGGTACCCACAGAGATCAAAAGAGGGCGTCAGGTCCACTGAGCAGGTTTTGGGCTACCTAAGAGCTGAACCTGCTTCCTCTGGAAGAGCAGCAAGTGTTCTTAACTGCCCGATCTCTTGGCTGGGTTTTGTTCTTTCTCTTGATCTCCGAACTTGAGCCTATATTTTAAAATCTTCATTAAGCCCCAGATCTTCTTATTCATGCACAGGCGAGTTCTCAAATCACTGTCAGTATCGAAGCCCTGAATCCAAGTTTGGCCCAAATGGAGGTCCCTGAAAGTCTAGTGGAATGCCTCGGGCTGTGTGGAGCTGCGTTTTGGTTTTCTCCCCTTGCTGTTAGTCCTCGAGGGATTACTTCTAAACAATCTAGAGGTCTCGAAGTATTTAGGACATAGCCAAGCACATGTTTTATCTGGTAAGAGTTCCATAATGTTATATCCACTTTGGGAGCCTGAAGGTCCCGGAGGAATGTGAAGAAGGTGAAGTGGGGCTCTGTGTTCTTGCTGTGTAGTTGAGGTCAGTCTCAGGACACCCCACCCCCCACCATCACGAGCCAGGCTCACAGGTAGGTAGGCCACCTGCACAGAAGGGGCAGAGCCTAGAATGACCAAGAGCCAAGGGTTGACATAATTTTCCATGACTGGACGACTGTTTCCGTATTTTCTTTGCTGTTGCTATGATACAATACTCTAACAAAAAGCAACATAACGTACATTTTAGAAGTGTGTGTGTGTGTGTGCGCGCGTGTATGGGTACGTGTGTGAGAGTGTGTGTGTTTGTGTGCATGTGCATGTATGTGTGTGTGTGTGTGCATAAATACATGTGCACAGAGGCCAGAGGAGTCAGATCCTCTGGAGTTACTGGAGTCTGTAAGTAGCCTGAAGCGGGTGCTAGGGCTTGAACTCAGGTTCTCTGGAAGAACACCATGTATTCTTAACCACTGAGACCTCTCTTTGGCCCTGAATGAGTTTATTTATCTTATAGTTCCACTTCAGTGTGGTGGGGAAGTCAAGGTGTCAGGAGTTTGAAGTGTCTGGTCACTTTACATCCATGGTCAGAAGAGAGCAAGGAATTTATGCTGGCGCAGACCCATGAGGAAATGGAAAGGTAGCCACGCCCCCAAATGGTTGGGCTCTGTGGAGGTTAACAGCTGACCCAGGGAGGAAGCCGGCATCCTGCATGGAGCAGCATGGAGTGGCCGTTGACCTGTCTCAAGGATGTGCCTGAGCTCACTAGGCTTAGAAGAGAATGAGAGCTTCCGAGTGAGTGAAAGGTCACGTGTTAGGATTCTGTCTAAACTCCACCCACAGTTACCTGGCAACAGCCCGGTAGGCCTGGCTCACTATAAAAGGGGATGCTTGGCTCCTCCTCTGGCTCTTGCATCTCTTAGTCTCTTAGCTTCTCTCTTGCCCTCTTGGGCTCTTCCCTCTCCCTCCCCCTCCCCCTCCCTCTCCCTTCTCCCCTCCCCGTGGTCATGGCCGGCCTCTGCTTCTCTACTCTCTCCTTCTCTCTGCCTTTCTCTGCCTCTCCTACCCCCTTAACTCCCCTCCCCATGCCCTGAATAATCTCTACTCTATCCAATACTGTAGTGTGTGTGGGCCCGCTGAGGCACCCTTCCCCCACACCTCCCTCTCACACATCTCGTGTGTGTGTGTGTGTGTGTGTGTGTGTGTGTGTGTGTGGTGGCAGGGCAGAGGCAATGAAGACAAGGCAGGTGCTGGGAAGGGCCAGATTTTTGTTGTTGTTGTTCTGGTGAGAGACAAGAACCCTTTAACATTTTGTTCCACCCCTTACACCAGTCAGAGGGCTGACAGCAGGCCTCAGGTTTCCTCTTCCTAACTCATTCAAATGACCCTGGGGGTAAAGGGAAACAGAAGCAAAAGATGTCTTCCCCAGACCTGCCTCCCATGGCCATTCCCGGCCCCACTTCTTTCCTTGGGGCTCACATCTTTACCTCAGTCTTGGCTAGGGGTGGGTGGCCGTGAGATTAAAAAGCAAATTCTACTTTACAGGGACCTCTTCCCTCGCCCCTCCCCCTCTTGCCCCGCCCTCCCCTCCTCCCCTCCCCCCCTTCTTCTCTCCTGCCTCTCACCTGGGATGTGAACATAATCAAGTTCCACCCAGTGCCGTTTGTGATGTGGGAAAGCCTTAAGCTAGACTAGCATATGACAGAGTAGATGACCTGGTGAGACCCTACAGGAAAGGAATTTGCTTTCTGCACTAAGGCTTGTTTTTCCTGTATTCTTTTGTATTTCCCTATAGTGCGGGCAGCAAAATGCTGGAGGCAAGAAGCTTCGTGAGTTAATCCGAGATTATAACAAAGCACTCTTGTTTCGTTGACGAGAAGGTGAAAGCCAAAGTTTGGCCAAACAGAAGGGGCAATCATCTAGAAAGTTCCTTCCTGGTTCTAAGAAGGGTTCTGCAAACTCCAGAAATACCGTCCACCCCACCCCCCCCCCCAAGCCTTCAAAATTAACCTTTACTTCAACCAGTGCACAGATTTGTGTCTCTCGAAAGGTCAGCAACATAAACAGTTTTCTGTCGAAGGCAGATTTGTAAATTCCCAGGAAAACTACTTGAGGTTGTTACATCTGGGAAATACACAGAAGGAAGACAGCGCCAAAGAGCACCCCCACGCCACCATGTCAGGACAAGCCTTGGGAAGAAGTTTCGAATTAAAGTGCTCTAAACATCTGGCTTTCATTTGTAATATACTTAGAAATGCATCTTACTATGTAAGGAATTTTAAAAGCCAAGAGGAAGTGCATTTCTTGGTGACCAGGCCTTAGGATGATGTCATAGACATGGCATGTAAAGGGATTCCCAAGACTGTTTGGTAGTATTTGGAAAGATTTTTTTTACCCCCTCTCTGTGTTGAATTACAAGCGAGGCAAGGAGAGAGAATCAGGTTCTGTGACACATGATTCAGAACCAGGCATTTCCGGATCCCAGCAGTGTAAGGGGAAAGATGGCCGAGAAACAGGTACCAGACCCCGAAGCCAAGTCAGAATAAGACAAAATTTTCCACTACTCCATTTCCCACTCCTTGTTTGTTTTTCTTCTAACTTTTGCTCCAGGAGGAAGGAAGAAAGGAGAGCCCCAAAAGGCAAATCCGTGCCTTGCACTATGAGGTACCCCCACTGACAGCCCCCACACAGGAGTCTCCTGTTCCTCAATTTCATAGTGCAAGTCAGGAACATACCAGAAAGCATCACGGGAGCCACATGCACTGTGGCTAAGACATGACACCTACCAATGACAACCTATTATCATGAAGGTTTCCGTGAAAGGCTTTTTCAATAACAGAATAACAGGAAAGACATTAGCTCAGAAAACTCTGAAGATATTCCTAGCCTACAAAATTAAACTTTAGTTCTCCTAATGCTAAGACAAGTCTTGTGAAAGGTCAGTTGATGCAAACTATAATAAGATTATAAATCTTATCATATTCATATACATTCTATCTATATGTTTGTATTTATAGATACATATATGTGCATATATATATGGTGGTAGTTTGAATCTGCTTGGCCCAGAGAGTGGCACTATTAGGATATGTGGCCTTGTTGGAGTAGGTATGGCCTTGTTGAAGGAAGTATGTCACTTGGGGATGGGGTTTGAGATCGTCCTCCTAAGTTCCTGGAAGTTCCTAGCTGCCTTTGGAATAAGGGGTAGAACTCTCAGCTCCTATGACGCCATGCCTGACTGGATGCTGCCATGCTTCCTGCCATAATGATTAATTGGCTGAACCTCTGAACCTGTAAGGTAACCCCAATTAAATGTTGTCCTTTATAAGAGCTGCTATGGTCATGGTGTCTGCTCACAGCAATGAAACCCTAAGACATTACAGACAGACAAATTGTAGTGTCAGCTATGAGCCCTATAGCTATGAACCTGGCAAGGTATACTAGCAGCACACGTAATACAGAGGCAACCCTATTAGATGAAAGATCAGCTCAGTGAGAGGAAATGCACACACTGTGTATCTGGCCATGAACCTGTATCTGAGGAGCTCATGTATCCCAGAAAGTGAAACGACGTCTACTATTTTGCTAAGTGGATGTAGACTCCAATTGCCCGAGGTTGGTCAAGTCAAACCTCAATACCCATAGACCAGTGCGGCTCTCAGACCTCAATAGAGAAGTTTCTTTGTGAGCGTATGTCAGTGGAGTGAGTGGCCAGCCATAATGGAGACATCTGTGTCTCTCTCTCACACACACACACACACCCTCGAGGCTTAGGGACCATCTCAGAAGAAAGGATCTAAGAGTTAGAGGTCTCAGGGGATCAGGGCAAAACAGTGTCTTCTCAGTAAGACAGGACTGGCACAGCTGTGAGCTCACAGGGGTTACCTGCACAAGACCAAGTCAGTCATTCCAGCACGGATCAAGGAGGTACTCACAAGCCCCTACCCATAACTGAAGAGCTATTGACTGTTGGTAGCTGTTAGGGGAGGGAGGGTCTGGGAATGCTTTGCTTCATTTGAGGATGCTGCCCCTGGGAGCCTGTCTTAGTCAGGGTTTCTATTCCTGTACAAATATCACAACCAAGAAGCAAGTTGAGAGGAAAAGGTTTATTCAGCATATATTCCCACACTGCTGTTCATCACCAAAGGAGGTCAGGACCAGAACTCAAGCAGGTCAGGAAGCAGGAGCTGATGCAGAGGCCATGGAGGGATGTTCCTTACTGGCTTGCTTCCCCTGGCTTGCTCAGCCTGCTCTCTTATAGAACCCAGGACTACCAGCCCAGGGATGGCCCCACCCATAAGGGGCCCTCACCACTTGATCACTAATTGAGAAAATGCCCTACAGCTGGATCTCATGGAGGCATTTCCTCACCTGAAGCTCCTTTCTTTGTGATAACTCCAGCTTGTGTCAAGTTGACACACAAATCCAGCCAGTACAGAGCCCAATCATGTTTCAGTGGGCGTCTACACACCCATGAGTATACAGGTAACACTAGCTGGACTCAGTAGGTTAAAAGGCAAGAAAAAGAGGACAGAAAGAGCTGGGCAGTGGTGGTGCACACCTTTAATCCCAGCACTCGGGAAGCAGAGGCAGGTGGATTTCTGAGTTCGAGGCCAGTCTGGTCTACAGAGTGAGTTCCAGGACAGCCAGGACTACACAGTGAAACCTTGTCTCGAAAAACAAACAAACAAACAAAAAAACCAAAAAGAAAAAAAAAAAGAAAAGAAAGAAAGAAAAGAAAAAAAGAGGACAGGAAGTTAGGAATGAGAAGTGAATCTCTGGGGATCATGGGGAGGAGCAGGGGGAGGACTAGGCATGAATATAATCAAAAATTCATTGTATGCATGTAAGAAGTCTTCAAAAATTAATAAAAAGCATTCTATTAAGCTGCAGTGAATATACATGAAAGGATTCATTATCTTAGCCATTTTGTTATTTAATCATCTTTACAAATGTAAATAAACAATCTTCTTTACAACTAGTGACTATTGGGCGGAGGCTGGGGAGGGGGCCGGAGCCGCTTGGCATTGGGAATAGCCTAGCTCCCACTTGCAGCCTTCCTCAGAGGCCAGCACCGTGTGTGTGTGCTATGAAACAAGCCTGTGGCTTGTCGGTTTACATTGAGTAAATCACGTAATTAAATCCTAAAAGCTCGGTCGTGGTGTCAGAGTCAGACGGATGCGCCAGGTCACGTGGCGTCTGACGGGGAGGCGACTTTGAACCTGACCTGTCTGGGTTCAGAACCGTCCCACCCTCTTGCAACACAAGTGACTGCCTGCTCCTTCATTCTGTTATTCAGGAAATATTTAAGCAACTACTACGTGTCAGGGACTGTGTCAAACACTAGGGTCTACAAGGACGAAGGGGAGAATTTCATAGACTTTGAATGTCAGAGTTGGGGGACACACTTCCCGCCCCCCGATTTCTCACAGATGGAAGGACGGTCAGTCCGTGGTTTGTCTTCTCCCTGTCTGTCTGCTAATCCGAAGCAGTGGCATAGTGACTGGCTAGATGGTGGTAATCTGGATGGTGCAACCTGCAGAGACCTAGGAGAGTTTCCTGGCCAGCCTCTCCTTGGTAGTCTTAAGGTTGAGGGTAGGACTTGAGAGGAAACCTGGTTCACCCTCTGCTATCTGAGAGCCCTAGTGTGCCAGCCTTAAAGACCCATTACAGCTGGGATTGTGGCCACTAATAACAAGTCCAGTGTAGGGATAATCTTTGTGCTGTGTGTGGAAACATCACCTGTCAATAAAAAGCTGATGGCCTATAGCAAAAGGGAAGAAGTAGAGGGCGGAAGTCCCTGTGGTGAGATCGGAGCTCTTCTAAGTCCAGAGGCGGGAGATTCACCCTGGACTCGGAAGAATTCAGATGCTTGAAACTGAGGTGAGGTAACTAGCCTTGTGGAAAATAGAATAGTTTCATGGGTTCTATAAATTATGAGCTAGTCAGAGAAAAAGCCAAAGCTTACAGCCTAGGCTTTTGTTCACAAATAAATAAACCTCTGAGTTGTTATTCGGGTCCCGGGATGTGGGTGAAAAAGCCCAAGGGGTTACAGACCTGAGACCAAGAAAGACTCTGGGTCCCTGAGTGACCAACAGGACGAATTCAGCTCCCATGGAGCAGATAGCGCAATTCTGGGAAGCCAGTGTGGTCCATACCAGAGTTGTCACAGCCACAAGCAGAGGGTGAGCCAGGCTTCCTCTAAGGTCCTATCCTCAACCTTAAGGTATTGATGAAGGTAAGGCAGAGAGTCTAGAGGAGATGCTCCCACTTAGACTAGGCCAGTGAACACCGCCTGCGAGCAGAGTCCTGGAGCAGACGAATGAGCTAAGATCACAGGCGCCTAGGAGGTGCAAAGCGCTGCCGGCCCCGGAGAGAAACAGGACAGGAGGCAGATGAGGCCACGGCTCGCTGGAATGCTCGGGGACAGATGGACGTCTCAGAATGAGCAGAGCACAGAGTGTCTGGAGCCTAAGGGGCGAGAAATGAGGTTGAGGGGCAGCTGGGGCAAGAATCTTGAAAAAGTCAGAATGTCACTTCAAAGCCCTTCATAGTTAACTCTGTTGTCTTCGGTAGTTTTCTGTTGCTATGACAAAACGTCCAAGACGAGGCAACTTCTAAGGGAGAGAAGTTCACGGCTTTAGGTGAGACAGCCACACCTGCCTAGGGCCTCATGCCGGATGCTGATTTGGAGGAAAGCAGAAAGACCGCGCGTGGCAAAGGCAAAGACACAAAAGCAAAGACGCCGACAGGGGCATCCTTGCTTTCTTTACGAACCGGCTCTTCAGGCACCTGACTTTCGAACAACCTCACCATCTCTCTACAGGACTCACTCACCCCTTAAAGCCCCAGCCCCCAGCAGCACCCTTATATCAGGAATCAGACTTTCGCGGGTTCGCGCGCTCCTCCCCCCCCCCCCCCCCCCAGAGTTAAGCAGGGACTGACTGACGGTAAACAACTCAGCATTTTGGCAGGCTCGTGCATTCACAGCATGGAAAACTGGCGACTTGGGGCCTGTATTTGGAGGCTGGGGCACTGGCCAGGAGAAGGAAAACAGTCTTTGAAATAAAGAAGTGTCCATAGGGAGGTGGAGGGCAGGGATGAAAGGAATGTATCTGTTCCTGGTGACTGCTCAGCTTTGGGGTGGGGGATGGGGGCAGTTGGCGGGGCGGGGGGGGGGGGGAGATTCTTGCTGTGCTATGGCCAGCTCTGCCCTCTTAATGGTCCGTTGAGCTGGACAGCAAGTCTACCAGCATACCCCGCGGCTGTTTGTCCTCTGAGTGCCAGTGACACCGTGAGGTTGGAAAGCCCTTCCCTGTCACTTTGACTCTGTTTTATTTTGTTCTGTTCTGCCTTGTTTTCCCCCCTCTGGGCACACAGCGGGACATCCACCAGTGCTCTGCAGTGCCGGTCTGGTATTTCTTCCTTAGGGACGACAGGTTGGTGCCAAACTCCCTTTCCCTCTCTCCAATTTTTACTTCCTCCACAGTAAGTGGTGTCATAAGCTGTTCTAAGCATGGCTCCTCTCCATAGCTAGTTTCCATACCAAACCCCTGACTCCAGGCCAGCAACTCCGCCCCTGCCTCTCACAGGACACTCCCCCCCCCCCCACTGGCTCCATCGGCCTACTCTCTGCTTGGCTATCTGTCCATCTATTTGGGGTCCATTTTGCCTAGGGCTGACAGATTCAGATTTAACACCACACTCCGCAGGGGCGTGGGGGTAGGGGGTTCTTTCCTGTCAAAGGCAGCCTACTCTGGGTCTTTGGATGAGAGTTGATAATTCAGGCAGATCTGTGTTCAGCAGAACAGCTCAGGTCTCACCAGCCTGTAACTGCAGCAGATCCCAGTCCTTTCCACCACCTCGCTGACACATTCGACCACAGAAGAATCTTCTACAACCTTCCTGTGCCTTGTCTCCTATCCCTGACCCCCAGAGACTGAGTGGGACTTGTGAGAAAACAACCAGATTGAAAATAAATGTACACATCTCAGAAGCGGCTAATTTCAGCCGACAATCTGTATGAGGCTGAATGGACCTCGAGTTTCCCCAGAGGGCTTGCCTGTCAAACGTGGCTGATGGGTGTTGGACGGGGCAGGCACAGAGGAGGTTGTCAGCCTGGGGAGTGTTGTGTGGGAGTCTGGTAACCCAGCACGTCCATCTATGATGCGCATACTTTCCCATGAAGAAGCTTCGTGTGAATGGGAATTGATTCCCGTTAAGGGAAGGGCATTGATAAATTAAAGTATACAAAGCCCGCAAATGAAGGCCACCAGCCCAGCTGCCAGAATCTGGAAGACAGTTACTTCAGCACCACTGCCACAGATGGGCCAGCCACCCTGGCCAGCCTAACGGCCCCAGGCTACTAGGCCTGTCTTTTCTCTCTCCCTGTCCACTTCTGGTATGCTCTAAGAATGCGAAGCCAGGCACTGGGCCCCAAGATTTCTATCATCTTAGGGTCAAACAGACAGGTTCCTTAATTGGAGGAGAGCTGTCTGCTCTCTCGTTTCTTAAAGATATGGAAGGTCATTGAATGAGATAGTATGTGCAGAAACTCACGTTCAATATAGAAGCAGTAAAATCCTTCTACTCCTCCTCTTCTTCCTCTTCCTCCTCGTCCTTCTTTTGAAAATCAGGGTCATAGATGTTGTCTCAAAGCATTATCCACCTCTTTTTTAACAAATGTATTTTTTGTATGAACTTGAAAACTCTACTCGCTCAGCAGTTACACACACCATGTTAACGTAATGCGCATGTAACCTTGGGTTTGTCTGTGTTCTCTCTCTAGTAACCCCTCACCTCCCAATACACAGAAAGTGGCTGTGACACCCTTCGGCAAGTTGGAACAGAGACTCAGAGTCCACTCAAGTTTGGATTTCAGAGCAGGTTTTGAGGGGCAAGGCAAACTAACCATGGGAACCATATACCTTTTCTCCATCCATCTCCTGCCCATTTTCTTCTTAAACTAAAAAGAGTAGATTTAATACTTTTGTTTGTTTGTGTGTGTGTGTGTCTGTCTGTCGCGTGTGCACCTGTGTGAATTTATGTGCACCACGTACACGCAGGTACCCAAAGAGGCCAGGAGAGGGCGCTGGATCTTTTGGAACCAGAGTTACCCATGGTTTCTGGGAACCAAACTTGGGTCCTCTGCAAGAACAGTAAGCACCTTGACTGTGAAGAATTCTCTCCAGCCCTGTATAGCACTTAGGTCTGGGAATGCCAGTTTATAATCCATTCCAGCTCCTTCTATGAATATATCAATATACTTTAGAGAGTTCTTTCAAGAAATAAAGGGGAATTCTAAAGAGAAAGTAATTTATGTATTTAGTAGTTGGAGTCTTACTATGCTGTATAGCTGACCTTAAATTCTTAGGCTCATGTGATTCTCCTGTCTCATCTTCCAAAGTGGCTATGGCTGCAGCAAGTATCACTGGCCCTGGCTCAAACTTTTTTTATCCCCAATGTCCTCCCTGTCCACCCTGGACATTGCTTCCCTGTGTGTGTGTCTGTAACTATTCCTATGGGTAGCCAAGGCACAGCAACATAGCCAAAGCCCCACTGAAGCCTTGTAGTCACTTCTTTACTCAACCTTGAAATCATGGAACAATGAACAAATTTTCAGCTGAGCACCTCATTCCTTTACCCAGTCATTCAACAAACATAGATTTAATGCTGTCTTAGACATCAGGAGTACAGAGGTGGGTGTAGGAGGTGGATTGTCACCTGCATGGTGGAATGAGATGGTCCTCTTGAACGATTACATAGACTATGCTTTGGAAGAAATTTGGTTCAGGGCAGAAGTGTGCATGCATGTGTGAGTGTGTGTTCATGTGTGTATGCATGTGTGTGCACATGGATGTGCAAGTGTGTTCGTGTGTACATGTGTGTACATATGCATGTACATGTGTATGTATGAGTGGGAATTCATGTATGTATGCATGTGTGTGTGTGTGTACACATGTGTACGCATGTGAATGACTGAAGGTACAAGGAAACTGCATGTCATTGGCTTTTCATCGTATCTATAGTAAGCTATTTTGAAAATCCAGCTCACCGAGCATAAGTAAAATGAAAATTTCTAGAAAGCCATTTCAACAGTAACATCACAAATTAACAATAGCAAGAACAAAATCCAAAGGAAACCAGACCGTTAAAACACATTTACATTTATTTATTAAGTATAAATTACATCAAACACTTTTTTTTAAAAAAGCCACCTTGCTACTAATTTTCTGCAGAGGGTTTACTGTCTGAGAATTGTGAAAATTCTGAGTCTGTTGAAATCAAGGACAAAGACTGTTTCTGCATCCACAAGGTCTTCCATCCTTCTTCATGTCAGAGGAAATGGGAGACATGGGAGAAGCCCCTCCCCAAGCACCCCAGTGTCTAATGGAACTTGTGCTATTTAAATTCTCTCCATGGCAGCAGAAAGAACCTCTTTCCCTTGCTTGGGAGACTGAGGGATAAGGAGTCCAGGACTGTTTGTCCTGATACCCACAGACAGACACACAGACACAAATTCTGAAGCACCCACCCACCTAGCACAGGTGCATTGGTTTGGTGAGACCTGATAAAAGATGGTTCCTGTTCAGAACTTAGGAGGAATTTAAAGAACATTTCAAGCACACGCTCTTCTGAGTTGGGGGCTCTGGACCCTTTGTTTTCCTGGACAGACAGACAGCTTTCGTGGACATTGGAACATTCTCTTACCCACCCATCTCGGAGCTCTACAGTACATCTGCTCTCTTCCTGGACTCTAGATCCATCTGCTTACCACAAGTCTCTTTCTCTTCCTTCCTCTCTCTCTCTCCCTCCCTCCCTCCTTCCCTCCTTTCCCCCTCCCATTTTCTCTCTCACTCCCTTCTTCCTCCTCTCCCTTTTCTCTCCTCATCTTTCCCTCTTCCTGTCTTTCTCTTCCTGACTCCAACTCCTATAAGACCTGTAGCCTAACCAACCTCTGGCCTCAAACCCTAGGTTTATTTCAAAGCTAGTTCTAGCCTCCCTATGTCTTTTTCAGAAGAATCCCACGAGTGCTAAGTTTTGTTCCATTTGGTATCAAAATGGATGGTGACTCTTCGGTCATCTGGGAGGTCCTGCAGGCATGACACAGTGACCATGCTCAGAAGGTCAAGAAAGATCCAGAAAGACAGAGTTGTCCCCAGCTCCTCACGGCTGTGTCTCTGTCCAGCCATCCTTTTGAGTGAGGGGTCGATTCTTCAACTTTCCAAATGTTCATGTATCCAGCCTTCATTTCAGTGGGAATGCTCTGCAGAGTTCTCCTAGACCCACAGCTACAGCAGGGATCTGAGGATGGACCCAAGGGCCCTGGGACAAAGAGTAACCACGGCACTGTGTGGATCAGAGCTGTGAGCCTTCCCCAGCGCGAGCTCAAGCAGAAGAGGAAATGCTCTACACATCTCTCCACCCCCCTTTGTAGAAACCACTTTGAGATAGTTCTCATCTAGCAAGAGTATCTCAGTGACTCACAAAAGAGTCTATTCATGGACCTGTCTTCAGAGAACTCAATGAAGTGACTCACACAGTTATTTACTAGACTTTATTGGGAATGTTAGGTAAAATCCTTTCCCCCGGGAACAGGAAGTTTTTGATGTTTCTTCTCCAGAAGACATGGGGACATGGTCACAGCAGGAAGGCTGGCTTTCTCAGTAAGGGATGCTAGCAGGGTCTCCAGGGAGAACTTTGTGGGAGCAGGAGTACTAGCCTCTGGGCTAGGCAGCTTTCCATGGCCAGGGCAAGTGCGACAACTGACTTCTAAGGAGAAGTGGTCCCATTAGCGCCAGCCCCTTGCTAGCTTGGTTAGCACTGCTGCCTCTCAGGTGGCCTGTCACAGCAGTGACACTTAGAGCCACAGAGCTCAGAGGCAGGGAGGGGAGCAAAGAGTCCCACAGTCCTCTCCCCACCCCCACCATTTCATTCTCTCCTATTTTGAAAACAGGCGTCATTATATAGCCTAGGCTAGCCTGGAAATCACAATCCGCCTGCCCCAGTCTCTCAAGCTCTGAGATTATGGGAGTGTTCCCCATCACAACCAGCTACATATCCCCCCTTGTGATCTAAAGACCTCCTACTACACCCCAACTTTTAACTAGACTGATCTTTAACATATGGGTCTTTGGAGAACATTCTAGATTGAAGCTTTAACAGTTTTTAGAAGGCACATTTGACTATTGTTTTAATGATCAAAAGTAATGGAAGGCAAGGTTGAACAGTGTTTCCTTTGTAAATATATTCTAAGATTTTTGTTTTACTTTTCATTTTTTGTGTATTAGTAATTTTCCTACATGCCTGTAAGTATACTACATACACACACATATACACACATACATGCATGCATACATACCAATATATACACACATATACACATGCATATATACATACACGCATGCATACATACATAGATACATACACACATACACACACAAATACACATACACACATATACACATACACACATGCATGCATACATATCCACATAAACACATGTACACACATACACACACATATACACACATGCATGCATGCATACATACATACAATGAGTATGGAGACCAGAAGAGAGCATTGAACCCCTAGAGCAGAAGTTAAGGGCAGTTTTGAGCTGCCACATGGGTGTTTGGAACTGAACGCAGGACCCCTGCAAGAGTAGCAAGTGTTTTTAAGCTCTGAGCATCTCTCCAGGGCCCTGCTGTGACTATTTAGAGAAGACTGAAAGAAGGGCTTAACCTCTGAATGTTGGGGACTTGGGCCTGTCACTTTCGCCTTTGAGGACACTAAGACATAACCCGACACTGGGAAGCAATGGGATGGAGCTAGATCAGTACCGCTATGAGCCTTGCCCATTGCAAAAGGGTGGGGCACCCACCCACTCACTGCACATAGCAGAAGGCTCTGAAGCCCAGCACGCTCTCAACCACACACGTCCATGCTGCTGGCTCTGCCTCCCGCCCCTCCCTAAAATCCTGGATCGGCTCACATTCTATTTTTAGAGAAAGAAAGAATCTAAACTTTCTGGCTGACTTTCACCTTTTAGGCCTCTAACACATTGCTCCTCAGTGTCTGGGCATGTCCATGCCCCGCCCTTGGGCTCCTGTCTCTCAGCCCAAGTTGACGGTGTCACCGAGGTCCGCTCCAACAGCACCTTCTCCAGGGAACATTCCACAGTTCTCTCGTTCAAATGTCTCACTTATTTGACCCCACAGCACAAAGCTGAAACATTCATGCAGAAGGGCCAGTCACACACACCACAGAAAGAAGCCAGCAGTCAGCACGTGGCTTGAAAGCAGGGCTCTCCACGAGCAAGCAGGGCCTGCTACCCTTGTGTCTCTCTTTCTGTGAACGTACTCACCATGCAGTGGTAACTGCCCGGGGTCTACCTATCTGCTCAGTTGTCCCGTGAACCCGCCATAGAACCTGGTTCTCCAGTCTCACTATACATTCTCTGTTTTGCACAGGCTAATTGATCAGAAAACTTTCGTCCCTATGCTGACTACTTTTTCGTCGACTTGACACAGGCTAACATCATTTTAGAAGAGAGAACTTCAAGTGAGAAAATGTGTCTGCTAGGTTGACCTCGCAGACAAGCCCTGGGTACATTTTCTTCACTGATGGTTGATGCAGCTCGTATAGTTTCAGTGGTGTCTTCACTCACCATGAGAAAACCAATCTTCACTCTGGCAGTGATAGTAAAAGCACGTCCTGGGTGGGCGGCATCTAGCATCACTGGAGACTTTAGGAGCTTTGCAAATTCTCACCCCCTACCTCAGATCTGCTCCTCCATGAAGACGATCAGAGGACTCCCAGAGGAGCCTCACAGATGACTCTGTTATGGACACACATCTGGGGATGGATACCTGCAGATCAGAAACAGAAACACTTTCTAATCTGCAAAGGAAAGAAACTAATCCAAGTATATTTTATGAAAAGAAGTTATAATAAAAATAAATAATAAAAACAAAAGGATCTAATAAATATTATTTTAATTTTTTTTTTAGAAATGGAAACAAGCAGCTGAGAATGGTGGCTCACAACTTTTAATCCCAGCACTCAAGAGGCAGAGGCAGAGGCAGAGGCAGAGGCAGAGACAGAGGCAGAGGCAGAGGCAGAGGCAGAGGTAGAGGCAGAGGCAGAGGCAGAGGCAGAGGCAGAGGCAGAGGCAGGCAGATCTCTGAGTTCACGGCCAGCCTGTTCTACAGAACGAGTTCCAGGACAGTCAGAACTACACAGAGAAACCCTGTTCCAAAAATCAATCAATCAATCAATCAATCAATAAATAAATAATAAAACGAGCAGGAATAGGATGGACAAAGCACAACAAATAGAAAAAGGAAACAACGTTGGAGAAATAGTTCAAATATATCAAATGATCAGAATACACATCAATATAGTGAGGTTGCCAATTACACCAGAAGGCATGGCCTGGCTAAAACATCTTGTTGAACGAAATCAATATAATCAGGACTTACAGCCTCATTTTTGCTCAAAGCTCAGTGGTGGGAGAAAGTCTACAAATCCCAATAGGAACCAACCCAAAGAGCCCACAGTGGGCCAAGGGAGCAAAGAATCTGAGATGATTACAAAGAACTCGTGGTGTTCATTGTGCTGGAATCAGCCTCCTGTGTGCTGCTGTAATGGAAGGCTGCAGACTGGGTACTATTTAATGAACAGTGTGTTGACTCCTACCGGAGGCTGGGAAGTCTAAGGTCAAAATGACAGTATCTGGTAGAGCAAGCAGGGAGGAGGAGAAGCAAGAGAGAGCAGTCAGCCTCTTAAATAAACAAATAATAAAAATAAAATTAAAATAAAGGAAAGCATGAAAATGCAACTCATTGACTAATAGATAAATTGATTAATTATTTGTATTTTATTGTCTTTCTCCTCTTTTTTTAATTTTATGTGTATGGGTAGTTCTGGCTGCACCTGTGCTATAGGCATGCAGTACCTTCAGGGTCCAGAGGAGGGCATCAGATTCCCTCAGAAATGGAGTCACAGATGGTTGTGACCCACCATATGAGCGCTGGGAATCAAACCTGGGTCCTCTGCAAGAGTGCCCAGTGCTCTTAACCACTGAGCCTTTTCTCCAGTCCCCTAATTATCACTACCGTTGTTGTTGTTGTTGTTGTTGTTGTTGTTGTTGTTAATTTCTTTGAGACAGACTTTTCTGTTGAGTCCCGACTGGCCTCAAATTCCCAGTCCTCCGTCTTCAGTCACCCAGGTGCTGGGGTTTTAAGGATGAATCACCACACCGCCTCGGAACTCCATCTATCACAAGTCTTTGCAGTGACCTGGGAATCCATTCGCAAAGACTGGTCCACCGTCACTCAATCACTTCCTGTTTTTCCCACCCACCACCCACCATCACACTATTGCATTGGAGGCTCAAAATGTGTGTGGACAGCCATGTTGACAGAAGCATGGGGCTTTCGAGTTCTGTGAAGACACAGACTGCTCACAGTCAGGAGCCATCAAGGTTGGATGTGTGACTATCCTGTGCCAAAGGCATCTTGCTTACTTTGTACCATGTGCATGTGGCATGGGCAAAGACCACAGGCAATTTATAAAAGAATACAAGATTGGCCGGGCATGGTGGTGCACGCCTTTTATCTCAGCACTTGGGAGGCAGAGCCATACAGATCTCTGAGTTCGAGGCCAGCCTGGTCTACAGAGTGAGTTCCAGGACGGCCAGGGCTACACAGAGAAACCCAAAAACAAAACAAAAAAGAAAAGAAAACCTTACAAAATAAACAGCAGGCTTTGTGAACAAGATTGCTGAGATTGGGATCTCCCATCAGACCTGGGGTTGGAAGTAGGGGTAGAGAGGGCATGAGGTGGGAGGTAAGGGTGTGGGTAGCAGGGCGTTGGGATGTGGAGGGCAGGATGTAGGGGGGTGGGGTGTGAAGGGGAGTGGAGGGTAGGGGTGTGGAGGGCAGGGGGGAGGGGAGGGGGATTGTCTGTAGAAATCAGCGGAGGAGCCATGTCCACCTATGCAAAAGAAGACAATGTTAGTTCAGACTCTTGAGAGGCTGAGTCCAGAGGATTCAGGTTTGAGCTCAGCCTGGGTTCCTTGGAGACTCTATCTCAGTAACATACAAAATAGAGAAGTTTAAATGTTTTCAACAGTTTTATTTTAGCTGATAAATAGTACTTGTCCATAGGATTCCTCAGTGCAAGCATGCATCATGGGGAGATGGAAAGTTAGCATGTATTGCTTCCTTTGTGGTGAGGCCACTGAATCTTCTCTGTCGGCTATTTCTCAAAAGATGATACGCAGGGTCTGGAGATACAGCTCAGTGGTTAAGAGCACTGGCTCTGACCCCGACCTGTTTCCCAGCATCCGCACGGTGGCACACAGCCACAGGTCAGGCCAGTTCAGGAATCCGTGACCTCTTCTGTCCTCTGCCGGCATCAGACACAAGACATGGTATGCACACACACACACACACACACAGAAACACACACATAAATAAATCTAAAAAAGATTTTTAAATGGCCTGAAAATGGCCATCTTTTATACACACACACATATTTTAAATATATAAAAATTTTAATAATTAAATATATTATAAATATATCATATAATAATTATTATATAACAACACTCTGGAGTTATTAACTACATTAATTATATTATACACTTGATAATTGTAATAATATAATGACTATATTCTATAATATATAATAATGAATATATTATATAATAGCATATATTTAAATGCATTCAATATATTCATATAATTATATATATTAATGAATATATACATATATGTGTGTCTAATCTGTATCTATATATCTATATCTATATCTGTATCTGTATCTGTATCTGTATCTGTATCTGTATCTATGTCTATATCTATCTATCCATGCTGTGGCATCATCTCACACCATTAGTAGTGTCATGTCTCAAGGCAGCTGTAATCAGCTAGGATTTCTCAGCAGCTGGTGAGGATGTTGAGGAAGTTGGAATCTTTGGGGAGACCTTCACTTCCTGGTTAAACCAAAGGGAAAGCTCTAACATAGGGCAGACCTGGTTCTTAGAAACACATCACCTCAGAATTCATGAGGCAGTGATGCCGGGCAATTATTCAATTTCTTTGAGACTCCATTTCTTTGCCATTAAAATGAAGCTAACTAACAGGAATCCTTCACCGAGTTGTCAGGAGATAACACAAAATAGTCTGAGGTCTGTAGGTCACTTCAGTATAATTGTCACGCACTAGGGGGTTGGGGGAAAGTGACTGTATTACAAGGGTTCTCTGACTCCATCAGTGGCTAGTCATCTGACTACTTGTTAAGATTTTATGGAGAAAACAAGCAGAACCCCCTTATCTTGCTGTGGTCTGGACAATCTACTTGGCACCAAGTACACGGAGACGCTCCTTGCTGAGTTCGCCTCCTTCTCTGCAGCATGACTAAGGAAGTGGAAACTCTGGGAGGGGGACTGGCAGGAGGAAGTGGGCCTTTGGTGGCCTCTTAGGAGGGGCTACCTGGTTCCTGCTCTCATCTGTAAGCTCTCTGCTTCCCGTCCGCCCCGAGGCCAGTGGTCTCTGCTGCACGTCCTCACTGCCGCAGTCCTCTGCTGGTCCACAGCTTCAGATTCCTGTGCACAAGCCCTGTGGACTGGAACCTGTGAAATCAGGAGCCAAAATCCACCGTTCTGTCCTTCCCCCTTCCTCCCTCTTACTTCCTCTTCTTCCCTCCTTTCTCTTCCTTCCTTCCTCCCTTTTCCTTCCTTTTCTTCCTTCCTCCTTTCCTTCCTTCTGTTAGACATTCTGTCTCAGTGACAAAAGATCTGTCTCATTCTCTGTAATCATTGGGTTTCTTCTCCTTTACACTGTAGTATATTAAAACTTAAAATTCATTTTGTGTTTCTATATCCTTATCAAGTACATTTGGAGCAGTGTTAAATTGTGCTAGGAAATAGAGCAGAGCTTTATCCTACAGTGAGTCTACATCAATGGTTCTCAACCTGTGGGCTGAGCCCCCTTTTGGGGGGTAGTGTCATAGATCAGATATCCTGCATATCAGATATCTTTACACATTCATTTATACATGATTTATAACATCTACAGATATCATTTACACATGATTTATAACAGTAGCAAATTTACACTTATGAAGAAGCAAGAAGAAAGTTTTTTGGTCGTGGTCACCACAGCAGGAGGACATATTCAGGGTTGCAGCATTGGGCAGGTTGAGAAGCGCCGCTCTGATGATCTACATCCGTCTGTCTGTCCGTAGGTGAGCACCGGCCTCTGCAGCCACTTTGGACACCCTGCTCTTCCTGATCACATTCTTTCAAGCGTTGAAAGCGTTACCTTCTCCGTATTCATGCTTGCAAAGTTCTGTCCGTAGGCCTGAAGTGTCCCCCAACTTCTAGTGACCCACATGCAGGCAGCCTCAGAAGCATGCCCCTTGGGAGACCCCACCACACTTCAACAAAGCAAGCTAGCATTTGCTTATTCAGCAAATATGTCTAAGATTGGCAGGGTGTGTGTATGTGTGTGTGTGTGTGTGTGTGTGTGTGTGTGTGTGTGTGTGTGCACGCGCATGCGCACGTGTAAGGAGTAGAGACACATGGTCTTCAGCTCAGTTAAAGAGAAAATAAAGCACAAAGGAGCCCTCATTCTGGGAAGAGATGGACAGTGACGCCCTGGTGCTCTAGAGCAGAGCCCGGGGAGGCAGAACAACCAGTAGTTGCTCCAGGGCAAAAGGAAAGGGTCAGCCCTGACCTGGTGAGGTCCTGGGCCACATCACAGGGCCGCCTGGGTGTGTGGTGAGCCCACCAGAAATTCCTGGCTGTCCACAAACTGAACACGGAGCAGCCGCAGTCTGATGCAGCCCGACAGCGAAACAGGAGCGGAAAGAATGTTCTACCAGGACGGAGTTGGCCAGGGCTCTGGTTCCCTTGCAGGGTCCCTCCTGACATCCTGAAGGAGTCAGACAGCCCAAGGCACCCTGTGACCCGCTCCATGTCTGTGGGGATGGCTGCAGAATGGCATTCCCCAACATTTTGTGTCCAGAGGGGCATGTGGTATCCATCATCACACAGAAACACCCCGAGACGTCCAGGGGATGAGGCGAGCCAGCACCCCTGCGGGGTGGCTGAGGAGAATAAGCAGATAAACTTGTAAACAGTCTGGTAGAACACCACGGCAGTTTCCCCGAACCCATCCCTCGCCAAGTCCGTTCTGATAGCAACAGTTCCATGGTCACTTGGCAACAGTGAAGAAAACACAGCCTTGGAGCCAGACACTCCTACACTCAATTACTTTGGAGGATTTGGACAACTGACCTACCCTCCCTGGATGTCAATATTGTAGTTTCAAAACTGGACTTTGATATAGGGAAAGCAAGTGAAGGGCTTCTTTTTAAAATGGTCATCAGCCTTCTTTCGTGTGTGTGTGTGTGTGTGGGGGGGAGGGTGCATATGGAGGTCAGAGGTTAATGTATGGTATGTCTTCCATGTTATTTTTTGAGGCAAGGTCTCTCACCAAACCTAGATCTTAGCCTAGCCGTTTAACTGGATAAGCTGGCCGGCGAGCTCCGGGAACTCACCTGTCTCTGCCCAACCAACGTTTCAGTGAACAGAGATAAACTGCCGGGCCTGGCTTTTTATGTGATCGGTAGGGAGTCGAACTCAGCTCCTCGTGTTTGCACTGTGGGCATGCTCCCGGCTAAGGCGTCCCTCCAGACTCTGTTCTCTCCCACCCTCTTTTCATTTCATATCAGATCCCTAACAAGTTCCTAGTGACCATTTCCTCCCCTTCCTCTCCTTTCTTTCCCCATCAGGTTCTCTAAAGGAACAGAACTAAGAGAATGAATACATATATTAAAAAAGGATCTGTGAGAGTGGTTTACAGGATACGGGGTCCAGGTAGTCCAACAATGTCTGTCTCCCACTGTGGTTGGTCAGCCCACGAGACTGCATGCGCCATCCATCAGCCCCAGTGTGGTACCAAAGGCCTGGAGGCTTCGTGGAGAGCTACTGCTCTTCAGTCTATGTTGGAATCCAGAAGGTGACTCTAGTAGTGGGGAAGGAATGCTGCGGCAGCAGAGGAGATGTCTCCGCCAGCCAGCAAGAGTGAAGGTAAGCAGGCAAAAAAGTAAACCTACCCCCGCCCCCACCCCTCCCCCAGGTGTTTTTATGTGAGCTGCCACCAGAAGCTGCTGCCCACACTTCGGGTGTGTCTCCCTGCTTCAGATAATCTGATCAAGGAAAATCCCTCCCCCAGCTCCCCAACAACAAACAAGATTAGCTACCACAGCTTCCCTCCCTTCTGCTGCCTTCTATTCATTTCCCTTCCCAAGGGCCCTCTCTGCCTCTCAGTGAGCCTGGCAGCTGTGGGGCTCCCATCTGCTCCCATCCTGAGCCAGGGAGAAGACTCTTTCATACAGCACATGATTTTTTCCCCCCCACACCGGCTGGAAGGGGCTTCGTGCATGCATGCCGAGTTCTACCGCACGAAGCGTACACATTTCTGTGGCACCAGCCCAGATCCGCCTGACACGGTCTCTCTTATTCTAGCTGAGGCTAGACTGGAATTCATGATCCCCCAACCTCAGCTTCACAACTGTTGGGTTGTAAGCCCGTACCACTCTCCCTGCCTCATCTCTCTGAGTCTTCTAGGAATGGACTCCTCCCCCAAGGGAGCCTCATCGCTACGAATTCCTCACCTGAAATCTCATCAACCAGGGAGGATCAGCTCACGACACCGCGTCGACTGTGTCTATTTTGAAGATACTGCAGATGCTTCCTTATCTCAGTGACTGCTCGCTTGCAGTTCACATGGCTTCCGACCTGGCGCATGCGCACAGTCAATGCAAGGACCTTTGCTGTTGTTCTGCTCACCTACAGTCTATCTCACAGCCTCAGCAACCCACGCGTGCGGAGGGTGGGTGAAGAGACCGTTCGCCCACGCCCACACATCTAATTACAAGCCAGCTCTCACTGAGTGTGTTAGTAAATAAATAAA
Source organism: Apodemus sylvaticus (assembly GCF_947179515.1). NCBI lineage: Eukaryota > Metazoa > Chordata > Mammalia > Rodentia > Muridae > Apodemus > Apodemus sylvaticus. The sequence continues at coordinate 17,385,863 of NC_067493.1, read as the reverse complement.
TGGAAGCGATTCCCCCCAACCTGCATAGTTCTTGATACCAACTCAAGGAGAAGGGAGAGGACGAAGGTTATCCAAGCTAATTTCTTACACATCGGTTTGCTGGTGAGCGTCACACCACCACCACCACCACGTGTGTTGTGTGGTTGCTAAGCAACCACATCACTCTTCCAAGGAAGTTGCAAAAAAAACACATTCCATCTTCACGATTGTTTTATTACATTTATTTATTTATGGAGGCAGAGCACATGCCACGGTGGATATGCCTCTGCCGGAGGACAGTCTGTGGTAGAGACTTGGTTTTCTCTTTTTACCATGTGGGGCCCAGGGATAGGACTCCTGTCATTAGGAATGATGGTAGGTCCATACTCTATGAGCCTGCCTTTGTGCGCTATTTATTGCAGCCTTTATTTACAATAGATTAGAGGCCTCCCAAGCGCCATGTTCCAGGTCAAATTCCAACCCTACAAACTCTAACAGCCCATAGAGTCACTTCTCGCAAAAGCAACTTAAAGTAGCAGAGTTGGCTGGGCAGTGGTGGCGCAGGCCTTTAATCCCAGCACTCTGGGAGGCAGAGGCAGGCAGATTTCTGAGTTCGAGGCCAGCCTGGTCTACAGAGTGAGTTCCAGGACAGCCAGGGCTGTACAGAGAAACCCTGTCTCAAAAAATAAAAATAAAAAAATAGCAGAGTTGAGGCTGGTAGAGGAGGCGGTGCTCACCGGGCTGTGGGAGGAGGAGAGGTTACCAGCAAATCACTGTCTCAACCAGAGGGGCATGGATGGCTTTGCTTGTAAAGCCTTGGGGTGGAAACCATTAGCTGGAGATTAAGAAAAATAATGAACAAAGGAAATGAGAAAAGGGCAGAGGAGTGGGGGAGCTGGGAGGGTTAGAGGGGCAGTGCTCCGCTGAGCAGGGAGGACTCCCTCTGCGGTGTCTTTCTTCAGAGGCCTTTACGGGACCGGCTGGTGTACTAGACAGTTTTTTGTTGTTGTTGTTGTTTTTTTTTTTTGTTTTTTTTTTTTTTTTGTCAACTGGACATAAATCTAGAATTTCTAGGAAGAGAGAAGTTTAATTGAGGGATTGCCTCCATCCGACTGGCCTGGAGGCAAGTTTGCGGGGGGGGGGGGGGGGGCGTTCTCTTGGTCAGTGACTGATGTGGAAGGGCCCAGCCCACTATGAGCAGGGGTCCTGGATGGCATAAGCAAGACGAGCAAGCCAAGATGTGTTCCCCCACACCCACCCCGACCCCCACGCCCACCCCAACCCCCATGCCACGCAGTGCTCCTCCACAATCCGCCCACCCCCACCCCCGCCAAGCTGTGTTCCTCAGAGAGCGAGCGAGCGAGTGTCCCCTTCAGTTCCCACCTGGGTTTCCCTTGGTGATGGAATGTATATTGTAAGCGGAAGTAAACCCTCTCCTCCCGCAGACCACTTTTGGTCATAGTGTTTATCTCAGTAACAGGGACAGCTGACAAGACCCGGAGCAGACAGACCTGCTGGGGCAATATCTGTGGATTAGCACTAACCTTCTTCTATGATTTAAAGACTTGAAAAGGTTCTAAGTAGGGGCTCCTGCGAGGCAATGTCTTTCCTTTCTTTTCCGGCTACAGTCAGCACCATCTCTACCCCTCACGGTCAGCTAAGGGACAGCTCAGAGCTGTTGGCAACGGGGCCTCTTCCAAGCTGTTGAAAGCCGCGTCTAAATGGTTGTGACTTTAGTGTGGGTACTCAACACCGATTCGTGATTTAAGCATTCAAAGTGAGATCTGCTTCTCTTTCTGGATTGTGTCTCGTCGTGCCGATGATGTCAGCGCTGAGATAAATCCATCCCAGGATAGATAACTGGCCCGCAAGAAGTCTTCAGACAGGAGGCTACCTGCCTAGTAAGAGATATGGCAGTGGGTGGCCCTTTGCACATTTTAACCTTAGCAAGGGAGAGAATAAAACTCGCAATAGGAAATAACAGGTTAGAGAGACTTGTGCTGGCGAAGGAGGAGTCACTGTGGCAAATGCATTAGGAAGCATGCTCACATATACGAGGCAGGCGCTGGGGAAAAGGCTGCCTGTGATGTGGAAATTTTTGAATGAAAGGCAAAGTCTGAGTTGGTGAAATTTAGCAAAATCTCCATGGGCAAACACAACTCCTATCACTGTCCTCCAGAACAGGCTCTCAGTAGGCACAAACCCAGTGCCTACTGGCGCCCTCTTCTGGACTCTGAGGCAGCTGCGCGCGCGCGTGCGCGCGCGCGCGCGCGCGCGCACACACACACACACACACACAGACACACATGCACACACACAAACATGCCATTACGCACACATCTATGTACAGATAAATGAGAGAAAAAAAGAACATGAGTAAAGGAATTGGAGAGTTTTAGGTGGAGTGTAAATTATCAATCTATCCAAATACAATTTCTTTGTGCAATTGTCAGGGGTCCTGTAGCACAAACATAGTCTGGGAGTGTCAGTCCAAACCTAGAATCACTTCTCGCAAAAGCAACTTAAAGTAGCAGAGTTGGCTGGGCAGTGGTGGTGCAGGCCTTGAGTCCCAGCACTTGGGAGGCAGAGAGGCAGGCAGATTTCTGAGTTCGAGGCCAGCCTGGTCTACAGAGTGAGTTCTGTAGCTCCTCAGCCCCCAGGCTCTGTGTGCCTACGTGTTGGAAGGCGTGTCTTGAACTCTCTGTGGAGCAGAGGACGACCTTAAACTTCTGGTATTCCTGAGTGTACTTCCCAAGTGCTGGGAATATGGGGGTATGCTACCATACGGTGCTTTATGGGACATTGTATGCCCACTAGAGAGCATGCTTCCAACTGAGTCACATCCCCAGCCACGGTGGGCTTATTTTCTTTTTCTTTTTAAAACACAGAACCTCCCTCATTAGCACCTGGGGATTTTGCCACTCCAGTTCCTGTCCCACTTGAACCGGGGAGTCAGTGTCATAGTCTTTACCGCTGCGGTCTTTTCAATAGGTATGGTCCTACAGACTCCTGTGTTTGAATGCTTGGCTCATGGGGGGTGGGGTTGGCACTGTAAGGAGGCGTGGCCAGTTTGAGTGGGTGTGGCTTTGTTAGAGGAAGTGCTTTGCTGTGGGGGTGGGCTTTGAGGGCTCCTATGCGCAAGCTGCGCCTAGAATGGGATATATTCTCCCATTCTGTATCTTGATCCAGCAGATCAAGGTGTAGAAAGGACTCTTAGCTACTTCTCCAGCATCATGTCTGTCTGGGTGCCACCATGCCTCCCACCATGATGATAACGGACTGAATGAACCTCAGATCCTTTAAGCCAGCCGCAATTAAATGTTGTCCTTTATAAGAGTTGCTGTGGTCATGGTGTCTGTTCACAGCAATGAAACCTTAAGACAACAGCTTCCATCCTCCTGCCTCGTGCCCCATGCCTTATCTTCTGGACCCTTCTCAGATGCTCTGGCCATAGAGCATCCTGCAGAAATGCAGAGGAACATTCCTGTGGTGGGTCTCTGAGGTGAAACATCAGTCAAGGCGTGGAGAGAGTTAATAACGCGTCCAAGAAACTCACAGCAGACAAGGGACTGCGTCAGCACTGCCCAGGAATGAAGAGAAACGGCTTCACATTTCGGCAGGGGTTTTGGCTGGAACAAGGAAAGGCTCACCAGCCTTCCTGAAATTTCTGGTCGGTTCTAGAAACACGTGGGTCTGTGAAGTGGCACCTTTGCCCGTGTGCAGACTGGAGTGAGAAGAGAGCACGCGCTGTAGAAGAGAGAAAGAAATAAGAAGGTTCTGGTCACACGGGGAAATCAAATAAGTTACAGCCAGGGAGGCTGGCTATAGCCCCAGGACAGCACCGGACAGGACGGGGCTGGTGATGCCAGCCTTTCAGAGTGCATAGGAGAGGGAAAGACTGAGGGAACCGGAAAAGACATCTCAGGCAGAGCCTGGGGAGCCAGAGCTGAGGTGGAACAGTGTTAGAACAATTAGGGAATAGGAAAGAAAAAAGAAAGAAAACCGAGGTTAGCAAGATCTGTTTCCATGAGGTCCGAGTTAGACATGCTGTCGTGGGTCCAGGTACCATGGTCTCGTTTCTGTTCAGTTTGCCTTTTGACTTCTCTGTTCAACATGGCTGACCTTGAAACAACCCTGTTCTTGTTTTCTCTTTTCTCTCTTTCTTTGTTTCATTCTTTGTTTTTTCGCCTCTCTCTCTCTCTCTCTCTCTGTTGTTTTTGTTGTTGTTGTTTTGTTTTTGTTTTCTGGAACAGTTTCTCTGTGTAGCCTTGGCTGTCTTGGAACTCGCTCTGTAGACCAGGCTGGCCTCGAACTCACAGAGATCCTCCTGCCTCTGCCTCCCGAGTGCTGGGATTCACCACCACTACATGGCTTTCTTCTTTTCTTTTTTTGAAAGAGTTATTTTTATGAACAAGTTTGTGCATGTGTCCGTGTGGGCATGCCCATGTATGTGTGTGTGTGTGTATGTGTGTGTGTGTATGGTATTCATGTGTATATATGTGCCGGTGTGTGTCCATGTGTATGTAAGTCATGGGTGTGAGAGTACAAGAAGGTACAAGGCGTGAGAAGACAGGAAGAGGATGTGAGATGCTCTGTTGCTGAATACGGGCAGCGGTAAGCTACTCTAGGAGCCAAACTCTGGTCCTTTGGAGGAGCACAAATGCCACTGCTCCAGCCTCTTTTTTTCATTTTTCTTTCTTCTTTTTTACTTTTTAAAAAACTCTTTCCTCTGAGACAGAGCCTTGTCCCAGCCCAGGCTGTTCAGGATCTCTCGTTCCCTTCATCATTGTCTCCTGAGTTCTGGAACCGTCAGCATGAACCAGCATGCCTGGCTTACACTCCGTTCTTCTCCAAGACCGGACGGTGTCCCCATCTCCTACTGAGTCACCAAACATCTGGAAAACTTGCTGGCTCTGCCTTGACTTGGCGGTGGAATGCCAGGCACTCCAGGCTCTGACTTGGCCTCCTTGGTCCTCCTGAACATTTCCTCTGATTGATTCAGTTCACCCTTCGCTCTGCAGTCACGTCCCTGTCACCACCATAGCTGGCCGCCGGCTGGGCTCTGTGGACCTCTAAATTGACCTCCAGCACCTCGGCAACTGCGTGCTGGACACTGTGCCCACTCAGGAAGGATTCTCACTGCGTGACACCCACTAGGAATGTCTGTGACGTCCCTGCTCAGGCCGTGCTCGCCATCAGATCCCAGTGCAGTCACATGCTTTTCTGGTTCTCCGGGCACAGCTCAATCCAACCACAGGGCATTCCGAGTTTCCCAGCAGTCTTGCTGGAGATTGTAAAAGCTCTGACCTATTTATAGTTAAATATTATCTCAGTGGCTGACTGTCTGGGGCAGGAAATGTGTAAAATCAGCCTGAAACATCTTGGACTGGTAGCAAGCTAGGGATCTGTCAAGGAATCTGCAGACCTTGCCAGAAGAGCTCGGTGCCAACTTGGAGGTCTGTCTCAGTCTAAAGATGGAAACACTGGAACAATAAAAATAGTACGTGCAGTGGAGAAATAAGAACACCGCGGACACTAACGCCCGAAGTCCATTTTAAAAACAACCCCTCTTTACTGGCTTTTCATCTTCTGGGGATGGCAAGGAACCACTGCAAATAAAGGCAAAGCCGCCTCCCAGCGCAGAGCTAGCCACATGGCTAAGGAGCGACAGACATTTCTCTCCACCGATAAGACATATTTGCAACTCATTTATCTGGTAAGGGGCATCACCATATGTAAAGAACTTCTACAGTTCAATAACAAAAACCAAACAAGCTGATTTTTCAAAAACAATGGACAGAGAGCCCCCCCTATCCCCGAGGAGATGGCTCAGTGGTCAAGAACACTGGATTGTAGAGGACCCAGGTTCAGTTCCCAGCACACACAGGGTAGCTCACAACCATTTGTAACACCAGCGCCAGGGAATCTGATGCCCCCTATAGCTTCCATGGACACTGCATGCAGGGGTATGCATACACATACGCAAGTCAAATATCTAGACACATAAAAAAATAGCAAGTCTTTAAAAAAAAAGACAGAGAACGTAGACATCTGTTTAAAGAATTTTACAAGTGAACTGTGAAGAGATGCTTAATGTAGCTTACCATCAGAGAACCACAAATCAAGACTGATTATCTCCCGTCCATTAGGATGCAGACGGTAAGGGTATCGGCGAGGATGGAGAGAGATGACAGCCCGTGGTGCTGTCTGTGTACTGTTGACAAGAATGCAGAGTTATGCGGTCACTATGGAAACTCAGATGGCAGTCCATCAAAACTCAAACACCAAGCAAGTTATCACGTGGTTAGTCCTGGTGGTGCACACCACTCATCCCAGCACTTGAGAACTGAAGGAAAGATGATCAGAAATCCAAGACCAGCCTCATCTATGAGTGCAAAGCTAGCCAAAGCTACAGGAGAGCCTGTCTCAGAAAAGAGACTTACCATGTGACCTAACAACCTCCATTTCTGGATATATTCCCCTCCTCAAAGAAAGAGAGAAGAAGAAGGAGAAGGAGAAGGAGAAGGAGAAGAAGAAAGAAAGAAAGAAAGAAAGAAAGAAAGAAAGAAAGAAAGAAAGAAAGAAAGAAAGAAAGAAGTCAAAGTGGTCTTTGGAAGTACTGTCATAACAGCTTCATCGGCAAGATCTGCAAGCTAGAAATAGCCCTACCACACTGCACACTGTGGGTGAGTACACCTCAAAACGGGATCCTTATAGACAACAGATAATTCTCTCTCTCTCTCTCTCTCTTTTTTTTTTTTTTTTTTGGATTTTTTTGGTTTTATTGAGACAGGGTTTCTCTGTGTAGCCCTGGCTGTCCTGGAACTCACTCTATAGACCAGGCTGGCCTCAAACTCAGAAATCCGCCTGCCTCTGCCTCCCAGAGTGCTGGGATTACAGGCGTGTGCCACCACCGCCCGGCTCAGATAATTCTCTTAAGGCAGGAGTCCTCAACCTGTGGGTCACGACCTCTTGGCACGTTGAAGGACTTTTTTCACAGGGGTAGTATATCAAATATCCTACCTATCAGGTGTTGACCTTATGTTCTTCATAATAGTAGCAACATTATAGTAATAAAATAACAACAAAATGTTATCGTTGGAGATCTCTATATCATGAGCAACTAAATATAGCAAAGGGCTGCAGCATTCAGGAGGTTGAGAAGCACTGCCTTAAATGGAGGGAATTGTGACAAACACCACACAGCTTAGACAGACCTTGAGGGCTTTATGCTAAGTCAGATAAGTTTAGGCATATGCGAACGCGTGCGCACAAACTCCACAAACTATATGACTCCACTTCTATGTACCTATCGTCCACTCCCAGAAACAGGGGTGAGAGGAGTGTGTGGTTATTTCATGTGTGTAAGATTCCCATCTTGGGGAGGTGGCATTCTAGGCCTTCACTGTATAGAGGTGGGACACACTGAAGAACTGTAGCTAAGACGGAGACTGTGACTGAATGGCCGTGACTATAACACTTAAAAATGCCAGGGTGGCAAAGGTCAGGTGTGTGTGTGGCTACGTGTTTCGTCACAGTCAAAAAGAAAGAAGTGGGGTGGGGAGAGGAAGAGGGGGTTAAACACAAGGAGTTGCTACATCACTCCTGAGGAAGATCGCATCCTCAACTGCCAACGAGTCAAATGGATTTAAACCCAATCAGGCCTTTGCATATGTCTACCCACTTACAAACGGCCGGACAAAGGGACAAGGTAAGCAAGGTCACAGGGAAACAACCAGTGCAGTACAGACTGTGGGAAACAGGAAAAACGACTGAGCTTCTATGGTAAATAAATTGCAAGGAAGGGGGCGGGGACGAGAAGAAGGAGCATGGCCACGGATTAAGGCTTTTAATCGGATGTGGTGTCTGGGGCTTATTTGGCGGCTCATTTGGAAAGCAAAGTGACAGGTTAGGGTAGGGCTGATGATATTCAGCGATGGAGATACTCTAAAGTTCTGAGTTTTTGAAGCTGTAGAATGAAATAAATGCTTTTGAATTTCTGGAATAGTTTTGAAGTATGGGACTTCTTTCAAACTGTGTGAGGTAGAGTTAGAGGATATTGATGTTGGGGGTTCAAGACCTGGGACAAGCTGCTGAGGTGTCTGTTTCACATCCCGAAGGGAACCTGGCCTCCAGGCTCTCCCAGCGTTCCCCAGTTCCTACCTGTTACGGGGTGCAGCTGCCACACGCCCTCTGCCTTTGGCTTTCTAGCCCAGGGTCTGGGCTTCCCCTGGAGACATTTTGGTTCTCTGTCCCTCTCTCTCTCTATCTCCCTCTCTCCCTCCCTCTCCCCCTCTGACCCTCCTGTGTGGTCGATGAACTTACCAGAGAGCAGCCTTCAATAAGCCTGCCTTTGTGCTTTAAGTTGGCTCCAACTGACTCTTTTCCTTGATAGAGAATAGCTATCAATAGATAAAACAGCATTGATCATTATCAAAGCTGGCTCCTGGGAGTCTTATACTTCTGTTTTATTTATATGAGTATAGTATAGTACAGTACGGTATAGTGTAGTGAGACCTAGTTTATTATATAGGTAAGGCTATAAATCCTCCTGCCTCTGCCTCCTGAGTGCTGATATTACAGGCTTGCCCATCAGCACCACCCTTGCGATTCTATGGAAAATTTCCCTAAAGTTTTCCTCTGAAAATATAAAACATTCTGAGCATGATAAGGTACACCTTGATGCCAGCACTTGAGAGGCAGAGATAGCATTGTCCGTTAGTTCAAAGCCAGCCTGGTCACATGTTGAGCTCAGGGTCAGCAAAGATATATAGATATATAGTGAGGCCCTATCTCAAAACAACAGCAAAAGCTAAATGTGTAGCCGGGCATGGGGCTAACGTCTTGAATCTATCCCAGCACTCGGGAGGCTGAGGCAGGTGGATCTCTGTGAGTCCAAGGCCAGCCTGGTCCACAGAGTGAGCTCTAGGACAGCCAGGGTTAACACGGAGAAACTCTGTCTCGAAAAAAAAAAATCTATAAAATGTATATTTTATTTAAAGTCTGCCTCATCTTTTCTTTCAGTACAGAAGGGAGACAGACGATCCCTACATTTTCTCCCCTCTCTGTTCTCCGTGCCTATCCCCGTGGCCCAGACAGTTGTGGCACACCTTAGGCAGATAAGTCTTCCTGCTTCTGCTGGAGACAATCTCATCTTTCCTGGAGATGACAGGAAGTCCTTCCCACTATGCACTCCCCCCCAACCCCCGCCCCCCGCCCCCGCCCCCAGTGCCTACCTCTTCTTTACCACCACACCACCCTCCTCTCAGATCTGGATATTTGCCAGACAGGGTTCACATTCTGGGACTCAGCTCCCCAGGGACCCATCTGCGGGATTCTCTGTAAGCCTGCAGACGCCCTTCTCTGTTCACCATGCTCTGGGATAGAGACTTGCCCCTAGTCTAGGCAGGCGCTTCCTATCCCACAGAGCCCCACCACAGCTCCTAGGGTGGACCTGCCTAGAAGACAGTGACCTTCGGTAAGGGACCCAAAGATAGCTTAAGTCACCTTCTGGGCCCTCTGCAAAGACCTCAGGAAGCTCACGTGTCCTTTCTGTGCCAAGTGAAGGAAACAGACTCCCTTAAGGGCGCACCCCTGGTTGGCTCTTCTGCATCTCTGTCCACATCCGGACAGCATCAGGCAATGTCTGTGAGACAGTGGGACAGAAGCGAGCCTCCCTCTCTTAATTGATACCTATAGGTTTCTCTTGGCATTTATTGAGTGAATTAATAAGTAATTTAGCCAGGCCGTGGTGGCATACGCCTGTAATCCCAGCACTCTGGGAGGCAGAGGCAGGCGGATTTCTGAGTTCGAGGCCAGCCTGGTCTACAGAGTGAGTTCCAAGACAGCCAGGGCTACACAGAGAAACCCTGTCTCAAAAAACCAAATCCAAAAACAAAACAAAACAAACAAAAAAAGTAATTTAAATTATCCACATGCAAAAAATGATTGGACTAAGCCAGTGTTTAAGCTGTAGCGAAATTGTTCAAATGGAAGATTTGAATTTCTAGTGATATGTAGAATTGGCAACAGACAACAAGCTGATTTCTAATTTTTCTTTCAAAGTTTTTTTTTTTAATGAGAACATCTCTAACGATCACTTTAAATAAAATATTTCACTCTATTTGTTTTACATATAGAAAGAGCTAAAGAAGATTTGGAAGGATTTCCACACTATGAAAGAGTTTCCAAATACCAAACAGACGCCTAGCTGGGACGTGTCAACAGACATGGCCCAGGGCAGCAAGGAAGGCACAGACAGCCCGGTCACAGCATAGACATGATGTCAAGTCCCCAAGAGTTACCAGCCACCCCTCATGGACTGCGTTCCTATTTCCATTTAGACACAGGCAACCAAAGATCAGAGGCACGGCTTAGTAAATGAAGGAGCAAGAGTTCAAGGAAGGGGCTGGAGAGATGGTTCAGTGGTTTAAGAGCACTCGATGCTCTTCGAGAAGACCCAGGTTCAATTCCCAGCACCTCCATCTAGGCTCACAACTCTCTATAACTTCAGTTCCAGGGGTTCTGATGCCCTCTTCTGACCTCTGTAGGCACTGCACACATGTGGCATACATGCACATGGGCGAAAGACGTATATACATACAATGAAATAAGAATTACAAGTTCAAGTCTTGTCCCATAGTTGAGTCTGGGGCCTGGGAATACAGTTTAATACTAGATTCTCAAAGGCACCACCAAAAAAAGAGTTGAATTCTTAACCTCGATGCATCGCCTATAATTAAACATCAGAAATCCTTTCCTGGTTCAGAGATAAAGTTATAGAGAGAGGAGCAAGTGTGTATAAAATAAAAGGGCTGTAATATATCTCATTCCTTTCTGAATTGGCCATGTCTCAAAATAGTATTTTTGAGCATCGTGCTTCAGATAAAAACATAGCACTCAAATAGGCTTCATAGCTTCTTCTTTTTTTTTTTCCGTCTTAAAGTATGGCTTCCAGAAAATGTAAAATTACATGCATAGCTCACACTGTATCATTTCCAGACCCTTTCTAGTTACTGCGACAACTGAACTCTGAACCACTGTCAAAGTTTGGTGCCAAAACCTGTCTCCGAGAAGCAGGTGGGGCTGAAGATCCAGAACTCAAAGCTACCTTGCAAGTTCCACAGGTAACCCACACCCACCCACCCTCTCACACCTTCTACAACCCACCCCCATCCAACTTCCTGTTGTTTCCCCGCCAACACACGCAACCAAGAGACTGCCTAAATCCACTCATGCTGGATATACCATTTAATGGCAGATTAAATGTTTCACGTATCATTTAAAAATAAGAGGCAGATTATTTTTTAAAGCTGAAAAATCAGGGAGCTAAAAGAATAATAATAGTGATTTAATAATAGCGATTCCCAGCCGGGTGTGGTGGCACACACCTGTAATCCCAGCACTTGGGAGGCAGAGGCAGGTGGATTTCTGAGTTCGAGGCCAGCCTGGTCTACAGAGTGATTTCTAGGACAGCCAGGACTACACAGAGAAACCCTGTCTCAAAAAACGAAAAAAAAAAAAATAGCGATTCCCTTCTCCTACACCCAACCCCCAATCAGGCGCTAGATTCATGGTTCTCAACCTGTGGGTGGCGACCACCTCAGGGGTTTCTCGTATCCAACATCCTGCACAGCGGATATTTACATTACTATTCGTGTCACTGGCAAAATTACAGTTGTGTAGCAGCAACACAATAATTTTATGACTGGGGGTCACCTCGACATGAGGATCATATATTGAAGGATCATCATAGCCTTAGGAAGGTTGAGAGGCACTGCTGTAGATGGTAACGGAGAGTTTGGAAGAAAACTCAGAAGGTGATAAAAAATGGTCCCATAGGGGAAAACAACACTCACGTCTGATTGTACACGTGATTACTAGTGCAAGAAGCCTGCAGCCTTTCATTATAACTGCAGTGGAACACCCTCCTCTGGCCTCCACAGGCGCGGCCTGCTTTCCACCTATCTCTATACTTCTGGTTCACTGTTACTCACTGCAAAAGAATACCACACACAGCAGGCAGCCCAGCCAGGGGATGCTTAAGAGGGGATTTGGCTGCCCCTTCTTCTCTTGTGGGAGAGAAGTGGGTCTCAGCTTTGTTCTTCAGGCAGGCCGTGGTGGCGCACCCCTTTAATCCCAGCACTTGGGAGGCAGAGGCAGGCAGATTTCTGAGTTCGAGGCCAGCCTGGTCTACAGAGTGAGCTCCAGGACAGCCAGGGCTACACAGAGAAACCCTGTCTCAAAAAAACAAAAATAAAATATAATATAATATAATAAAATAAGAAGATCCATGTCTTTTTCTTTATAAAAATACTGTTCAGCCATACTGTGGAAAAAATAAAACGATTATACATGCTGGAGAGATGGCTCGGTGATTAAGGGCACTGGCTGTTCTTCCAGAGGACCTGGCTCAATTCCCAGCACCCACGTGGTGACTCACAGCTATCTAACTCTAGTCCTAGGGTGTCTGACACCCTCCTCTGTCCTCTATAGTCATTCATGTAGTGCACAGACACACATTCAGATAAAATGCCTATACACACAAAATAAGAAAATTTTTTTAATAAAAAAGTGTAAACACATTTCATTGAACTTGCTGGTTTTCTCTAATATGAATGAATCAGCATGGTCGGGAAGACATATGTACCAAGCTGTGTAATACTAGAGACAGGAGTCCCACAGTCAGCTCTCTATCTGCCTCTTTAGGATTGACACATACATGTAGAGACATGACTGAGGCCCTTTATTCTTTTGTTTGTTCGTTTGTTTGTTGTTTGGGACAGGGTTTCTCTGTATAGCCTTGGCTGTCCTGGAACTCACTCGGTAGACCAGGCTGGCCTCGAACTCAGAAATCTGCCTGCCTCTGCCTCCCAAGTGCTGGGATTAAAGGTGTGGGCCACCACTGCCCAGCAAGGCCCTTTATTCTTGATGAGTATGGAGAAGATCTATCTTCATACAAGCTAGGAGGTGGAACAGAAAAGAGGAATTCAGACAGCCATGAATTGTGCGTTGTCTTCAGGACTCGTGATTTGACTTTGGATGAGTTACTACTTAACCTCTCTGAGTCTCATCAAAAAAAAAAAAAAAAAATGAGGAGACCGCTCATTTCCTAGAGGACTGCTGTGAGAAGCACTGAGAAGGCATGCTTGGACACAGGACCTGATAAAGGATCTTAGTCAATGGTGGTCTGGCTCCTGGGCAGGTGGCGTGGCCACACCCAGTGGGAGCTGAGGGCGTGGCTTCAGTGTGTGCTTCCTGTGACCACAGGCCAGAACCCAGATGAACACAGAGGAGTATTATGCCTGGCTGTGAAGGGAGCTGGAACTCACAGATTTATACTGACAACCAGGGCTGGGCCCGACTGACTGAGATGAATAACAAATGTGTTAACTAGTAAAATGGAATGAAGAGAGGAATTCTGCCAGCTTTTGGCATGGTAGCGTGATGGATGACCTGTGCAGGTCACAACAGGATGGGTTTGGGAGACGAAACGGGAGCAAGGGGAATCGGAAGCCCAGCCTGGCATATGGAATTATTTGAATATCCTTGGTAGAAAGAGGGTCTTGACGTAGGAGGAAGGGTGTGTGGCCGGGGCAGGGTATGACTTGAGATAGAGTTAAAGATGGAGACACATTATTCCTAGCCGGCCGTGAAGAAGTAAAACCACAGATGGGGTTGGAAGTAGAAGCTTCTGGAAACTTGACAAAAAGGGGGTTTTAAAAAAATGCACAGGGCCTGGAGAGATGGCTTAGTGGGTAAGAGCACCGACTGTTCTTCCAAAGGTCATGAGTTCAAATCCCAGCACCCACATGGTGGCTCACAACCATCCATAAAGAGATCTGATGCCCTCTTCTAGTGTGTCTGAAGACAGCTACAGTGTACTTATATATAATAATAAATAGATCTTTAAAAACAAAAAAAACAACAAAAAAACCACCCCCCCCAAAAAACAAATGCACACCCCTTAATAAGAGTTAGAGTAAGGTACAAGGGGCTCCCCAAAAGGAACAATCATTAGCACCCCATGAGGAAAAGTCAAAGCTAATGCTAGAACTGAGACAGTAGATGGCTCAGGAGGGAACTGGTGTTTCTCTATCTCTTCCTGAACAACTTCCAGAGCAAGATGGCAAATTATAAGAAGGGGTTTGGATTCCATCAGAAGGGTAGAAATGGGGCTGGAGAGACGGGTTAGTGGTTAAGAGCACCATCTGCTCTTCCAGAGGACCCAGGTTCAATTAATTCCCAGCACCCATACTGCATCTCACAGGATTAGACACCCTCTTCTGGCCCCCTCAGGTACTCCATGCATGTGCCACACATACATATGTGCAGGGAAAACACCAGTACACCTAAAGTAAAAAAGAAATAAACCTTTGGAAAGAAAAAGTAGAGATAGAAACGTGAGTGGGTCAGGAGAACAGTCTGGAGCGTGTGAGGTTCAATCCCTCCAGGTCCTTTCTGGGGAGGAGAAATGGCCTTTGCCTCCAGCTGTCAAACTCCAAACTATATACCCTTAGCATGCTCGGTGACTAAAGATGTCCTCCTGGGGCGTCAGGGTGTGAGAAGCTTCTCTTTCAGGAAACCAGCCCTCTTCCCTCTGACTCACATCACTCCCCCTTTCTCTCATCTTCAGGCCTCTTCCCTCAGAGCCTCGCTAGCACAGTCTAGCCTTGTAAGTGGAGAATGGTCTTTCAGGAGGGGATTGGGGGCACAGCTCCCACTGCAGTTAGGAGCCATAGTTGTGTAAAGAAAGCTCTCTGGTTCTTATACATGTGGTGTAGAGGATGTGGCAGACACAGCTGGCCACTCACTACGACATGGACGTGTCGTCTCCTCTCTGTCTCTTCCTTGTTGACCAGATCCTGAATCTTCAATGTCTGTGTGGAACATCACCTCCTCCAAGGACTCAGCCCTGTCACTGAGATGGCAGACAAAAAAATCTATTATTGTGCTGAGATGTCAAGGACTGGCCTGTCCTAGTACGGGAAGATTGGAATGACTCAGTCTACACGCGTGCTGCTGCATGTGTTTTTTTTTTTAAATATTTATTTATTGCTATATGTAAGTACACTATAGCCGTCTTCAGACACCAGAACAGGGCGTCAGATCTCATTACGGATGGTTGTGAGCCACCATATGGTGGCTGGGATTTGAACTCAGGACCTTTGGAAGAGCAGTCAGTGCTCTTAACCGCTGAGCCATCTCTCCAGCCCCCTGCATGTGTTTTAATAGAAAAAAAGCCCAGTCTGAAGAAATGGCTCAGTGGTTAAAAGAACCTGTTGCTCTTGCCGAAGATGCGGTTAGATTCCCAGCTTACAGTAGTCTGTAACCTCACTCCCAGGAGATTGAAAGCTGCCTTCTGATCTTCAAGGGTACCAGACAGGCACATGATGCACATACATGCACTCAGACAGAAAACTCATACATACATGTAAAATAGTAAAGATAGGAAAGTCTAGGGGCTGGAGAGATGGCTCAACAGATAAGAGCACTGACTGCTCTTCCAGAGGTCTTGAGTTCAATTCCCAGCACCCACATGGTGGTTCACAACCATCTGTAATAGGATCTGTTGCCCTCTTCTGGTGTGTTTGAGGACAGTTACCATATACTCATATACATAAAATAAATAAATAATTCTTTAAAAAAAAAAAGCAAAGTCTAATCACAAACACAGCTACAGGGCTCAAAATACTAGAGGAAAATATCTAAAGATAGTGTCAGAAGAAAACATAAGATAATAGATGGAAACCCAGTCCAAGCTGACACAATTCAATACCCAAAGGATATTCTCCCAGTCGATGATGCTGAATATCAACCAGAAATTAACATACAAAACGATAAGCTGGGCCCCTTGTGTGTATTGCACAGGAAAGCTAACTCCTAATAGATCGAAGATCTAGATGTAAGAGCTCAAACTTCATCACTCTTAGGGAAACAAAACAAACATAGGTCTCAGAGGCTGGAGAGATGGCTCAGCAGTTAGCAACACTAGCTGCTCTTGCAGAGGACCCAAGGTCAGCTCTCAGCACCCACAAGGTGGCTCACAACCATCTGTAACTCTGGTTCCAGGGGATCTGCCGCCCTCTGCTGGCCTCTGCAGGCACTTCATTCATGTTGTGCATATACATAAACTCCAGATAAAACATCCAAACACATCAAATGATAAGATAAAAAACAATATTAAAACAGAATAAGTTTCTATGGACTTGGGGTGGGCACATCTTTCTTAGATAACATGTCATGGACAAAACAGCAAAGAAAAATAGGTTAAATGTAAGAAAAAAAAATGTTTTTGTGATCCACGAGATAAGAAAATGAAGATAAGTCATTTAATGGAGAAAAGAGCTGAAATTCACATAATTTGCTTGATACTTGTATAAAAAAAACTTTTTTTAAAAAATAGTAAGAAATGGTAAAAATAACAAATAAAATTGATTTAAAAGCAGTCAAATAGTACCACAGCTGTATTTCCAAAGGAGATGTAATAAACGGTCAGTAAATAGATACAAATGTATTCCACAGTATTAGTCAATAGGGAAATGCAAATCAAAACCATAATGAGATTCCATTTGACACCCACTAGGATGACTAAGATTTTTAAAAATTCAGACAGTAACCAGTGTTGGGAAAGTTGTGGAAAGATTTCTCACTTCTACACACTGCCGGTGAGATAGAAAACACGGCGATCTTTTTGAAGGGCACTTTGTAGTTTTTCTCATCATGAAACATAGAGTTCTCCTGGTATCCAGGACAGGACAGGATACTTGGCACAGTTCCGCCAGTCCCTGTGCCCTGATTCCCACTCACCACGGCTTCCTCAAGACTGCTCAAACCATAGGCCCAAGTCTGTGGGTCACAGAGCAAGCGAGATGGCGCCCTACTGATCTCTCTCATATTGCAGGCAAGGAAACTGAGGCCTGCAAAGGCTGGAGATGCTAAAATAACATCTTCCAAGATTATCTCTATTTGGCTCTTTGCTCCAGAAGGGCTACCTTAGTGACAACAAACACAACCATGACATTTACTCTCAAGGCAAATTTACTTCCCCTCCCGATATGGGCATATCTTTTGTTTTGTTGAGGCAGGGTCTCTCTTTCTATTCCTGGCTATCCTGGAACTCACTATATAGAAGACCAGGCTGGCCTCAAACTCACAGAGATCTGCCTGCCTCTGCCTCCTGAGTGCTGACATTCAAGTCATGTACCACCATGCCTGGCAGAGATGGCACGTCTTGAATTTCTCATCTTTCTCTATTCTCATTACTGATACAGGGCAGGAGGCAAGAGATTCAGCTTGTCCTCCATGGTCCTTGCCCACCACACTATCTATAACCCTGTCTCTTTTTTCTGTCATTACGACAAAGCGTATGATTTAAAATTATCAACGATTTCTTTCCTTTTTTCCTTTCTTTCTCCCCACCCTCTGCTCTTTCTCTCTCCCCTTTTCTCCACTGAGGATGAAACCCAGTGGCCTACAGAAGTCAGTTAAGCTTTTTACCCCTGAGCTGCACCCCCGGTTTCCATGATAACTATTTTCAGTTGTCCATTTCGCAGCTAGAGATCCGGTTCCCTAGGAGAGTATTTGCTTGGCTTGTGTGAGGACCCAGGTTTGATCCTAGGACCACAAAATCCACGCACACTGCATACCCACGGAACTCCCAGCCCACCCACGGAACTCCCAGCCCACAGATCTCCTTTTATCTTGTAAATGGAAGCTTTTACCTTCTTTTTTTTTTTAATATTAATGCTTTTTGTTCTGTTTTTTGTTTTTTTCCCAAGACAGGGTTTCTCTGTGTAGCCATGGCTGTCCTGGAACTCACTCTGTAGACCAGGCTGGCCTCGAACTCAGAAATTCTCCTGTCTCTGCTTCCCAAGTGCAGGGATTACAGACGTGCGCCACCACCACCCGGCAGCTTTTACCTTCTAAATGATGACTGCTCTCTCCTGCTAGCCTCTGCAATCATGGGTCTGTCTTCTGTTCCTAGAAACACAAATGTTCTCGGTACTTCACAGAAATGGACTCACAACTAACTTGCATTTCCAGTCACTTCCAGGCTATCCTGAATCCTTCTACTGTGAGAACATGATATATAGACACCTCTTTGAGACCCTACCCCAGAGAAGAAATGTCAGATCACATGATATGCCTAGGTTTAATGCTTTGAGGACTCCCCACATAGGTTTCCAGACTGATGACATCATTTCCATTCACAACACTAGCCATAAGGATTTGGAATTCTTCACTCGCTCTTGACATACAGTTATTTCTGTTAATAAGTAGTAGCCATCCTAATGGGTGAAGAAATGATATTTAATTATCTTCCTGTTTTTGGTTTTTTATTTTTGGTTTTTTTTGGAGTGTTTTGTTTTGTTTTGTTTTATTTTGTTTTGTTTTGAGACAGGGTTTCTCTGTATAGCCCTGGCTGTCCTGGAACTCACTCTGTAGACCAGGCTGGCCTCGAACTCAGAAATCCACCTGCCTCTGCCTCCCAGAGTGCTGGGATCATAGGTGTATGCTACCACTGCCCGGCTCTTCCTGTTTTTTTTTTTTTTTTTTTAATCTATTTCCTCCTCTGAAAATGCCTACTCTATGTGACTATTAAATATCTTCATAGCTGAAATTAACCACATCATTAATAATTGAATACTTTTTAGAACCAAATATTTTATGTTAGAAATTTTATCTATCATCATTTCTCTTGTGCTCAGCTTTAAAAAAAAAAAAAAAAAAAAAAAAAAAAAAAAAAAAAAACAAATCTACCCTGCTCCTCAATTTGGGTGTAGCTCCCTTGAAGACAGATGACTTGATACAGTCCCCAGATGCCTGCACACTGGAAAGTTAAGTCTGGTCAAAGCCAGCTCTGGGTACCTCTCTCTCAGCCCTGTATTCCTTATGGCTGAGGGCCAAAAGAAAGACATTTTTTAAAAAGGAGAGAAAACCAAACCGTGGTGTTTGGAAATGAGATGTGGCCTCCGGATTGCTTTCTTAGCATAGACATGCATGTGTATACACAAACACACACACACACACACACACACACACACACACACACAGAACTTCATGGAGCTCAGAGTGAGAGGATTTCTCTGGCATCAAGCAGAGCCACACAGATATTGTCAGTTTCCCTTCTGGGGTTTGTTCTTTGGGTGCCGTTTACTCCTGATGTAACCTGATGGTTCTGGGGCCCCAGTGCTCCCACATCCTTTCCTGTTAAAGGCATCAGCATCTTCACAGGGAATCCGGAAGGCAGATACACAGGCAGGAAGGATATGTAGTCCCGGTGTGAAAGTTCTGTGTGATACCGTGAAGGCCTGGCCCCGCACCCTGCCCACACCGGCCATTCTCCTTCCACGAGGTGGGGGGGGGTGGGGTGGGGTGGGGGAGCGGGCAGGACTCATTCATGGCTTGGGCCTTCACATCAGCTTTTAACTCCCCGAGATTATGATTCAGGTCGTGGCCAAGCACTCAGCATCCTGCTGACAGGAGCGTCAGAGGCTCCCTTTCCCTGCTCACATCTTTGAGAAGACACGTTTTCTTATCGCCATGGGGAAGAGGCCTCCCTTGGGGCACCAAAGTGAGATCACAGGATAAGGACCACTTCCTGTTTCGTTCTCTTTGATTTCATCCTGAGAGGCGCTCCAGAGGGAAGTAGGTAGAGACGGAGAGGCTACTCTGTTCCTTCTGAAGAAGTCTCAGGATACTGTTGCCATCTGCCACGGCTGCAGCTAACCACTCTTCAGCCCTCCGGTCAGGATTTCGATTTAGAAATCACAGAGTCATGCAGCAAGCTGCCATTTCTGCCACTTCCACTTAACGCAAGCAGTTAGACGGACCTGAGTAGAAGTCAGGGGTGTCCGAGTGGGGAAGGGTTCTTTCTGTAGGTACCCAGCTTGGGAATCTGGAACTTTTGGTTTTGCAGGCCCTACCTCATCCCTTAGGTGGGCACAGCTGTCCTCACCGTGACCCCAAGCTCTTGCCAACGTTCATCCTACAGAGAGCACCGAGTGGCTTCTTTTATCTAAGTCTCGAGGAGACAGATCCTGACAGGCATTTTCCAGGACTGGGTTGCGATTTTCCGTGAAAGGTTCTGGGTGTTCCCTTGTCAGGCACAGCTGCCTTTTGTCCGGGGCTCCCTCCTGTGAGGGGGGGAGGGGGTGTTTTCTTCAGCAGTTTCCAAGGTCAGATTCCTGGTTTAAGTCTTCCTATTGCTACAGTTGGTCCTGCATTCATTTCTGTAAACTTGACCCCCAATCCAGGGGGAGGAAAAAACGGCGCGGGTGTCATTGAAAGAACACTGAATTGGGCCGAAGACATCATCCTGATGCCCAGACTTA
Source organism: Apodemus sylvaticus (assembly GCF_947179515.1). Taxonomy (NCBI): domain Eukaryota; kingdom Metazoa; phylum Chordata; class Mammalia; order Rodentia; family Muridae; genus Apodemus; species Apodemus sylvaticus. Next base: position 17,365,548 of record NC_067493.1, on the reverse strand, counting down.
GCTCCTTCATTCACCCACGTGTCAACACCGCAGTAACTGAGCTCGCCCAGGATGGTGGGGGGAAGCATTAGGAGTGAAGGGCTGAAGGATTTGCAGTCAGCTGCAGGGGTTCACTGCCTGCCTCTGCCCTCAGTCTCGTGACCTTGGACAAGTTCTTCCACCTTCCCCTCCCAGTCTCCATAACAACTGTGCAAAGCTGGTTCTACTGAAACAGAAGCAGCAGGCCCTTGTCTCTGACCTCACTGCTGTGGTATCCCGGGTTAGAGGGGGATTCGGTCCCTGTGCTTGACCAGAGCATCTTTGCCATTTCCTGAGTAAGTCAAGAGCGTTTTTTGTCACCCACTTTACCATTGTTATTTCCACCACCTGAGCCTCCCGCTCCCAGACAGCTTCAAGCTTTGTTTCCTCCGGTTCTTTCAAGTTAGAAAAGCATTTTCCAGGATGCCACCTGCTTCTTTCTAGCTGCCTTAACTAATTTTTTTTGTTCTAACTCTTAGTAAGAGGGGGTTACCCTATAGAACTGAACCCCCATTTGTGGACCCCTCTACACTAAAACATAAGATCCGGAAGGCAGGGACGTTCTCTATAAGCGCTCAGGGCCTATCTCGGTGCCTAAGATGTCACTGATACGGGTGCTTCATTTCAGGCCCTGGGGCAAGGGACGGAGGTGCAAAGTTTACATATTCAAAGCAGACCTGACTTCCCGGTTCTCTCAGCATTCCTCAGTCCCTACCTGGCATACCCTGCCCCCAATCCTAAACTTTCCAATCCTAAACTTACACACTTTAGAACTTTCCTTCCTAAATAATCCAGACATCCCTCTCCCTGTCCCTCCATCACTCCCTCCATCACTCCCTCTTCCTCCTCTTCCTCCTCCTCCTCCTCCTCCTCTCTCTGTGCGAACACCCTTTCTTTTTCTCTCCCCCCCTCCCCCACTCCTCTCCCCATGACAGTTCCCCTGGCTTCTATCTTTGGGGCCAGTGAACTTGCCCACTTAAGAGCAACTTCCCAATAAATTTTCCTTTAATATATCCTAATCTGGCTTGGATTGGTTCATTTCACCAGCAGAGAAGAAGTAACCTATCAACCCGAAAAGGGGTTGTTGAATGAATATATAACAAAACAGTTATAGCAAGTCTGAAAATCAGAGATGTGGGCTATCATCGGAGCCTATGGAAGGATGTTTAGTGAAGAAAGGATTGGTCAGTCGGACATAGGAAGACAGAAGTGCGTACATCTGGAGACCATGGTGTCTTTGTATCCTGTAAGCCTTTGGCATAGTTGGAAGTGGTCACAATGGGACAGAGGATAAAGCAAGGGTCTCAAAGGGCTGGCTCTCTACCCCTGGTGTCTTCCCTAAAGAATAATATTCTCTTGGTAAGAGGAGAGCATCGGAGAGTGGCTCTAAGTGCTGGAATTAGAAAGGCAAGCTAGGAACCGGGTGCAAATGAAGGTCAGTTATCCCGAATTGGATAATCCAAAAGACTGCACAAAGCTTTTGAGTACAACCTAACATCACAAGTCTAATGGCTGAAGGTAAACAGTTTTCATGAACAAAATGACATTTTGAAGAAGGTTCAAGTGTCCCCCATTTTTCCAGTGCTGGGGTTTGAACCTGGACCCTTACACACGTGTGGCAAGCTCTCTAATACCAAGCTACAGCCTCAGCCCCACAAGATGTTTTGAGGGAGGGTCTTACTAGGCAATGCAGGCTGGCCTCAAATCTGTGGCCCCCATGCCTCTACTTCCTGAATGCTGGGATTGCAGGTGTGTGCCCTTACAACAGGCATCATAAAATATTTTAAAATTAATTTTATTATTGCTTTTTACTTACACACTTTACATTGTGCTCACTGACCCCCTCCCAGTCACCCTCTCCCACAATCCTTCCCCCTTCACCCCTTCTCTTCTCCTCTGGGCAGGTGGGGACCCCATGGTACTTCAAGTCTCTGAGAGGCTAGGCACTTCCTCTCCCATAAGGTCAGACAGGGCACCCCAGCTAGAAGAACACATCCCACAAACAGCTGTTGGGACAACCCCCCCCCCCGTTCCAGTTGTTTGCGACCCACAGGAAGACCAAGCTGCACATCTACTACATGTAAGTGTAGAGAATAAAATCTTTTTTAAATTAATGGTTATTCAAAATTATGTTTGGGATCCATGAGTTCATGAAAATTCATACATGAACTTCCTGTTTCGACTTGAAAACATTCCACAAAATACTTCGTCCTAGAAGTTATCATTTCAAGATCCCTCAAATTCAAAATCCATCAAACCCCGGCGGCCGAGCACATCAGATAAGAGACGGTTCAGTTGTTTTCAACGGAATCAGCCAGTTCTATTTATTTACTATTGACTGGCTCTCGGTTATTCTCTTGTTTATCCTTTGCTTTAGCATGATGGCGCACTCCCGGGCTCCAGCCCGGAGTTCACAGGGATGATACACCCGAGTGTGAACCAGCTCCTCCCACTCCGCCCTCAGCTCATTGCCCAGTGAGGTAAAAGGAGAAAACTCCCCGAAAAACAGAGTCCTGTCATCGCCATGTGGAAGCAGTGCTGCGATTAGGTATTCAGATGGAAGGCTGGTCTGCAGAAAGCCGCGTGCATGCAGAGACAGTAAAAATGGCCGCCCACCGCACCCATCCTTTATGCTCCCAACATGTGGTGGTTTGTATATGCTCGGCCTAGGCAGCGGCACTATTAGAAGGTGTGTTCCTGTTGGAGTAGGTGTGTCATGCAGGTGTGGGCTTTAAGACCCTCATGCTAGCTGCCTGGAAGCCAGTCTTCCTCTAGCAGCCTTCAGATGAAGATGTAGAACTCTCAGCTCCTCCTGCACCATGCCTGCCTGGATGCTGCCATGCTCCCGCCATGATGATAATGGACTGAACCTCTGAACCTGTGAGCCAGCCCCAATTAAATGTTGTCCTTTGTAAGAGTTGCCTGGGTCATGATGTCTCTTCACAGCAGTGAAACCCTGACTAAGACACAACAGTTACCTAGATATGCTTAAGAGAGGACTGGACCAGAAAATTGACCCTGGTAGCTCATTTAAGGGACTTGCTTTTTAATTTTTCTCCCCCTTAAAACTCATCCTGTCTTATAATCAAATAACCCTTTCTTCTTTCTCAGACCTGGAAACCCTAGGCTGCCTAAAGGGTTCCTGTCTGCTTTATTTTAATTAAAAATTTGAATTATTTTATATATACACGAACCTTTTTGCCTGTATGTCTGTCTGTGCACCATATCTATGCCTGGTACTCACATAGGCCAGAAGAGGGTGTCAGATCCCCTGGGTCTGAGGTTAGTCACCATGTAGGTGCTGGGAATCGAACTCAGGTCTCTGCCAAAGCAGTTGTCTTACCTCACTGGATAATGAGCTGCAGGTGGAGTGGGAGGAGCTCGCTCACACTCAGGTGTGTTGGCCCTGTGAACATCAGGCGGGGGCACTGGAGTGCTCTATAGCAGAGAGCAAGTCACTAGCGCATCTGTCAGCCACCCCACCCCCACCCCATCTGCTCTTCCGTGCCTTCTCTCTGGTTTTTGCCTTTTATTCCCATGTGATTACAGGGACCAGCAAACTGTCTTTCCACCCGTACAGCATAGACAGATGCTCCACCTCCCAGAGCTGAACAAAAGGCAGTTAGCTAGCGGCCACCAGAGGGTCTGCCGCCATGGCCAGCGGGTCCACTCCATCATGGAGGAAGGGTAGGGGAATCCTGCCTGGGTTATCATCTGTGGAGCACATGCTGATGGGACCCTTCTCCGCCTTGGCATTGCTCTAAGTTACCTCTGAGGCTGGATGCAGTCTGTCCTTTTACCAACGTAGTGACATATCAAAGGTCTCAGGACCTTTGTAACCCTGCTTCCTTCCCTGGAATCCCTGGGTGAGACGGTGGTTTCCCACTGACTCGCCCTGTCCAAGCACGCCCTTCCCACGGTGAGCTCTCCGATACACCTGCAAGTGGCTGGCACCAGGTGCAGCGTTGGCTGTTTGTCCTTGCCCCCCTCCCCCCACTGCATACCTGTGGACCGACGTCAGTTTTCAGAAGTCGAGATCTGTTTGTTTATCTACAAATTATTAGAAGGTAAATGCATGAATAAGATAAACGAGAAAACATGGACAAGCACAGCACCTGTCCCGATGATGTAATGCAGGAACTTTATCTCTGAGTCTTCTCCCTGGCTTCGCAAAGTCCCTCCACAACCTCCTGCTGTCGCTTGTTGCTTCTGTATTTTCCCAGGGACTTTTGTCCTATCAAATGTCCCTATGATGCTCATGTGACTATAATCCAGCATGGACATCTGTGGACATCCTTTCTTAACACAGTAAATCTCTAAATTAGAAGCAGTTTTCTCTTGGAGCTATTTAACCTGACAGAAGTCATTAAAGTAGCAGGAAGGGCGAGGGTGAATAGGAGTGGGTGAATGGGGGTAGGGGCATGGGGTGGGTGGATGGATGGGGGAGGGGAAATGAGGGTGGGGGATGGGGAGGGTGATTGGGGTGGGTGGATGGGGTGGGAATTGGGGAGGGTGAATGGGGGAGGGTAGAGGGGGTGGGTGAATGGGGGAGGGTAGATGGGTAAATAGATGGAGGGATGTGGATGGGGGATGGGTGGGGTGGGTGGATGGGGATGGGTGAATGGGGGGGATGGATGGGGGATGAATGGAGAGGGTGGATGGGGGGGTGAATGGAGAGGATGGATGTGGGGGTCCTATTCCACTGCCTTAGACGGACTGTTTTAGGAAGCAGTGAGGTCCCTGGCTGCTAAGCCCTGATCTGGAAGCTGGGTTCTTTACAATAAATGTATGCAGGAATGAAAAGGCTGTGGAAAAATTTTAGCCTACTTATAGAAAAGAGAAACTACACATGCTAGCACACCAGCAAAACGTTTATATATAAAAATGTCTGTAAATATAGCCATGTATATAAATGAGTGTGTATAAGTGTGCGTGTGCGTGTGCGTGTGCGTGTGCGTGTGTGTGTGTGTGTGTGTGTGTGTGTGTGTCTTTGGGAGTTTTTCCTTTTGGTTTGTTTTTTGAAATAGATTTTTACTTGGTTGATATGGCTGGTCTGGAATTCATTTTGTAGACCAGGCTGACCTCGAACTCATGAAGATCCACCTACCTCTGCCTCTTGAGTGTGAGATAAAAGGCCTACACCATCACACATGTGGCCCATGTCTGTGTCCTTTTAATTTTCTGAGATTATAATATGTCACTTTCCCCTTCCCTTTTCTCCGTTCAAACCCTCCTGAATGCCTTTTTCATTAGCTTTTAAATTCATGACCTCTTTTTCATTAATTGTTGTTACATACGTGTGCTTGTGTGTGCGTTGCTAAATACATATGTGCAACCTGCTCAGTCTGCATACTGTTACTTGTGTCTTTTCAGGGCTGGCCATTTGGGATTGAATGACCAGTTGGTGAGCTCGTCCCCGTCCACGTTAGAGAGGCTGTTGGTGTCTTTTTATATAGACAATAAAAGCACAACAGGTTAAGGCTGGGCATTGGTGGTGGGCACCTTTAATCCCAGACTGGGGCAGAGGCAGGCAGAGCTCTGTGAGTTCCAGGTTGGTCAATTTGTTCCAGGACAGCCAGGGCTACACAGAGAAACCCTGTCTCGAAACAAACTAAAAAGTACAGGTTAATGTAGTGGCACTAGGAATAAATTGCTTTCTTTCTTTAAACATTTTTCTTAATATTTTGATAACGAAATAATAAAAATGAATACAAGAACAAAACCCTTCTGAGGATTCAAACATAAAGTAAGAGATTTTTTTTTAAAAGATCAACTACAGTCCACTTTGTTGAAGCCAAGAGGAAAATATCTTTGCAGTGAAGGAATAGAAAACCCACTAGAGCCGGGTGTAGTGGCACACGCCTGTAATCCTAGCACTTGGGAGGCAGAGGCCGGTGGATTTCTGAGTTCGAGGCCAGCCTGGTCTACACAGTGAGTTCTAGGACAGCCAGAGCTACACAGAGAAACCCTGTCTTGGAAAAAAAAAAAAAAAAAAAACCCACTAGAATTTAAAAAACAAATTAACAAGTATAACGACACCCAGTACCTAGCAAGTGCCTCGAATCACCTCTAGTCTTCACAAGATCCTAAGAAGCTAAACAGCAGGAGACCACCTTAAAGATGAAACTCAAAGAGATCACACGTGACTCGTCCAAAGCCGGGCAGCCGGGGATCGGAGGGGCACAGCTCTGCCGTGCGCTATACTTTTAGCTCTGGCGATGTTCGAAACTGAAAATAAAGATGCCACTGGCAGAACAATGAGCAGACTGTGAGCTCAGCTTTGGTTAAACAAACATCCCCATCCCGAGGCGAGGCGTGCGCGCTGAGAAAAGTCAGAATGGACGGCCCCGGACTGCTAACCCCTCTCTGCGAGGTAGAGCTCCTCCTAACTTGAAAGTCATTCAGTATTTCTGGTGTGTAGACCTTTCTAAACAAAGAGCATGAATTGTGTTTGTGAAAGCCAGCATACAGAGGTCACAGCCACATGCGGTGTGCTGGTTTGGGGCAGCTTGCGGTGTGCTGGTTTTAGGCAGCTTCACTTCCCTAACTTTTGACCTTTTGACTTATACCAAAAGGTCATACCGCCGAGGTTTTGTGACAATTGGCCAACCTCAGAAGGGGGCTATAACCGAGTATATATCTCCCCATCTTCTCCGTATAATAATGAGGATGATGATGTGCATTTTTTTTTTAATTTTTTAATGTCTTCCTTCCTTACAGTTGTCAGCTGTCCTAATGTGCTTTCTGATGCTATGATAAACACCAGGACCAAGAGACTTGGAGAGGAGAGGGTTTATTTGACTGAGGGAAGTCAGGGCAGGAACCAGTGCAGGGAGCTGGAGGCCGGAACTGAAGCAGGGGAATGCCACTTACTGACTTGCTCAGTCAGTCTGCTTTCTTTTAGCATCCAGCGCCATCTTCCCAGGGGTGGTACCCCCTCACAGTGGCCTGGATTCTCCCACACCAATCATCATTCAAGTAAATGGGCCCACAGACTTGCCCACAGGTCAATATGAGGGTCCCAATTCCAGGATCATGTTGGCGAAACACTAATCAACGCAGCTCTTAAGAATGGGGAGCCAAGATTCAAGTCACACAATGCCCGAGTGACTCTTGGACTGAACAGAATGCATAACCCTATGTCTCTTTTCTCACACCAGCCCAGCTCTGAGCTCAGTTCTCCGCAGTCCCCTAGGACCTGTGAAACACAACAGGAGGGCTCTAAACCCTTTGATTCCACTTCCCATGAGATTTGTGATTTCCATGAGAGGCCACATCGGACAGAGATTAGGTCATGGTAGAGAATCATTTGTTCTTTTCACGATCAAAGGCTTTGGAAAACTAGGGAAGAGCCAAAGCAAAAGCAGGAGCCCCGGTGCCTACGGAGATGTCCAGGAGGAAGGCAGAGTATTCAGGGGTCACCCCACCCTGCAGTGCAGACCTCCTGCAACGAGCCAGAACCCACCCTGAAAAGCCGCAGGTGACAAGTCTTAAGTCATATCCAATCTCATTTCTAAACCTCTCTCAATCCCTCCCATCCACGCCCATTTCCCCCTCCACAGAGGAATGGGGACCAACAGACTTCTGTCAAAACAGTGTGACAAGCCTTTGTTTTGAGGGTGAGAGAAAAAGCAAACTTTGTAGGCCACAGGGCCTCAGCCTTAGCAATGAAGGCACCATCACAAGCTAAAAGGGCAGGAGGGAGACAGCAGGAGCTTGCGCGAGACAAACAAAATTCCACAGGCGCGACCCAGGGTAAACGCCCGCTTTCCAGTGTTTCTTTAACATCCACCCCCGAACTTCTCTTGTTAATTTTCTTTTTTCCTTTTACTATGACTTCTGACTTATTCCAGGGAACGCCTGCTTCCTGGAGGAAGTCAACTGTAAGTTGTAAGAGGGGCAGGAGAGATGGATCTTCCCTCTGCAGGAAATAGAAAGCTCCTCGCTGTCCCGCTGTCCTCGCTTGAACACGTAGCTGGGGAAAGCCGAGCTTGGGTCAGAGGTAATTAGCAGCCGTGGCTTGGGAGAAAACTCCCGCGCAGGATGCCGAGGTAGAAGGGGCAGCTGCCCAGAGGCACGTAGGGACTGAACTGTCCTGCTGAGCTGCTGACGACAAATGGCATTCGAGGCTTGGGGTTAAAAAAAAGGGGGCGGGAGGGGGGGCGGTGCTGGCATTTAAGAGAGAAAAACAGACATGGTCCAGACGCGTGCCTGGCTCCTCGCGCACGCAGGAGGATGGAACACAAAACAAATAGCTGGGCCTTTGCCCTATAGACCAGTTACACCCACAGATTGCTGAGAGCCTGTTAGAAAAGCCCCACAGACTAAGAATCCAGCCACGTTTTGTCCTTGTTACTTTTTTTAAAATACAGGTCTTGCTATGTAACCCCAGGCTGGCCTCGAACTCTTAATCATCCTGCTGATGGGTCCCAAGTGCTGGCACTATTGGAGTGCACCATCATCCCGGACTCACTTCTCTCTTTTGAAGTCATTTGTGACACTCACGTTAAGGGACCTATTAATTTTATATTTAAATCAATTTCATTTTATACCCATGATATTTTTGCCTGCTTGTGTCGTCTGCGTATCCGTATCCTGTGCATGCCCGGGGGTCTGAGGCCAGAAGAGAGCGTTTGGGTCCGGACTTACAGATGGGCGGGCGCGTGAAGCAACTTCTAGGTTCCTGGAAACCAAATCCAGGTCTTTCCCGGGGAGAGCAGTCAGTGCCCTTAACCTCACAGCCCCTCCCTTTCCTTTTGAAAGGAGTGGGGTGGGGTGGGGCAGGTGAAGGGAGGGGGTGTAGATCAGAAGCGGGACCGAGTCTGTAAAATAGGAGTGGCTGTGTAAGGATGTTTCATCGAGGCCCCAGAGTGGGCTCTAAGCTGTATAAAGGACAAGGCGAGCATTCGAGCTAGGGAGAGAAGGGAGACAGGGAGAGGCTAGAACAAACACCTCCCCTTAATAACTTGTGTTGCCTGTATGTGTGAGGATGTCAGATCCCCTGGAAATGGAGTTACAGACAAGTATGAGCTGCCATGTGGGTGCTGGGAATTGAATTTGGGTCTCTTAACCCCTGAGCCATCTCTCCAGCCCCAACCTTAAAGGGGATGCCTTGGACCGGGAAACCTTGCCTGGATCTTCTCTGTGGAGATCAGAGTTCTGAGGGGGTGGACCTCGCACTCATTACTCGGGGACTAGAGGTGGGATTTTACTGGCTTCTGCCTGATGCCAGAACCCTTCATTCAGTCCCGACCTCTGTGTTGCCCCCAAGACAGAGGGGGACCATGGGACACTCTGAGAGAACAGTCCCCAGAATGCTGAGTGCAACGTGCAAATGTCAAGTGACCTGAGACTGACCCTGTCTCGGAGGTCTTAGAGGGCCTGGCTTGCGCCAGGCCATGTGTCTACGTGACATGGTGTCTTGAGAGGGATATTTTAATATTCTGGCATATCAACTTTCTGGGTGTGGCACACTATTGTTGCACATGCAGCACACCCAGACAGCATTGTGTGAGGTTCCTTGCTCACCTGGAAACTCACGGCCCTACGATTGACCTGGGCTAGCCCTGCCCAGGTATCTCACTGTGATAATAATCAGAGTCTGTTCTTAACCCTCAAGAACTTCTGAAGGTAAGCGGGAAGCACAGAGGACCTTTCAGCCATGCTATGAAGTAAGACCAACCTGTTTACTTCTTGTTAACTGTGAGTGTGAGTGTGCAAAGCAATGTGTGTTCTGGAAAGGTATTTTGACAACTTCTTCATTCTTCTCAGTGAGAAATAAGAAAGGCGCTTAGCCAAGGCAGGCAATTAAGAAAGAGTGTCTTTTGGGGTCTGGAGAGATGGCACGGTGGTTAAGGGTGTGCACTGCTCTTCCAGAGGACCTGAGTTTGACTCCAGCACCTATGACAGGTTCCTGTGCCTCTCACTCCAGGGCATCCGGTGTCTCTGGCCTTCTCAGACACACCCCGACCCCTGTGCACATACATACATACATACATACATACATGCATAATCAAAAATAAAACAAATCTTTTTAAAAGGAAAGAAAGTGTCCTCCTACCTGCCCCCGGTCTGTCTTGCTCTCCAGTCTAGGTCTTCACACTCTGCACACTCTAGTCACACTGCACTGGTCTTGTGGTCTAGTGGTCTAGTCACACTCCCTGGCCTCTGTCACACAACCGCACGCACGTGCTCCTGCTCTGCCGTAAGCACCGAATGTTTTCATCCTACTGCTGCAAAGTTTTGTGTCTCCCCCTCCCCCGCACCCCCCTCACTCTAGCCCACCTCCCATTTGTAGACCTACCCAGATGCACGTTGCTTTTGCTATCTCCTGTTTGTGGAAGACATTTCTGTGTCAGTGGGCCTGGAATTCTGAGAATCCAGAGTTCCCACCAGTTGTTGTCAATGGCTTCCTATTCGTGTGTCTGGTCAGAAGGCTGGCCTCTCCATTTGGGATCCTCCCTTCAGATCCCCTCAGCAATAGCAGGGATACCGAGTGCTTACATGCACAGCCCTGTTCCAGATCCTCTGGGTAGAGCAGATCCTCTAGAAGCCACTTCAGTCTCAGTGCTTGTAAGCTGCCCTAAAACTTGCCCAGAAAAGCCAGGCAAGGCCTAGGCCCTTACAAGGAAACTACCCAAGTAGTAATGATGTTGGCACTCAATTTACTATATTTAACTAAAACATGAGTGGTGTGTGCCAAGCGAGATATGAAAGAGTCTATGCTTCTTTTTGTTTTGTTTTGTTTTTGTTTTTTCGAGACAGGGTTTCTCTGTGTAGCCCTGGTTGTCCTGGAACTCACTCTGTAGACCAGGCTGGCCTCAAACTCAAAAATCTGCCTGCCTCTGCCTCCCAAGTGCTGCCACCACCGCCCGGCTAAGTCTATGCTTCTATGGACAGGCGATCCAGGCCCATCTCACAGGTGAAGATACAAACATTTAAAAGTTACCATGGTAACCTTCAAAGGTCCAGGGCATATCTTCAACAATCCCAAATAGAAACTCTGTGCCCGTGAAACAATAGCTCTTTCTTTCCCTTCTGCTTCCCGACCCCTGTGATCCCGACTGTCCCAGGGCTTCTTGGAAGTAGCGACAGGTAGCACCTGTCCCCCTAGGATTGTCATATTTCACTCTTATGACGTCCCCAAGTTTCCTCCATGTCATGACGTGTGTCAGAACGCCCTTCCTGTTTAAGGCTGAGTAATATTCCCATTGTGTGGATGGCTGACATTTTCTATACAGATTTTAATCCCAAGGAGAGAAGTGTGTACATCTCGGGCTCTTTCGTGCAGGGAAGCAACACTGTTAGTCAGTGTCGTAAAGCTTCACGAGATGTAAAATCCAAGTGAAATAAAATCAAGGGGTCTGGGGCTCTGCTGAGGGCTGGAGAACCTACAGACTCCCTCCCCATAGTCGGAGTTCTGAGCGGAGCACCCCTGTTGTTTGGGACACTCTCCACCCACCCCATGACCGCTTCCCACCAGCCTCCTCTCCTGGCACACCCTGGCTTTTCCTCTTCTCCAAGTCACGTACAGAGGCCTCGGGGACATCGCCCACTGAGGCTAAGTAGCCCTGAGACCTCACACTCCCCCACCCTTCCCTCCCCAGCCTTCCCTGTTGCCCAACTTCCCTGTTCTGGTGAGCGGGGGCCACTGTCCTATCGCTTCCGCTTCTGCGCGTCTGAGGCATGGGTAATCTGTACCACCCCCTCGCCAGTTTTCATCACCAGGCCTCAGGCTGCCAGGGACAGGTCTGCCTCCCCACACACAGCCTGCTTCATGCCTTCCCGGCTTCCCCTTCCAGATCCCCTCCACATCTGCAATCCAGGCTCCGGTGACTAACTGAACCTCAGACCCTCCTCTAGGCCTCCTGCCTCCTGAAGGGATCTGTAGCTGTGTCTCCCGCCTGGCTGCCATGCTCCTATCCTGGAAAACTCCCGAAGCCAAGTCAGCTCTGCCCCACTGTGGAATTTCTGCAACTGCCAATCCCCAGCCTCTGTTCTCACCTACACCCTCCTTGTACAGTTGGTTCTGGGAAGGGTTATTTTCTGCCTTCATTTTTCCCTGTAGCCCTGAATCCATTTCGCTTCACATTCGGCTTCTGCACATTTGTGGGAACCACATGAAACTCGGGACACCCCTCTCCTCTGCTGCCCCACCCCTACGCTCTCCTCCATCCCTCCTTTAGGTCATCAACCTGCAACGCAGACTGATTCCACTCACTGTGTCCCTGTGTCCTTTGCAGTCTTCAGGTTTGTGAATTTCAACACAACTCACCCATTTCTTTACAAATATTCTTGTATTTTACCATAAGGTTTCTCTTTCTTTAAAATATATATATATATATTTCTCTCTCTCTCTCTCTCTCTCTCTCTGTGTGTGTGTGTGTGTGTGTGTGTGTGTGTGTGTGTGCGTGCTCTATCAGTATGTACATCAGAACTCATTACAGATGATTGTGAACCACCATGTGGTTACTGGGAATGCTCAGGACCACCAGAAAAGCAGCCGGTACTCTTAACCGCTGAGCCATCTCTCCAGCTCCAAGGTTTCTCTTTCTTTGTTTCTTTCTTTGTTTCTTTCTTTGTTTCTTTCTTTGTTTCTTTCTTTGTTTCTTTCTTTGTTTCTTTCTTTCTTTCTTTCTTTCTTTCTTTCTTTCTTTCTTTCTTTCTTTCTTTCTTTCTTTCTGATGTGATGGATGTTGGGAATTACCCAGGCTTGGTTACTACATACTGCACATTGTGCCTACATGTAACATCACGCTATAGCCTATGAACATATACAATTAGAATGTGTCAGCTAAAAATCCTTTTCTGGGACTGGAGAGGTGGCTCGGCCATTAACAGCACTTGTTGCTCTTGCAGAAGACCTGAGTTCAGATTCCGGCACCCATCTGGAGCCTCACAACTCCAGGTCCAGGGGGCTCCAATGCCTTCTATTGACCTATATGGACACTGCATACCCATGGTACACAGACACAGTGCAAGCAAACTATATGCATAAACTGAAATAAAATCAGTCTAATACAAAACGCTAAAGTGATTTTCTTCCCGAGGTGCTGCGGATTGAGACTTTGAGACTCTCGTGACTGCTGGAGAAACATGCTACCGTTGAGCTATCTCTCAAGCCTCTAAGTGAAAAATAACTTTTTGGTAGGTTCCTTTTAATAGAATCTCAATGGCTTATACAGCAAACAAGCTATAATGTAAACTAGGTAGGAGGGGGTCAAACTAACACCAAAGCCCAGGTGAGTTGATCAGGAAGAGCTTTGAGGAAGAGGACTACAAAGAATTGTGGCTGCCCAGATACTGATCAGGCCCTGGGTAGAATACCTGTGCCTAATGAAAACATCTTACATGCTTTGGAAGAATAAGCTGTGGGGGCTGGGAGATGGCTCGGCAGTTAAGGTAACCTACTAGTCCTGCAGAGGACCTGAGTTCAGTTCCACCACATACAGGCAGTTCACAAACACCTGTAACTACAGTCCCAGGGGAATCTATCACTGCTAGCCTCCATGGGCACTTGTACACACACACACACAGACACACACACATACACATACACACACACACTTAATCAAGTAATCAATAAACCGATCAATCAAAATAATCAATCAACCAAAAAACAATCCTTGAGAGGAAAATGTAAAGTCTGAGGAAGCTCCAGAGATTTGCAGAATGCCACATAAGCCCACTGAGGTTTGACTAAGCCTGAGGTAGCTTCATGTCCTTTGCAGACCCAGGTCTATGGGACTCCTACGTGAACACCAACCCCACTGTCACAGAGCCTTTGCCAGGCACGCTTGGATCTAGAGGATTCAACTTCAATCACACTTCGCAAGGCAGAGCTGTTTCTCTGTGTGTTTTATGCAACAGGGAGCTTGCAGCAGGAGCAGCAGAATCCAGCCATTTCTACAATCCTCTGACTCTCTTCCTTCTTTCCCAGTCATAGAGAAATAAGCCAGATGTCTTCCTCACTTGTCTGAAAGTGCAGCCCCCGTCAAGCTCCTTAGCTTCTGAATCAAGAATAGATTACCGGTCCCACACCAAACTGAAAAGTCCCAGGTGGTGGAGCCAGGACACCGCCTTCCACCTGGGAAGGTCTCAGCCCCCACCCCACCACCAGTTACCTCTGTGTGGCACTGCAGCCTCGAAATGCGAAATGCGGTTAAAGGCTTCTTGCACACGTATTCCCAGTGAGAAGTGAAAGCATCTCTCCCCACCCCAGGGTTGAGAAAAGCACCCATGACTTTTAAGAAACATTTACCCAATAAAAAATGTGTTACAAACTGTAGCTAATTGTCTCTATTCTGTCATGTGGAGCAATTAGGGGATCGACTAGACAAATAGCACCTGCTGGTAGGAGCCTATTCTTTGATTCCCTTGTTTGTGAATCAAATTGTCCTTCTTACCCTGTCGGGGAGGGTAGCAGAGACTTGCAACATCTTTGGCTGGAGGGTAATAATATACCCGTGCCTGTGTCCACCACAAACCAAGGAGCCTGCCCCAAACTGTCTTGACACAGGTCAGGCTCTGACAACTGGGATGATATCTGACCGCAATATCTAGGCACGCAGGAGAGAAGGTGGACACTTACAGTTCTTCAGCTGACATCCCTGTGATGGGACATCGTCGCTGATGAAAACATTCATCACCATCTCTGTTAGTTTCGTGTTAAAGGGAATCCAGATCTGGAGGCACTGATGGTAGCAACCGTGTTGGACCTTGATAACATAGGGCTTGCCGTGGGCGTTGAACACTGGTTCATTCAGTGTCTCTCAGCATAAGGATCTTGACCTTTGTTGGTGTGTGGAGCCCCTAGCTGGTCATATCACATTCATCACAGTCAAGGGAGGAGAGAGACAAATACATCCATGCTCACTGGCTAGCCTTGTTGGGCTCAACTCCATATGTCCCCTCTTCCACAGTTCAGGACACCCTGCCTAGGGAATGGTGTTGCCCACAGTAGGCTAGGACTTCCCACATCAGTTAGCATAATCAAGACATTCCCTCCACAGACATGTCTACAAGCTAACCCAAAGTAGACGATCCCTTACTGGGACTCTCTTCCCAGAGGAGGACAGATTATGTCAACGTGCCGCTTAGAGCTGTCACCGCACGCTATTGGCCTCTAACACTAACACCTGGTGCCCGGCACTGTCCAGTGTTCAATGTGAGCCGCCTCATCCATTTTCTTTAAGGTCCTGTGCTGGTAACTTGCCAGGGAATGTAGATGTCATCTGTGTCACCACGTCCTGCTTCACTGATTCTCTACGACTGGGAAGGAGGATCATATGTGCTTCTGGTTCCTTTTCTTAATAATACATATTCACATGTGCTCTCTCTCTCTCTCTCTCTCTCTCTCTCTCTCTCTCACACACACACACACACACACAAACACACACACACTTGTCCAAAACAGCTGTCAAAGTAACTTTTTCTCACTTGAATTATCATAAAAAAAAAAGTCCTTTGTATTATATTCTATAACATGCTGGATACTAAGTTGCCAATTCTGTGTTCTTTGACTTCAGTGCCCAACACCACTGAGTCAATCAGAGTCCTCAGTTCAGGTTTTTGTCCCAAGCATGGTACTACTTCATCCATCTTTTATTTATCCATATTTTTATATTTAACTAAATATTTTGGGGGTTCTGGTTTTGTTTTCATCTTGTTTTGTTTTGTGTTCCTCTGCTTGTATGCCTGTGCACCACGTCCATGCCGTATCCAAGAAAGCCAGACGAGGACATCATACCCTCAGGAACTGGAGTTACAAATGGTAGTGAGTTGCCATGTGGGTGCTGGGGATTGAACCCAGGTCCTCTCCAGTAGCTGTCTCTCCAGCCTCCCCTACTTACACATATTTCAAGTCATAAAATGATCTCAAGAACTAGAGCATTAAAAATAACCCCAATCACTAAGTGCCTCTTCCCTGGTTCTGCCCACACAGAACCATTTTGCAAATTTTGTATGTCTTTGTTTCTTCCATATTATACCTCAAATGACTACTGTTTACTTTTATTTTGAACTTCATTCATTCATTCATCCCCCTGTTCCATAGGTTGACTCACTGTGTCTCGCATAGCTACAGTTCAGTCCTTCTTCTCTGCTGTGTAATTTTCCCACACAGTTGCTGGTGGGCGTTTTGGCTGCTTTCCATCTTCAGACATCAGGAAGGTGGTGTTTTCTCAGCCATTGTCTTAGGCCACTTCCCCGGTTGCAGAGTGTGAAAAGCCAAGCCCAAGGAAGTGAAGGAACTCACCCAAGACCTCCCAGTCAGTCCTGGCAGCCCATTCAGGATTTGGGCCTAAACCAGAAGCTCCCTCCCCACCGTGTCACCCAGCTCTCTGCAATCTTGCTGTGAAGGAAAGAGCAAGGGCAGAGAGAAAGGAAAGGGATCTTCTGTCCCCATTTCACTGCTAGAAAGTTACTCCGCCCACTCTGTGCCTCTGAGAGAGGAAAAGCTTGTAGGTTGAGTTGATTATCCTTTCCAATAGAACCACTTATCCTCTTGGATACAGCAACTATCCACTCCCATCTCAAACAACAAACATGGAGGTCAGCCCTAAACAGGTGCACAGAAAAGCAACACTAAACGGTCTCAGTGTGTCTGTGTGCATGTGTGTGTATGCTGAGTACATGCATACAGACACACACACATATAATGTGTGTGTGCGTGCGTGCGTGCGTGCGTGTGTGTGTGTGTGTGTGTGTGTGTGTGTGTGTGTAGCAATAGTAATTATAGAAGCCTGGCGGTGCTGGAGCACGCCTGTAATCCCAGCACTCTGGGAGGCAGAGGCAGGCGGATTTCTGAGTTTGAGGCCAGCCTGGTCTACAGAGTGAGTTCCAGGACAGACAGGGCTATACAGAGAACCCCTGTCTCAAAAAAAAATCAAATCCAAAAAACAAAACAAATAATAATAATAATGATAATTATTATTGCTATCATCATTATTATTATTATAGAAGAAGTGGCCATGAGTTTGAGAGGGAGTGGGGAAAGGGTCATGTGAGGAGTTAGACAGGGAGAAATTCTCAAAAGCTACTAATTTTTTTTCTGTGAGGCTGTCTGCTCCCCTAGCCTGGTTCCATATCTAGAAATTTTTCAGATGTATGTTTAAATTCCCTCTGCAGTGAGATCAGCTATGCATTTATACAGTTTCTTTTTAGGCCAGGATTCAATAGAAGAGGTCTCAGACTAATAAAATGTGAGTTGCTAAGCCTGCTAGAATGTTCCTGGAAACAAGATAACTAAACTCGCCTCTTCCAATTAAAACCAGTGTTAAAAGAGAAAATTCACTAGTGAGCCCAAGAATCTCTCAGCATAGAAACTGTAAACCAGAATTTTGAAAGCTGAAATGATCTTATCTGTGTGTGAAGGAGTCAGTGGGGTTGACGGGAAGCAGGAAGGAATGTAGCCTATGTTGTGTTTAACAATTCTTCTCATAAACATTTTTTTATTTTACTCCAGGGCACTGAAAACTACAGACCTTGGATTTCCATAGATTTTTGCATGTGCTCTGGCTTGTTATCTGGGCTCTGCAAGGTCACAGGCTCCACTGTCACCCAGGAACGTCAAGGTCTCTGCGCTTCTCTCCTCTCTTCGTGTCAATGACTGTTCTGGGGGCTTCTATCTCTCCAAAGGTTACATCTAAGATTTTTATTTGCTATTAGTGTATGTACAGTGTGTGTGTACATGTGTGTGTGTGTGTGTGCATGAGTGTGAAGTGTGATACATGTGCTTGCAGGTTTTTGTGTGGAGGTCAGAGACTCATTTCTAGAATGAGTTAATTCACTCTTTCCATCCTGTTGAGACAGGGTCTCTGTATTTTCACGAATCTGTAGAACCCAGAATAAACTGGGAACTCGCATCCATTCTGTCTCTACCTCCTATCTTTCAATAGAATCCTAGGATGGTAGACATATCTGGCTTTTCAAGGGTTCCAGGAACCAAACTCAGAGCCTTGGGATCAGGATCATACAGTGTCTTAACCCACTGAGCCGTCTTGCCAGCCCTCCAAAAGCACTCTCTCTCATTGCTGTTTGCAGCTTCCCGTGCGCGTGGATTTGGGAGTACAGACATTTTGTGTTGTTACTTAAAACATCAAACACAAACACTATGAAACAATGGAACAACTTTTGGGGCCATTTAGGGTACCAGGTGCTGTCACCATCCTCCCGCACGCACCTCCCGCCTTGCTGTGAGTGCCCCCCTCCCCCACCTCTGCACAAGCATGCTATCTATATGGTGGCAAGCTGAAATACTCTAGAACCCTGAGTCAGTGTCTGTGTGTTTTCCCAGAAGCAGGCGTGCCACGATGCTTTTCGGGAAGCACACATACTATTAGAATTCCAGGCCACTGTTACGGGGAAGAGGAGGCTGTCATCCGGTATATTTATTGAGTGATTTCCCCTAAAGAATTGTGGACACAGTGCAAAACTCACACCTCGGAATTATCTTGCTCTGGGTCAATGGAGCTGGGGTGCCAATATCAATTCCCACAGTCTGAGGGCAGAAGAAGGAAGGGAAGGGAGTGTGTGTGGCCATACTTGGGGTGATTGGCTGGAACTCATTTGGGACACATCTAGAGCCCTAAGTGGTGTAGGCGGACCCAGAGTGGATGCTGTCCTCCTGTGCTCAAGTAACACTAATTATAACCCAGACACTTCCTGGTTGCCACAGAGTCTTAACATGTCAGGGATTAATTTCTGCATAATATTTCATAATGGAATCAGAACTCACCTAGTCCTTTCATATCGGATCGATGTTTAGGTTGCTACAAAATGGAGGGGCACCTTGCCAGCAGGTGCCCAGATGATTCAAATCCCAAATCTAAAAAGAAAGAAAGAAAGAAAGAAAGAAAGAAAGAAAGAAAGAAAGAAAGAAAGAAAGAAAGAAAGAAAGAAAGAAAGAAAAAGAAAAGGCATAGCGCGTCTTGATATTGGGGAATGGAATGCTATGTCCTTAAAGATTCGGGAACGTTTCTCTTTTTTTGTTGTTTTGTTCTATGGAACAAGCCAAGCAGAAACTTGCGTGAGAATCAGGAACCCCGAGAGTGTGCAAGGCACTCTGTTATTTAGGGTGACGGCTTAATTACTGGTATGGGATCATGCAACAGCCGTGCCTTGTTGTATGGGATTTATTAGGTCTCTAAATTCTGCCTACCAAAATTCCACATGAGGACCATGATACGGTCACACCAATAGCTGAGGATGGAAAACAAAAATGAACCGAGTAGCCAGGAATGCCCTTTGAGTTGACGTAAAGCAAAGAGAAACGGTGCTTTTGGAATGTGCACCCAAACCCATCTGACCCCACAACAGATCCTGCTCATTAATTCAGTTTTGGCAGGCACCCTGGACCTCCATTCTTTAAACAGGACTATCCCTTAAGCAGAGAGGAAAACAACCTCCTTGTTGGACAGGCTGTATCCCTCCGACAAGTCCCTGCCCTCCACTCTGTGTTCTGACCAGAAGATCCCCTTCTAGGGAGCAACGGTTGAATACAGGCTGATTCCAATGAGCCCATGTAGGTCTTCCTAGGCCCTTTGAGTGTGTGTGTGCATGCTGATGTGCATGTATGTGTGTCCATGGGTGTCCATATATGAGGAGGCCATAGACTGACATGGAGGATCTTCCTTGGTTACTTCCTAGGATTTTTGGTTTGGTTTGGTTTGGTTTTGGTTTTGGCTTTTTGAGCCAGGGTTTCTCTGTGTAGTCCTGGCTGTCCTGGAACTTGCTTTGTAGAGCAGGCTGGCTTTGAACTCACGCAGCTCTGTCTCTGTTTCTGCCTCCCAAGTGCTGGCATCAAAGCCATGTGCCACCACTGCCTGGCTTACTGAACCTGGAGCTTGCTGATTGTGCCAGGCTGGCTGGCTTCTGCCCACAGACCTCCATCTGTGCTTCCCCTATGCTGGGATTACAGATGAGCAGTGTTATGTGTGGATCTCTTATTTACATAGGTTCTGAGAGAACACCCAAGTCCTCATGCCTATATGATAAAGCAGGTTACTAACTGAGCCATCCTCTGGCCTCCCGGAAGCACATTAGTATGAGCTCATTCTCCTGTGCTTTCTTAATAACTGTGACAAATGTGCTACATTGATATAAGATGCTCAAAACAGGAGACCCCACCCTAGGTGTGGTAGCATGCACCTGTAGTCTCAACACTTGAAGGTGGAGCAGCGGGGATTGTAAATTTGAGGCCAGCCTGGGCTACAAAGTGAAAATTTGTCTCAAAAAAAATTTTTTTTGTTGTTATACTTTATACCCAAAACTGCTCAAAATTTGGGGGAGGGGGTGTTTACATTAAAAATCATTGTCCACATGAAAAGACAAACATTTACAGATCCTGAGTTGAATTCCTGGAACTCCACATATCCGTCTGTACACCCCAGGGTCTTTGGTGGTGTGAGGAATGCTGGGGTAAGCTTTTCTGGAATGATGTCTGTGTCTCTGTTCTGAATGTCCCGGAATCCCGCCTCCATAGATGTTCCCGGGACTTTCAGCCCTGCCTCCAGACATGTTCTAGGGACTTTTGCTTTGGGAGAGCAGTCGGGACACATGATATCTAGCTCCAAGATTACATAATTCCAGTTTATGCGAAGGCTCAGCCTTGAATTAACTTCCCCTTCTGCTCTCCACCGACCGTATGCTGGCCCCGAGCCAGAACAATATGCCCAAACTTGCAACTCTCTAAACCTTTTTTTTTTTTTCCTTTTCTTATTCCCATAACCGTCTCCAACAATTTCATTTAGCTGACCAATTGTCAATTTG
Source organism: Apodemus sylvaticus (assembly GCF_947179515.1). Classification (NCBI taxonomy): domain Eukaryota; kingdom Metazoa; phylum Chordata; class Mammalia; order Rodentia; family Muridae; genus Apodemus; species Apodemus sylvaticus. The sequence goes on along the minus strand of NC_067493.1, from coordinate 17,344,761 downwards.
GGATCCTGGGAAAGAATAAGGAATGAACTCCCTTTGTTCCAACAAATCCAGACTCCATTTCTTTCTGACAGCCAATCACGCGCACTCCGAGCTAAGCGCCACCATAGGGGCTCCAGTTTATATCTTGGGCTAATCCACTGGACTAACTGTTCCCGTAGAGCAAAAGCTTAGAAACTTTATCTCCATATTCCCTTTGGGCAACATTTCCTTCCAGGAATTTGAGACTAGGACTGACTCTGTACGTGAACTCTGGAAAGTTCTAAATGGTTTATACGCTAAGGATCTCTTCCCGTGTATACAACTTGGTTTTGTTGCAGCGAACAACACTGGCCATTCGCGTTGTGACATCACCGGCTTTGAGTTGCTAAAAATTCTTTGCAACAGTTCCATTCATTTCTTCCAATGCAGTAGTAGAATTCTCAGATTGGGGGAAAGAGGTGTTTTTCATTTGAAAGAAGAAAGCTGGGTCCTATGGACATGTGTGGGTTAGGAACAGACGTCGTGAGCTAGATTTCCAGTCTGTCCCTCCCTCCTATCAATGGTCTTTTCATTTTGTGAGCACTTGATTTAGGACATTCAGAAAAGAGCGCCAGCCCAGAGCCGCGTCTTCTTATCGCCACCTACCGTCGTCTTTGAGAACTGCATGAACCTTCCCTCTAATCCCAAACACCCTAGAGAAAAGGACTCCAAAGAATATGGAAACAACGTTCTGGGTAGTACGCCTAGAAAATGAGTCACTAATGGAAACCCATCTATCTCTAATTTTATTTTTAGATTTTTTAAAATGTTACTTTATGAGTATGAGTGTTTGCCCACAGGCATGTATGTGCACTGTATGTAAGGTCAATGCCCGTAGAGGCCACAAGAGGGTGTTGTGCCCCCTGGAACAGGAGTTACAAATAGTTGTCTGCTTGCCCGTGAGGGAGACCTGGGAACCTAACCCAGGTCCTCTGCCACAGCAGCAGGTGCTCTTAACTTGAGGATCTCTCCAGATCCCAGTCTGTTCCATTTTTCAAAATGGAAGTCTTAGTTGGAAAAGATTTCAACCAAAGCTCAGAAGCCTTCAGTGATCTTCTAGATTGTTCTCAAATGGAATTAAGAGCAGTCATTTGACAGCAGATCTGTGCAGAGGTGTATTTGTGTCTATCACAGATCTCCCAGAATGCTCTCTGTTTGAAAGCCATTACAAGGTTAGCTTCAGTGGATCTTGGAAAACATTGGCAGTATAAAATCAGACAAAACATGTCTCCCTGAGATTCTCCTCTTTGGTGGTGATTTTCCCCCCATACTTTGCTAGTTTCCGGATAAGTTGGGTGGGTTAGACTTGGGGGGCTTCCGGAAACTACTCAGAACAAGAATGACGAGGCTGTTGTCCAGAGTGGCCCCTTGAGAATCGTGTTTGGGAACAGGCCGACCCCATGAGGTATATTATCTTTGCCACATTTTGCTGCTTTGTGGGAAATTTATTTTTAATCCTTAACAAAGCCAGCCATGTTTATCTGAAGCGCTGAAAAACTTTAATAGTTTAAAACAAAACTTTTAAAAAATAATTAAACCTACAATGAATTCTGGAACATGAAAGTCAGACCGACTGTTACCTTAACAAGAAAGGGCTTCCCAGAGATCAAACGAACGTTGTTTGTTTTATTTTGCTAACTGCAAATAACAAATACTTTCACTTTAAGAGATTCAGAGGGTTACTGAAGGAGTCTAGAAGTTTCTATTGACCTACTCCCACCAAGACAAAGGTTTCCCACACCTTGGGTTCACAGAGCTGGGAAACGTGCTCTCCTGAACGCTTAGAAGGTAGCACGTGATTGGTGCCTTTAGCATGAGCACACCTTGTCCAAAATGATGGGGGAGGGGGACTCCCTGGGATTTTTTTCCTGTATGGTGCTTATTCCTCTCAGCTCTGAGAAGACAGCAGCTGCGTGACTGCTGGCCTCTCTCAGTGGCTGAACTGCGTCCCTCCGGTGCACCCACTTACCATGAACTGGCTTTTATATGGTCTTGAATGAGCCCTGCTGAGAGTTGCTGGTGCTCAGGAAGCAGAGGCAGGCAGATCTTGGAGAATTCATGGCTAGCCTGCTCTGCATAGCAAGTTCCAGGCCAGCCAGGGTGACATAGTGAGACCCTGTCTCAAAACAGTCAGAGGGTAGGAGACCCCTTGCTTTATAAAGGGAAGATTCGGGACAAATAAACCAATCCAGGACCAAATCCTTTGAGTGGATGAATTGTATCAGATCAACTACTAGAGGTTTTTCCCCCCTCTGGAGACAAACTTGGCTTTGGATCTGCAAAGAGAATATTTTCAAGTTGTTTTTATTTTAAAACTGTATACCACAGTTTTGTTTTGCTTGTTTGGTTGGTTTTGGTTTTTCAAGACAGGGTTTCTCTGTATAGTCCTGGCTGTCCTGGAACTCACTCTGTAAACCAGGCTGGCCTCGAACTTAGAAATCTGCCTGCCTCTGCCTCCCAGAGTGCTGGGATTAAAGGACTGTGTCATCACTGCTGGCTATATCCCATATTTTAATTTGATTTCCAGAGCACTTCGGTTAATCCTCAGCACAAATAGCATTCCTCTCATCTAGCCCGAGTCTATGACTTTCGATTCAATGTTGATTTCATCCTTTCTTTGGAACTCTGGCCCAAGGCCGGACGGAAACTAAATGAGGAGAGACTGACCCACAAGACGCTTGGCGATATCTCTGTGGGAAGGTTCTTTGTGACCGGTCACATCCTGATCTGTTAAATTATGAGTGAGGAGGCAGCTGCAGCTCCAACCCCATAACTCCAGCCCAGAAATAGAACTTCAGGTTCTTCTAATACGCACGTTATCTAGATGAAGCTATATCTGGGATGCCCTGACAGGTTCTCTGACCCTCTGCTTTGTTTCTACAAACTAAATATAGAACCGTGAGTGACTCTTTTTCTTCTTCTTCTCGTGTGCATCTAAGCGTACAAGGAAACCAGGCTGCTTCTAAAAGAAAAATAAGCCATGTTTCTTAAGCCATGTTTTGAGAACCCTTTCGAGGTCAGCAGCTCTGAAGTACGGGGATCCGAGCAGAAAGGACTGATTTTCTGATTTTCACCCTGCCACCCTGTAAGTGATGTTCTTCCAGTACTGGAAGGTGTACAGAAGATAGCTTTGTATTTTGAGGAATCTACTCAACTGTGGGGCTGGCTGTTCCAAGGCAGAGGACATGGTTTCTAAGCTACCATATCTTCATTACAGGACCTAGCTAGCCCACACAGACTACCTCTGCAGGATCTTGTCTTTCCAAGAAGAATTTGATTTAGGATTTCTTATAGTCACCAAGAGGGAAATGTAGCAGAGATTAATACATTTTTCAAGATTATCTGAAGGCATGGGCAGAAGCGCCAAAGGCAGGGAGCATTTTACCACTGAACGACCATAGTCCAGGCTCCTATTTGGGGTTTTTATTTCCTTTTTCTTCCTTGTCTGACATGTATGTGTGTGTGTGTGTGTGTGTGCCCTCAAGTGCATGAATGACATAGGCATATGGTGAATTATGTATTCTGGACACATATGTGGCAGAGGATGGATTTGTTGGACATCAGTGGGAGGAGAGGCCCTTGGGCCTGAGGGTGTTCGATGCCCCAGTGTAGGGGAATGCCAGGGAGGGAAGACGGGAGTGGGTGGGTGGGGGAGCAACCTCATTGAGGCAGGGGAAGGAAGGGATGGGATAGGGAGTTTCCTCAGGGGAGACCTGGAAAGGGGAAAACATTTGAAATGTAAATAAAGAAAATATTCAATTAAAAAAAAAAAGAAGCAAAAAAGAAAAAGGAAAAAAAGACACTTGGTTACTCGATGACTGTTTTGTCCCCTCCCCAAAAGCTGGAACCCCACAAGGACAAGAACCACAACTACAAGTACTGCACACCTGGAAGCTAATGCACTATGCACTTTAATCAATAAATATTGGTACAACCAATAGAGTAGAATAGGGTAATTGTTCAGTTGCAAAGGGATGGGGACTATTGATTAATGCCATGAAAAAAATAAGTTTATTCGCATAAATATAAACTCTTAGTGACTATTAATCTCCCTCTTGAGCAGTGGTTCTTTACAGATGGATCGAGACCCCTTTGGGAGTTGAAAGACCCTTTCACAGGAGTTGATCATTGGAAAACACAGATATTTACATTATGATTAGTAGCATAAACTATAGTTATGAAGTAGCAAGGAAAATAATTTTATGGCTGAGGGGCCACCACCACACGAGGAACTGTGTTTAAGGGCTGCAGCATCAGGAAGGCTGTGAACCAGAGCCCTAGAGTGATTAGTTGCAATGTTGCTTTTGCAGATGCCAAGTGCAGATCATTTGAATGCAGTGTGCAGATGAAATGCTTGTACACATGAACTCACAGCGTCTGTAACAGCACAAGCACAGGCTTGACCCGGGCAAGCTCAAGCTAGCTGAGGTTCCAGCATGAAGAGTGGAGGTTGCCGAAAAGTCATATCTCTGTGTGAGGAAATATCGGCAATGGAAGGCTGCTGGGAGTAAGAGAATCGTTAGCAATTCCAAATAATAATAATAATAATAATATATATATATATATATATACACACACACATACATATTTGTACATATATGTACTACAGAACACAGAGAGACAAGTAAATAAATGAATAGATGAATAGATACATAAATAAGTGTAACTTTAACAATTGTAGTGGTGCAAGTCTTTAATCCCAGCACTTGGGAGACAGAGGTAGGGGGAGCTCTGTGAGTTCAAGGCCAGCCTGGTCCTGGTCTACAGAATGAGTTCCCAGTCAGTCAGTGCCATGTAGAGAGATCCTGTTTCAAAATAATAATAATGATGATGATGATGATGATGGTACTAAAAGCAGAATACTGACAAGCTTTAGCATGCTGAGGAAGGCAAGCACACCCACGCACTTGTCAGAACCAAAACAGAATAAACACAGGAGCGATCACACAGACGAAAACAGTGTGAGGCAAACAGATTCCTGGAAACACACTACTGAAGAAATGTAAACTCTGAACTCGAAAATATCAGCTCTGGTATGGCACCGGGACAAAACTGCCTGGCCATGCAGCCTGCGTAGGGACTGTCGTCTTAAGAAGAACCAACTGTTGGTATCAGGACCTCCAAAACCAGTGACATCTCATAGGCGACAGCACGACCTGCACACCTTTTCCTGTGGCTTCAGCGCCATGCATATATAAAGGAAGGCCCCTCTGATCTCTCTCTTTCCCTCTCTGTCTCCATCTCTCTCGCCCTCCCTCTCCCTGTCCCTGTCCCTGTCCCTCTTCCCCTTCCTTCCCTCTCCCTCCCTCTTCCCCCCACCCCCCTTCTCTTTCCATTGCCACCTGCCCCCCTTTCTCTCAATAAACCTCTGGTGGAACTGTTTGGCCTGGCATGGTCTTTCTGGAGTTGAACACCAACCACTTTTCATGATCACAACACCAACCACTTTCCATGCTTGTTGGGTAATTTATAACCCTGGTTACCAATACAATACCAGTGGCTAAAAGCGTTCCCACGAAGAAGACATAGGTGGGGGTAGTTTTACAGGCAAGCTTTCCAAGACTCCAGGAACAGATAACTTCAGTCCTACAATCTTTTGGAGTGTGTGAAAAGAGACACACACCTGCTGACCAGCTGTTGATCCTTCCTGTGTTACCCAGAACAATTCAACTCCAATGTTGATTATGGATGCAAAGTCTTAAATATATTAGCACCTCTCTCTCTCTCTCTCTCTCTCTCTCTCTCTCTTTCTGTGTGTGTGTGTGTGTACACGCAAGATAATAATCAACAAGGCAGGCTGGAGAGATGGCTCAGCAGTTAAGAGCACTGACTGCTCTTCCAGAGGTCCTGAGTTCAAGTCCCAGCAACCACATGTTGGCTCACAACCATCCGTAATGAGATCTGATGCCCTCTTCTGGTGTGTCTGAAGACAGCTACAGTGTATTTACATACAATAAATAAATCTTTAAAAAATAAAAAAATAAAAAAATAATCAACAAGGCTTACTTCAAGAGTGAAAGATTACTGTAGTATTAGAAAAAAACATGGCCATTTCAAAACAAGTTTTTTTTTTTTCCCATACGGAAAACCCTACAAGCTGTTTATAATAAAACAAACTAAAGTACCTTAGGCAAACAAAGGTGGGGGGAGGTCTTAGCATACAAAATAAACTGCATCTTTAAAAACATCTTCCCTGCACTTACTGCCTCACAAACAAGCTGAAAGCATTTCCTTTACAAATGAGGATTAAGGTGAGGCCAGCGATTTCCACCACAGCGGTGTGCTGAAGGTCCAGGCGTCATCGCCAAACCCCGACTGCAGCAGCAGAGCATGAAGGGTAGGTAAGACTTGGGAAGGAAAAGCGAAACAAAGCAAAGCAAAGCAAGCTAGCACTATTTTAATTTATTTTATGTTTATTGTATTTATATATTTTATTACATTTATTTATTTACTTTTATTTATTTATTATATGTAAGTACACTGTAGCTGTCTTCTGACACACCAGAAGAGGGCATCAGATCTCATTACAGATGGTTGTGAGCCACCATGTGGTTGCTGGGATTTGAACTCAGGACCTCCGAAAGAGCAGTCAGTGCTCTTAACCGCTGAGCCATCTCTCCAGACCATTTTATTACATTTATATATATATGACTTTTATTATGTTTATTTTATTTTATTTTATGTTTAGCACTATAGTATTAAAGGTTGTCTACATAGAAAACTTCCACAAGAGGCAGGTGGATTTCTGAGTTCGAGGCCAGCCTGGTCTACAGAGTGAGTTCCAGGACAGTCAGGGCTACATAGAGAAACCCTGTCTCAAAAAAAACAAATCCAAAAAAAAAAAGGTTAACTGCATTTCTGTACGTCAGCCAAAGAGATGCAAATTTTCATTTTAAAGGGACACCACCATTTATGGTACCACAGGGGCCTTGGAATAAACCTATCATGAATATGTTGAGAAAATCATATAGAACTCTATAGAATTTGTTGAGATGTGCATGATGGATGTGCACATGGAGAAGCATGTCACACGAACAGACAAGTTCTGTCTTGAAGATGTCTGTTTTCCCCAAGCACTATAGAGTGAACGTGAATTCAGATAACCATAGTAACTCACTCTTAACATTTATATGGAAAAAAACCCCAAGTCCCAGAAATAGTCCACCAGACATCTGAGAAAGTTGAAAGTCTCTCCCCAGCAGGGATGGAAGGTGTTATAAAATTGTATTTATTAAGACAACATAGAATTTCATCCAGAGATGGACAAACTGGCCAACTGAATAGAATAGAGGTGCCCAGAATAAATGTTTGGCAAAGCTGGATTTGCAGGCGAGTGGAGAAAACAGATTTCTCAATAGAAAGAACACTAGAATAACTCATGTGATAGAGTCAGGAGAACTGGTCCTGAATCTCACCCTGTATGTGCATCCGTACATGTGTCACAGTGGCATGACACAGACAAGAATTATGACCCTTTGAAAGTTTCAGAGGGAAAGTATTGATAGATCGAAATTCATAACATTTCTTTATCAAAAGCCTACCCCTGACAAGGGATGGGGTTAGAGCTCAGTTGTCCAGGACCTGTTCAGCTGAGTTCAATTTCCAGGACAAAAACAAAAGCCAAATAAAAAAAAAACGATCCCTGATTTAAAGGTAACAAAGACAAGCCAATAGCCAAATGAACAGACGTCATGAATAGCTAAGACACAAGAGGGAAACAGTACCAGCTTACAACAGGAAAACCTGTACTCTGACAGTAATAATTCTGGAGAATAAAAATGAAATGGCAATGGTACAATCCTATATTGGACAGATGAATTAAACTGTAACAATGGCAAGAGACGGATCAGCACATTGTAACAACTGAACTAGACCTATTTGCACATTGTAAAAACTGAGACCTATCAGCACAAATGTGGAGGAGTGAGCTGATGTATAGAGTTGCTTTCACAGTTTAATTACCACTTTGATATTTTTAAAAGAAGAACTAGAGACTGATAAAAGGTTTCAGCATCGGCAGCCCCCAGGGAAATGCAAATTTAAGGGACTTGACAGTCTACCTCCACTCACTTGGAACAGCTGAGCAAAAGACAACAAAGAGGAGGCCCAGGTCTTTATTGCCAGCACTCAGGAGGTAGAGGCAGGCGGGGAACTCTGTGAATCTAGGTCAGCTGCGTCTTCACAATGAGTTCCAGGGCTGCCAGGGCTACACAGTGAGACCCTGTCCAAACAACCAAACAAATGACAACAAACAGTGACAGGGCATTGAGACTGTGGACACTGTGGAAATTAGTGTGGAGATTACTCAAAATATCTAGAAATAAGAACTGGAGAGGTGGCTCAGTGGTTAAGGGCACTTGATCTTGTAGAGGTCCCAGGTTCAATTCCCAGCACCCACGTGGCAGCTCACAAACATCTGTAACTCCAGTTCTGGGGAATCCAGTGCTCTCTTCTGGAATCTGTGGGTATTAGGCGTGCACATGATATGTATACATGCATGTGAGCAGAACACTCAATAAAATATAAAATAAAATAAAGATAAAATGAAACCCCTTTCATCTGGAAATAGAAATACCATAGCATGCAGCCAAGCCATCACTGGCAATCACCCAATGGACTGTATCTTCCAGAGATACTTTCTCATCTGGGTTTCTTGCTACTCCTAATAAATAGCTGGGAAGTGCAACCAGCCTGCATGTCCATCAGGGGATGAAAGGGTAATGGAAACATGGCACATATGCACAGTGGAATTGTATCTAGCTATAAAGAAAAAAGTGAAATTATGAAATCTGCATTTTAGATGCAGAGAGCTAAACACTATTATACTGACTGAGGTAAACCAGGCACAGACAGACAGACGCCACATGTTCCCTCTCAGTGGATCCTAGTCTTGAATGTTCAGATTTGTGTGTTTAATTTAGAGTACTTATAGAGTCCTGGAAGCTACAAGGGGGCCACTGGGGCAGGGATGCTTCAAAGAGGTGGGCATAGAGGAGCACGGGTAACATGAAAGCAGAGAACAGATACTGGGGTCGAAGCATTTTGGTAGGAATGAGGCAGGGGATGAAGAGGAGGCAAAAGAACGGGGTAGGAGCCACCCGAATCAAAGGCTGCATAAAAAAGCCATAGGAAAACCTACGACCGTGTAAGTCAATGAAAATGTATAAGCTTTCAAAAAGAGTTTGCAGATATTCTGCATGGCTGGATAAGGCGGCTCTTAGAAGTCATGAGTCATCATTGCCAGATGTGGGATATGCATTGTTCAAAAAGGAGGTTCCAGATGCCCCCCAACAGTTTACATCCTTGTCATTCCTTGACCCGTCCAGCAGGTCCAGTTATTCCAGGGTCCCGAAGAGGCACTACCTGAGGATCAAAAATGGGGGGAAGAGAGAAGGAGGCCAAGCACACTAACAAAGTCAGAGTCAGTCTGGGTTGTGTCAAAGCCTCATTTAATGTCGGGGAGGTAAGTGGGTTTTAAGGCTTACAGAGAAGGAATTGACCTTCACACAAAAGCAAAGGAGGGAAGGGCAGAGACACTCCTAGCGATCAAAGCAGGAAGCGAGGAGGTCATCCAGGTGGGGACACCCGGAGTTCCGAGGTTAGGGCAGGAACTCGCACTCTACTCGCACCGACAGCTCATGGGGAAGTCTCTAGTTAATTGTTCTCATATTTTAGCAGCCACCACCTTAGGGCCATGAGTAAGCATTAAATCTGAATAGCTCAGGACGGCTTCCCACAATTCCTCTTGGTCGTCCACCAGAACTAGACAATAAGAGCTTATTGCCGAAGACACCACACACTTCCATCTCAAGATCTAAGAGAAATAAAGCTGGAGGCCTCCTCCCCTTATAGTCCTAGAATACTATAAAACTATATAACTGTTTGAGATAGATGTTACTATCGCCTCATTTTAGAGTTGAGAAGACAAAGACATGTTAAGTAAATATACCTAAGGACCCAGCCTGAGATCAGAGTCTCTAGTTCCAAATACTACATTTCAAATACAATGTGTTAAAACGGTCCGGTGTTCCACCACCATGACTTAAGCCATCATTACTTTGGGGGTGGGGGGCGAGGAGGGTTGCTTTTTTTGAGACAGGGTTTTTCTGTGTAGCTCTGGCTGTCGTGGAACTCACTCTGTAGAGCAGGCTGGCTTCAAACTCAGAGATCTGCCTGCCTCTGCCTCCCAAGTGCTGGGATTAAAGGCGTGCGCCACCCCTACAGCAAGCCATCATTACTTAAGGCAATGGCTTTAAGAATTATTGGGCCAGGGGCTGGAGGGATGGCTCAGTGGTTAAGAGCACTGACTGCAGTTCTGAAGGTCCGGGGTTCAAACCCCAGCAACCACATGATGGTTTACAACCATCTGTAATGAGATCTGGCACCCTCTTCTGGTATATCTCTAAAGACAGCTACAGTGTACTTAACATATAAACAATAAATAAATCTTTAAAAAAAAAAAGAATTATTGGGCCAATAGTCAAAGGATAAGAACTGGCAGTTCCTTTGGTAGTAAGGCATGTAAAGGAGAATTATTTAGAAAATTATTAGACTTGCCCGTGCAAATGATGAACTGAGAAAAAAAGGGTATGTTGAGCCCAAATCAGAAAGTAAAGTCTGATACACAATTGCAAAGCAGCTGGGTAAAGGGTTTATGTAGGGTCTTGTGGGCTAGATTGACGATGACCCCTTTCTTTTAAAGGTCATGGAAACCTGGGGGTTGAGGAAGGGAGCACAGACAAGAAAGAAATCTAAGTATACTATGAAACCCAGTACTTTGGACGCTAAAAATTAATAAGAAAGGGACATTGAAGAATTTGTTACCCACAGCCACTGCCATGGGTATTCAGTTTCTGAAGTTATGGACTATTCCAGGTGGCAAGTATTCTGTATTGGTGTCCTCATGTATTCTAGCTATGTATTCTGGTGGTGTCTTCCCAATACCCTTGAAAGTTTACCTTGAGATATGCATTTGAAGTTTTCATCAATAGCTTTCCCTCCCTAATAAGTTCAATCTAGTAAGAAACTTTTTAAACTTCAACTCTTAAATAATTTAAATTTCTTTTAACATTGCATTTGGGTGTTTTGCCTGCATTTATGTCTGCACTGTTTGCAGTGTCATAGAGGCTGACAGAGGGCATCACACCCCCTGGAAGAGATGGGTGTGAGCCACCAGGCTGGTGCTGGGCACCGAACATATGAACATAGATCTTTGCTCATTTCTCCAGCCCTTATTACTGCAGCTTTTTTTTAAAAAAAAAATCATTTTAGGGCATCATGGCCCATGCCTGTAATTGTAGATTCAGGAGACAGAGACAGGAGGATGAAGAGTACACACTCATTCTCAGACACAAAGTGACCTTGTGGGCAGTGTGGGCTACTGAGATCCTACTTCAAAAACATAACCATCTAATGTTTGTTGATTACACATGCTGAGTGACGGAGATTCAGTCCTGAATATCTGCTGAGCATTTCTTTTAGTATTGGCCAATGAAAAGGAATGTCCTTATGCTTGAGATGCTAGAATTTTCCTGGAGGAGCAGACATATAAATCGGCATCTTAAATGCATTTAACAAAGAAAGGGTTCATCGGATCAGATCAAAGCAATGCCGGCATTGTGATGGTTTTTTTTAAAATTGGTTTTATGTGTCTGGGTACATGAGTACAGTTCAAGGCCAGAAGAGGGCATTGGATCTCTAAAGCTGACTTACAGATGGCTGTGAACCACCTGACATGAACGATGGGAAATGAACCTGGGTCCTCTGAGAGGAGACAGGGTCTGGACATATCTGTCAGGTCATTTCCATAGTTTTAACTAAAAATGATGTACCCTGAATGTGGGAGGTACCCATTGAGATCCCAGACTGAATGGCAAGGCAAAAGCAAGAGGTACAACATTCATTTCTCTTCGCTTCTGATCGCAGGACCCAAGTGACCAGCTGCCATGCCCTCTGCCACCACAGCTAGACCTGCTGTAGCTGGCTAGCTGCCTTGCCCTCTCCTCTATGCTGCCCTGAACTCTCAAAATGAGAGCAAAGGAGCTAGCATCTGTTGCTCTTACAGAGGGGCTTGCATTCCTTTCCCAGCACCCACAGAGTGGCTCACAACCTGGAATTCCAGTTCTGTGAGATCCTGAGACTCTCTTGTGTTGGCAAACACCACTAAGCATTGCAAAAAAGAGTGTGAGGTCACCAGGTGCACACAGGATGCACATGCATACAGCCAAACAAAACGTTTTAGAGAAATCCTTAAAAATAAATTTTAGCCAGGCGGTGGTGGCTCACGCCTGTAATCCAGCACTCTGGGAGGCAGAGGCAGGCGGATCTCTGAATTCGAGGCCAGCCTGGTCTACAGAGTGAGTTCCAGGACAGCCAGGGCTACACAGAGAAACCCTGTCTCGAAAAAAACCAAATCCAAAAAAACCAAAAAAAAAAAAAATTTTTTTTTAAGAGCTTAATGAAAAGATTTAGGGAGATGACTCATGCACAGCATGGAGAACCATGTTGATATGTAATTCTAAGAGTCTGACATACATTAGCCATGATGACACTGACTTAAAACTGGATTTAGTCCCAAGGAGCCTCCCAAGCCTTTGTCGTTTTCCCAGCCTGGCCACGCTGACCAAATCGCCTTCTTCTGTCTCCCCCTTTTAACTTGCTTATTGTGAACAGGCGACCAGACCTGACTTGGGACACAGGTTGTGATCTCCCAAGTTCGGAAACATCCACACCTCACAACCCCTGGAGCTCGCCTCTGCTTGTAGCTCAGTGACTAAGCTAGCTTGGTCCTTTCTTTGGGGTCTACCGATACCCAGCCTTGGACCTTCGACTTATAAAATTGTAAAAGCCTGCTGTACGTGTTTTGACTGAGGCAGAACTTTATGCAAATTACTACCTAGCCGTCCTCGGATGGCCCGTGGGAAGTCTGTGCATCTGCACACTCCCATCTAAAACCGTCACGCGAGGCCAGGTCCAGCGCACACCCTAGCTGCGCCCTTGGCCCTTGATCCCCCAGGGACAGCAAGCGTGGGAGCCCCGGCCCAGCGCGACTCCCTGCTCCTCCCACGCCCTCTTTCCTTCCTGGCCGGACGGACGCACTTCCGGCGGATGGGGGGGGGGGGAAGGTTTGTCTCGGCCCCGGAAACGGAAGTGAGCGGCTTGGCCGGCCGACTATAGCAGGTTCCGAGGCTTTCACCGAGCTGTTTCCAAGATGGTGAGTAAGCGCGAACGGTCGTAGTTGCGGCGAGTATTCGTGGTGCGGGCACGGTCACGGCTGCGCGGTCCCGGCGGGTGTCTGACGTGGGCGTGACCCGGGTGTCACGCTCTCGGGTGGTGATGGTTCCCGTTGGACCGCGCGCGTCGGTTCCCCGGGCCTCCCAGGCCTGAGCACCGGGCATCTCTGAAAGCCAAGCCTTGTGTGGGTGTTGGGACGCGCCACGTGCCCTCTCCTTCAGGGTGAGTGGACCCTACACCCCCAAGGTCCACGATCGCCTGTTGCATTTATACAATTCAGCCTCGATTTACAAACATCTCTTCCTGTGCCAGGTGTTGCTCCGTTTTGTCCCTCCCTTTCCCCCCCCTCTGGCCTCTCCTCCTTCCCCACTTTCTGTTTCTCTTTGAGCCGACTCCTGAGTCACTATGTATGGCACATACCTGATACAAGCACTCCTCCGCAGGCCATCGTCCAGAAAGCTTGTATGGGCAAATAACCGCTAACCATTGTAAAGGAATGTGAGAAACGCTGAAATATAAATGGTTTTAGGTCTTCAGAGACTTAACCTTCTATCTGACACTGAACTAGAACCTTAAGGACACTGGAGGGACAGTAACAGCAATCTAGAATTCAGAATTAATCCTTTGTGCATAACAAAACTTTTTTCCTTTGGTGCTTTTCAGTAAATCGATCCTCAGGAGGACACTGTACTGTAGGGGTGTCAGTCAGCATTGGGACAGCTATAATCAGACAGGGCTAGTCCTGGAAGTCTGCTTGGCTGGGAGTAATGTAGGTGACTGTCCGTGATAGATTACGTACTATCTGTATTCCTGATCCTCATGGCTTCCTATGTGAAGAATGGGCGCAGTGCCAGACCCTTGGAGCCCTGAACTCTATTTCTCAGATGTTAATGAAGCATAGAAGGGGGTCATTAGCAGTTTTTGTGGTGAGGTTGTGTGTTGTGGGGGAAACCTTTGCTGTGCAGAATTGGGAAATGGGTGAAGCTCAAGAAAAGACCCAGTTGGGGCTGGTGACATATATCCCCCCCTCCCGGTAAATTAAGCAGATGAAGTACGTTTATCAAAAAGCCACTTTCTCAGAATAATTTGGTCTAGACTAGTAATAGAGACCAGGTCATCTGTACCTGAGCAGTTCATGCTGTTAGATGTAGGGTGACAGTGTCAGTTCCAAAGGAGCTGTTTTTAACCTCTTGTGCTATTTCAATTAGCTGCATTTATTTTTAATGATAGAAATCAGCTTCTCCCCCTTTCTGTCAGTTCCTAGGACCTCATCTCTAGGTGTCATGTCATAATTCCATCTCTTTTCTTGTTGTTGATCTGCCTGTTCCCCGGGGTTCTGTCGTCAGTCTTTTCACTGGGTTAAAACATTACAACCAAAGGGAAGGCTCTTTCCAGTGAAGCAGATCTGGAGGGTCATACCAAGATTAGGGGAAAACCCAAGGATTTTGGTACTTATGACTATCCATCTTTGAATTTTGCGTCTTTGTTAATGTCAGTCATCTCAAACTGGTCATAGTTAGTATATTCATTCCTTTTTTTGTTTTGTTTTGTTTTCATAAAATGCTTCCCCAGCTGGCACATTCAGAAGTCAGACCAGGAGTTTTCTACCCCCACACCTGGTACACACTGTATCCTGTGTGCTGGTTACCATAGCATTTCAGGCTCTCTGTAGATCTTGGGATCCTTAAGGGCACTGCCCTTAGCTTTTCTGTCCTTTAACTAATTGTGTCGACTTTGTGTTGTAGAACGCCAGAGGCCTTGGGTCGCAGCTGAAGGACAGTATTCCAGTTACGGAGCTCTCGGCCAGCGGGCCCTTTGAGAGTCATGATCTTCTCCGGAAAGGGTATGTCGGGGCGTTACAGCTGTGACTCATTCTAATGAACCAGGTGCAGTCTCTCAAGGTGTGCTCTCTTAGGAAGGCTATAAGTATGTATTTGATTTTGTCTGTAGTGAGTTGTATACTCAGTGTGGAGAGGAAGAAGGCTACATGTCCCTTGAAGTGGGACAACTTTTGTAGCAGAATAACAGCGCGCAGGCTTGCAGGATGGGGGTCCTCCTGGTACACCGAACCGTTGGTAGGATTCTGTGGGCTCGTTTGATGAGGGGACTAGTACTGGAGATTGAATCTAGGATGCCATATAATGAGAAGCAAGCGCTCTACCACTGAGATCTACAGCCCTAGCCCTTGGTTTAGTAGGATTCTTACTGCTCATAACTCAGCTATTGACCACTCTATGCTACTGACTGCTGGAGTAATGAATTCTTCTCTGTGAGACGTTAGAATATAGCAATTAAGATGCTTAACACCGGACTGGGCAAGTATGACTTGAGTTTGGATCCCCAGTACCCATTTAAAGGCAGGAGCCTAGCCAGTAGATGGTCACTGTGTCAGTGAGACAGCCTGCCTCAGAACGTGAGAGGGAGAGCAGCAGGGGAAACACCTAATGTCAGTTCTGGCTTCCATGCAACACGCACGCGCACGCACACGCACACAGGAAAGGATGGTGGCTGGCCGGCGGTGGTGGTGCATGCGTGCCTTTACGCCCAGTCCTGTGAGTTCAGGACATGGAAAACCTGTCTTGAAAAGTACCCCCCACCCCCTGCAAGAGAGAGAGGGGGGAGGGAGGGGAGAGAGAGGGAGAGGGAAAAAAAGGATGATGTGTATGTATATACCAAGGAAACAAGGCCTTCCATACACAGCAGTACTGATGCAGATGTGAACTCCCCAAGCCTGTGGTAGCAGGCACAGAGCCTGCGCAGCTCTAAGCCAGATGGAGTGAGTACCAGTGTACCAGTGCGTAGTCAGGAAGTGGACAAAAGCCCCCATCCATAACCTAGAAGCTATCTCCACGTGATAACCTCTTGCAAATGGAAATTGCTTTTCTTCAGTGGAGTCTACATGGACACACAAACTACACTTAAGGGCAAGCCAAATCAAGCTCAGAGGTTAATTTATTTTTTTATTTTCTTTCTTTCTTTCTTTCTTTCTTTCTTTCTTTCTTTCTTTCTTTCTTTCTTTCTTTCTTTCTTTCTTTCTTTCTTTCTTTCTTTCCCCTTCCCCTTCCTTCCCGTTCCCCTTCCCCTTCCCCTTCCCTTTCTTTCCTTCCTTTCCTTCCTTTCCTTCCTTTCCTTCCTTTCCTTCCTTTCCTTCCTTTCCTTCCTTTCCTTCCTTTCCTTCCTTTCCTTTCCTTTCCTTCCTTCCTTCCTTTCTTTCTTTCTTTCTTTCTTTCTTTCTTTCTTTCTTTCTTTCTTTCTTTCTTTCTTTCTTTCTTTCTTTCTTTCTTCTTATCTATCTATCTATCTATCTATCTATTTATTTTGGTTTTTCGAGACAGAGTCTCTCTATGTAGCCCTGGCTGTCCTGGAACTCACTCTATAGACCAGGCTGGCCTTGAACTCGAGATCGGCCTGCCTCTGCCTCCCGGGTGCTAGGACTAAAGGCGTGCGCCATCACTGCCTGGCGGCTTTATTTTTTTTAACTTAGAGATCTTTTGTTTATATGTTGTGGTTTCTGGTTTTGTATTTTATGGGGTTTCTGTGTGTGCAAATGATTGAGAAAACTGTTTTCAATAAAAATCAGAGACAGAGGGAGGGAGAACGGATGATGTGCTGTGGCTGCCTGGTCTGGGAGTCCCAGCTCTGTTGTCCCCTGGACGATGTCTTGTGACAGGTAAGTGCTCAGTGTTCTCATCTGTGACTAGGGCTAACAGTGCGTGTGTTACATAGTAGGAGTAAGGGAGTCGGCACCTGAAAACACCCAAGTGGGGCCCGGCCCTCTGGAGCACTGAGTGGGGCCAGGCTCTCTGGAGCACTGAGTGGGGCCAGGCTCTCTGGAGCACTGAGTGGGGCCCGGCTCTCTGGAGCACTGAGTGGGGCCAGGCTCTCTGGAGCACTGAGTGGGGCCAGGCCCTCTGGAGCACTGAGTGGGGCCCGGCTCTCTGGAGCACTGAGTGGGGCCCGGCCCTCTGGAGCACTGAGTGGGGCCCGGCCCTCTGGAGCACTGAGTGGGGCCCGGCCCTCTGGAGCACTGAGTGGGGCCCGGCTCTCTGGAGCACTGAGTGGGGCCCGGCCCTCTGGAGCACTGAGTGGGGCCTGGCCCTCTGGAGCACTGAGTGGGGCCTGGCCCTCTGGAGCACTGAGTGGGGCTAGGCTCTCTGGAGCACTGAGTGGGGCCCAGCCCTCTGGAGCACTGAGTGGGGCCCAGCCCTCTGGAGCACTGAGTGGGGCCCGGCTCTCTGGAGCACTGAGTGGTGGCTGCTTTTGTTTTTCTTCTGTCGCGCCCTGCCATACCTGCTTCTGTAATTTCCTTTTTTTTTTTTTAAAGATTTATTTATTATATTTATATGAATACACTGTCGCTGTCTTCAGACACAGCACAAGAGAGCATCAGATCCCATTACAGATGGTTGTGAGCCACCATGTGGTTGCTGGGATTTGAACTCAGGACCTCTGAAAGAACAGTCCCTGCTCTTAACCACTGAGCCATCTCCCCAGCCCCATAATTTCCTTTTTTAGACGCCTGTTTGCAGTTGTCTGCCCTTGGCACATCACTTTTCTGCTCAGTCATACAAGGTCAATGTGATGTCCTGCATATTTGCATCCTAATTGAAAATGCTAACTCTTCCTGTAGTAGAGTGGCATTCTGGCGCTGAGGTCTGGGCACATATATCACCCCTTTTGGATCAGTAGTAAAAGACACAGGATATGGCATCTTGGAGGCATAATTTGTAGTAAAATTAATAGGCTGAGGGCTTGAAAGATGGCTTCGCAGTTAAGAGTATTTGTTTTTACGAGGACCCTGGTTCAGCCCTGTGGAGACTCATAACCAGCCGTAACTCCCGTTTCCAGGGAATCAGATACCCTCTTCTGGCTTCTGTGGGAACCAGGGCAAATACTAACAGACAATTTTAAAAGAAAATTAATAGGCTAGCCCCCAGCCAAGTCCTGATGAGCCCCCCCCCCCCACCTCTTCAGGAATGTCACTTTTTTTCTTCCTGGTTGGACAGGAAGACTGCACAGGAAGGTGGCTTTCATGGTCTACTTCTCTGATAGTGATCTGACCACAGTGCTCAGTGGATGGCTGTGGGGGTTTTCTAGGGCTTTTCAGCCCTCAGACCCTGCTTTAGACAGTACTTAGCAGGACAGTGACCAGGGTCTGGTCCTTAAGCATGTGGTTTGACATGTCTTTTTTTTTTTCTTTAAAGATTTATTTATCATATGTAAGTACACTGTAGCTGTCAGACACACCAGAAGAGGGCATCAGATCTCATTAAGATGATTGTAAGCCACCATGTGGTTGCTGGGATTTGAACTCCTGACCTTCAGAAGAGCAGTCAGTGCTCTTAACCGCTGAGCCATCTCACCAGCCCCTTGACATGTCTTTATAAAAATACAGTATTGAAGAGTCTTAGCCAGTCTCTTGGGCGCAGCAGCCCGTCAACACGGCAGTAATAATAAACACATGCTTAGTGAGTTCTTTTAGGGGCAGAGGGATGGCTCAGTGGCTAAGAGCACTGGCCGCTCTTCTAGAGGCCTGGGATTTGATTCCCAGCACCCATATAGCAGCTGACAACTGTTTGTAACTCAGTCTTGGGAATCTGGTGCCCTCTCCTGGCCTCCAAGGGCACCAGACACACGGGTGGTACAAAGACAGATGTATAGGCAAAACATTCATGTACATAATAAATTTACATGAGAACCCATGAAAGACATCAAAATAAAAATGAAACTCAATGGGAACAGTTAAATGTTAAAAATATGCCACAGCTTTTCAGTGGCATTACTGTCAGGGCTTTATTATAGACAGAGGACAAGAGCTAACATCCACTGAAAAGCCTCCATCTTAGTCAGGGTCTTACTGCTGTGAACACACACCATGACTAAGGCAACTCTTACAAGGACAACATTTAATTGGGGCTGGCTTACAGGTTCAGAGGTTCAGTCCATTATCATCAACGTGGGAACATGGCAGCATCCAGGCAGGGGTGGTGCAGGAGGAGCTGAGAGTTGCACATCATTTGAGGGCTGCTAGCAGAATACTGACTTCCAGGCAGCTTGGTCTTTAAGCCCACACCCACAATGACACACCTACTCCAACAAGGCCACACCTCCAAATAGTGTCATTGCCCGGACCAAGCATATACAAACTATCAATTCATTCCCTGGCTCCCATAGGCTTGTTCAAATACATGAGTCTATGGGGGCCATACTTAAACATAGCATAATGCAAATACTTTTAGTCTAATTTCCAAAGTCCCCATAGTCTACAGCAGTCTCAACAATGTAAAAGTTCAAAGTCTCCTCTGAGATTCATCCAACCACTTAACTCTAATTCCCAAAGCTTGACAGGAAACCGCTGGGCACTCCAAACTCTGCATCTCTATGTCTGATTTCAAGGCGGGCTTCAGATCTCTAACTCTTTTTTTCACTTTTGTTGAATGCAACACATTTCTTTCTCCTGGGCCGGTGGCACTGCATTAGCAGTCTTCCTCAGCAGATAGCGCACGGCTCTGGCATCTTGAACATCTTGAGGTCTCCAAGGCAGCTTCACCGTTACAGCGTCTTGTTTTCAGTATCTGGGATCCACACATGATCTTCTGGGCTCCTCCAAGGGGAGGAGCTGTTATTCCTCCCGCTCTGCCCTCTGTACTACTCTAAGCTCAGGTTGATCCACTCCACTGTTGCTGCTGTTCTTAGTGGTCATCCCAAGGTATACCGGCATCTCCAATATGATGGGCGCCTTCTGCTGCAACTAGGTTTCGCCAATAGCCTTTCATAGGCTGGCTGTCTGCATGGTGCCAAGTCTCACTCAGCTCCTTTGCAGGAGCCCCTCAGTCCTGGGCCATCAACTGCAACTGAGGCTGTACCTTCACCAATGGCCTTCCATGGTCTCCCACAGTGCCAAGCCTCAGCTGCTCTTCATGACCCCTTCATGCCTTCAAAACCAGTACCACCTGGGTGACTCTTACACAGTACCCAGTACAGCTGCAGCATGAGGTACAACCTTGGCTATCTCTGGAACACAGCTTCTTTGTGCTCTCAGAAAACACTTCCCAGAAGAGTTCACCTTGGTGATGCCAATTAATCTGAGTCTCTTCACCTTAGCCTCAGGCAGACTCTTCCGACAAGGGCAAAGAGTAGCCATGTTCTTCACCAGCATACCAGCAAAACAGTCTCTAGGCCACATTTTGAAATTCTCCACTGAAACCTCTTGGATCACTCCTTGGGCCAAGCATATACAAACCATCACAGCCTCCATGAAGTAGTATAGCAGCAGTGTCTGTAGCAGATGCATGCTGAGTCTGGCTGCCTTTCATTCATAGTTCTATGTATTTTCACAAATGTTTCTGTTCCTATACTTCCTATACCATCAAGATGACAATGTTCTCGCCCCCAGAAAACCTACTGCACACTACTATTGGATAATAACAGTGGCTTGGATTTGTTTTTTTGTTTGTTTGTTTGTTTGTTTTGTTTTTTTGCAAGGGGTGGGGAGGGTGGGGTCGGAGAGGGTTGTTGTTTTTTCAAGACAGGGTTTCTCTGTGTAGCCCTAGCCATTGTGGAACTCACTCTGTGGACCAGGCTGGCCTTGAACTCAGAGATCCACCAGCCTCTGCCTCTTGGGTACTGGGATTAAAGGCCCCTACCACATTGCAACCCACAGACTCTGCGGTACCTAGGATCTCCTAAATAGTTCAGAGAGCTCTCTGGGCAATGTTGACAATCTCATCAAAAGTGATATTTCCACTGGGTGTTCTGCTTCTTTCTGTCTGGTGGTGGCTCCTGAAGTGTTTTGATGGTCAGGGCAGAGGCAGGGGACACCACCTCAGTCTGGGCCTGTCTGTTCTGGATGGTCAGTTTCATTGTAACCCTAAGATCTTTCCAGTCACTAGTAGCCTTGGCAAGGTTTTCACCAACTTTTTCTTGGATACAGACCCAGAGGACAGATCTTGGGGGGGCCAAGACAGATATGTTGCCAACTTTGCCTCTGGTACACTTCAGGTACTGGCTTTGATCTTGTTGGGGTCGAACTTGGGCAGCATGGTGGAGGCACCTGGTGTCAGAATCGGGGCAACCAAAGAAAGTTGCACCGTAGCCGCCTCTGAGCAGAAAGCCCAAAAGATGGCTGTTCCCGTGTGCAGCTTTGAGCTGTGATGGAGGGTTATGTGTAGTACCCTATTAAATATCTGTGGTTCTTTTTCCTTCTAGGTTTTCTTGTGTGAAAAATGAACTCTTGCCCAGTCATCCTCTTGAATTATCAGAAAAAAATGTGAGTATGTTATCTGTATCTTTTTTTTTAAAACAAACTACTTATTAAAAAATTAATTTTTTTATGTATATTGGTATTTTGTTTACATCTACTTCTGCATACTAGAAGAGGCCATCACCCTGTTGTGAGCTGCCGTGTGGGTGCTGGGACTTGAACTCAGGACCTTCAGAGCTCTTAACCACCAAGCCATCTCTCCAGCCCTGTCTTTTTATCCTCTGCTAGAAAAATAGAAGTAGGCATGCACACTTAGAGATCAGACAGCCACATTTGAAGATATTTGGGGTACCATTACTGGATACAGGAGGGGAGACAGACAGATCCCTGGTGCTCACTGGCTGGCCTTCCTGAGTCTCTGGGTTCCGGGTTCAGTGAGAAACCCTGTCTCACAGAATGACATGGGAACTGTTGAGGAAAAACCTGGTGTTGACTCTGCCTGGTGTCTGCACGTATACATGTACATGAACACGTGTAAACACACACAGATGTAGGGACATAAATGGCGTAAGATCTATAAAGAAGAAATTAACGCTTTGAGTGGTTCCGACGTTAAATCCTGGCCTCGGGATCTTCAGCGTTGCGCATTCAGAACAGCTCCCTTTGTAACAAGCGTTTAATTAGAGTTACTCTGTCTTCTGTAGTTCCAGCTCAACCAGGACCAGATGAACTTTGCCACCCTGAGGAACATCCAGGGTCTGTTTGCTCCCCTGAAGTTACAGATGGAGTTCAAGGCAGTGCAGCAGGTGAGTCTGTCTCTGTCCTGTGTGTGGATGGATATTCTCACGGTAGCTGTCAGACCTCACCCGCGGCCCTCCCTGTCCCGCCTCCCTCTGTAGCACATGACCTTGTTACTGCTTCATAGAGGAGAAGTTATGTGGAAAATGGCTTCACGTCGTAGATGCAGTGTCTGAGAGCCTTTGTGCTTCTCTGCCCTCTGCAGGCAGCTGTGCGTACACAGCTGGGTGTGTCTGTTGCTAAGAAGTAGCTGTGTGCAGATGTCCTTCTGCCTGGGAGAACTGTCCCCTGCCGGGGTTCCGGGCCCCATTGTGTCACACCACTCCAGGGAACAGCTCCCCGCCTGCAGCCTCTCTGCTGCAGGCACTTGCTCTGGCTCATCAGAAGCGGCTACATACTTTCAGATCACATCTTAAATTGTAGCTGCAGATCCCTAACTAATTAGGGTTTGTTTTGTTTTGTTTTGTTTTCTTGAGACAGGGTTTCTCTGTAAAGCCCTGGCTGTCCTGGAACTCACTCTGTAGATTAGATCAGGCTGGCCTTGAACTCAGAAATCTGCCTGCCTCTGCCTCCCAAGTGCTGGGATTAAAGGCGTGCGCCACCGCCGCGGCTAACTAGTTTGAGATAGTTTGAGATAGGCTCTCTCTCATCACATAACTGGGCTTCAACTGGGCTTTGTAGAGCATGCTGGCCTTGAACTCCCAGGGATCTGCCTGCCCTTTAACACCTACTGGGTGCAGGGGTTAAAGGTGTGTGCCCCATGTCTTTCCTCACTGTCTGCTTGTGAGGTTCCGCTGCTGGAAGCCATTGTTTCCCACGTGAGTGCCTCTGCTCCCTCCTCTGAGCCATTGTCTTCCGGCCCCCAGGGTGGGCGGTGCATGACAGGGTGGGGGCAGTGCTCCTGAGCAGGGCGGGCATTTTCTCACCCTGTTTACTTGAACACTGTAGTATCTGACATTCAAAGCTCCTTCCTTTTCTCTGTACTTTTGTGGACCTCAAACTGGTGTCCCCTTCCTCTCTGAAACCCATTTGCAGCTTTGTGGTTCCTTCTGTCTGTCACCTAAGATGCTCGTGGTGTTAGGGGCCAGCTTTCATGTCCCTCCTGTTTCCTGCCTGTCCCTCTCAGTTACTCAGTTCTGTTGACTTTCTCTAACTCTCCTGACCTGTTTTTCTGGTTGGATTTCACACGGGTTGTGTAGACTAGCTCATTATCCTTCACCTTGTGGATACTGGAGCGTTAGTCTCGGTGCCTTGTCACCCCCAGCCCAGAGTCTGCTCCTTACCAGGTCTCCCTGCCGCCAGTGGCTGTCAAGCACCTCCTGTGTCACGCTCCTCACTTGCCCAGCTGCTCATGGTCAGCATCTGGTCTCCTGCTTTGGACTCTGATGCATTCGTTTCCTGCTACTAAGGATCCTTTCTCTGGCCCGCTAGACTTGAGTCTTGCAGCCAGTGCTGTGATGGTCATGGATGTTAAAGGTCTGTGGCTCTGGACCTACCTTTAGTACTTTGCAAGAATACAGCTCTGAAATGGCTTCAAATGAGAATGGCCGGGTCTGAGTGTTTGAGACCAATCTAAGTCTCAGTCTCAAACTAATCTAAAAACCTGAGTAGCAGTCTGAAGCGCATTTGTTGTTGCTTAAAGTTTATTTAGTCTTATTGTGTGGGAGGGTTGCATGTATGTCTGAGTGTCTGTGCCCCGTGTGTAGAATGATCAGACACCAGATCTAGGACGTATAGGCTGTCCTTAGCCTCCGTATAGGTGCTGCTAATCTAGCCTGGTTTTCCTGGAAGGGCAGCCAGTGTTCGTTCGTAACTGAGCCATCCCTCAGTTCCTTGCCGGTGTGAAATGGAAGAACAGTCAGAACAGCATAGGTTATTCCGGAGGTTTCCGTGAAATGACGCCTGGCACGGAGCTTGGCCTTCCCCGTATTCGGTCTTTGCCTTGATTTGAGCTGCGCGTTGCTGATAAAATTGATGGCCTGCATTTTTAAATATCATTTTGTCGACAGTCTTTGCTACTGTGTACTCCTTGTTTTCCTGCTCCCCATCCTTGTGGTTTGCAAGCCCCACCCTTGGTGCTCTTTCCCAGACCCTCTGCTCTCCTCCGCTTAGAGGCTCCCACTTCTATTTCTGCTGCTTCCTCTTTCTTCTTTCTTCTCCTTGCTTCCTTTTTTGGTTTTGAATGACAGCTGGAGAAATTTGTTTTCACATTGTAAAGGCCATGGGTGTGACCACATTCCAGTGGCAGTGGCCACCCTTTCTGTGTGCAGTTTTTCAGGCAGGTAACTTAAGAGTTGTGTGACTGGGTCAGTGCTCGTCAGCCGGTGAATCCATATGGCTTGTCTCTGTACAGCCCGTCTCCCCCATCCCCATGACTGGGTGAGGGATCATCAGACTGTGAATCCAGACGCTATGTCTGCACAGCCTGTGCCCCTTCCCCACGCTTCCCT
This sequence comes from Apodemus sylvaticus, assembly GCF_947179515.1. Taxonomy (NCBI): domain Eukaryota; kingdom Metazoa; phylum Chordata; class Mammalia; order Rodentia; family Muridae; genus Apodemus; species Apodemus sylvaticus. The sequence continues at coordinate 17,320,059 of NC_067493.1, read as the reverse complement.
TGGTTTCCAGTCCACACCTGCCTATTGCACGACAGAGGTCACATTGGCTGCAATGACACTGTGACGTTTAAGGCCTCCTGAGTGAGTTTGGTCTGCAGTTCCGGTTAGCACTGTACTTGGAAAGGTTACCTTTTACCTTTGTGCTAAGCATTGCAGAGCAACACAGAGTGCCCTTGGGTGAGGAGAGTGACTCTCACACGCCTGGATCCTTCTGGAACCTGGTCTCCCTTAGCTGGAGCGAGATGGGTTCGGGGTGTGCTTCTCATCACATCTGTGCTGTAGTATACCAAGGCAGAGGTGGGCATGGTGGGCCAGGTAGTCGTAGTAAGCATTGGCAGATGTGGGTAAAGTTACAGTGCCGTGCCAGCACCAGCGCACTTTAAAACTTGGTCTGTCTTAAGATGTGAGTTATTCTTCCCCACTGGCTGAATGACAGTTTTACTTCGTTTTATACATTCTTCAAATAAAGAGTGAAGGGTGTGTGTGGGCCTGCGCGTGGCCGGCCTCCCTGAGCCTTCTGAAGCTCCTTTCGCTCTCCCAGGTTCAGCGTCTCCCGTTTCTTCCGAGCTCGAACCTCTCGCTGGACATTCTGAGGGGCAACGATGAGACCATTGGTTTTGAGGACATTCTTAACGGTGAGTGGCACTCAGCACTGCGGAGCCTGTACTGTATGAGGTGACAGCAGCCAGCAGAGCCTGTCTGTCCAGGGACGTCACGGGAGTCACTTGTAGTCACTCAGTCCTAAGATGAGATTCAATGGTAATTACTTTGTAAGTCAGGCTGGTTTGTTCTGAGATCCGGCAGGCATTTCAGTCGGTTTAACAGTCACTCATTCATTCTGTGTTGTGCTTACTGAGACTGCTGTCTGCTCTCCGTCTGGAGTTCCGTGGTGGTGTGTGCTTCAGGGTCCACAGCGTTTGTGGGACTGGTTTTCAGAAGGAAGGAGTTAGATAAAATCTTCCTTTAAAACTGACTAAAGACACCCCATCCAGTGTGTGCCACGGCAGTCGAGGAGGAGGAAGGACAAATCTGCCGTTCATCACCAGATCCCCAGACGGTTTTGTGGATGAGATGGATGAGTAAGAGCAGTGCCCACAGCATCCTATGCTCCAGGCCCAGGGAGGATAGGCAGGTCCAGCCCCGCCCGCCCGTGCACAGCCCCCAGCATGCAGGGGAACTGGAAAAACCCAGCACAGCTCCACTGTTTGTGTTGCTGCTGTTTGGGGGTGGACACAGCAGAAGCCCAGTGAGCCGCTGCTCCAGGACTTCATGAACGCTGGGAAACCTGCGGTTCATTCCTAAACTCGCTTAGACTATTACACAGTTAACTCATATCAAAATCTTCTGTACTTATGTGTTTAAAAAAAGAGAAAAGGGGATTTTGAACATCGATTCAGTCTCATATTGAGGCACTAGGCAATGCTGTGAATGTGTTGCGAGGGTGAGACTTGTCCCAGAAGCTCCCGTTGCTAGGACTTGTCAAGAGCTTTTTGTGTATTGCTACAGTCTAGTCCAGCGTTTCCAGTGCAGGTGATGGGTCTTTTTTTTTTTTTTTTAAATTTTTTTTATTCGATATAATTTATTTACATTTCAAATGATTTCCCCTTTTCTAGCCACCCCCCACTCCCCGAAAGTCCCGTAAGCCCCCTTCTCTTCCCCTGTCCTCCCTCCCACCCCTTCCCAGTTCCCCGTTCTGGTTTTGCCGAATACTGTTTCACTGAGTCTTTCTAGAACCAGGGACCACTCCTCCGTTCTTTGTGTACCTCATTTGATGTGTGGATTATGTTTTGGGTATTCCAGTTTTCTAGGTTAATATCCACTTATTAGTGAGTGCATACCATGATTCACCTTTTGAGTCTGGGTTACCTCACTTAGTATGATGTTCTCTAGCTCCATCCATTTGCCTAAGAATTTCATGAATTCATTGTTTCTAATGGCTGAATAGTACTCCATTGTGTAGATATACCACATTTTTGCATCCACTCTTCTGTTGAGGGATACCTGGGTTCTTTCCAGCATCTGACAATTATAAATAGGGCTGCTATGAACATAGTAGAGCATGTATCCTTATTACATGGTGGGGAATCCTCTGGGTATATGCCCAGGAGTGGTATAGCAGGATCTTCTGGAAGTGAGGTGCCCAGTTTTCGGAGGAACCGCCAGACTGATTTCCAGAGTGGTTGTACCAATTTGCAACCCCACCAGCAGTGGAGGAGTGTTCCTCTTTCTCCACACCCTCTCCAACACCTGCTGTCTCCTGAATTTTTAATCTTAGCCATTCTGACTGGTGTAAGATGAAATCTTAGGGTTGTTTTGATTTGCATTTCCCTAATGACTAATGAAGTTGAGCATTTTTTAAGATGCTTCTCCGCCATCCGAAGTTCTTCAGGTGAGAATTCTTTGTTTAACTCTGTACCCCCATTTTTTAATAGGGTTGTTCGGTTTTCTGGAGTCTAACTTCTTGAGTTCTTTATATATATTGGATATTAGCCCTCTATCTGATGTAGGATTGGTGAAGATCTTTTCCCAATTTGTTGGTTGCCGATCTGTCCTCTTGATGAGGTGATGGGTCTTAAGGTGTTCTTGCTTCGGAATTCTGATTTCTGTCTCTGTGTGTGTGTGTGTGTGTGTGTGTGTGTGTGTGTGTGTGTGAGAGAAAGAGAGAGAGAGAGAGAGAGAGAGAGAGAGAGAGAGGGAGAGAACAGAAAATGGGAAAGATAAAATGTTTTTACAACTTAGATTGACCTCAGTCAGGTAAGGAGCCATAGAAAGTGTCAGAACCTTGGAAAAAAGTCTTTTTCTTTCTTTTTTTTTTTTCTTTTTTTTTAAGATTTATTTTTATGTGCATTGGTGTTTTGCCTGCATATATGCCTGTGTGAGGGAGGTGCCAGGCTCTTCAACTGTTGTGCGCACTGTGTGTAGTTGGGTCCCTTCAAGCAAGATTCAACCTTGGTTTACCGCCCACCCCAACCTCCTCTGAGCCTTCTTAGTCAGTGCCCCTCTCCAGCCCTAGCCAGCCTGCTGTTGTCACACTGGGTTCCCCTCTCCAGCCCTAGCCAGCCTGCTGTTGTCACACTGGGTTGATTTAGACCGTCACAGATCCTGACATGACGACTCCTGAATTTCCTTCTGTGTCTGAATGCCCAGTGACAGTGCCTGTTTCTGCTTCTTTCCAGATCCATCACAGAGTGAACTGATGGGCGAGCCACACATGATGGTGGAATATAAGCTGGGCTTGCTGTGACACGGGGCGCCGCACAGGAGAGGCAGATGCGGTTCATAGTTGTGTCTGCCACAGCCCCACCTCCACACAGCATGATGTACTGAGGATCGCTGGGTCCTGTGGAAGCGCCTGGGGTTTGGTTTGGGGTTGTGAGTCAGTTGAGAGCCTAGAGTTAACGTGTCCTTATAAATGTTCCAAACCCAATAAAGTTCCCAGGAGCCTCCTTCAGAATCATGTTTGTGATTGGGTTTGGTGGCAGCACCCAGCACAGAGCCTTAGCTTTGCCCTGTGGGATGCTACTTGCACCTTAAGGTTATGGCCAAGTATTCTTACACATTGAAAAGTTCAAGTTTGCAAGAGTTCGGTCTTTTTTATGCGAGAAGTTAGGTACAGCACCTGGGGCATGTAGTGTCAACTATTGTGCTTCGTAGATTTGCCGCGCACACCTTTAGCTTATCAGGCAGTGTTCTGTGGAAGGAAAGTGCAGGTCACTTATAAGTTACATATTAAGGTACAGAAATGTTTTTAAGTACAAGAATGTTCCTATTATACACTCATGAATAGTTCCACACTGCTTTATTTAAATACATTTTCAGCATAATGGTTTTTAAAATATTGATTAAAGAACTGGTCTATAAAAATTATTTATCCTGGGTGTGGTAGTGCACACTTCAGTCACAGCACTGAGGAGGCAGAGGCATGTGGATATTGTGGATTTTAAGGCCTGCCTTGGTTCCAGACCAGGCAGAAGTACACAGTGAGACTCTGTCCCAAAACAAAAACGAAAAACCTCAGTGTTTTTGAAATACTAGTGAATGGGTCAGTTTGTTTTCTCACTAGATCTGAAATATTTTGATTGTTAACTTTTTCAGAACATCTTTATTAACTGAGTTACTGACCTGAAGCTCTTGACAGTGTCTGCAGATATTTTGGGTGGCACCTTTTGGTCTGAGCTGCTATTGGCATTCAGTGGGCGGAACACAGAATACAGCTGAGTATCTGCAGTGCATACGGCGGCCGTGTGTGGTCAAACGACGCAAAAGAATCTTGTTTTTTATTTTTAAAGAATATTTGAGTTTATGTGTAGAGTGTTTGCCTACATGTATGTCTGTATACCATGTGCATGCCTGATATCTGAGAAGTCAGAGGGAGGCATCAGATGCCCTAGGGACTGGGGTACGGATGTCGTGAGCCACCATGTGGTTGCCGGGGATCAAACCAGGGTCCTCTAAGAGCAGCCGATGCTCTGAACTGCTGAGCCATCACTCCAACCCGTCGGTTTATATTTTTGGCTATCCTTGAACTCATAGTCCTCCTGCCTCAGCCTCCAAAGTGCTGGGGTTCCAGGCATATGTCACGTCTCTTCATCGTTTATATCAAAATAGTATCCTCTCTCAGGAAAGCTACTAATGAACAGCCCACAGCTGAGAAGTGAACTGGTGGTTCCTAATCGGGAGTCCACTGTCCTTTCTTGGAGTTTGGAAATTATTTGGGTTCCTTGAAATGTGCAGGAATCCTCCTTAGATCCAGAAACCCTGGATCCTCCGTTAGATGCTCTGCTTGTGTTGGAGCGAGGGTTATGGGTTTCCGTGCTCCTGCCCTGCTTCGGAGTTCTCAGTCTTAGTGTCTAGGCCTTTTACGGGAAGGTTCCAGACCTGACGGAAGACGGCTCCATGTCCTCCCTCAGTACCAAGCGATTCTCCAGCAGACACTGCAGCCTGACCTGTAATTCCCCTCTGTTCTGTCTACAAGGACTTACAGCCAGGCGAGGGCTCTGTCCTAACTACCACACTGGCCCGGATTCAGACAGCATTCAAGAGCTGACAAATGCTTTCATATCCTACCTTAGGTTCAGTGACTTGCAAGCACAGCTCACAACCAGGGGAGACACCCATTTGCTTAAAAGGGTTCTCCTAAAGGACAGGTGAGCAGCCAGGTGGAAGAGGCCGGAGTTTCAGCCCCTCTTGAGGGATCTCTGTGGTAGCTCCTTATTAACTCACGGTTCCTCTCCCTTGTGGGAGTGAGGCTGGGGGAGGGGCAACGCCAAGTTTGATCACAATATTAGTATTCAACTAAAACTCACTTAAGGATGAGGGAGAAGCAGGGAGAATAGGGCAGCAACAGGAACTGGCTCTAACGGAGTGTGGCACACGGCATCTCCCTTCGGCCACGTTCATGTGTTCATGGAAACAGAAACAGGCTTGCGGCCTTCTCGGTAGTCCCTGTGTGGTGGAGTGTGTCTCCCTTTTTTATGTTTATTTTCTGGGGTTCATGCCAACTACCTCTGGAAGCTTCAAGGAAATGGGGTTTCTAGACACACCAGGCACATAGGTACTCGGCAGCATGCACAGGTCTGTGTGAGCTCAAGCCAGATCCTTGGTGTGGAGTTAGGTAGGGCGTGAACATGAAATCTTACCACTAGCCACTGGGAGAGGGAATCCCTTGTCTTTAAAGGTATGACACCTGCTAGGACCACTGCACCCACTCCCAAGACCCTAAGAGTTTAAAAACAAAAACCTGACATAAGTTGGGTAGGGAGGTTACATCAAAGACAGGTCTGGGGAGGAATTTGGGGTGTTGGATTTGATTAAAATAGACTGTATGAAGGTATCAAAAATATTTTTAAAATTTATTACTGGTGTGTGTGTGTGTGTGTGTGTGTGTGTGTGTGTGCAGAGGACAGCTTGTAGGAGTCAGTTCTCTCCTACCATTTGGATCCCAGGCATTGAACTCAGGTTATTGGTCTTGGTAACAAGCACCTTTATCTGGGCAGCCATCTTGCCAGCCCTGGGTTAGTTTCTAAAGACTGCAGGATCCCATTGTGGATCTACTGAATTCAGATACCCAGAGCATAAAACCAGGGGAATTCTCCCTCCTTCCCCATTTCCTGCCCGTCTCTCACCCCCCCCCCCCCCCCCCCGCAACATGCACCTTGGTTCTAATATACAGGCATCTCTTTAGAACACTGACCACAAACCCACCCTTGTTATGAGCCCCTTGGTCCATGGAGACCTGTTCCAGGACCTCTAGTGGACATCTGCAACTATTATCTAACTCTTACATACTGTTGGTTTTTCCTCAAGACACAATACCTGTGATAATTAATTTACAAATTAGGCAAAGTCAAAGCTTAACAGCAATAGCTGATAATAAAACTGAAGCAATCACTACAATATCCTGTAATAAAATATTCTGACTGGGTTTCAAGACAAGACACTAACGTTTGTGGACTCTGACCACGGGTAACAAAGCCATTGAGTTAAAAAGATGTGGAGAAGCCGGGTGTGGTGGCGCACACCTGTAATCCCAGCACTTGGGAGGCAGAGGCAGGTGGATTTCTGAGTTCGAGGCCAGCCTGGTCTACAGAGTGAGTTCCAGGACAGCCAGGACTACACAGAGAAACCCTGTCTCAAAAAACGAGAAAAAAAAAAAAAAAAGATGTGGAGAGATGGATGTAAAGAGCAAGAAGAAAGGACATGGATGACTGTGCGTTTTGATTTGTGTGGTCATCCTGGAGACACGGTCCTCTCCCACGACAAAAACTTGAGGACATGAGGGAGCTGCACTTACTGGGCCAGCAGTTGAGTCCCTCAAAAAGGTTTGTGCGCAACCAGGAAGTCATCTACTGACCCTCCACTGTATAAGATCAGCCTGCATAGTCTCCATGGCAGTCGCTGTAGGAAAATAATAAAGGCCATCGCGCCCCGCCCCGCCAGGCCTCTGCACCGAGACCTGCGGGGTCAGGTCAGTCCAGCACTCAGTCCGGGGTGGGGTTGGGGGTGGGGGCTCCTGCTCAGCGAGGCTGCTGCTGAGCTGATCTCCCCTAGCTGGTTCCTACATCCAGCTGTGTTTCCTCTGCCATAGCCCCTATAAGGGGAGGATCCTCCTTCCACTAACCACGGGCTGCCAGTTCTCTGCTGTCGGTGGACCCACATTATAGTAACCAAGTAAATCAAAACTCTTAAAGCTCATTTAGTTTACCAATTAGATTTATGTATACTAAACTCACAATTACAAGATGTCAATTTATAATGATAAAAGTTTTTTTTTATTGAGCATCTTCTTCATTTACATTGCTAATGGTAAAACATTTCCCAATTCTCCCCCCCTCCCAAAAGCCTCCCTCCCCCCAATCTCTAACCTTTAGATAATCTAAGGTCTGATTCCTTCATGATACTCCGACCTCCCAAGCAAGCCTCTCCTTTCACACACCTTCTGTTCTTTCTTCCACCACTCCCAGCCCCGCCCCTTTTCATTGTCCAATCATAAACCAGCAACAAGGACAGGTGCTGTGGATGCATGCTTGCCCATTGCTTTACAGTGTTGGGATCAAAACCAGGGCCTTGCACCTGGTAGGCAAATGCTCTGTCGCCGACCGTAGTGTCCAGTCCGTCTGCATACACTGATGCTGTAAAAAGGCCACAGTCCAGCCACATGTTCCTGAGACCGTCCTCGCCTGTCACATGGAAGATGAAGATCCCCTTTACGGGGTTACTAACAATATGATACACTGATGGGGTGTAAACGTAAGTGGTTTTTCAGATTATAGGAAGGTTGGCATCTGTATCAGAACGGAAATCTGGTAAAGGGTCTGGGGAGACAGCCAGGTAAAGTACTCGCCTTGCCAGCAGGAAACCCTGGGTCCAGTTCCTCAGACACCATCTAAAAACGTTGGTGTGAGTTGGAATCCCAGTTCTGAGGTAGAAAGAGGAGGATCCCTTGACTCACTGGCCGGCCAGTCCAGGCTCCTTGGAGAGCCCCAGACCAGAGAAAGACCCATTCTTAAAAGAAACCAAGGTGGGTGGTAACTAAGGTTCAACAGCTGCAGTTGTCTTATACAGATACAAACACATATACACCTGCACAGGAAAAAAAAAGTCTCATGGAAACAAGATGAATCAGCTTTGGAAGGTGCACGGGCTAATAACACTTTTGATTCATTTTCAGGTTTAGTGTAGGAACCAGTGAGGAGCGGTTACTTCACAAACCATTAGAGTTCGAATTTAAACAGTTCTTGCAAATAAAAGTAAAGAAATTGTAGTCTTCAGATTTAGTTCTGCAAACATTTACTGAGCATGCAATGACCAAAGACCACCCCTGTCCTCAAGGAAACCTACCAGGAGGGAAAGAAATATGGTCTTGGGCTGGAAAGATGGCTCAGTGTTAGATTCCTGGGTGCTCCTGCAGGGGACCTGGGTTCAGTTCCCATCCCCCATGTGGCAGCTCACAGCCATCTGTAACTCCAGTTCCAGGAAGTGTAGCTGTCTCAGAGCTTACTCGGTTTAGGAGACAGGGCAGTCACACACTCAAAAATACACTGGAAAATGCTAGGTGGGGTTCTTGTTTATACAAAGGCTGTAGAAGCCCTGCAAAGGCTGGGGGTGAGGGCCACAGGGAAAGCAGGGATTTTGGGGGCTAAGACAGTTTTAATCAAACATGAGAAGAGGGATGAGTTGAAAGTGTCTAGAAAGGAGAGGAGGAGGTGTTTGGGGTGGAGGGTGGATCTAAGTGTGGGTGTGGGATGTTGTGACTGGGATAGCACGGGATTGGGCTGGGAGTCACATGCTTGCCTGATTATTTCCCTATGAGCAACAGTTGCTGGAAAAGATAAAATCTGTGTTTTACAAACATCCTTCTCAGCCCGGTGTGGAGCCAGAGAAGGAGGAAGGGATGAAGAGATCAGAGGTAGAAAGCCAGCCAGGGTGTGTGCGCCACGACAGACAGCCTTCTGCTGTGCTGTGGAGTGAGAACAGACCGTCAGGTGTGACTTTATACTACACTGCGCTGTCGGCTCAGTTTTCAAATCTAAGACAATTTTATTTATAATCTGATTTTCTACCCACTCCCTTCATTACATATAAAAACACCATCAGGCTTGTCACTGAATTAAATACTAGGAAAAGTGAAAAACGCATATTTTAAAAGGAGCTTCTGTTCAAGGATTTTTCATTCCATTAGTAGAGCCTTGACAGGCTCTTAAGACAGCAGTCAAGTACAGGAAGAACTAGAAATGCCTGAAACATTATTTCCATATCAGTGATTATTCCAAATAAAAATTCCTTATTATGTCTTCAAAATCCCTGAGTGGCCAAGCGAGCCCATTGTGTTGACAGAGAGACTGAGGTCAAAACTCCTTAATCTCCACATGAGAGATTAGAGTATGGCAGTGAAGTTATTGCTTTTAAGCAAGGTTTCCCAAGCCTTCCTCTGCTCTCCACGGTGTTTGTCTGGTCCCTGGAGAAGTGTGGACAGTACTGGGGCCTGTTCTTTGAAGACCACAGTGTGCTGCTGGGTGGCCACACAAGCAGAACTGGATTCTTCCTCCCAACTCACTTGGTTTAGGAGACAGGATTTTGTCCCGTGGCTTGCTATTGAAATACTGATTGTGGAGTTCATATTCTTCAGGAGTCGAGCATAGGGTCGTGCGCACTGCTGCTGGCTGTCACTAGTCTGATGTGTGCTCTCTGGGCTCTTCGTGAATGAGCAGTGTGTAGCTTCCCTCTTCCCAGCCAATGCACTGGACACCACTATGAAACAAACAAGAATTTGGAATGGGTTAAGAGATACATAAGGTATCTTATTATACAAGATCCTGCCTTTCCCACCCATACGTGGCCTTTAATAAATTATACAAGTTCTATGTAACAGGTATACCCTGGCATCTTGAACCCCACTGATTTGTTATGTATATGTTTATGTGTTCTAAAATTACTAAACTCATTGATTTTTTCTTCTCTTCCCTACATCCCCAAGATACTCAGTTGTTATGCTATGGCACCTTAGAATCCCATAAAGTGACTCCTCTATGTCTGAGACCAAAGGCCACCACTTCCTGCTAGTTCTCAACAGCCAATGGCACTGTCTCATTTTAAGTTCTCAAGTTATTGACAGGTGCATTCACGGCCGATAATTCTTGAGAAAAGCATCCTCTGAAGCAAATGGTCAAGAGTCGGTGCCACTTTGCTGGTAGAAGATGACAATTCATTTAACCCAATCGCCCATGGATGCAGTGATGGGAGAGCTACGTACCATAGGCTGATGGCTGGGAGGACCAGGAGGCCGGCAGACAGCAGAAAGATGAAGCCAGGACACCAGGCAACAGTGGCTGAATAGATCCCGTTATACGCAGTAGTTGACATAACCCCACCAAGTGTTTCTAAGAAAGCTATGCAAGCAAACAGTGCACCTATTTGGGGCAAAGGCACGGAGGGAGAAAGAGAAAGCTGAATTACAAAATAGTCAAAAGTGAGCAGAGAGAACTCCTTCACTGAAAACAGCCATGGAGGACAACTTGGCGAATGAAAGCCATCCTCTCAATACCCGTGGGAGGCACTGGGGATGTGACTCAGGAGGCAGAGTGCTTGTCTAGCACAAGAGAAGCCAGCACCGCACAAGCCAGGTGTGGTTGGCACACACTCCGATGGGGCTCAGGAGGATCAAATATTCAAGGTCATTCATGAGAACCTGTCTCAACAGCAACAACTCTGGGTCCCCCCCATCCCCACCCCCGCCAAAGTCACCGATGCATTTTGCAGACGAACAATCTGAGCCGAGGTGTTTGCTCCTTGTGGACCTGTTGGGAGAGATGCTGAAAACCTCAAATAGCTGAGCTCTGATGGCTACAGACGAAAGCTTACAAAGGTACCAGCAGCTGACTCATTTGGAGACTGCGGTGCTCTCCATGCCAGCCTCAAGCTAACCCTTCCTGTTAGACAGAAATCTAGCCACAGACAGGACCTCCTGTGTGGACATTTACGTATCTCCTGTCTGAGCGCCAGCTCTTTCAATTCCACACACACATCTGTTCTGCTTCTGTGAGGTCCCCGGGGCCCAGCTGATGCATGGTAGCCATTTAATAAACATGTGTTAAATGAATAAATGAAGGTTTAACTGTGGACTCTGCTCACCAATCACCCAGGAGCATGTAGATGTACTGCCCTCATGATTTATGGTGATGCGCAGAGTTGGTTTAACTGGCTTTCCTACTTGCTTAGTTTTGTTCGTGTTTCTTGATATTCCCGGGAATAGCGCCACAGTACACAGTACACGGCCTGACTGTACAGTGCTGGTTCTGATACAAAAGGGAGTCCATCTATTCTCTAAGGTAAGTAGGTCAGGCCGGGTGCCATCTGTCTGCTACAATGAGCTCTTACAGAATAGCATTGGCTTGATGCTTGACTCCTCTAAGCAATCTAACATGTTGAATAGTTGGAGACATAAGCTGGACCAAATACATGCAGAGTGAGTATAGACATTAAAAAAAGAAGTGTGGCCGGGCGGTGGTGGCGCACGCCTGTAATCCCAGAACTCTGGGAGGCAGAGGCAGGTGGATTTGTGAGTTCAAGGCCAGCCTGGTCTACAGAGTGAGTTCCAGGACAGCCAGGGCTATACAGAGAAACCCTATCTCTAAAAAACCAAATCCAAAAGACCTAATAATAATAATAATAATAATAATAATAATAATAATAATAAAGAAGTCAAGCGGGCTGCAGAGATGGCTCAATGGTTAAAAGAACTAGCTGCTTTTTCAGGAGTCCTGAGTTCAATTTCCAGCAACTACGTGGTGGCTCACAACCATCTACAACTGTCATCTCATGGGATCACCTGACTGCTTTTGGTGTACAGACAGACATACATGCAGACAAAATATCCATGTACATAAATAAATCTTTAAAAGGAATTATTAAAAAAAATCAAGCAGCCGGGTGGTGGTGGCACACTCCTTTAATTCCGCACTTGGGAGGCAGAGGCAGGTGGATTTCTGAGTTCGAGGCCAGCCTGGTCTACAGAGTGAGTTCCAGGACAGCCAGGGCTACACAGAGAAACCCTGTCTTGGAAACACCCCCCCCCCCAAAAAAAAAATCAAGCAATTCAGAAATCAGAACCGTCTTGTTGTGTCCTGATTTATACTCACTATGAGTTTGAGAGTGTTCCCAAAGCAAGACAGCAAGTCTAGGTCAGAAGACTTTTAAAAACACAGGGATTTTCAGAAACATGACCATAATGCTATTTCTCTCTCTCTTCCGGTTTCTCAAGCGTGTGTTCTCCATCTGAGCTGTGCCCCAGCCTCCAGACACTCAGATTTCATAGAGCAGAGAGCAGCTTCACCTGGTGGCCTCTGTGGCCTCTCCCCTCTCCTTTGATTAAAGTTCATCATATTTTCATAAAGTAATCATTTTTTAAAAAAAATAAAGAATTGGGATTATATTGAGATATTGAAATTTGACCACTATCTAACATTCTTCTTAGTTCAGAGATAGGAACAAGATAATTATTATAATTATTCTTTTTTAGATTTATTTTATGTATATTAATGTACGGCCTGCGGCTGTGTATGCACCACATGCATGCCTGGTGCCCATGAAAGCCAGAAGGTGTTAGATCCCCTGGAACTGGAGTTTACAGATGGTTCTGAGTCACCATTGGGTGCTGAGACAGAATCCAGGTCTGACAAGAGCAGCTAGTGCTCTCAACCGCCTAGCCATCTCTCGGCCCCTGAACTAAATTCTTTTTTTTGTTGTTGCTATTCTTTTGGTGTCCCATCAGAGGAACCACTGTGGAAGTCAAGAACAATGGTCTGTTTGTCCATGGCACCTTTATAGACTTTTCTTTTCCTAAGTGCTCTCTAGATAATTGTGGTGGTTTGAATATGCTTGGCCCACTGGAAGTGGCACTAGTAGGTGTGGCCTCATTGGAGTAGGTGTGGTCTCATTGGAGTAGGTGTGGCCTCATTGGAGTAGGTGTGGCCTCATTGGAATAGGTGTGGCCTTGTGGGAGGAAGGGGGCGACTGTGGAGGCCAGCTTTTAAGTCTCCTAGTGCTCAGGCTCCACCCAATGTGGAATGAGTCTCGGCCAGGCTGCCTTCTGATCGAGGTGTAGAACCCTCAGCTCCTCCTCCAGCACTCTGTTTGCCTGGACACTGCCATGCTCCCACCATGATGATAATGACTGAACTCTGAAAGTGTAAGCCAGCCCAATCAAAGTTTTATGTATAAGAGTTGTCTTGGTCGTGGTGTCTCTTCACAGCAGTAAATCCCTAACTGAGACAAGAACCATCACAACATAGTTTATGAAGGCCTTCAAGGAAGACAAAGCTTGATTTACGAGCGGCCAAGAACCAATTGTCCTCTTTTAAACCTGAGTGAAGTTTGCAATTTTCCCCAGCATTGACTAAACAGACACAAAGGCAAGTGCACTACTAGGAGTGGTTCACGAATGCTCTGTAAGAACATTCGTTCAAGGCTCAAATACAAGACAGGAAAAGTACCTAAGTCTGATGATATTCATAGAATACAGAGGGAGGACAGCACCACAGATGCCAGCACCCGCTTACAGCTCTTCAAGTGCTGGGATTAAAGGTGTGCACCACCACCACCACCTGGCCCTGCAGCTCTTATCTACCCCGTGTGGCGAATCTCTACTTGCACCTCCAAAGCTCTAGGCTCCTGTGCTCCCATCTGCCACAGGGGACTTCCCTGATGGCCACCTTACACACTCAGTCAAGAGAAAGAAGCAGCCTGGGGTTGTGGTGATTCTTCTCTGGGCCGCCCTCTCTGGGCCCCCTCTCTGGCTGCCTCCACACGGTCCACCCTCTGTATCACATTCCATTCCCTGGGCTTGAACCAGCTTTGTGCTTCCAACCTGGCTTCTGATTCAAGCCCAGAAGAACACATTTCTGGAGCCCAAAGCAAGAATGTAACTGAAGGTTACTATCACCTTCTAAGCATGGATGGCCCCTTGTATCCATGGGCTTCAACATCTGAAGGTTTGGCCAACCATCCATCAAACGTATAGTTAGGCACTAAACGTGTGCACAGACATAATTTTTTTCTTGTCATTATTCCCTAAACAACAGTATACAGTAAAATGACTATTTAAACATTTATAGCATCTTAGGAGTTACAGGTCATCTAGAGAGGGCAGAAGCCTAAGGTTATGTATAAATTATATACAAATACTATCCAGCTTAAAATTGGTTTAATTATTTTCATGAATTTTTTGGTCAGTGTGCAAAATAATAAGTTTGAAATTTTCATATGTATGCCACTGCTTCTTAGACTACAAACCCACAAAGGATAAAGTATGTCGTGTCTATACTGTGGAAGGCTGGGTGCAATCAATGAGAACACACAATTCCCAGGCTTTTCAAGAGTTCCATCTAGAAACTAAACAGCAATGAGTAAGATGTCCAAAGCCTACCCCATTTGACTTCCCCTCAATGTCTGGCTCAGAAGGGATCAGTCACATCCAGGTATCAACACCTTTGTACAACTCCAAGGTCAGGACAGACCTGCCTATGAAGAGTCACCACTGGTCCCCAGTTTGGTGGAGAGGGAGTACACGAGGGCTGGGCACAGTCCACGGAAGAGGATCGTCCAGGCACTCAGTGGATATAAAGCAGAGTGGCCCTGGTAGCCAGACTGCAGCTAGAGGGGGTAGAGGAGCTGAAGTGCATGATGGGTCAAACCTCTTGACTCCAAGGTCTCCTTTCTTCTTCTGGCTGAGACAAGGCCAGAGAAGACTTCTAAAGCAGGACCCCCCAAGCAGGGCCCCTCTGCCTGAGTATAACCCAGCTTCGACAAAGCTAGGCACTTCTGTCAGAAGGAGGCCCTGGCAGGAATGAGGTAGGCTACTCAGAAGCTTCGAACCATCAACTGTAATGACTGAAGTTGGGACATCCGTTACAGGCTTTAAAGCAACCTCACCTTGCTCAGTCGAGTGGACCACCTTTGACATCATGGACCTCAGGACGGAAAGCGGCATGATGGTGAAAAAGAATGGAATCCTGACTGAGAGAGAAACAAATGATACAGGTAAATCAGACCGAGTCCAGATGCTTGCTCGCCTAGAGCAAATCAGGCAGTCAGGATGCTCTCCCGCCTAGACACTGCCTCCTGTGAACACCCTGACTCACTGCAGCTGAAGATCCAGCTCATTGCAGTTTTACCTAATAGATTAACCGACTACTGGCCAGTCATCTGAGGCTTACTTCATTCTAGAATTCTGGTTTTGGTCCTACAAATAGTATCCATGGACATTTTGGTACAGGTGTATTCAGTCTGCCTATTTGGTCCAGATGAGACACATCTGCCTATTTTTCTAATGATGCAATAACTTATTTAGCAAGTTCTGACTACTAATTACATTTTACCTATTTTAAAAATATTATCTTCCTGTGTGTTTGTGTGTGTGTGTGTGGTGTGTGCATGTGTGTGTGTGCCCATGGTGGCAGAAGCGAGTGCTGGATCCCCCAGATCAGGTGGTCATGAGCCTGGGAACTGAACTCAGGTCCTCCGTAAGGGCAGTACCTGCTCTTAACGGACGACCCATCCCTCCAGTTCCTTTTATACACTTTTTATTCTTAGGACGGGAATTCTTGGGGCTTGTATGCCCTTACTCTAAGGATTCCTTTATAGGGAAGCTGGCTCTTTATTGTCTTGTTGGTTCATTTTCTGGCTGGAAAGTATGAACACAATTATTTCTGCTCTTAAATTATATATATAATACATACATATATAAATTACACACACACACACACACACACACACACACACACATGTTTACGTGTGTGGTTTTCTGTCCGTTTGTTTTGACAGAGGTTTCACTATGCGGCCCTGGCTAATCTGGAACTTACTATGTAGACTACACTGTCCTCAAACTCACATGGACCTCCCAACCCCTACCTCCCACATTCTGGGATTAAAGGTGTGCTCCATTATAGGCAGCTTTAAACTATGCATCTTGTGTGTGTGTGTGTGTGTGTGTGTGTGTGTGTGAGGGGGATTTTTTTTTTCCGAGACAGGGTTTCTCTGTATAGCCCTGACTGTCCTGGAACTCACTCTGTAGACCAGACTGGCCTTGAACTCAGAAATCTGCCTGCCTCTGCCTCCCAGGGTGCTGGGATTACAGGCGTGCGCCACCACCACCCAGCTAAACTATGCTTCCAGCCGTGGCTACACCGAGAAACCCTGCCTTGGGAAAAACAAACAAACAAACAAACAAACAAACAAACAAAAAGAATCATTTTTACTCATACCACCAAATAATGGCATTTGCTTTTGCAAACGACATATTTACATTTTCCAGAGTATTTGCATGCATATGTTGACTTAATATGGCTTTGGCACTCTTTGTGGAAACAGGGGCGTAGCTTCTACTGCCTAAAAGGCACTGCGCTAAGTGCTTTCCATTTATCTAAGACCCTCTGAACGGAGCACTCCTGTGCCCACCATAGGAAGGGCTCAGAGGGACAGACATGCCAAGGTCACCCAGCGATACAGGAGGAAGTCAAGTCCCATTCTGAGTCTTTAAACTGTGTCTCCGGCAAGCGGAAAGGACTTAATACCTTCGTGGTACAAATGGCCGACTTGGACCAAGATTCTGTATTACAGTTCCACAACCCTTTCCATCACAGCATTCGAGGGGACACTCCTTCCAATGGAAGCTACCCTCAAGGACTGAATCACACAAAAAATGTCCCTCAACCTATTCTTGGCAAATATACAAATCTGGAAAATCATGTTGATTCTGAGTATTTGTCATGTCTTGCTAAACCTGGCATTCTGATTGTTGGCTTCTGGCAAGCTAGCTGTTCACTTGAAACAGAATGGGTTCACAGAGAGCTTTGTACTGAGTGTAAGCCCCCCCCCCCCCAACAGGCTGACTTCATCTTGCATAAAATCAGACACTTACCTAAAAGCATCATCAGAGTGGTCTTGGTGAACGCAGCCAGCATCATCCCTAACATGGTGGTGAAGATGCCAACGAAGGCAATGTGAATATCCTTCAAACAATAAGAAAACAGCCATATGCCTAGGAAACTACTCACAAAGGAGACACTACCCAAAGCGGAACCATAGCCTATGTAGACCTCATTCCAGCAGAGCGGAGGGCCCAGCTCATAAAGTGTAAAAATCGGGGAGATGCCGAAAATCACAAAAAAATAGACGACAAGGGTAAAAATCAGCAGACAGAGCAAAGACTGCCGCTTGCCGGAGCCATTTTTAAAAAGCATGTAAGTCCGGTAAAACAGATCCTTGAGGCTTTCGATACAGGACATAGTGACAGTCTGAGATGACTCCTTTATGGGATCACTGAGGAAAAATAAAATGTAGGCCAGGCTGACTGCAATTACTACGGCAATAATGAAATAGGACCACACGAAACCCAGTTCTCGGATAAAATAACCGGATGCCAGGCCTGTTAGCCCAGCAACGACGCCGAGCATAAAATCCAGGATGGCTATCCGGATGATTCTTTGCCTATATTCTTTCTGCTGATCTACAATGTAGGCGAAGCAAGCTCCCCAGAAGGTGGTGTAATTCCCAAAGAGGGCGCCAACGAAGGTGGATGCGACCAGAAGCTGGAGAGGAAGGTCAAAGTAGGACATCGCGCACAGCCAACCGTTGGTTCCCAGAGAGCCAAGCGAGGACAGGACCATGGGAAGCTTCCGTCCGTGGTTGTCACTGCTCGACAAAAGCATGAAGGTAGACACCAGACCCGGAACTAAGCCACTCATTTCCATCTGCAGGCTGAAGAGAGATGCCTTTTTCTGAACTTCCTGTAAGGACAAAGGCAACGAGTCGACGGATGCTACGACCATAAAAAGACCCTGGCATTGCTTCTGGTTATGAGTGGGAAGCCCGGGGCATGTGAGGCCAGAGTAACGATTATAAAGCACACGTTAGCAGGTAACACACCCATACTTCATCATGAGACCCACACACCATGCAGGGTAGAGATTCAAAGCTACAAGGAGAAAAACGTATGCCGTGGTGTGTCCGTCTGTTCAAAGGACGTGTGCATGTCACAGACTCTGTTGTCACAGATTCTCTCAGTCCCACCCAACCCCATCCCACCCCCGTGAACCATTTGCACTGAGAGATCATTGTGACTCCTGTTCTGCACCCTCAGTGATGAGGACCTTTGCTGTGATGTGTCTTCCTGCCTGTAGGTACCCGAGGCCTGCAAAGCTTGTGACGCCATACAAGCAAATATTAAGACAATGTATAGGGCTGTTGCCAAGGCAACAGCTGCCGTTTACCCAGAATTCCATAGCCTACCTTTACCTGTAATTACGTCACCACCGGTATATAACCGGGCAGTGCTTCTTCCCCCTCCTCCTTTTCTCTTCTCTCTTTCTCTCCTTCCTTCCCGCCCGCTACCCCTTCCCTATCTTAAATAAAGTCCCACGTGGAACTGTTTGGCCTGGTGTAACTCATTGCGGCCCACGGCTCCACCGCGAGTGAGTGTGGGGAACAGACAGGACTTTTGCGCAGAAACCAACACTGCCCGCCTAGGTTACAGGAGAGACGCAAACATATACACATCTTATATATTTGCTCTACAGTCTCTAACTAAACAGACCCTTTTAATCTTTGTGTCCACCGGCAGAACGCGTGAGAATAGATTCCTTCATTTACTATAGAAGCAATGAGATAGATCCAGAAGAATCTTGCACTGCGTAAGACAGCTGCAGCCATGGACCAGAATACAATGACAATAGACAAGGGGCCATGTGTACACAAGGGCACACACCTGCGGAGCTGGGACAGTCACTACGGCAGCCATTTGATGGGAAGAACTTTTTAAGGACATAATGTGGGGCTGGAGATATGGCTCCGTGGTTAGAGCACTGGCCGTTCTTGCAGAGGATCCCGGCTTCATTCCCATCATCCACGTGGTAATATCTAACTCTCTGTAACTCCACTTCTAGGGGTTGGCATCTTCCTTTTTGCCTCTTTAAGCACTTAGGCATGTATATAGCATACATACATGCATCCAGGCAACACACACACACACACACACACACACACACACACACACTCATTTAAAAAGTCTTTTAAAGACATATTGTGGGAGTTGGAGAGATGGCTCAGCAGTTAAGAGCACTGGCTGCTCTTCCAAAGGACCCAGGTTCAAATCCCAGCAATCACATGGCACTTCACAACTGTCTCTAATTTCAGTTCCAGGGGATCTGATGTTTTAACCTGGAGGCAGAACATAACACCAATGAAAATAAAATATAAAATAAAATAAAATAAAATAAAATAAAAAAGGCATATTGTGTTTTCCATGTCTTAGTTTTGTCCTTCACGCATTGGCCATATGGTATGTTTATAATGTGAAATACTATGTGTAAAGAGCAAAAGGCCCATGCTGCCAGAAAGCAGCCTGATAATTAATAAACCATAAAACATTGAGTGTTTTTCTGCCCCACTAGAACCTAATCTACAGAGAGCCAGACCTTTGTCTTCTTACCCTCCGTGTCACTGAAGACAGCACTGGGCACAAGGCAGGCTCTTGGTGGATACTGAATGAAGTCATGGCTGAAGGAGATAAGGCCTCTGCCACTTGCAGGCAGTAGAGGATACTATCACATGATTGTGTCTGTCACCCGCTTCTTCTGACAGGAGGGAACAAAATCTTACTTTGATGGGAGGGTTAACGTTAAAGACATCCGAACTGCCCGGCACAAGGTTCAGTACTGAGTCTTGCCTGTTCTATGAGTGCATCTTTTTGTACTTACAGTAGTCATCAGGTAAGTAATTGCTGAGTAAATAGATATAAAGTCACCTTTTAACCAATTTCTCAAGCAGGTTTTCCCCTTGGGGTTCCTGTTCTCATTTATACTGGTCCACCCAAGTCTGTCTTCCACTTTCTTCTGTTAGTTCTCACCCAGTCTTGAACAGCCACACCCTCCTCTGTAGTCTGGGAAAATTGTTTGTTGCTTTAAAACAAAAACAAAAACAAGATCTTGCCAGGCAGTCGTGGTGCACACCTTTAGTCCTAGCACTTGGGAGGCAAAGGCAGGCGGATTTCTGACTTTGAGATCAGCCTGGTCTACAGAGTGAGTTCCAGGACAGTCAGGGCTACACTGAGAAACCCAGACTCAAAAAACAATAAAACAAAACAAAAACAAACCAAAACAAACAAAAAACCCAAGATCTTTAACAAGACAAACTCAAAGAACAGTTCCTTCTGGAGTTATAATTGGGGGCATAAGAACAGGCTATGGGCCTGGAGAGATGGCTCGGTGGTCAGGGGCACTGGCTGCTCTTTCAGAGGACCCGAGTTCAGTTTCCACCACTTACATGGTGACTCACAGCCATTTGTAACATCAGTCTCTGATGCCTTCGTCTGCCCTCTGAGCGCACTGTACAACAGAAACACACACACACACACACACACACACAGGCGAAACATCCGTACATTTAAAGTAAAAACATCTTTTCAAAAAGTTGCCCCGTCTCTTACTCCTGCCTCCTGCTTGTTTCTCTCTTGATCTCTTGGGCTCCTTTCCATGTGGTCATGGCCGGCCTCTACTTCTCTACTCTCTCCCTCTCTCTGCCTTTCTCTGCCTCTACTACCCTCTTAACCCCTCTTCCCACAGCCCTGAATAAACTCTATTCTACACTTAAAAAAAAAAAAGTTGCCCAAGAAGAAGTCACTGTTATCAGATTCCTGTTATTAATTTGCTACTTGAGAAGTAATTATTTAACAAGCAAAGGGTGTATCAAGTGGTTAGAAAGGTCCTTCCTCTACGAAAGTCAACAAGCACAGCTAGACCCCACTTCTTTACTGCTTAGCCAAAAGCCCCAACTATGGTGTAAGGTCCCCGCGGAGATTAAACGCATTGCCTGGGACAAGCGTGGAGGTGAGTGAGACTTCTGGTCACAAGGCTTCAAGAACTTGGAACACTGAAAAAAATAGATTAACGCAAAAATAAAGTTTTCTTTTGAGACAAGGCCTCAACCAGGCTGGTCACTAGTTTGTAATCCTCCAGTCCCAGCAACATTGTGTGTGTGCGTGTGCGTGTGTGTGTGTGTGTGTGTGTGTGTGTGTGCATATATATTGTGGTGATTTGAGTAAAACTGTCCCCCATAGCACTTGGGAGGCAGAGGCAGGTGGATTTCTGAGTTCAAGGTCAGGCTGATCTACAGAGTAAGTTCCAGGACAGCCAGGGCTACACAGAGAAACCCTGTTTCGAAAAGCCAAAAAAAAAAAAATAATAATAATAAAATGTCCCCCATAGACACTTGCTAGAATGCGTGACCTTGTTGGAGGATGAGTGTCACTGGGGGTGGGCTTCTAAGTTTCAGAAGCTCAAGCCTGGCCTAGTGGCTGTGTCTTCCTGCTGCCGTGGATCCAGATGTAGAACTGGATTCTAGAGCTCCTCTCCAGCACCGAGCCTGCCTGGGTGCCAATGCTTCCCACCATGACAACAATAAACTAAACCTCTGAACTGTGAGCCAGCCCCAGTTAAATGTTTTCCTTTATAAAGTTGCCATGGTCATTGTTGGGGTTCTGTCTAAGCTCCACCCCACACCTACCTGGCAATAGCCAGGTCTGCCCCGCCCCAGAGATCTGGCCCACTATAAGAGGGGCTACTTGCTCCTCCTCTCCCTCTTTGCTCTCTGCTCTCCCACATTCTCACCTCTCTGCCCCTGGGGCTCTTCTCCCCTCCACGTGGTCATGGCCGGCCTCCACTCTCTCTATTCTCTCTCTCTCTCTCTCTCTCTCTCTCTCTACCTCTCTCTACCACTAACTCCCATCCCCTACTCTAAATAAACTCTATTCTATACTATGCCTGAGTGTGTGTGGTCTCTCAGAGGCAGAGGTGCCCAGGCAAGGGCCCGCCTGGACACCTTCCCCCACGCCGCCTAGCCACACTCCCCTAACCCCCTATACTCTCCCCTTTTAAGCCCTTTCAGTCATGTCATGGTGTCTCTTCACAGCAAAAGAACACTAAGACACACACACACACATGTATGTATGTATGTACGTACGTCAGTGTTAATAAAAATGGTTGGGAAATAAGACTTCCCCTTAAAATACAGTCTTTCAATTATCAAATAGGTGAAAGAGCTCAGTTTATTCTTTAGTTATTTTTAGATTTTGAGACAAGGTCTCCTTATATAGCCTGGGTTGGTCTTGACCTTTTAACCCTCTGCTTCTCTCTCTCTAGTACTGGAATTACAGATGTTCAGTAA
This sequence comes from Apodemus sylvaticus, assembly GCF_947179515.1. Lineage (NCBI taxonomy): Eukaryota > Metazoa > Chordata > Mammalia > Rodentia > Muridae > Apodemus > Apodemus sylvaticus. The sequence continues at coordinate 17,297,844 of NC_067493.1, read as the reverse complement.
TAATAATATGGTTTATTATGACCTATTTGGTGGTGACAACGGCTTTGCATGCCAAGTAAGCCCTCTGTAATTAAGCTATATCCTCAGCCCTTGATTTTTTATTTATTTTATTTATTTATTTTTTTTGGATTTGGCTTTTTTGAGACAGGGTTTCTCTGTGTAGCCCTGGCTGTCCTGGAACTCACTCTGTAGACCAGGCTGGCCTGGAACTCAGAAATCCGCCTGCCTCTGCCTCCCAGAGTGCTGGGATTACAGGTGTGTGCCACCACCGCCTGGCAGGCCCTTGGATTTTTGAGACAGGGTGTCTTACTAAGTTTCCCAGGTTGGCTTTGAACTCATGATCTTCCGGCATCTGTCTCCTGGGTGCTAGAATTACAGGCAATGCACCACCATTCCAAGCTTAGATTCTTCTTCTTCCCATACCCTGAAATGTTACATGCTAGCACGTAGGCACACGTTGGTATATTATTGGGACGTGTCCTAGTCAGTTTTAGCTGTCAACTTGACACACAGCTTGGAGGAGGGACCCTGCGGCCATGTCTGTGGGCATTTTTCTTGATTGTTGATTGGTGAGAGAGGGCCCAGTCCACTGTGGGCGGTGCCATTCCTGGGCAGCTCGTCCTGATTGCTTAAGAAAGGCCACTGGGCAAGCTGGGAGCGAGCCTTTAAGCAGCGTTCTCCCGAGGTCTCTATTTTAGGTTCCCACCTTGATTTCCCTCCGTGATGGGCTCTAACCTATAAGCCAGACAAACTCCCCTTCCACGTTGTTTTTTGCTCAGAGTTTTATCACAGCAACCAAGACATAGACTCTGACAAGGAAGACAGACAAACCTGGCCAATCAGGGCAGGGCTCCCTGTCATAATGCGCGAGGTCCTTTTACACACAATGGCACTTGGGGCAAGGTAGTAAGAAAGGAATCTTGTTTTTCTAGTACTCTCCCAGGGCTGGCTCCTTATTTCTGAAGGTGGCCAGTATTCAAACTCCTAGCCCCATATTTGGAAATCGAGGGGCTGAGATCATATGACAGAGCCAGTTGCTAGAAATGGAAGCTCGGAGCAGGAAGGCAGGCTTTCAGAGTCAGATGGAGGAGGTCGTCTCCGAGAAGTCATACAAGGACGGCATCATCGTGAAAGGACCCAGAAGGAAGGGATGCAGGCAAAAATGAGGATGTCAGCCTCCTTCTTGTCCTGTTCTGTCTCAGCCATGGCCAGCAGGGAAGGGCTGGACAGGGGAATGGGGTGGGGTGGGGCAGTGGTTTCTACTTCCCCACTCTTAGGGAAAGCACCCGAGGTCTGAGGGCACCGACTTTGGAGAACAAGCCTTGGAGTATGAAGTCTCTCGGCTGGACCATGGTAACACACACTTAACTTCAGCACTTAGGAGGCAGAGGCAGGTGGATCTCTGTGAGTGTGAGGCCAGCCTGGTCTACAGCGCAAGTTCCAGGACAACCAGAGCTACACAGGGAAACCCTGTCTTTGAAAAAACAAAATAAAACACAACACGACAAAACAAAACAAAAAAATAGTCTCTTGAATATTAGTCCAATTGAAAAAAAAAAAAAGGAAAAGAAACATCAAATTGGAACTTTGCCTAAAAGCAAAATGAGGCCAAACTATTCTATGGTGTGTGTGTGTGTGTGTGTGTGTGTGTGCGCGCGCGTGCGCACGCACACGCACGCATTTAGTCAACAACTAGAACTGGAGGACCCAACACTGGCCTTCCTTCAGTGTAGAACACCAAAAGGTACTTTCCTCCGTCACCTGGGGAGGGTTGACAACAATCCCTGACTCAATCTCAGAAAGGATGAGCCCCTGGACATTCTCAGTCCTATTGTCTGTCTGTCTGTCTACCTACATCCATCCATCTGTCTGTCTGTCTCTGTCTGTCTATCTATCTAGCCATTCTTCTGCCCCTTTATTGTTACTACCTTGAGACGGGTAGCCCAGGTTGGCCTTGAACTCACAACCCTCCTCCAGCCTGTGTTACAGGCCTGAGCAGACTTTGTAGAGGACAGTGAACCCTTATGACTCTTTATGGCCTGTGCTGTCCCTACGGCTAGTCAGAATGCTCTGTTCCAAGAAAATTCGCCTCAGCAGCAGGAAGCTATGAGTGAGGAGAGGCCTTGACCATGCAGCTGGACTTTGTCCCCTCTAGCTTCTACCTTAGAGCTGCTTTGGTGGCCTCAGGCCTTCCCTTGGGGGCTCTCTGTCAGGTCCTCAACCCAGGCTCATTTGCCTCCGATGTGGACTCCCTGGAGTTGAGTCCTGTGTCCACTTCTGGACTGGCGAGTGCCTCCAGTGAGAAAGAGAGACCCTCCGATGGGGAAGACAGCCATGCAGGCCCCACCTCTTCTCATCTGTGCGGGTGAAGACAGCGTCAGTCTTTTGTTGCCGCGAAATATCCCTAGTGAGAGTAGTTCTGAGCTTGTAAATGCAGCCCTGTAGAGAAACAGCTGATGCCAACTCCTGTACCCTGCTTGACAAAGCCTGCCTCGGGGCTCAGGAGACTGATGACGAAGCTCTTGTCAAATACGCAGAGAACCGAGTGGGGGGGGGGGCCCACACATCTAGCTAAGCCTTTTTAGGATGCTGAGAGCTAAAGTAGGCACTCGCGGGTCCAGATGTGGACACAGGACTCAAGTCCAGGGAGCCCTGTTTATCTTATCTAAGGTAGCCTCCTGACCCCAACAAATGCTGCTCCACCCCCATGAGAGACAGCTGAGCCTGGTCCAATTTGTCAGACTTTTTTGTTTTCAAGAAACCAACAAAGAGTGGGTGAGATCGTTATGAGATTTCCTAAGGACGAAAGAGCTGGTCCCACAAAGGGGGGCGGGGGAAGACAGGTGTGGAGGTGCATTAGAGAGTTAGGGCCAGAGTAAAGATGTTAGTTAAGAGGAACCATTGACAGGCAGTGGTGGCACACACCTTTAGTCCCAGCATTTGGGAGGCAGAGGCAGGCAGATTTCTGGTCTACAGAGGCCAGCCTGGTCTACAGAGAGAGTTCCAGGACAGCCAGAACTACACAGAGACACCCTGTCTTGAAAAACAAACAAAACAAAACAAAACAAAACAAAACAAGAAAAAAGCGAAACTATTAATCGAAATGGGAACGCAGAGAAGGCCGCTTGATTTGATTTTCGTGCGTGGGGGTGTGGTCACACCTTGGAGAGCCTCTTTGGTTTGGAACCTGTTTCCATTTCCTGTTTACTACAAGACGGGAGGTTTTAATTTCTTACCTCCCGGAAAGCAAAGATGGGGTCGCTTTTGTTTTGCTCACATTCAGAGGCATTGCTATCAGAAGCAAAGGTGTAGTTACCGGTTTCTTCCCATATCCTCCGGTACACGTACTGCGCTGTCAGCGGGATGGTCAGAGTCATAGCAAACGCATTAAGGAGAATGGCGGGCTCTATGAACGAAATCTTCATGTTGCTCAAGTGGGCAGGTCGAGTCTATTGGGGGCGGGGAGCGGGGAGCGGGGGGAGAGAAACGGGATAGAAATCATTAGTTGATTTCTTATCCCACAGGCTACAAAAGTGGGGAAGTTGGAACAATGTGTCATGAGCAAGCAAAAACATGAGTTCCAGATTTCTGAGCGAGTGCCCTTGCCGGGAGAGGGTACCCCATTTCCCTCCGAGGAGCAGGGCCTCTCAGAACTAACTTTCCAACAGCACCCCCCCCCCCGCCCCCGCCAACTCCGCTTCGCTAATGCTCACAGTGCTGAGCCGAATCGCACCGGCTGGTTCCCATAAGGTAAACAATGAAGTTCCCCGGGGACCCGGAGGTTACGCAACTATTATTATTTTGGCTGCAGATTAAGGGCCTCGTAAAAAGCAGCTCCCGATCGGAATGGGAGTTTCTGTTTTCGTTTTTAAAACTCACCCCACGGTTACAGTCTTCCTGCTAGGTTAGGCACAGGTGGGACCGTGTTCAGGACTGTGTTCTTGGTTAGCCGGTGCGGCGCGCAGCGCGCCCCCGCCTTTTCAGCACGGGTTTGCCAGCTGGGGAGAGCCGAAGGAAGGGACAGTGAGGTGGAGCAGGAGCGCAAGAGGGGGGACGTCCCTTGGGAGCGGACACTTGAGTCCTGTTAGAGGGCAAAGAGAGATAAGCTCTCTCTCTAATGGCCCTGGACTCAGTCCGCGCCGTTCCCCGCGCCGCCGCACTCTCGTTCTTTGGGCCCTAGTGGTGACTCGGCCGCCGAGCATCATCACTCAGCTTGGAGTTGATAATCTTTGGCCGGAGCTGTCACCCGCTTCCCTAGCTCGCTTGTGATTGGGGCTGGCGGTCGGCGCCCCCGCAGGGATTGGCCTAGCCTAGTGTCATTCTCTTGCACCCGCCCCCGAAGGTTCAGCTGCTGAATCTCCCCGAGTTGCTGGGCAAGTTGGGTGATCCCGGCAGCTTAGAAGGCTCTGCTAAGCGTTTCTGGGTAGGACTGCTGGGTTTCACTGAAGCGCCGCGGAGCCATAGGCGGATCGCCCTGGCATCTGGCTCGAGAGTTCGAGACTAACTGAACGACATAACAAGACTTCTGTCCAAAGCCGATACTAATAATACTAATATTAATACTACTAATAATACTAAAACAAAAAAGTGGTTGGAAACGTCACACTCTAGGGTTGCAGTTCACCGTAGCATTCCAGCGGACCCAGCAAGCAACTGCCAAAGCAATGCCAGAAAGAAGACAGAGATGCAGGAAGTTCACGAGAGGAGAGAGTTTAGAGTAGGGAAGGTGTTGGCCTTGGGACATTTTAAAAGAAATATCCATTACATTTTATGTAATTATTTATTCCACCCCGTGCAGAGGGCAGAAAATGGTGCTAAATCCCTTGGAATTGGTGTTACAGGCAGTTGTGAGCTGCCCTGAGGACAAAGAAACGGAACCCAGATCAGTAAGTGTTTTTAATTAGTGAGCCATCTCTCCAGCCACCCCTGCCCCACCGCGGGGGAGAGAATTGTTAATCTCTCGGAAAGTCCATTCTTCCTCTATCAAGAAGATATAAGTAAGTCTCACAAAGCCACAGGAACCCCCCCTAGACAGTGGGAATGATGCTAATGGTCCCCAAAACGCACTGCTGGAACGCACTTGCAGCTGATAGGGTGTTACTTCCTGAGGAAGAGAAGCAAACAGAAGAGAAACAAAAGCTCTGTGATTTGGGGACCTGTCCAAAAAGGGAAGACCTTCCACTGGAGTGGTTGGGTCAGGAAGTGGAGACAATTCTGCAATTATGCCTCTTACTCTTATCTAGAGGTCAAGGTCAGATGTGAACAGGCCAGAGCCATATTGATAAAGGAGTAGCAGTCTAGAATATGGGCTATTTTTGTGGTCTAGGCAAGACCAGAGTTCTGGCGCCATGCCAGTACGTGCTCTTAACCACTGAGCCACCCTCTCTCCAGCCCCAGACACATTTTAAGATGGCAGCACACTGGAACAGCTTCAGAGTGGGAAGGGCCACTAAAGCAGCTGACTAATTGGTAAAGGATATTCTGTACAGGAGAAATGGCAGGCTGATGACCCCAGACAACCACATCCCACTTTTGACAGTTTTACAGCACTGTGCAATCTTCATATACCTAGACTAACAGTGCTGCTACCTGAGCTACAGTTTGGTTGATTTCCAATCTCTTGCAAACATGTTAATGATCTTCTTCTTCTTCTTCTTCTTCTTCTTCTTCTTCTTCTTCTTCTTCTTCTTCTTCTTCTTCTTCTTCTTCTTCTTCTTCCTCCTCCTCCTCCTCCTTCTCTTCTTCTTCTTCTTCTTCCTCCTCCTCTTCCTCCTCTTCCTCTTCTTCTTCCTCCTCCTCCTCCTTCTCTTCTTCTTCTTCCTCCTCCTACTCCTCCTCCTCTTCCTCCTCCTCCTTCTCTTCTTCTTCTTCATCTTATCATTATGATTATTTACTTATTTATTTATTTAAATAAATACTGTTTATTTAATTTACACTGTCACTGTCTTCAGATGCACCAGAAGAGGGTGTCAGATCTCATTACGGATGGCTGTGAGCCACCATGTGGTTGGTGGGAATTAAACTCAGGACCTCTGGAAGAGCAGTCAGTGCTCTTAACCACTGAGCCATCTCTCTGCTTGTTACAGCTCTTAACCACAAGGAGTGACATGTTCAGTTCAGTGGCTTGTCTTTTCAAATAAAAATCAAATGGGCTCCAAGATGACTACCCTGGGGTCAGTGACCATCTCTTGAGCTGCATGCCCGCCTTGGGTCCCGGGGAGACTTTTGTTTCCTGTCGTGTTCACTCAGGGACACAGGTGCTGAATAAAGTGTTCTTCCCAACACTATCACTGCCACAGGGGAGAGGGAAGGGAACTTGATGGAGCTGATACCAGCTCTAGAAGGTTTACCCCAGAGAGGGTGTACTGGCTGGTTTTGCGTGTCAACTTGACACAGGCTGGAGTTATCACAGAGAAAGGAGCTTCAGTGGGGGAAGTACTTCCATGAGATCCAGCTGTGGGCCATTTTCTCAATTAGTGATCAAGGTGGGAGGGCCCCTTGTAGGTGGTGCCATCCCTGGGCTGGTAGTCTTGGGTTCTATAAGAGAGCAGGCTGAGCAAGCCAGGGGAAGCAAGCCAGTAAGGAACATCCCTCCATGGCCTCTGCATCAGCTCCTGCTTCCTGACCTGCTTGAGTTCCAGTCCTGACTTCCTTTAGTGATGAACAGCAGTGTGGAAGTGTAAGCTGAATAAACCCTTTCCTCCCCAACTTGCTTCTTGGTCATGATGTTTGTGCAGGAATAGAAACCCTGACTAAGACAGAGGGTAAAAGTCACTTCTTACATGCCATTGGCTAGAACAGGTCATGTGTGGAAAAGTGCAAGCCTAACAGGTGCTCTGGAGGAGGAGGAGGAGGAGGAGGAGGAAGAGGAGGAGGAGGAGGAGGAGAGAGGTTATCTATGTCCCAGGCCATATTTCTTATGGAAATCAATAGGCAGCAAAAGGTCTCTAAAAGCCACGCGACTATAGAGACAAATTAGCATCCTCTCTCCTACACTGTTCTACTATCCCACCTTTTTGCATGAAGAAGAAAGTCAGGGCATCTGTGATTAACCAGGAGACTCACAAGGTTCAATGGGCTTCTGCCTTGTTGCAAAACAACAACAACAAAACAACAACCAAAAACCCCACATAAATGCTTAAGTGCAAAAAGTGCATCCACAGGTCCACAGGTTTAATCTTCAGGGCAGAACCTTAAGCATAATTGTGAAATTCTACATTTTTTAGTTCACTGACTTAGGAATTTTAATTTTAGTGAGTGTACTATTAATCGTTACCAAGTAGTGACCTTTAATGCCAGTGGTCTGTATCTGAATTTCTCCTTTTCATCATATTAAGCCCTGCTTACCATGACTATTTTAATATGTCAGACTTATGAGAGAAGACTTGGACTAAATGGTTGACAAGATAACTCAGCAGGTGAAGGTGCTTGCGGCCAAGCCTAAGGACCGAAGTTCAAACCCTGGAGCCCACAAGGTGGAAGAAGAGAACTGACTCCTATAACCTGTCTTCTAACCTTCCTACACATGCTGCGGCAGGCCTGCACTCCACCCTAAATCCCCAAACAGAAATTGATTAAATGCAAATAAATAATTTAACAACAACAACAACAAAAAAATGGGCTGATTATACAAATGCTTTGTCTAAGCTAAGGATAGGAGGAATGGCATTATGCAATGCTATTCAGGAGAAGCTCCCACTGTGGGGAGTGTGGGGGAGTGTGGAGTCCTCCCGTGAGTAGACACACTAAGTGCAGAAGCGCCCATGCAGTGCAGGATAGGACCATGGTCTAAAAGGAAACAGCAAAAACAAACCGTGGCTACTGCGAGCTCGTGTTTTCAAAAGGAATGTGATCGAATTGACTGAGAGGTGATGAGAGCGCCCCGCCCCCGCCCCGCCCCCTTACACCAAGCCTTCAAGCCTTACAGTGCCAACATTGAGCCGATAAGCGTGTACTACGGCTCTGTCCTGAGTGCAGACTGTAGACAGCAAAGGTAATAGGACCATATGACTCGGTCAATGATTTGCCTAAAGAGACCTGAGTTTATCTAGGTGAGACATTTGTAACTTCTCTTCCTTGACCTCCATTGCTTAGAAACTGATCAAAAGGTTCCATTTAGATTTCAGAACCAGGCCCGGCTGGCCTTCCTGTTGCTCTGGGAGGCCCCTTTGCAGTTTCCTCTGAGAGCTCGCTTCCTACAGACCTCGGTTCCACCCTCACTCCCACAGCCCTGCCGGTCACTGGGCTGTCTGGAACAGGCTGCCCACACTCCTCAAACCCACTGCTGTTTCTCCTAGGCTCCACCCAACGGTTACCTAGCAACAGCCAGGTAGGCGTGGCTTGTTATGAAAGGGATTGTCTCCTCTCTGCCCTTTCTCCTTGACCTCTCTTTCTCTCACCTTCTCCCCCTTCTCTATGCGTTCCCAGCCAATCTCCCCGCCCCCCCCCGCCTCTCCTCCCTCTCTTTCTCTGCCTCTATTTCCTTCTCAACTCCCTTTCCCATGCCCCCCAAATACACTCTACTCTACTTAGGAGGGAGGGATGTCTCAGCGTGAGCTGGCTGAGGTACCCCTTCCCACCGCACCATACCGTGCTCTGCAAAACATATCATTGGCTTTATAAAACCATCGCCCACCCTCCCCTAGACCCAACACCCAGAGCTTCCACCGGAATAGACCGTGTGCCCCTTATCCAAAGGCTTGGAACAAGATGTGTTTCTTGTTTCTGATTTCAGGGGTCAGGAAGTGTAATTAAAACCACTATTCTCATAGTTTACTGGTTAAGTATACCTAATGTGAAAAATCTAAAGTAGGAAAATATTGTAATTTGGGGCACGCCAGTGCTCAGAAGATTTTAGATTTTTGGAACATTTTGGATTTTTGGAGTTGCAGTGCTCAACAGATACCATCTTCTTTATAATCTGTTAACCTCCTGTTTCCTGTGCCCATCAGGATGCCACCTGTCCAGTCAGCAGATAAGTCTCGGGCATCACGCTAGATTCTTTTCACTACCGTGAGCACAGGGAATATTTTATATTCTGCATATAGCTTTAACTATACCTGTTTTCTGTGCGTGGCTCTAAGACCTGTAAGCACCTTGGCTTTGGGACATTTAGGCTGAATAGGCCTTCCTTGGCTTGACTAAGGTCGGGGAGTTTGCTGATGTCCATTGGAAAGCAACATCTGAAGGCCGCTGGAGAACGGATGGACGCACGAAGGGCCAGGGCCCTCTCCAGGATATCGGAAGTCAGGACTTTTCCACTTCCAAGGATGTTACCGTTCCTTCTGGGCTCCGCCCCACATTTACCTGGTATCAGCCAGGTATGCTTGCCTCACTATAAAAGGAGCTGTTTGCTGAGCCCTCCTCTCTTACTCTCTGACCCTCCTCTCCCCCTCCCCCTCTCTCCACTTGATCCTGGCTGGCCACTCCTCTCCTCTCTCCTTTTCTCTTCTTCCTTTCCTCTTTTCTCTTTCTCCTCTCCTCCTCCTCTTCTTCACTCCTCCTCCTCCTTCATCTTTGTCTTCTTCTTCTTCTACTTCTTCTTCTTCTTCTCTCTCTCTCTCTCTCTCTCTCTCTGTCTCTGCCTTTCCCTGTCTCTCCTCCCTCCTCAACCCCCCTTCTCACTAAATAAACTCTATTCCATACTTAGATATCATACGACTGGTACCTCAGGGGGAAGGGATGTCTCAATATGGGCCTGTAGAGACACACCCTCCCACCTCACCATATCTCTACCAAACACATCCTGGTCCTTTCTTTCTTTCTTTCTTTCTTTCTTTCTTTCTTTCTTTCTTTCTTTCTTTCTTTCTTTCTTTCTTTCTTTCTTTCTTTCTTTCTTTCTTTCTCTCTCTCTCTCTCTCTCTCTCTCTCTCTCTCTCTCTCTCTCTCTCTCTCTCTTTCTTTCTTTCTTTCTTTTTTATAAAACACAACAAAGGTATTAGGTTAGTACTTCTGCAGGGCCTGGATAGCCCAAAGGAAGCTTTCTGTCAGAAATGCACAGTCCCCACGTTGAAGCAGAAATGCATGGGCAGGGAGCACAGTGAGGAGGAGACTGCGCATGCCTCTGGGGCCCTTAAGAGAAGTGCAGATCAACAGAAAGCGAAACCAGGCTCATAGCTGGAAACCAGAGGTATCCCACTGTGAAGATGCCGATTCCTGACAACGGCGGTGGACTTCCTGTTCTCTGGTCCCACTTCCCCAGAGCAGAGGGAAACTAGAAGCCAGCCAGACCAGCAGCCTGACTCCTCAGTAGGACAGAGTCTTTGGACCTAGTAAGCCCCTCCCCAACGTGCCTACTTCCGTGGGGAGTTATCTCTCCAGGAGGGGAGCCCTTGAGAAAGAATGAACGGCCTTCCCTTGCAGAGGAGAAGTCCTGATTGACTCGTGTGGTGTGTGTGTGTGTGTGTAATGAATTCATTGTGATCTACTGCCCGCCACAGCAGGGGAAATGATCAGGATACCCCCAAAAGAGACTCTGCCTCATGGTGGGTTTTCCATTCAGTCTGGGTTTGGAAATCACTCTGTAGACCACGCTGGCCTCAGACTCAGAAATCTGCCTGCCTCTGCCTCCCAAGTGCTGGGACTAAAGGCATTGGCCACCACTGCCCTGCTCAGCCTGATTTCTTACACAATCCAGGACCACCAGCCCAGAGACAAAACCGTCCACAGTGAGCTGGGCTCTCTGACATTAATATCAATCAAGAAAATGCCCCTAGAAGCTTGCCCACAGGCTAGCCTGGTTGGAGGTATTTTTTCCCCAGTGAGATTCCCTCTTCCACAGATTCTAGCTCTTGAAACTAACCAATTAATTAACTAAGTAACGAGTACAGGCCCCATCTCTAGATACATTCATTACACATGCCTTGGAGACTGTTTCTAGCATAGGGGTCTCCAGGGGACACATTGAAACCTAACATATCTTTTAGGTATCAGCCTTAATGTCACCTTAGAGAGACAGGCTCTGAGCTCCTTTTGATGTTGTCTATCGTAAAAGCAACCTGTTTGTTTTCCTTCAGCACATCGCGTTCTACGTGGTCTCATTTATTTGTTTACCTCTTTTGGTCCCTATATCTGTAGAGGACACATGCTCCGCGAGCACAGTGGACTGCAGTGTGACAGCCTTCACACCTAGAACAGAGGCCAGCCACAGCAGATCGCTGTCAAATGAATGAAATGAGGCGGTATGGTTTCAGACATGACAGTTAAACACCAAATATGTTGCTAGGAGTTATCTGATATGTGTATTTTTTTGATACCTCAATTTTTTTTCTGAGATGCTGGGTTTATGGCAGCAATCCTCTGCCTTGTGGAAATAAGGATGGTCCAGAACATTTAGAAAACTACAATTATATGCCGGGCGGTGGTGGCATATGCCGGGCGGTGGTGGCGCACGCCTGTAATCCTAGCACTCTGGGAGGCAGAGGCAGGCGGATTTCTGAGTTTGAGGCCAGCCTGGTCTACAGAGTGAGCTCCAGGACAGCCAGGGCTACACAGAAAAACCCTGTCTGGAAAAAACCAAATCTAAAAAAAAAAGAAAACGAAAACTACAATTCTTTTTTTTTTTTTTTTTTTTTGAGACAGGGTTTCTCTGTATATCCTTGGCTGTCCTGGAACTCAGTCTGTAGACCAGGCTGGCCTTGAACTTAGAAATCTGCCTGCCTCTGCCTCCCAAGTGCTGGGATTAAAGGCATGCGCCACCACTGCCCGGCTTGGTATATTCATAATACGAGAAAACATTCAGTCATAAACCAGTCTATAAAGTGAAGTCCTGAGCTAACTGCGGTTCTAACTGAAATTCTGTTCTACAGGAAAGAGGAACAATGTTCAACCTCATTTATGATCAAACACACACACAACCAGGACAATTCACAAACACACATCTTTTACCTTCCAAATGAGCAAGTTTTTTTTTTATGATAATTCATTTGTCTAGGGTGAGGTGAAGTGACTATGGACTGTTGTACATCTCTAGTAAAAACCTCAGGTGAGGGCTAGAGCGATGGCTCAGTGGCTAAGAGCCCAGGCTGCTCTTGCAGAGGGCCCAGGTTCAGTTCCCAGTAACCTCAGGATGGCTTACAACAGTCTGTGATTTCAACTCCAGGGGCTCCAGTGCCCTCTTCTGACCTCTAAGGGTAACTGCATGCACACACTACACAGAACTCAAACACATAAGCATACAAATAAACTATACTAAGTCAGCATTTAAAAAAAAAAAAATTAAAGCCGGGTGGAGTTGGTCCACGCCTGTAATCCCAGCATTTGGGAGGCAGAGGCAGGCTGATTTCTGAGTTCGAGGCCAGTCTGGTCTACAGAGTGAGTTCCAGGACAGACAGGGCTATACAGAGAAACCCTGTCTTAAAAAAAAACAAATCAAAAAAAAATTTAAAAACCATCAAATTGGTCTAGCCGGGCAGTGGTGGCGCATGCCTTTAATCCTAGCTCTTGGGAGGCAGAGACAGGCTGATTTCTGAGTTTGAGGCCAGCCTGGTCTACAGAATGAGTTCCAGGACGCTCAGGGCAACACAGAGAAACCCTGTCTCGAAAAATCAAAAGAAAGAAAAAAAAATTAAAGAAAATATTTTCTAGGCGACCTGGGACCTGCAGGCACGCTGGTTGCGTTGCCAGGCTGTCTGTCGTCGTGATGGGACCCTGGGTATATCTGGTGGCAAGGGTTTTGCTCAGTGGCCGGATCCTCTTCCTGACTCGCAGCCGGGATCAGGCAGCAGCAGGGAGAAACACTGCACAATGAGGAAGAGAGGGCAGGAGCAGGCCAGGTAGGCGGCTCTTTGCCCCAGGAGTCTGAAGGGCAGAGAACTGGAAGCAGGCTCCAGCGATGTCGGAGGGACGTGGCCAGCGTCGAGCCCAGCGAGTGGGCTGGGAAGAAGGGGATGAGACTGTTATACAGGGTCAAACTGTTATTCCAGCCCAGGAGGAAGAAGTCATCAAGAAGCCAGCCGAGGTTCACACAACAGGGAAAACTGGAGCCAAGAAACTAGGGAAACTAGAGGAAAAACGGGCTCGAAAGGCTCAGCGTGAGGCAGAGGAGGCTGAACCTCGCTTCCTGACAGAGTTCATCAATTGCGTTAAGCAGTCCAAGATTGGGCTTTTGGAAGATCGGGCTTTCCAGATGGGCTTAAGGACTCAGGACACCGTAAACCACATTCTATGCAGGACCTGCTGACAGAGGGAACTCTAACAGGTTGACTGACCACCAGGGCAAGTTTATCTACATAACACCAGAGGAACTGGCTGCCGTGGCCAGTTTCATTTGACAGCAGGGCCGGTGGCCCTCACTGGGCTCACCCAGGCCAGCACTCCCTCATCGCCTAGGGCCAGGACCTCCCTGCCCAGGATTCAGTCTGACTGCTGTCCTTCCTTGAGTGTGTCATGTGACTTACATGTGTCTTTGTCCTGCCCTGCCATCTTGGGGCAGGGATAGAATATGACCAAAAAGTTGTGGATTAAAGAACACACACACACACACACACACACACACACACACACACACACACATTCTAGAAATACAACATACCAAGCTGCACTGCAATTATCACACATTGTCTACTTGGTATGTCCTGCTGAGGAAATGATATGAATTTACAGATCCACATAAGCTAATTAGATGGATATTATAGATCATGAAGTTGTTTACTTTGAAAGAATCTAAGTAGGGGGGTGGTGGCGCACGCCTGTAATCCCAGCACTCTGGGAGGCAGAGACAGGTGGATTTCTGAGTTCAAGGCCAGCCTGGTCTACAGAGTGAGTTCCAGGACAACCAGGGCTACACAGAGAAACCCTGTCTCGAAGAAAAAAACCAAATCCAAAAAACCAAAAAAAAAAAAAAAAAAAAAGAAAGAAAGAAAGAAAGAAAGAAAGAAAGAAAAAAAAAACCCAAAACCAAAAAAACCAAACAACAAAGAAAAAGAATGTATCTAAATGTAATCAAGTATGTACTTAGAAATAGACACATGTCTCTATAAAATAGTGGAAGAATAGTGTATACATTCAGTTTTGTGTTTAGAAAGGTCGCTTTATTTTCACAAAGTGTTTAATTATAAGGAAAAGACTTCCATGTTATGATATTAAATAGAGAAAAACAGTGAACTAAAAAGTACACTTTATATCCCAAATTTGCTAGAATAAGTATCCATCTGAATGTGTAGAAAAGTTCATATAGTTGGGGCTGGAGAGAAGGCTCAGCAGTTAAGAGCATTTACATTTCTTGCAGAGGAGCTGGGTTTGGTTCTTTGCATCCTTGAGGAGTCTCTCAACATCTGTAACTCCAGTTCTAGTAAACCCAATGCAGTCTTCCAGTTCCATGGGTACTCGGTACAAATGTGCACATACATACATTCATACATATATACATACATACATACATTCATACATACATACACACATACATATTTGCATCCTCTTACATATACACTTAAAACAAAATAAAAATAAATAAATCTTAAAAACTTGAAAAGCCCATAGACTAATATAAAAATGTTAATAGCTATGATCTTCGAGTAGATTGCTAAATTTTTTTTTCCTGAGACAGGGTTTCTCTGTGTAGCCCTGACTGTCCTGGAACTCACTCTGTAGACCAGGCTGGCCTTGACCTCAGAAATCTGCCTTTGCCGTCTCCGAAGTGCTGGGATTAAAGGCGTGCTCTACCACTGCCTGGCGTGATTGCTAACTTTTTTTTTTTTAATTTCCTATTAAATACTGCAGACAGTGTAATGTTCTGTGTCTTCTATGTTTATATTTAATCAGAAAAAGGTTTAATGGAAAGGTGTGTGGGGGCGGGGACTGGAGAGATGGCTCAGTGGTTAAGAGGACCCGGCTTTGATTCAGAGCACCCTGGGATCCATTGCCCTCTTCTGGACTCTGCAGGCACCAGACATGCTTGTGATGCACAGACACCCGTGCGGGCAAATCACACATACCCATAAGATAAAATAATGAAAAAGAAATGGACACAAATAACTCACGGCTACCTGCAATGCTGTGCGTGTTCATTAAAATGCGTTAACAACAGAACAAAAGCCAAACCTGGACGGAGGTGGAAGGAAAATCCTCAGCTATGGCTTTAAAGTTGACTCAGTAACTGCCTAGCTATGTCTTGATAGCCCGAGATAATTCAGGATGGATGCTAATTACCTACCAGCAACTGTAAGTCCCTTATCTAGAAAACAGTTAAGAGACTGGAAAAGACGTTATAAAGAAGGAACTAGGGTGATCCTTTGGACTGTGGATCAATGTGTTTAAAGCAAGGCACACTCTAGGGGTTCTCATGCTTCCTAAAGCTGTGACCCTTTGACACAATTCATGTAGTGGTGACCCCCCACCATAAAATTATTTTTGTTGCTATTTCATAACTGTAATGTTGCCACTGCTATGAATGTAATATAAATGTCTGTGTTTTCCAATGGTCTTGGATGACCTCTGTGAAAGGGTCGCGACCCACAGGCTGAGAACTGCGGTTCTAGTCCAATCCCTAGACTCAGCCTGTAAGAAGACTCAAGTGTTGCTACTATTTACTGGGTACATCAGCCAGTCTCCTCTATTGGCGTCAGAAAGCCGCTATACAGCACTTTTCGGGACCCAGGCTCCCCCGGCCACTATCGTGCTCTGTTTTTCTTACAGGAAATTTCTGGGGTTTATCAGGTTATGTTAAAAGTTGAAGGTGAGCCGGGCGGTGGCGGCGCACGCCTTTAATCCCAGCACTTGGGAGGCAGAGGCAGTCGGATTTCTGAGTTCCCGGACAGCCTGGTGTACAGAGAGAGTTCCAGGACAGAGGACAGCCAGGGCTACACCGAGAAACCCAGCCTCGAAAAAACAAAACAAAACAACAACAAAAAAAGTTGAAGGTGGGCCGAGGATGGTTGCTTGCCTTTAATCCCAGCCTGCGGGAGTTAGAAGCAGAGGCAGATTGGTCACTATGTAGACCAGGCTTCAAGGAGAATCTAAAGAGGAACTCGATTAAAAATCCTCCCTTCTTTCTACTCTCTCAGCAGCAGCCTGTATCATTACTGTGTGCATTCCTGGGCAGAGTACGCCCTCAGAATTACGGAAGTAGGGCAGCCAAGTTATCCAGTTCTGCTGGGAGACCCCCACCCTTGGGTGCTTTCAAAAGACCCATTGCTAGTTTACAGGATGCTATTTTCTTTGCAGACTGATAAGAGAGAGCTACACAGTATCAGTCATGCCGGTTTATAAAAAGTCCAGAAGGAAGCCCCGCCCACTCCCAGGTGCTGGGGGGCCACGCCCAGGAGCAGCTGCTGGAAAATGAGGCTCCGGGTGGCAGCACCTGGAAATTCACTGTGCTCCTATAACCGGCCTGTGGCCTGTTCCTGGTCTTCTGCTCTTTGTGCCTTAGAGTGACTCATCTATTATGGTAAAGACCTGAAGCTCCTATCCTGGAAGGGGCACATTTCTGAGCTGCTGCGGGGAGTGGGGTGCCACCAGTTCACAGCCCTCCTGGAGTTTGGGCTCCTTTGAGCACCTCCTAGAGATCACAGGACTACCTTGACCTCAAGCCCAAGATAACACAAAACTACTGTTGGGTTTGGACAGTTGCCTGGGCAGGAGATGCTGTGGTCAGCACCCTCACTGGGTGCTCAAGGACTGAGGGTTCAGTCACCCTGGAGTTATGACCATGACGTCCTATCCTGTGATTTCTTCTGTCTGTCATTTGGTTGGCAACCTATGGGGAGTGGCCTTTGGGAAAGATCAGAGGCTCAGGAGGGCAATGAAAAGGCTGTGTCAGCTTACAGCAGGGAGGCTGAGTGGGGAGGGGGTGGGGATACAAGGGGCAGCATGGGGGTTGGATAGGTCGGGGGAGATACAGGGGACTGTATCTGACGCTGGCATTTGGAACGGACAATTGTGTTTTTTGCCTTTGAAATGTAATAATATAATGTGAAGAAATGAAGCCGTCTTTGTGAAAAAAACGAACAATAAAAATACTCATAAAAATATTTTATCTGGGCTGAACATGCATAGACTTCGTGGTCGTCTTCGTCGTCGTCGTCGTCTTCGTTGTCGTTGTCGTCGTTGTCATTGTCGTTGTTCCTGAACTAGCACAGTGTGTCTACCAAGCATACCAGCTATGCGTTGTATCAGGTATTATAAGTCAATCAGAGGCAACTGAAGGCGTGGGAGAGGGCCGCTGGCTGACTGCTGGCTGTCCGCTGGCTGGCTGCTGGCTGTCCGCTGGCTGTCCGCTGGCTGTCCGCTGGCTGTTCGCTGGCTGTCCGCTGGCTGACCGCTGGCTGACCGCTGGCTGACTGCTGGCTGGCTGCTGGCTGACTGCTGGCTGGCCGCTGTCTGGCCGCTGGCTGACTGCTTGCTGGCTGACTGCTGGCTGGCTACTGGCTGACTGCTGGCTGACTGCTGGCTGGCTGCTGTCTGGCCGCTGGCTGTCTGCTGGCTGGCCGTTGGCTGGCCGCTGTCTGTCCGCTGTCTGTCCGCTGTCTGTCCGCTGGCTGTCCGCTGTCTGTCCGCTGTCTGTCTGCTGGCTGGCCGCTGTCTGTCTGCTGTCTGTCTGCTGGCTGACTGCTGTCTGTCTGCTGGCTGGCCGCTGGCTGACTGCTTGCTGGCTGACTGCTGGCTGACTGCTGGCTGGCCGCTGGCTGACTGCTGGCTGGCTGCTGGCTGTCCGCTGGCTGTCCGCTGGCTGTCCGCTGGCTGTCCGCTGGCTGTCCGCTGGCTGTCCGCTGGCTGGCCACTGTCTGTCTGCTGGCTGTCCGCTGGCTGTCTGCTGGCTGTCCGCTGTCTGTCCGCTGTCTGTCTGCTGGCTGGCCGCTGTCTGTCTGCTGTCTGTCTGCTGTCTGTCTGCTGGCTGACTGCTGTCTGTCTGCTGGCTGGCCGCTGGCTGACTGCTTGCTGGCTGACTGCTGGCTGACTGCTGGCTGGCCGCTGGCTGACTGCTGGCTGGCTGCTGGCTGTCCGCTGGCTGTCCGCTGGCTGTCCGCTGGCTGTCCGCTGGCTGTCCGCTGGCTGTCCGCTGGCTGGCCACTGTCTGTCTGCTGGCTGGCCGCTGGCTGTCCGCTGGCTGTCTGCTGGCTGTCCGCTGGCTGGCTGCTGGCTGTCTGCTGGCTGACTGCTGGCTGTCCGCTGGCTGGCCACTGTCTGTCTGCTGGCTGTCCGCTGGCTGTCTGCTGGCTGTCCGCTGGCTGACTGCTGGCTGGCCGCTGGCTGGCTGCTGACTGGCCGCTGGGTTGGCTGTAAATGCCACACCATGTCAGAGAAAGGACTAGAATGTTGTGGATCTTGGTATCAGGCCTCTGTGGACTTTAAGGGGAATCTCCACTCAGAATATACCCAAGGTGGACTCTGTGGGTGACCTTTTCTTTCCCGTTTATTTCTCAAATATGCATTTCTTTGACTATTGTGTTGCTGCGCTGACATCCTGACCGATGTCCCCTTCTTGCCCAGACACACTCTGTATCCATCCACCTGTCGCTCCTTCCTCAGGTGCATTCCGGCCACGAATTTGTTCATTTGGACATGCTACAGCTGCTGCTGCTGCTGCTTTCAGTTTTTTTTTCCATTTATTTATTTATTTATTTATTTATTTATTTATTTATTATTTTCGTGTGTATTTATTTACTTCGTCTTGTGGGGCGCTTGCCATGACCGATTTGTAAGAGTCAAAGGACTGCCTACTCCCAGGCGCCGATTCTCTCCCTCTATCATGTGAGGAACTGGACACAGGTCATTGGGCTTGGCAGCAAGAACCTTTGCCCTCTGCGCCACCTCATCAGCCCTTACTTCTTCCTTTGATTCCAAACAGACGTGTGAATGGACTTCCAATTTCATCTCGGTTAAAGCAACTCAATGCACGAGTTAATTGTAGAGGTGAGTTTGTGCTGCACTGCTTTGACTTCAGGCAGATTGCATGCATACACATGCACCTGCCCAGGAGCTATCTCTGGATCCCTGAAAAACACACATACACACACACACACACACACACACACACACACACGCACACGCACACACGCACACGCGCGCGCGCGCACGCACACGCACACTCGTGCACATGCGTGCACACACATGCATGCACACACACACACACACACACACACACGCACACACACGCGTGCACACACATGCATGCACACACACACACACACACACACACACATTAGCTTATATTTAAAATGCCTTGGCTACCTCAGAGGCTGGGCACTCCTAAACCTTTTCCCGCTCTCCGTGGCGACTTACCCAAATTCTCACATGGCTCATTGGCTCTCTCTCCTGAGCTCTCCTCTCCCGCCTCCCACCTCATCCTGGTGATCCTTCATCTCCTAGCCGGGGCAACTTTAAGCGTCCTGCCCGTCTCCCTTTGCCCAGCCATTAGCTGCTTGCATCCTCTATGGATCAATAAAAAACCAACTGGGGACAAGGACCTTTAGCATTTGGACACACCGACTCCTGAAAGAGTCAAAGCATCAGGACCAATCTCCGTTTTATTCATGGGGTTATGACAATGGGTAGGGGGACCACGAGATGGAGTGTGGGAGAGAGAGATCCCAACTTCAACCCCACCTTCCAGGGGATGGAAACTTCGTACCCATATTCAGATGTGAATGTTAGGCGGAGCTGGTGCCTCTGGGAGGTGTTTCTGGTTAGATAAGGTTCTGTAGCCTGGTGGGAAAGAGGCCTAGGCCGCCATGCTTGTTCTATAACATTGCGTGATGGTTTCAGCCTTGTTAGGATGTAGCCAGAAGGCTGCACTAGATCCCAGTGCCATTCTCTTGAACTTCCCAGTGTGTATGGGGTGTGTATGTGTGTGTGTGTGTGTGTGTGTGTGTGTGTCTGTGTGTATGGGGTGTATATGTGTGGGACAAAAAGGAAAAGGAAGGTGCGGAGGTGGCAGGTCCTGCATATGAGAGCTTTGGCAGGCAGAGCCTGAGGGAATTGGGAAACTGGCAGGACCAAATATACCGTGTGCTGCCCGATAGCCTAGCTGAAAAGAATTTGCCCAGAAGGCGGGGCGATTGCATGGCCCCAGATACCTGTTAAAGTGACTCTGCTTGGCTGCGAGGTGGCTAATCCTTTCCCATGGCGGCTGGAAACCCTGAGGCTGCTCCAGGCTCGTAGGCAGCGGGTTTAATAAGAGACACTGTATAGTCTTATGCTTTATTATTAAAAGAATAAAGAGAGAAAAGGAGAAAGAGAAGATAGAGAGATGAGGGTTGGCCATGACTATGTGGAAGAGGGAGAGAGGAGATGGGGAGAGAGGAGAGAGTTGAGGGAGCAGGATAAGAGAGCGAGGAGGGGCGGGAAGCCTCCATTTATACTAAGCTGGGTTACCTGGCAACAGCTAGGTAACCGAGGGGCAGGGAAAACTGGCTGTAGCCAAGCTGCAGACTGTCACACATCAAGGTCCCACATAGATGGTGTGTGTGTGTGTGTGTGTGTGTGTGTGTGTATGTGAGTGTGTATGGTATGTGTGTGAGTATATTTGTGTTTGTGGTGTGTGTGTATAGTGTATGTTTGTGTGTTTTCATATGTGTAAGTGTGTGGGTATGGTGTGTGTGTTTCTGTGTATGTTTATGTGTGTATGTGTATGTGTGTATGAGTGCGTCTATTGGTGTGCATGTTTCCATATATGTTTGTGTGTGTGTGCATGTATGCATGTGTGTCTGTGTGCGTGTATGTGTGTATGAGTGTGTGTCTATTGGTGTGTGTGTTTCCATATATGTTTGTGTGTGTGTGTGCATATATGCATGTGTGTCTGTGTGTGCGTGTGTGTGTGTGTGTGTGTGTGTGTGTGTGAGTCATCTCTCAGTCTCAGCTATGCAGTTATAACAGAAAATAAAGATGCGATCTATTTGTCATCCTTTTTGCCTGTCTCTGGTCCTTCCCTCCACTGTCTGCTCTAGTGGATAAACCCCATCTTTTAGCTTTAAGACAACATCTGACTGCTCTAAAACCTTTACACCTGATGGTACCATTCAGCCTCACAGCACTGTATTCATTCTTTCCAGTGCTACCAGAAGACAGTCTACCTCAAATGTAAAGCGCACTGTTTCTGTCCGGCTTCTCCACTGAGAGGAAAACTTGAGGGAGTGAGGGCAGAACGCAACAGTGTTGGAAATGGGCCGTTTTGAGAGGGAAAAAAAAATCTAGAGTTAGACTCACAGGATTTGACATTCTTTTTGTTTGTTTGTTTGTTTGGTTGGTTGGTTTTTGGTTTTTGGTTCTTTTTTTTTTTTTTTTGATTTTTGGTTTTTTCCGAGACAGGGTTTTTTTTGTGTCCTGGAACTCACTCTGTAGACCAGGCTGGCCTCGAACTCAGAAATCCACCTGCCTCTGCCTCCCAGAGTGCTGGGATTACAGGCGTGTGCCACCACTGCCCGGTTAGGATTTGACATTCTATTCGGATAGGGAATTAAAAAAGAATTCTAGAAAGTTAGTCTTGGGGGCTTGGGAGGAGGCTAGTCATATAACCTCCAAAAAAAAAAATTTTTTTTTTTGGATTTGTTTTTTTTTTCGAGACAGGGTTTCTCTGTGTAGCCCTGGCAGTCCTGGAATTCACTCTGTAGACCAGGCTGGCCTCGAATTCAGAAATCCACCTGCCTCTGCCTCCCAGAGTGCTGGGATTACAGGCGTGTGCCACCACCGCCTGGCTCAAAACTTATATAAGTCAAATTTATAATGCGTGGTGCTTTCCTTTCCTTCTGTCCGAGATGCATGATGGGCAGCGAGGAGTTAGCGTGAAGGAAAGAAGTCTTTCATTGTGCCCCAGTACTGGGCAGCAATGGGAAGACAAGCACCAAGATGAGAGGGGCCTGGTTTGAAGAAGCCTCGGCCCCTTGACATCAGCTGGCCTCTTCTCACTGTGTCCTCAAGATCTTGCTCCTGGAGTCTCTCCCTCCCCTATTAGATTCGTAACCCAGGTTAACCTTTTAAGTATGCTATGGAGGATGCCCTTTTCCCTTTACTTCCCCGGCTGCGCGCCCCAATAGGCACAGCAGGGGTTAAGGCTTCAAGCAATAAATCTTTGTCACACAATATTCCATCCATGAGGGAGGTGGAGCAGTGGCTCGGGGGTTAAGAGCACTGCCTGGGTTTGGTTTCCAGCACCCATGTGGCAGCTCAAAAATCATCTGTAACTCCGGTTCTAGGTCTTCTAGCGCCCTCTTCTGGGCTCCAGGAGCACTGCATGCAAGCAGAGCACAGCCGTATCCTGGTCAAACACTCATACTCATAAAAGAAATCTTTAAAAAGAAATTCTTAAAATAAAAAATTCCCATTCATGAGATAATATCCTAGGTCACTGGTGTCATTCATTTTAAGAATTTAGTACAAAATAGGAGATTTGTACCAAATTTCATTTTTTAGAAACCCTCGAGGTAAACTTTCCGGGGAAGATGGAATGGCTGGTAAAGAGTTATTTATTTCATGGGAAAAGTGGGTTAATAACTTGTACCATGAAAAGGTGGATGGAGGGGTGGGAAGAAGTGAAGGAGCTTGATAAGACTGCAGTGTATAGAAGAACTTGTTATCTATGACAACTAAAGGGAGCCAGGGCAACTTTGTTGTCCGGAATGGTTAGCATATGTTAAGGAGGTAGGTGCCTTAGCTCCAAACCCACACTCGATTCTTGGGGATCTGCTCCCAAAATGGTGTTGATCACTAAGCAATGGCTCTAAGAACAAGAACTGAGAATGCCCGAAGGGATGGGATATCGATCACGAGGAGGGTGACTCTTTCCGATGGCTTCCAGGTCAAACTTTTGTTTTGTTTTGTTTTGTTTTCGAGACAGGGTTTCTCTGTGTAGCCCTGGCTGTCCTGGAACTCACTCTGTAGACCAGGCTGGCCTCGAACTCAGAAATCTGCCTGCCTCTGCCTCCCAAAAGCTGGGATTAAAGGCGTGTACCACCACCGCCCAGCCCTGTCAAACTTCTTAAAGTGAAGGGGATGTGATTAATGTTTCTACCAAGGCCAGTGCGCATGGGGAAACTGGACCCAGAACCACAGCAGTCATTTATTGAGGGCTATTCCTGGGATGACTCAGGGTACAGCTACCAGAAAGACCCTTCCTGACTTAGGACAAGGGGTTGTCCCTGTGATATGCCTCACGCCTAAAGGAAGTTAATGAAGCAAGTTATTTGAATGCCAACCCTTGTATAACTCTTTTGATTCCAGAAAGGTACCCTGTAGTGGGAAGTTGTTAAAATATAGTCCCACCCCACCAGGCCTCTGCTCCAAGTTCCAGCGGGTCCCACTCTCCTGCCCAGCACCCACTACTTACAAGTATCTGGTAAAGCATGACTCTTAAACTTGAATCGTTAACCAAATATATTTATGTGTATGAAACTCCCAATAACATAATGCCAAATTACAATGATAAAGTTTTGTCCCAATATTTCTAACCTCTCAGCAGACCAGAAACAATCTGGTGCCATCAGGATCTGAGTCTCCTCCCTGCTCCTTCCTACAGTTCCCAGGCTCCCTTTCTCTCCGCCCCGCCTTCCCTTAGCTCCTCCTCCTCCTCCTCTCTCCCCTCCAATCACTGCCTCTCATTGCCTCAATGTGAATGGATGGGAACTATCTCGCATCAGTACCCCACCTCTGTTCTTGTCCTTAATTCCCACCAGTTTAAACATGTCTTTATTTTTAATTTTGTGCATATGTGGGGTTTTGGGGAGGGGGTATGTGCACATAAGTGCAGGTGCCTATGTCTAAGGATGTGCTTCAAATGCATGCAGTGCTTGAAGGGGCCAGAAGAGGGAGCTGGGTCCTCTGGAACTGAAGTTACAGATGGTTGTAAGCCATCATCTGGGTGCTGGGAATGGAAACTGAGGTCTCTGTAAGAGCTGTTGTTGCTCTTAACCAGTGAGCTACCTCTCTCTGGCCATGCCTGTCTTCTTCTTCTTCTTCTTCTTCTTCTTCTTCTTCTTCTTCTTCTTCTTCTTCTTCTTCTTCTTCTTCTTCTTCTTCTTCTTCTTCTTCTTCTCCTTCTCCTTCTCCTTCTCCTTCTCCTTCTCCTCTCCTCCTCCTCCTCCTCCTCCTCCTCCTCCTCCTCCTCCTCCTCCTCCTCCTCCTCCTCCTCCTTCTTCTTCTTCTTCTTCTTCTTTTTTGTTATTTCAAGACAGGGTTTCTCTGTGTGGCCCTGGCTGTCCTGGAACTCACTCTGTAGACCAGACTGGCCTTGAACTCAGAAATCCTCCTGCCTCTGCGCCCGTGCGCCACCACCACCGCCCGGCTGCCTGTCTACTTCTTTACTTTCATTTCCCTGTGATTGAACTTGGTGCCTTACGTATGACCAACGGGTATTTTATCAGTATATTTCCCAGCCCCTAAGGTAATATCCAGTGGGTATCCAAATATGCAGTGTCCAGCCATGCCTCCCGTGGCCTGTCTGTGAGAGGGTGACAGAAAAGGAGTGAACAGGTGAGGTCTTCAATGACCCTTTGGTGGCCATTAACAGAGTAACCCCCTCTCCTGGGCCCACAGAACATGCAGGTTTTCCCAGGCGTGCTCCTTTGCTAGAACAGAGCCAGGCTGTTAAATAGCAGTTCCCCTAGGGTTTGAAAAGGGAGGGAAGGTTCAGAAGGTGCCAGAAGTTGAAAAAAAAAAAAAGAATCACACATCTGGGAAAGTGGAAAGTCGAAAGATTCTAGAAAGACCCTCCCTAGCTTTCGAGAGTTAAAAGCTGTGGTAAAGACTCAGACCCAGTCTTCCTCAGCCACGGAGAGGAGGGGCCGTGGTGCAGCCGCCTGCATACTGAGCAGAGGGCTCCAGAGTCGTTTTCTGGAGCCCCCACGGTCTCTCTCTCTCTCTCTCCATCATCTATGCATGTCACTCTGGAGCTTTCCCTTGGCCTATCTGTTTTATTTTCAGGCTTAAACAAAGTCACGAGGCGGGAAGCTTGACTCCCAGTTCTCTGGACCGGCTTGTGCAATGCAGCCTTGTGCAATGTGGTCCCGTGGGTTTGTGGGTAAGAATGCCAACTCTGCACCTCGTAAACAGACCACGGCGAGCTATCGCTATTGGACTGGAAGTTCTTATTCTGGGACCTGGAGTCACTTTCCCTGGGGAGAGTCTATTCACCACAGAAAACCAGCAACAACAAGCTAAGGGAGCAATCTCACCCAAGTCCAATGAGCCCAGTGGGTTCTTTGCACTTTTTAAGAAACAAGCATAAATGAAGGTTTATTTACAGAAGCGTGGGTGACCCCTTTCCCCCCAAATCTCTATCACAACAAAGCCCACCCCATCATAGATGGTAATCTCATGGACGTCTTCCATAGATCACTTGCAGATGAGCGCATCCTGATTCCCCTGTATCTCCTTGACCATTGCCACAGACTTGAGTAGCATTTGTATTATTCTGCTGTGGTTGCCATGGCTCCTGCGGGCAAAGTCCAAGATGGCATCTGATAGGTTATTTCTATGGGGGGGGTGTGGGGGGTGGGGGAATGAGCTAATTCAAGGCAATTTAGATTATATTAAATGCAAGTTTATTGGGAAGGTGCTCTTGGATGAGTTCACCGCCCCCTAGGACCGAGGTCAGGGTCACCGTGGGGAGAGACAGAGAGAGGGGGGGGGGGAAGAGAGAAAGGGTGTGCATAGGGAGGGAGAGAGAGAGAGGGATGGAGGGAGGGAGGGGGGAGAGGGAGGGAATGGGGAAAGGGAGAGAGAGGGGAAGCACATGGGGAGGACCAAAATGTCTCGGTTATATAGGGAGGAGCCTCTGGGGGAAGGATAGCCCAACCCCTGGACTGGAAAGTTCAGGGTTGTAGGCAGGGTAAGCCAGGTAGGGACTGAGGGATGCTGGGAGAACCTGGAGGCCAGGTCTGCATTGATATGTAAATACACACCTTAGTCCCTTGTCCCTTGGTTCAAAACCAAACAGCATTTTGCCGTGAAAAAACTGAAATGCAACAGTCTTTTTATTAAAATTGCAGGGTGGTGACCGTGAAGGTGGCTTCAATCAGATAAGGTTATTTGGTGCTGGCACCAGGGAACCAGCGTCCCGAGTCAGGTCCGGTTCTCAGGTTGTCTCTATTTAGGACAAGTTAAGTCCTCTAAGCATCTTTGCTTCCAGCTCGCCCCGCCCCCAACCCCAACCCCCCCCTCCCCCCACCAAGGCGTCAATGGAACCATCTATAAGATTAGTCCAGAATGCAGTTTTATGAAGACAATTTTAGTTGAGATTTTTTTTTTTTTTTTTTTTTTTTTGGATTTGGTTTTTTTTCGAGACAGGGTTTCTCTGTGTAGCCCTGGCTGTCCTGGAACTCACTCTGTAGACCAGGCTGGCCTCGAACTCAGAGATCCGCCTGCCTCTGCCTCCCAGAGTGCTGGGATTACAGGCGTGAGCCAACACCGCCCGCCCGGCACTAGTTGAGATTTTTAAAGGTTTGCTTTGGGACGATTCTTTCCCAGTCTTTCTTGGCCACGCCTTCTCCTCCTGGCTCCTCCTGCCCCACCTGCTCTTGTGCTGCCCCAAGCCTTGTGGATAAGGCCCTGGAGGGCCTCCCTGGCTGCTTCCTGGGAAACTGGAAGTCTGCAAGGTGTCAGAAGGGTGGGTCTCAGAAGGTCTTCCTCCCAGGCACTGCTTCCTACTGCACTCTCCCGGGGCCAGAACCTCTCCCCAGCCCCGGCAGGTTCACCTTCCTCTTAAATGGAAGGGAGCCCAACTCCACTGGTTCAGTTAAGCTAAGTCACTCCCCTCAGGGTCCTGTCTCCTGTACAGCCATGTTCTCAGGTCCTTAGGACCTGGGGGATAAGAAGGCTCTGCACCAAGACAGAAGGCCTTAAAAGCCCCGCCTTAGATCAGGGCATCTTTAAAGGGCCAGCCCACACTGGCCCTCTTTCTCACTTCCTTCTCTCCCTGGCCAGCCCAGTGGCCCCTTTGGGTAGCTTCCTGAAGCCCAAGGTTTACCTCAAGCCTCAGCTTCCTCTAGCTCATGGGGAACTAGGCCAGAGGCATACACACACTCCACCATTTCTTTCTCTCTCTGTGTCTCTCTCTCTCCTCCTCCCCCTCCCCCCCTCTTTCTTTCCTGGGGGAAGGAACACAATCCCTCCAAACACCACTTCCTGGAAGGGAGTTGCTTTCCGAAAAGAGGCCAGCTCAGAGCTGGGCAGGGGGCACAGTTTGTAATCCCAAACTCAGCAGGCTGAGGTGGGAAGACATTGAGTTCAAGGCCAGGTTTGGCCTCACAGTAGGAGCTGAGCTGGTCTCAGAAAAAAATAAATGAATGAATAAATACATATAAAAACAAAGACAGAAAGACCAAACCAAACAATGTGACCAGAATGGAGGGTGACCAGGAGGGGAGGGCCAGGCAGAGCAGCTAGGAGACTTTTACCAGCTGCTTCTCCCTTCAGTCTTTCCTGTGTCTCTTTCTTAGGTTGGGGCCCAGAGCCGCAGACGCCACAGAAACAAGAGTTCCAGGCTGTGTGCCTGCTTCTTGTGTTCTTGGGCCACATTTAACCCCCTTTCCAAGTCCCCAGGGAAATACTTTCTTTCTTTCTTTCTTTCTTTCTTTCTTTCTTTCTTTCTTTCTTTCTTTCTTTCTTTCTTTCTTTCTTTCTTTCTTTCTTTCTTTTCTATTTATAGATTGTGACCTCACCTGCCCATCCTAGAAACGAAAATCACGTGGGGTGAGAGTTGAAAAAATAAAAATCTCTTTCTCCGAGCTCCCACATGAAGGTGTGAGCTGAGTCTGGACTTGGGTTGTAATTGTGTCAGGAGGACATGGCTGTGGTGGGGAGGAGATGGTCGCCCTGGGAGATACGAGGAAAGTGGTTTTGCTTCCAAAGTTGTCCTGTGACCAAAGACAACCGCAGTCCTGGTACCCTCTTCACATTTCTCTGCAGTGTCGCTGTCTGCCTATCTTTCATCCTGACAGTGAGGCACACCTTCCCAAGGAGACAGGTGGGGGAGGAGCTGCATCTACAGCCTTACCCAGTCCCCTCACCCATCCTGAAGTGGACAGTGGGTCCGGAAGTGATTGCAAATTGCAGACAGAATTTTGGCTCATTGGAAGCAGCTATGGGGTAAATGTGATTGTCACATTCATGTAGAAAAATAGTCACCCCTTGCTAGCTTGTTGTCCCTATTAGCAATGGGCTATTGTTCCCAGCTCCTATAGCCTCAACAAAGTGTATTTATGTCTGTCCTGTTTCCTCTAGAGTTCCATATACGCCCTATAGGGAAAAAAAATCCCGTTGAGCCAAACACGTATCTGAGATAAGGGGACAGGAAGTACTCAAAGATTTGGAAGGAAACTTCCTGAAAATCAGACAGGAGGAAAGAGCCTGGGGGTTTGGCTGTCCGTGGATCTGTCTGCTGCCGGCTGAGGGCCCCTAGTGGAACCACTGGAGAGCGTGTATGGAGCCCCTCCGCCCAGGAACGTCATCAGTAAAAGGTTGGTAGGAGGTTTTGTTGACGGCCATAGGGAACCTGGGTGTGAATTTGTGGGTAATTGTGAGGCCAGGTCATTGGAGGTTATCGCTGGGCAATACCAAACCTTTCTCTGGATTTGGTCATAGGTCAAGGCTCTGGAACATGGGGGAGTTTCTAGAAATCCTTTGGGGGATGCACTGTCTCCAATAGTGAGATTTAAAGTAAACTCCAATGCAGCAATAACTGTGCACCATTTTGTCTAAGGAAACATGTATTTATAACAGAATGGAGACAGCTTGTAATGACGAATTTGATGAGATTAATGTCTTACTAATTTCTTTTTCTTATTTTTTAAAAAGATTTTTATTTATGTATATTGGTGTTTTGCCTGCATGTATGCCTGGGTGAGGGTGTCAGATCCCCCTGGAACTGGAGTCACAAACAGATGTGAGCTGCCATGTGGATTCTGGGAATTGAACCTGGGTCCTCTGGAAGAGCAGACAGTGTTCTCAACTGCTGAAGCCATCTCTCCAGCCTTGTAAGTTGCTAACTTCAATCTACATTTGAAGAAGCTTGTATGAGTCCTTGGGAAAAATAAGCATCCGTACACATTGGTCTTTTTGGTTTGTTTTTAATGATTTATTTATTTTATGTGTATGCGTGATTTCATGCTGAGAGTGAACCCAGGTCGTCTGCAAGAGCAGCCAGTGAGTAGGCTTAGACACTGAGCCATCTCTCCAGCCCTGACCTTGGCGTCTTTAAAACCGTCCTTGAATATGGAGTGCTGGCTGTGTCCGTGGGTTAGGTTCGGATTTGTGCTGTGTGTCGCTTGTTTGGCTGTGAAGATTTCTCAGTCTCTATGAATCCCATATTCGTTAAGAGAATTTTGACTCAGATTTTTCCATCTGCAAAACAACGTAGGGCTAACAATTTATTCTTTGTGTGTCAGCCTTTCCATTTGATTTTTAAAATAACTTTTAAGTTGTGTTGAACACACAACACCACTGTCTGCTTTTTGTTATTTCTTCAAGACAAGGTCCCACATAGCCCATGCTGGTCTTGAACTCAGATTTCAGCTGCAGATGACCTTGAATTCATGATCCTCCTATGTCACCTCTCCGTGCTTGGATCACAGCTTGCCAGGTGAAGCATTTCCAAGTATGTAGTTCATGGCTGTTAAGCGTTTGATAGCACTGTGTGCCCTTCACTGCCATTTATGTGAGTCTCTGTGCCCACCTACCACCACTCCCTCTGCCCCCTCAGCTCCCTGCCCTGGCACATTTCTGCTCTTCTGTATAAGAATTGGACTCCTTCAGGTTCTATATCCATTTGCACTGATTTGTCTGTTGTGAAAGCTTTATTTCAAACAGACTGATGTTCTCAAAGCACATCCATTTCGAGGCTGTGTCGTATTCTGAGGCAAATATGAACTGTACGCAATAATCCATCAGTAGATATTTGGGGTGCTTTTGCCCTTCTGGCCATGGTGAACGTGAATAAGCAAATCTGTCCTTATTATATATATATAATTTTAAGATTTATTTATTATATATATATATGAGTACACTGTCACTGTCTTCAGACACACCAGAAGAGTGCATCAGATCCCATTACAGATGGTTGGGAGCCACTGTGTGGTTGCTGGGAATTGAACTCAGGACCTCTGGAAGAGCAGTCAGTGCTCTTAACTGCTGAGCCCTCTCTCCAGCCCCAAATCTGTCTTTAAGACCTTGCTTCTGGATCTGCTCAGTATGTGTCCAACATAAGGGGTTCCTGGATCACATGGTATTTTAATCCACAACTTTTGGAGGGACTGCACACTTCTGTCCATGGCCACTGTATTACACCCTCAACCAGCAACGTGCCAGGGTCTGCGGTTTCTGCACACCAGTACTGACTTTCTATTTCTTTTCTAATGTGAGCAATTAGAAATGTGAGAAATTGACTAGGTTTCCATATTTCTGAACTGGTTCTGAAGGTCTCCTCCTCAGAACTTTGTGAAACGTTACTAAGATTCAGACTCTTGACCCCACCTCAGACCAGATGGGAGCAGTGAGGCTGGGTGCAGCCCTTTGACAAGCCCCAGTGCGTGCAGATGCTTCCAATGGTGTGGGAAGGCTTCCTGTGGGAGGACAGAAGGAGGTGGGGCAGGACCCAAACCGCAGCAATGGAGGCTTCACGGCACGCTCTCAGGAGCCATCCTCCGTGAGACACAGTTATAAGCACAAACCAGTTATCTGTCTGTCATTACAAGTCTGAGGTCTTTGCAGACATGGACCTGTAAACATTCAAGTCAAGATCTGGAAGTGAGACATTTTTAACTAAGGAAATGCTCTTCAAAACTTAGATTTTTTACCAGCGACCCTCCAGCAAAATGCCCTATTATCAGCTTCCTACAGACCTCTTGAGAGTCACCCTCAGGCTTTATTACGGAAGCAATCCTCCCCGGGGCCACTTCCCTGGCTGGGCCGCCCTCCGTGTGGGGTGAGTCATGTCTTTTGTCCTGTGCCTGGAATTTGGGGATGTTTATGAAAAGTTGTTGTAAATAGTGGTCATAATTCTTCTCTTCGCAGATTTTTTTTTATTTGAGAAATGGGTACCTCATCACGTACAAGCGTCCCATCACTTCCGACCTCATCGCCGCCACCTTGGAATATTCTCTCCGCCACTTCTCAGGAACCGTGTGTCACAGACACCCTCCGTCCGTCCGTCTGTCCGTCCGTCCTGAGAATGGCTTGGACTGCCACCAACAGTGTGGAAACGTCCACACATCATCAGTATCTTCCTTTCCCATCTTGAAGTCACGACAGAGGCGTCCATAGTGAGGGGAAAAGCACACAAATCCATTTAACACACATCTTCTGTGACAGGAAGAATTCCTAAGGAATGTTAGGGTTTCTATTGTCTTGTTTTGCTGTTGTTGTTTGAGACAGGCTCTCACTGTGTAGCCCCAGATGGCCCAGAACTCTCTGTTGTAGACCAGGCTGGCCTCAAACTCATGGAGATCCTCTCTTGCATCTACCTCCCAAGTGCTGGGATTAAAGGCGTGCACCGGCCTCTTTTCTTTTCGTTAAAGACAATAAAGCATATTTTTAAATAATAATTTATTTTTTGAAATTGTAATAAAATTACATTATTTCTCCCCTCCGTTTCCTCTCTTCAACCCTTCCCATGAAACCACTATGGTCTGTTCTCTCTCAAATTCACAATCTCTCTTTTCTTTAATTGCTGTTTTATATATATATATGTGTGTGTGTGTGT
Organism: Apodemus sylvaticus; assembly: GCF_947179515.1. NCBI lineage: Eukaryota > Metazoa > Chordata > Mammalia > Rodentia > Muridae > Apodemus > Apodemus sylvaticus. Next base: position 17,266,220 of record NC_067493.1, on the reverse strand, counting down.
ATGTGTATATGTGTAAATGTGTATATGTGTATATATATCATAAATATCATATACATATGCTATACACAACACATACACTTATATATACATACATACATATCATATATATCATATACTTATACATAACAATACACTTATGTACACATGCACATATATATCATATATATGCCATATATAACAATAGACTTGTATACACATACATATATCATATATATCATATACATATGCTATACATACACACATATATCATATACATATATGTATACACATACACATATATGGATACATTCCTAAATACATAAGCATAAAATACAACAAGTTACTTTTATGTATATGGTCTCAGAGCTGACCACTTGGTATTAGATAAGCAATTTGGGGGGCTCTCTTCTGGTGAAGATAATTTTTGCTGCTTTTTGTGTTCCCCTTGAGTTTTTCCCTTCCATGTCAGCATGTCCATTGGTGCCGTCTTGTTTGGGTCATATGGCTGGGTAATGAAGTACCATCTCACGTAGATAAGGTGAGAAACCAAAGCCTTTCTTGTGACTGGAACGACTATTTTCAGCAGGCACAGGAATGGCACCTCTCAAGTCAGAGGACATTTCCTGGCGTGTGCCACCACTGCCCAGCCAGGAGTACTTTTCAGAGATCTTTGCCCTGCATGTATGTTTCTGTACACCTGCATGTCTGGTGCCTGTGGAAGCCAGAAGAGGACTTTGGGTCCTCTGGAAATGGAGTTACACATGCTTGTGAGCCATTGTGTGGGTGCTGGAAATGTAATCCAGGTCCTCCTCGAAAGTAGCCAGTGCTCTTAGCCACCAAGGCGGCCTTCCAGATCTTTCTAGACCACTCTGTGTTGTTGGATATTCATTAAGAATCATAGGTCGGTGAGCGAGGAAATCTCAAATGTTTCCTCTGCCTAAAGCTTACATATGCCATCCCGGGACTTTGTGACATCAAGGTTCAGTGGCAAATTCTTAAATTAATTATGATTGTGTCTTCTTTGTCCCCTTGGTATACATCGGTGGCCGCCAGCTCCCTGCAGCGTCTCCTCACGCCCCCACACACTTGTTAAAACACGTTAGATGCTAAACCAAGCAGGCACCAATTCAGCCATGAGTGGGGTCACTCGAGACCTTAGGAAGTTTGAGGCTCCAACCAAGGGAAGGAAGAGGAAGTCGTTCATGTGAACTTGACAAAGACAATATTGGACTTGTTATAGAGGAGAGGTGGTCTCTTTTAGCTCGGTGCAGGGGAATGGCTTGCCGGAGGTCGGCTGTGGATGGGTGAAGCATATTTCTTACACCGAGGTGGTCTTTGGCCTGCTTACCCAAGGACTCAGTGTTCTGTGGTCCAGTGACTTCCTGGCTGACTGCCTTTTAACACCTGCCATTGTTCCTGGGAAAAATCTTCACGGCGGTCCCTAGTTGAGGTCACAGAGCTAGAAAGAAGACCTTCCTGGGTGGTCACACACGCCTGTGTTCTGCTCCAACTTCCTTTCTCCAGTGACATTTACGGGATGTCCCAGTCATCAGGGCTGGACGTAACTGAATTCTCTTTTCTCGGCACATTCTTCTAAGTTTGCCTTTTATTGCCCCATTTAAAGCTGTGCACATCCTGTGACTTGCTTTGGGCCCAAGGACTGTGGGCAGAAGGTGACGTGAGAATCTATGCCCAATTCGGTTCCCGTTCTACTGATATCAAGGAAGTGACTCTCCTTTACCCATCAGCTGAAGTCTGTGGATGGTCACATTTTCCCCATCTGGCACACGTAACCTGAGCTGGAAATAAACTTCATTGTGTTGAGCCTCTTTCCCTTCCCCTCCCTCTGGCCACCCCATCCCTAAGTATGTGTGTGTATATATGTGAGTGTCATCTTGGGTGGGGGAGGTATTAGGTACTCTTTCATCATGGGTGGAGAGTACCAAGCACTCTATCATTGGGTGGGGGAGTACTAAGTACAGTATCATAGTGGGTGGGGGAGTACTAAGTACAGTATCATAGTGGGTGGGGGAGTACTAGGTACAGTATTTGGGAGCAAAGAGTGGTTAGTACTGGGTCATCTTGAATAAGGGAGTACTGGGCACTGTATAATTTTGACTCTCATTTTTCCTAAAGTTTTCATTGGTCGGGCATTTGAGGCTAGTTGTTCTTTCTTGGCCTGGTTTGCCTTTTCTTTGACTTTGTGACCCAAACCTTGCATTTACGATCCATCTTTTTATGGTGTGTCATTGTAGATACATTACCAGTGACTAGTAATGACAAATCTTGTCATCTTTCTAAGATTTGTATTTATTTTATTTTTATTTTTTATTTTTTATTTTTTATTTTATGTATGTGAGTACACTGTAGCTGTCTGCAGACACACCAGAAGAGGGCATTAGATCCCATTACAGATGTGAGCCGTCATGTGGTTGCTGGGAATCGAACTCAGGATCTCTGGAAGAGCAATCAGTGCTCTCAACCACTGAGACATCTCTCCAGCCCAAATCTTGTCATCTTGTGGGCATCCCTTCCCTGCCACGACTTTCTTCATTCTAACCATTCCTTATTGTTTTAGATTGTGCATAGTGGCACAAATCTCTAGATGCTGAGGTAGGTGGATCTTTGTGATATGAGGCCAGCCTGGTGTAATAAGCAGTTCCAGGTCAGCCAGGGCTACATATCTTGTCAAACAGAAAGAAATAAAACCCCCAAACCACCACCACCACCACCACCACCAAAAAAAAAAAAAAAAAAAAAACCAAAAAACAAAAAACAAACAAACAAACAAACAAAAAAACAAAAAAAAAACCCCGGAAAAAAACAACAACAAAAAAATCTGAAACAAAAACCAACCACAAAATTCTGAGGTTATTTGTATAGAAGCTACACAGGCAAGACTGGAAGTCACCTGGTGTTGTAAAGACAGGTGGTCCTGAAGGTTTTGGTGTCAGAGCAGAAGTTGCCTGCTCCCAGCCAACCCCCATTCTGGCCCTTGGCAGTTGTTTGCAATCCGAGATGGCTCAGTGAGCCTCTGTGAGTCTCAGATTCTCACTGTGACGTGGTAACTCCAAGCCTCACATCCTCCTGCGTGGTGTTGTGAGCGTTGAGACCGGCAGAGGACTTTGCAAAGAGCTTGGGAACCTGTGGGTGCCAGGAAGTACCTGCATCCTATTACTCCAGGAAGGAGGCCAGGGCGTACAGCCCAGGGTACAGCCATTGTGGTCTTACGCAAATTTCTGGCCTCTCGGAGCTGTTTCCTTTGTTTCCTCATCTTTCCAAAGGTAACAACAGGACTGACCTCACAGGAGTGCTTCCAGGTTAGAAAGTTAAACAAAACCCAGAAAGGGCTTTTAGCACATAGTGTGCCAGATCATTTGAGATGCTTCATTTAAATCTCTTGAGTGTTATTTTTAAAATCCTCAGCACTTACAGGAAAAACCAATGTGTCCCTCTTCTGGTGGCCCTTAACCTAAGTCTATAAGATGGAATTCCTGGTGTAGCTCACTTTCTTTGATGGGCGATGTCTTTGATACAGAGACACGGTGTTTACGTTGGCTGTCAACAGTGACATTTTGGGAGGTTTTTTTGTTTGTTTGTTTGTTTGTTTGTTTGTTTTTCATTTTTCGTTTTTAAATGATCATGCCATTTTTTTTTAGAAATTCTCTAGAAACCAAGCATCTTATAGGATCAATATAAATGAAAGACTCCCAGTACTTGTGGAACACCTGCTTGTCCTCTCGGGGCTGATGGCCTCTGTTCAACACATCCTGATTGCTGCCTCTCAGAAAGAAATCAGACATGTTTGTGTTAATTCTGCATGTTCTATTTGGTCTGAAGTATAGTTTGTGGTAAAACTTTGAAGGAATCTTCTTGTGTGTTTTTTTGTTGTTTGTTTTGTTTTATGTCTGGCAGTGTAGCTGTCTTCAGACTCTCCAGAAGAGGGCATCGGATCCCATTACAGATGGTTGGGAGCCACCATGTGGTTGCTGGGAATTGAACTCAGGACCTCTGGAAGGGCAGCTGAGTCATCTCTCCAGCACCTCCTTGTATGTTTTTCTCTCAGGGTCTTGGGGTTAGTTTTGCTGATCTCGAATTTACTGAAGCCGTCACACCTTCACAAGGTTACACACTGGTACCCCATGTGTCACCTTGCCACAACAGAAAGCCGGAGCTCCACCCACACACGGTCAGTTTCTTTTTCTTTTTTCTTTTCTTTTCTTTTTTTTTCTCTTTGAGACAGAGTTTCTCTGTGTAGCCCTGGCTGTCCTGGAACTCACTCTGTAGATCAGGCTGGCCTCGAACTCAGAAATCCACCTGCCTCTGCTTCCCAAGTGCTGGGATTAAAGGCGTGCACCACCACTGCCCAATTGACCTGGTCAGTTTCTGATCACATGTTTCCGGAAAAGCCATGGGAATTTAACTGCCCACGTGATAGATGACATCATGTCTCTTTCTTCCAGTCATTTCTTCAAGCACATCTTCAGGGGAACCCGTCTCACTCCCTCATGAATAAACTCTTTGGAAAACAGTTCTCTCTGGTGGGCATTGCTTGGGTTGGGTAACAAGGGATCTCATTGTAATAAACTGTACAGTAATATAATGCTGCAGAGATAAAAGAGTGCCCGGCAGGTCCACTGTTGTGATCATAAAAAAAGAAAGAGGCTAGAGAATATGGTATATGGCGGTGTGGGGAAGAGGGTGCCCAGGGGGCCATGCTGAGGCATCCCTTCCCCCGAGGGACCAGACACACACCGACATAGTATAGAATAGAGTTTATTCAGGGCATGGGATGGGAGTTAAGTGGGTAGTGGAGGCAGAGAAAAGCAGAGAGAGAGAGAGAGAGAGAGAGAGAGAGTAGAGAAGAGAAGAGAAGGCCGGCCATGCCAATGTGGAGAGAGGGGGAGGAGAGGAGATCCCAAGAGGGGCAGAGAGAAGCTGGGAGTGAGAGAGGTAAGAGAAAGGTAAGACAGGTAAGAAAGGGCCGAGCAGCCTCTTCTATAGCAGGCCAGGCCTACCTGGCTGTTGCCAGGTAATGGTGGCGTGGAGCTTAGACAGAATCCTAACACTCACACCAAGGTGTCCCCCAGGGAACTCACAGCACACATAAGCCTGGTATAAAAGAAGGTTTAGTGTGTGGGGGGGGGGGGGGAGGAAAGAGAGCTGGGGTGGTGAGCTCCTACAAGCTGCTGCAGCACCTGGTGTCAGTGTAGGTAGTAACAACGAGAAAGGGTGACAAGGAAAGCTATTGCTAGGGTAGCTGTTGGACAGAGCCCAGTGGAAGCTAATACCCATCCTGGATGTATCAAGGGCACAGCCTTGAAAAATCTAATTCTATTAAAGAGCCCAGACAGGACCCCCCCCCTCTCTCTCTCACACACACACACACACACAGAGAGAGAAGAGAGAGAGAGAGAGAGAGAGAGAGAGAGAGAGAGAGAGAGAGAGAGAGAGAGAGAGAGAGAGAGAGAGAGGGAAACCACCCCCTTCCCCGCGGGCCTGGGTGTTTTCCAAGTGAATCTTATTAGGCTAATGGAACTAGGATTCCAGTTCAGATATTTCCTCTTATTAATTTTCTACCCATTGTTCACACACTTGTCTGGATCATATTGGGACCCGAGTCTCATCTCTGGGCCCCAGAACAAAAATCCCATTGCATAGTAATCCAGAATAAAGTCAAACTGCTGGTTTGTCTCAGCAGTCACCTACACACTGCTAGCAGAAGCTAAAAAGAAAGAAGCCGAGAGGGGGAGGCTGCGATCCTTCAAGGGGGGTGGGGTACGAACTAAAAAAATTAAAGACACCCTATACCTCAAAGGACCTTAAATAGCCCAAGTGATTTCAAGACATAAAGCTAGCAGAATTACCCGGCATGACGGTGAGTCTGTAAATCTGGTATGAATAGCAGACTAGACAATGTCAATGGTTCAGATACAGTCTCTCATTAAAGGAGCCTGCATCCAGAAGTCAATGTTCCCTCCAGCCACCTTACAACTCCACAGGGGCTGCGCTTCAGCACGCCACCACCAGGAGGCGCTGTGGTTCACAAAACCAATCCCTTCTAGCTACTTCCCAGAGGCGAACCGGATTGATTTGAGAATGGTTTAGTCTCAGGGTTTCAGCCCTGTAGTGTTCCGTGTCTTAATCATTGCCTTAAAGCCAGCCATCTTCTTCGAGGAGGATGGCACGCTACCCCTGCTGTCCAGCCGCATGGGTACACACCCTGCCTGCTTGCCTGCCTGCCTGCCTGCCTGCTTTATTTCTGCCCCTTGTCTCTCCAGGCTTTCTCTTCAAAGTTACTCATGCCCTTCCTGTGCTGATAACATCGGGGATGGGTGTGGGTGGACAGGTCCATTTCTGCAGCTTTTTAGTGACTAATTGAACTTCCACACTGTGCCAGGGAGAGAAAGAGAGGGGCTATTTGTGGTTTTCTCAGGAAACGTCAACCTCTAGGTGGGAAAGGACTGGTTTCCTGGAAGAATGCTTCTAGAACATCCTCATAAGAAACAAAACAAACTTTTTATCTGTGTACTTCCTGTTTCCTCAGTTTAAAGTATTCCCTCCCTTGGCCAGTCTCCGTAAACGAAGTTCAAAGGCTCAGAATTCTCCCAGCTCTGGGCTCGGGGGCCATTTTCTGTGATCATTACATTTTTCTTTAGTTGGGCATTGCGTGGTTCTCTTTAGCCTTCTTGGACCATGGCAAGATCATGATTCTGAAATCCTATTCAACTAATTTCTGCTAAGTACACTTATGTGGGTCCTGTTTCAATATGTCTATTATGGAATTTTCGTGTGTTCAGGGGAGAAAGCATGCCCTGTTCACATGTCATTAGAAGGCAAACGCACGTAGTGGCTCGGTGTCGCTCCGCGGGACTATTCTTCACTTATAAAATTATTCATTTTTTTCTGTTTTTGGCCTATATGTACGTTTGTATGTATGTATGTATGTATGTATGTATGTATGTATGTATGTAAGTAAGTATGTATGTGTGCCACCTGTGTACAGTGTCTGTGGAAGCCCAAAGAAGACAATGGGTCCCCTGCAACTAGAGTTGCAGATGGTTGTGAGCTGTCCTGCTGGGGCTGGGAATTGAACTTGGGGTCTTCTGCAAGAGTAGCCAGTGCCTTAACCACTGAGCTATCTCTCCGGCAAGTCCCCTTTCCCCAAACACACACACACACACACACACACAGACACACACACACACACAATGTTTTACCTGTGGAGGTTTGTTTGCTTATTTATTTATTTATTTATTTATTTTTAAATCTGGAGATTTTTACTGATACCTACAATCACACTACAAGATTTAAGAGATTGTTTTGGCTTTACAGGGATGAGGGCTTTCTCCTAGGAGGTGCAGTCTGTCCTAGATAAATCATTGCAGCTCCTTTCTCAGTCACGCTACTATGGAACATTATTTAGAGCTCTCAATCAGAGGCCCGTGTTCAATTTATAGCTGCCATATAATTTTATTAATGTTGGGTGTGGAGATTTGTTGGCGAGCTTTAAGTCTGTTTATTTTATTTCATCTTATATTTATGGGATACCTTCACGTGTGTATCTGCACACCATGTGGACATCTGGAGCTCGGGGATGTCAGAAGAAGGCATCAGGTCCCCTGGAACTGGAGTCACAGGTACTTGTGATCAAACTCAGGTTCCCTGGAATAGCAACCAATGTTCTTAACACTGAGGCACCATCTCTTCAGCCCGAGGCAGGCAGATTTCTGAGTTCGAGGCTAGCCTGGTGTACAGAGTGAGTTCCAGGACTGCCAAGGCTATACAGAGAAATCCTGTCTCGAAAAAAACCAAATCAAAAAAAAAAAAAAAAAAAAAAAAAAAAAAAAGAAAGAAAGAAAGAAAGAAAGAAAGAAAGAAAGGTGAAGGGCTGGAGGAGGGCTTAGAGGTTGAGAGTGCCAGATGTTCTTCCAGAGGTCCTGAGTTCAATTCCCAGCAATCACACGGTGACTCACAACCACCTATGAGCTCTGGCGCCCTCTTCTGGTGTGCACATGCATATGCAGGCAGAACACTGTATACATAATAAATCTTTAAACAATGTGATTAGATTAGAATTCTAAGTCATCACCAAGAGATTCCCAAGTCACCACTAATTGAACTTCTGTCTGTTTTGTGCTCTCATACAGTCTTGCACCGCGGGTCTCCAACTCGGCCACTGCTAGGAATGGCGGAACAGTTGATGTAAATGTCTAAAGGACTAAGTCGACCTCGTGTGGCACTAAAAAGCAACCACCTCGGTTTGCGTCCGCCCCCCCACCTCCCTGGGTACTCAGTGTGCCCCTCACTCACCACACACTCCGGTTAACAAGATTCAATTCCTTTTCACGGAATGCTCTTTTTCTTTGCCTGTTTTGATACTACTTCCCCGAGTCTCAGCCTTCCTTGTTGCCTGCAGTTCTTTGTATAGGGTTGAGGACTTGTGGGCTTTTCCCTATCCCCTACGGCATGGCTAACACTGTTAACGCTGTTCGTCCCATGTTTGACCGTTGTGCTGGTGAGAGGTTATGGGGCTAGCTTCTGACATTCCTAGGAGTCCCAGTCTCTCAGGGAACTCCATGTTCCTCTGACTCTTCCCATCCCTTCTTCTGCAGTGAGCCCTGAGTCTTAGTTGTATTGTGGATGTAGAGGAGCCTGAAGTGGATTGATTCTTGATGGGTGCTTGCCTGTCCTAGGGGTTGTGATGCTGGGCACATTGAGGAAGGACTCTGGCCACCTTCACCCCCAGGAGCATCCCAGAGGACACCACGAAGGTAAACACATTTGCATGCCCCCCATCCATTCCCACGAAGAGCCGCAAGTCACTAAAGCCCGGGAAGGGCAGACCAACTCCCAAACACCAGAGACAGACTTAACAGGCAGGCTGGTGATCTCAGACTAAGAATTTCAGGCAGAAAGTGGCAGCTCCAGACAGCAGAGACAGGAACCCAGGACTAACAGCTTGTTTCCCACCTCTAGAGTCTGAGGAGAGGGCAGCTGAGGAGGACGGAGAATCCTCTTTTCTTTGCCTGTGTGTGTGTGTGTGTGCTTCAATTGTGTTGGTTTTTCTTTTTACCCACTATGCAATAATTACAATAATGTCTTGATTTTTCAAAGTCCCACTTGTGTTCTTTGCCCTCTTTTTCTCCCTTTCTCCCTACTTAATTATTAATACCTTTACCTCCAAAAAAGAATTAGCTACGTTTTCCTATTAGTATAGAACCCCAGTCCGACCCTTGCTGGGGATTCCAGGGAAGTGGGCAAGTGCTCTTTCTACTGCAGGTTACCACCAGGGCCGCACGTTCTCGCAGTCAGCTTCCCCTGAGGAGTGGTGGGGAGCATAACTCAAGCAAGATCCACATAAAAGTAATCAAACAGGGGCCTGGAGAGATGGCTCAGTGGTTAAGAGCACTGACTGCTCTTCCAGAGGTCCTGAGTTCAAATCCCAACAACCACATGGTAGCTCACAACTGCCTATAACACCAGCTACAGGAAATCTAATCTGATGGCCTCCCTGGGCTCTGTGGACACCGGCACTCAGGTACACATACCTACACACACACACACACACAAAAAAAAACAATATAGAGTAAATCTTTTAAGATGGAGACTGAATAAACAAGACACCGACCAAACCAGTCAAAGAATTCTTTTTTGAGAAGATAGGCAAAAAACAAACCAAGCAAAAACCTCAGTTAAATTAACCAAAGCAAAGAGAGAAAAGACTGACATTAATAAAATTGGAGTTGAAAAGGGAGATGTTACCAAAGGTTCCAATGAAAACCAAGAACTATTAGAGAGTGCTCTGATAACCTATGGTGTAGACAATGGATAATTGAAGAGAAATACATAGCTGGGCAGTGGTGGCACACGCCTTTAATCCCAGCACTTGGGCGGCAGAGGCAGATGGATTTCTGAGTTTGAGGCCAGCCTGGTCTACAGAGTGAGTTCCAGGGCAGCCACAGTCAGCCAGGGCTATATAGAGAAACCCTGTCTCAAAAAACCAAAAGAAAAAAAAAAGAAAAAGAAATATATATATATTCCTAAAGACATGTGACTTGTTCAAGTTAAATCAAGAAGATAAACAGCTTGCAGTGATTCAGAGCAAGCAACTAGGTAGAAATAAAAGTCTCCCAATAGAGAAAACTATAGGTCACAGGGAGAGTCTTAGCAAATGCAAAATCGATGTAATTCTTGTGTTCTATCTGGTCACGAGACAGCAACAGAAAGAACAGCCGTGGAAACTATTGAAAATGCAGAAACTTGTGGAGATCAAGACACACACTATTAGGAGGGTCATCAGGAGGGAATGGAAAATTCCTATATCTGAATGATAGTGAAAACAAAAAATATACCAGAACCTGTGGGTATAACAGAAGTACTTCTACAACTAAGTTTACAGCTAGAAAGGCCTGCATTGAAACATTAGACCAAACTCAGAGCCAGGTGGTGATGGCGCACACCTTTGACCCCAACACTGGGGATACTGAGGCAGGCAGACCTCTGAGTTTGGGGCCAGCTGTATCTATGGAGCAAGTTCCAGGATGGTCAGGGCTATGCAGAAAAACCCTGTCTCGAAAATAAAATTAGATCAAACTCAAGTAAGCAACTTAATGTTGCATCTTAGGGTCCTCGAAAATAAGTCTGAGCCAAACCTGAGACCAGAAAGAAAGAATCAACTCCAAAGAAGAAATAAAGAAGTGTGGCAAGACACAGAGTCAGTGAAACCTAAGACTGGCTCTTTGAAAAGATAAACTGATAAATCCTTGTCTAGACTGACCAAAAGAAAGAGGAGAAGCCTCTTAAATGACTGGTTAAAGAGAGACATTGCAGCATACACAAAGGAAATTCAGAAGATCAGCAAGATATATTTTTGAAAACCTATATTCCTACAAATCTTAAAGAAAACTTTAAAGAAATGGATACATTTCTGAACAGATGTGACCTACCAAAATTAAATGAAGAGGTCATTAGTAACTTAAACAGATCTACAAACACAATGATATGAGAATGGCAAAAATAGTCTCCCAATTTAAACAAAGCAAAACATACAAACAAACAAACAAACAACAATTAAAAAAATAATAACAAAGAAACCACTCAGGCCCAGATGGACACAGCTGAATTCCTCCTACCAGTTCTTTTTTTTCCTGTTCTTCACCTAAGGCCATGGGAAATATAATTTACTGTATACAAGTTATACTCGACCACAGGTGAGATCAGAACTCGTCCCAAATGCCACAGGTCTGGGGCAATGGGCATTGGTTGGGTTGGAAGCACTGCAGTCTATCAGTGGTGGTTCTAGAGAGGAGACGTGAAGTCCCACATCCGTTGTCCATCACAAGACGACTGTAGCATACAGTCCTACAGCTTGGACCAGCATCCCGGGCCTTCAGCATCCTGGGCCTCCAGCATCCTGGACCTCCAGCATCCCTCACGTCCGCCCTCCCCGCTTCATGGGTGTATATGCTGATTTACTTTGGCCTCTGCCTCATCTTTCTTCTCTTGCGCTTCAGCCTGCGCCGTCTCTCCTTCTTCCTCCACCTCATTTTTATGGTGCTAGAGTTTCAAGGAAGATGGAGCTAAGGTTGGGAGCTCGGCCAGGCTTTTAATGAAGAATTAACATCCATGCTCCTCCAACTGTTCTATGACACAGAAATAAAGAGAACACTGTAAGACCTACTTCACAAAGCCAGTATTATGCAGATACAAACCCAGATAAAGACACATAAAAAAAAAAAACAAAAACCTGTCAGGCTTGTTGGGATCATAAAAAGAGAAATAGATGTAAGAATATGTTCTACGGGCATGTGGGGGAAGGGGGTGCCTCAGCGGGCCCATGCCGAGACATCCCTTCCCCCTGAGGGACCAGACACACAACGGTATAGTACAGAATAGAGTTTATTCAGGGCTTGGGGAGGGGAGTTAAAGGACTAACAGAGACAGAGAAAGGCAGGGAGAAGGAGAGAGTAGGGAAGTGAGCCGGCCATGGCCACAAGGAGAGAGGTGGGAGGAGGGGGGGAGGGAAGAGCCCAAGAGGGCAAGAGAGAAACTAAGAGAGTAAGAGAGGCAAGAGAGAGAGGAGGGGCAAGCAGCCCCTCATAGTGGGCCAGGCCTACCTGGCTGTTGCCAGGTAACTATGGGGAGGGGTATACATGGCTGTTGCCAGGTAGCTGTGGGGTAGAGCTTAGATAGAATCCTAACAAGGCCAATATCTCTGATGAACACAGATGCAAAAGATTCTTAATAAAATGCTGGCAAACCGAACTCAACAGCACATTAAAATGTCATTCACTGTGGTCAAGTTCGCTTAATTCCTGGGATGCCAGTAACTGTAACACGTCACACAAACAGACACAAGAACAGAAATCACGTGACCATATTGATAGACGTAGAAGGTTTTGATAAGGTCCAACATCACTTCATTCTAAAAATTCCAAAGAAGCTAGGAATAGAAAGGCCATACCTCAATATAATAATAGCTACATACAAGGAAATTATAGCCAATGTTATACAAAATGGGTAAAATTTAAACCCTTCTGCTAAAATTAGGAGACAGGAGAATATAGGGGTGGTGTGTACATTAAGGAACATATTATATTTGAATGAAAACAAGTTTGTTTTGTTTGTTTGCTTGTTTGTTTGTTTTCGAGACAGGGTTTCTTCTGTATAGTCCTGGCTGTCCTGGAACTCACTCTGTGGAACAGGCTGGCCTCGAACTCAGAAATCTGCCTGCCTCTGCCTCCTAAGTGTTGGGATTAAAGGCATGTGTCACCACTGCCCGGCTGAATGAAAACATGTTGATTAAATCTATCACTATATGCAATTAATATAGGTCAATAAAAGTTATCATGCCAGTGTAATAAAACACTATGTAATCATTAACTGGGCAGGTGATTTGTGTCCGTTCCTTTTCACCTTTACCTTGACACAATGTAGAATCACCAGAAAAGGGAGTCTCAGTTGCCTACATCAGGTCGGCCTGTGGGCCTGCCTTTGGGGGACTGTCTGGGTTGTTAATTGATGTGGGAAGACTCAGCCCATTGTGGGCAGCACCATTACCTAGGCAAGGGGTTCTGAATTATACAGGACAGGAAAAAGCCAGATGCTTGCAAGTAGAAGTGGGGCAGGCATGCATGCATTGGTTTCTTTCTGCTCTTGACTGTGGATGTGCTAGGACTGGCTGTTCCAGCTCCTGCTATGTCAATGATGAGCTGTAACCTAGTACTTTATTTTATTTTTAAAGATTTATTTATTATTACATGTAAGTACACTGTAGCTGTCTTCAGACACACCAGAAGGTCTCACTACGGATGGTTGTGAGCCACCATGTGGTTTCCGGGATTTGAACTCAGGACCTCTGGAAGAGCAGTCAGTGCTCTTAACCGCTGAGCCATCTCTCCAGCACTAACCTAGTATTTTAAACTGAATAAATCTTTCTTCCTCTATGCTGCTTTTAGGCAGGGTGTTTTTTTTTTCTTTTGTTGTTTTTGTTGTTGTTGGTTTTTGTTGTTGTTTGTATTTAGCACAACAGAAAGGCAGTCAGTGTTTGGGAGATATTCAATGAAAATGAATGAACTAGTTCATATTATAACTCTGGATTTTGACTGTCTAGAAATTCGTGTTTAAAGATTGACTACAATATTTAAATTGTGTGTTTTTCTCTGTAAGTATCCATACACATTCATATCACTCTAAGAATATTCAGGACCTGACACACAGACAGCCCAGTGTGACCTCCTTGGGGACGCTTACCTACGCCCCGGTCTCTCATTTTTTGAAGCCTGGTTTAAGGTGAAGGAGGACAGGGAAGGCAAGGCAGTTGTGAGGTTGGCAGAGACATCACCTGGATATCCACAAGGGCAGCCAGCAGGAAGTAAGACACCAGCTGGGGGTGCGTGGTTGACTCAGCAAGTCCCAGTTCCTCTGGTCTCCCCACTTATGCCAGCATTGGCTGGGCCAGAGTTTTGAAATTTACCCCCACCCCCTAATAGATTTATTGCACATGTTCTGAATGCTGTTGTGTGCCTGGTACGACACTAGGCATCAAGTGAAGGTTAAGTAGATCCTGGGTCACATGCTCATGCTGCTGTCTGTCAGGAAGAAATAAAGCAGACAGAGGCTCCTCTCGCTGTGATTGCTGGGCAACAATATTTTTAGATCCTCGGGGAGAGGATGTTTAAAAAAAAAAAAAAAAACCTCGCTGATGATTAAGTTCCGTTATTCTAGAGCAATCCGTAGCTGGAGCTGATGACAGATGGTTCGGTGTCTATATGCCAGTGACTCACTGCATTCCAGAGAACCGGGGGCTGGAGAGTTGAAGAGGCAGAGAGAGAGAGGAGGAAATAGATCAGAGTAATACAATACAACCTAAAGGGTCGACTTACTCATCCTCGATGCGATTTCTTTATTTATTTACTTATTTATTTTGGAGGAAGATGAATGGAAATAATTTTCCTTCGGAAGTGAAGCACGCTAATTTGACTACAAATGGTTATTTATTCCTGCATTACAAAAAGAGTGCGGCTGAATGGGGGACCATGTCAGGGTCACTTCTGGGAACCCAAGAATAGATGAATAAGAATGGCAGTGGGGGGAGGGGAGAGATGTAGGTGCGCCCTTCAGCAGCTGTGTGCCGTGGGAGCGTGGGAGCGTGGGAGAGTGAGGGTTCGGTTCTGCTGTCAGTTTCGGTCTTCTTAAGCTGCTGTTAGGAAGGTGTGTGAAATCGGGGCGGGGACTAAAAAAGACACAGACTACAAGATGACTGGTAATTTTAAAGTTTGTTTTTCTTTAAATTAGGTTTATGAAGCTTTGCCCTAATGTATGTCAGCGTCCCTTATGCACGAAATACCTGCAGAGACCAGAAGAGGGCACCAGATCCCCATCTTATCCCCTATAGTTTGCTTTGAACTGTCATGAGGGTGCTGGAAACTAAATCTGGGTCCTCTGCAAGAGTAGCCAATGCTCTTAGCCACTGAGCCATCTCTCTATTCCTGAACATTATTGCTATAATTTTATAGACTCGATGACTATGACAAAAGGAATTATACCTGTCATATATAGTTTGTGGTTAGAATGGCAGTTCTAGCTAGAAAGTACTCTGCATTCAAAACTAAAATGCTTAGTGCCCCATGCCTTAAATCACGGACAGAAAACATGTTCTCTGTCCAGTGATCTCATAATCCAAAAACATCAATACCTATTCAAAGCATGAATTAATGGTTTCTATATTTTATCCTTAAGAATGTCATTTTTTTGTATATCAAATATTGATTTTGGTGTGCTACGGGAGAGATGGGTATAGTAGCCAAAGATCCATCAAAATGCAAATTAGTGAGCTGGAGAGATGGCTCAGTAGTCGATAGTCAGATATGCCTGAAATAGTTGTCACTAGAAACTTCTGTGCACCATAGGGAGGTGTGTTGGGAGAGGGTGGGGGTGGAGAGAGCAGAGGGGATCCTTGACTGACTGCTGGAAGGCAGGCACAGTGGGGAAGTCCTGGGCTTGATAGAGTGATACCAGGAGGATATGGGGGCTGGGGTGTAGGGTGTGGGGAGCTGGGGAGCTGGGGGGTGGGGGGTGATTAACCCTTTGGTATTCTTGGCAGTCTCTCACATCCCTCTCCTGTCAGGGGAGGGCCAGAGCTGTCAGAGGTAAACTGAGACTAAGAGAGTGTGTCCAGGTTGCTCCAGTTTCGGACCCCAGAGTCAGCACATCTTCAGCTTCCACTGCAGAGCTTTTGCTTATGGAATGTGAAGTATTTTTCTGTTTTGTTTTTTGCTTTTTGTTTTTGTTGTTTGATTTTTTTTTTTTTGAGAAAATAATGGAATTGGTCAGTGGGCAAACTTATGGCTACATTTTCTTGAAGAGTGACTGATGTGAGAGAGACAAGCCCACTGTGGGTGATGTCATCCCCTAGGCAAGTGGTCCAGGATTATACTAAAAAACAAGCCAAGGAGAGCAGGCCAGCAAGCAGCATTCCTCTGTGGCTATTTTTGGTCATGGTATTTTATCACAGCAACAGAAACCCTAACTAAGACATGAAGCTGAAGGGATTGAGTGTGTGTGGGGAGCCTGGTCCCAAGGGGTGTTAGCTGGGAGCAGCTCCAGTGTGAAGGTGATGCTTCCATCCTGCCCGCCCTGGGACAGTGTAACAGTGTAACAGATCTCCCTGAGAGCTGGCAACAAGCTCCCATAGAGAGCATGGCGTCAGAGATGGGTGCAGGATAGGACCGGGGACCTGAGCCGGCCATAGAGGGGGAGACGTCCTCTTTCTACTGCAGAGATTAAAATAAATAAAGAAAATTGAGCCCTTGATTGGAAATTTTCAATTATATCTAGAATGGGTTTAAAAGTGATGTTTAAAAATAATTGGTACATAATTGCCTTTGACATTTATCACAACTTTGTATCGGGATGTTGTATACCAAGAGCCTCCTAATTCAAACAGTCTGTCTTGGAGGGAGGCAATTCAAGACTCAGAGGTAAATACAACTTATAAGGCTTGGGAAGTTCCTGAAACTTACAAGACTGCCAAGACACCTAACCAGGGTTATGTAAATAGTAGCAAAAGTTGGCGAAAGGAGACTCCAAGCCTGTGAATCATTCTTGGAGTTCTTGGGATGTAGCTTTGGGGATGGGATTTCTGGGGATCGAGGTACTTTTGACACTTCCATAAGGAACCCTTTACTTATATTTTTTTAAGTAAGCCCCGGTGAACTCACAGTTCTAGAAAGTTAAGTTTGTGTGGGATTATTTCTCTGGTCCTATTTAGTATAGTCATCTTCCCAGGAGAGGTCACACAGCATGAAAACATAAAGAGAAACTTTGTCTTCTAATTTCAAGTATTCAATGACTGTTATCAACTGTAGTATCTGCTGTGCCACTGAACGTTTAAAGTTGCTCTTTCTATTCATTGTACCCCATGCCCCATAACCACCCTCCCTACATCCCTGCCCTTCCCTGATGCCTCTCCTTTGGTAATCAGCATTCAGCTCTCTGTTGTGGTGATCTAGAGTGTTTAGCTTCCCACATGTGTGTGAGAACATGCAGTGTCTGTCTTCCAGTGTCTGACCTCTCACTTCATGGAATGTCTTGAGGATGATGTTTTTCTATGGCTAGTTCCTGGTTATGAGTATCAGAAGCCCTTGGACGTCCTTGATGGGCACGTAGACTTGATTGCAGGGTCATGGGTGGCACTCAGACATACACATTTTAAAACAATGACTGCAGATTCTTATTGCATAGAGATACATACCTCCTGCATATGGATGTCTGAGATCTCAAGCTAGCAAGGTGTGCTGGTTTCCTTTTCTGTGCCTCAGGCTCAGCTATTTTTCTTTTTTCTTTTTTTTTTAAATAATTATATTTTCTATTGTAAGACCCCCAAAACCGAAGGTGCTCCAGCACCCCACATCCCAGAAGGTGACACACAAATCACTCGTGAGAAATGGTCTCGATGCAATAGCATGAGGATTTCTTTATTCCAGAATTCTGGGTTCCATAGCCGTGCACCACGCAGGGTCAGAGGACTATGGACCCCAAGTGCCGAACTGCGACAGCTTTTATAAATTTACGACAGAGCCCTCGAAAAGTTTACAGAAGATAAGCTTAGCCCATTTCCAGTTACCCCATGGGGCCAAGATCACCTACTCAAGGCCTTTCTGCTAGGTCTAAACAAAGGGTGGGCTCTGGAATGTGACCTTTTACCTAGTTTCTAACAAAGCAAGATAGCATTTTAAACTCCTGATTTCTTGGGGTCATTAGAGTTAGGCTGTATTATTTTCTATCCTTTCACTATATTCTTTGTTTACATTCCAAATGATTTCCCCTTCCCCAGATCCCCCCTCCCCATATGTCCCATAAATCTTCTTCTCTCCATCCATTCTCCAATCACCCCCCTCCTTTTTTTCTCTGTCCTCATATTCTCTTCCAATGCTAGATCAATCCTTTCCAGGATCAGGACCCTCTCCATACTTCTTCATGGGAGTCATTTGTTATGTGATTTGTGCCTTGGGTATTCAGGGCGTCTGGGCTAATTAATATCCATTTATCAGAGATTGCATTCCATGTGTATTCTTTTGTGATTGGGTTACCTCACTTAGGATGATATTTTCCAGATCAAACCATTTGCCTAAAAATTTTGTGAATTCATTGTTTCTAATTGCTGAGTAGTATTCCATTGTGTAAATATACCACATTTTCTATATCCATTCCACCTTTGAGGGACATCTGGGTTCTTTCCAGCTTCTGGCTATTATAAATAAGGCTGCTATGAACATAATGGAGCATGTGTCCTTATTGCATGCTGGGGTATATGCCCAGGAGAGGTATGGCAGGGTCCTCTGGAAGTCTCATGTCCAGTTTTCTGAGGAACCGCCAGACTGATTTCCAAAGTGGTTATACCATCTTACAGCCCCACCAGCAGTGGAGGAGTGTTCCTTTTCTCCACATCCTCGCCAACACCTGCTGTCTCTTGAGTTTTTGACCTTAGCCATTTGACTGGTGTAAGGTGAAATCTCAGGGTTGTTTTGATTTGCATTTCCCTAATGACTAATGATGTTGAGCACTTCTTAAGGTGCCTCTCAGCCATCCGAATTTCTTCAGGTGAAAATTCTTTGCTTAGATCTGTACCCCATTTTTTAATAGGGTTATTTGGTTCCCTGGGGTCTAATTTCTTGAGTTCTTTGTATATATTGGATATTAGCCCTCTATCAGATGTAGGGTTGGTGAAGATCCTTTCCCAATTTGATGGTTGCTGTTTTATCCTTTTAACAGTGTCCTTTGCCTTACAGCAACTTTGTAATTTTATGAGGTCCCATTCTCAGCTATTTTTCGAAAGCATTCTGAGTTCACCTGCCTAGGAATGGTTCTACCCACGGTGGACTGGGCTCCCTCACATCAACCAACCTCTTCATAGACATAGCCACAGACCAGTCTGATTTGGGCAATTCCTCCTTTGAGGTTCCCTCGTTGCTGTTGACTGTTGGTTGTGTCAAATTGACAGCTGAAACTAACTAGCTAGGACAGAGGGTGAGGCTAGTTTCTGGTCAGCTTGCTAATGTTTCTCATGTTACACCATGGTTTTTGTCCATCAAACCTTGAGCGAGAAATTGTCTGAGGGGGCAGAGAGTCCCACATAGTCTAACTTTTCTTTCTTTCCCCGAGTTCAGTGTGACTACTGGATTTCAATGAGCATTCCTAGCTTAGAGTCATATGAATGTCACCCGCCTCTTTTCCTTCCCTGGCGTAGGATATAGAAAATCCATCAGCAGGAATGCTTCAACCACCTTGCTCTGTAGCCAAGGACCACACACTTTGTGGCATGAAACACCTACCGCACGTTATCTTATGTTCCCACAGCTCCAGAGTCCAGGCATGGCTTAGCTGGGCCTGTTCCACAGGGTTCTCAGATGGAACCTGGATCTCTTCCAGGGTTTGTGGATGCTGGCAGAATCCACTTCCTTGTGGTTACAGAACTCAGGGGCTCAGGGCTCTTTTATTTTTCTTTTAGTATTTTTTTAAGGCTTATTTATTTTATGCATGAGTACACCACCATTGCTTTCTTCACACATACCAGAAGAGGGCCCCAGCCCCCATTATAGCTGGTTGTGACCTCATGAGCTCAGGACTTCTGGAAGAGCAGTCGGAGCTCTTAACCATTAAGCCATCTCTCCAGCCCCCCAGGGCTTGTCTTTGCAGTGGGTTGCAGGCCTTACCGGCTCCATTGGTAACCTGTAACAAGGCAGACGAGTCTCGGACCCATACAACAGTTTTATTCTCCCCTTGCCCCCCCACCGTGGGTAGCATTTGCATTCATAAAAGATAGCTGAAAGAAGACAATATTGGCCCATCCTATTGCCTAGTAGCTGAGTGTGAGACTGCTTGGGCTGCCATGACAACCAACCTTAGACCAGGCTCTGCTTGCTTTAAGGGTAGGAGGAAGGGTTTCCCTTCAGTCCTCTCTCCTTGGCTGGTAGAGTTCTGTCTTCTCTTGTGTGTGCCTGGGTCCCAACCTCCTCTTTTTATAAGGTCACCATGGGTTGGAGCTTGCCCACAGTCATGGCTTCATTTACCTTAATCATTCTTTCAAGGCCCCGTCACCAAAGGTGGCGGTCATAGTCTAAGAGTGTTCAGAATTCAATAGACAGATCTTAGGACCTGCCCAAGGACGGGGTGACGCAGAAAGAATATATTGAGAAAGAAGCAAGGGCGGTGGGCCGGACAGATGGGGGAGTCAAGCTGCTGGGGTGTGTTCCTGAGAGGAGGTCAGATCCATTACTCCAAAGGACCAGGTACCAGGAGGGGAGGGCTGGGGCAGAGTACCCGGAGGGGAGGGGAGAAGGGGCGGGGCAGAGTACCTGAGGGGAGAAGGGGTGGGCCAGAGTGCCTGGAGGGGAGGGGAGAAGGGGCGGGGCAGAGTAACCTGAGGGGAGAAGGGGCGGGGCAGAGTGCCTAGAGGGGAGAAGGGGCGGGGCAGAGTACCCAGAGGGAAGAAGGGGCGGGGCAGAGTACCCAGAGGGGAGAAGGGGCGGGGCAGAGTGCCTAGAGGGAAGAAGGGGCAAGGCAGAGTAACGGGAGGGGAGAAGGGGCGGGGCAGAGTACCCAGAGGGGAGAAGGGGCAGGGCAGGGGGCAGGGCAGAGTACCCGGAGGGGAGAAGGGGCGGGGCAGAGTACCCAGAGGGGAGAAGGGGCGGGGCAGAGTGCCTGGAGGAAAGAAGGGGCGGGTCAGAGTACTCGGAGGGGAGAAGGGGCGGGCAGAGCGTCCAGGTGGGAGGAGCAATGCCCGCCAAGCTCCAGTGCCCCTGACTTCCACTCACAATGCACCCACTAGGGGGCTGAGAAGCAGAAGGCACGGGTCTGAGGAGGGAACCACACGGGATGCCCAGCCATGGTCTGTGATCCTGTTGTACTTCCCTCATAGTCTGGGTTCATCGGGCTCTGCGACCAACGATAGCTTAAAGAGGATGAGTTTAGTTTAGCTCACAGGCTCTGAGGTTTCTGTTTACAGTTCTTGCCCCCATCGATTCCGGGTCCTCGGTGAGGGAGAACGCCATTGTTCCAGAGGTGGCTCACCTCAGGGTGGACAGCAACAGACAGGGAGGAAAGGATTGGTTACCAGGTAGCTCCTCTAGCCAGGTCCCTCCTCTTGAAAATTATGGTCATCTAGGGGCAAGAGTTTGACAGCTCAGGGGTTAAGAGCACTTGTTGCTCCTGCAGAGGGTCTGGGTTTGGTTCCCACCACGGGACTCAGTGCCCTCTTCTGGTCTCCTTGGGTGCCATGAGTGTATGTAGCACAAGCACATATGTACGAGAAAACCACGAGTGTACACTGTCTTAATTTGGGTTTCAATGCTGTGAAGAGATACCATGACAGGCAGCTCTTATAAAGGACAATATTTAATTGGGGCTAGCTCACAGGTTCAGAGGTTCAGTCCATTATCATCATGGCGGGAAACATGGCAGCATCCAGGCAGACATGGTGCTGGAGGAGCTGAGAGTTCTACATCTTTTTTTTTTTTTTTTTTTTTTTTTTTTTTTAAGATTTAAAGATGTATTTATTTACTTATCTTTTTAAAATATTTATTTATTTACTATATGAGCACACTGTAGATGTACAGATGGTTGTGAGCCATCATTAAAAAAAGTTGCAACACTAAATGGACTCAGCAGGGTTATATATATATATATATATATACACACATTGCTAAATCAATACAAAATATATAGTATGTTTGTTTATATGGATATGTGTGTGTGTGTGTGTGTGTGTGTGGCAGTAATAATTAAAGAAGAGGTCCTGAATTTGATAGACAGTGGGGGAGAGGAAAAGTTAGAGGGAGGGTCAAATAATGTAAATATAGGACTCATGTGTGAAATTCTCAAAAAATATTAACTTAAAAGCAATCCCCAGCCTCCAAAGACAACAGCACATAGCTGGTGTTCAGGCATTTCAACACACGAGCTTCTGGGGAACAAGCTCACAGTCCACTCATAAAGCTGTCCTGTCAGAACCGATGATGTCCGGTTCATTTTAGAGTTTTAGGCTCAGCAAATGAGGCCACGTTGGGAATTACATACATCCTTTTGGCCAGGAAAGCGAAGCCCTTCCTGGAGGCTCCCAGCAGATCATAGCTTAGCTTCCACGCATGCCAGGTAGAGAGTTTGGTAAATAGCCACAGACATTAACTTTGCTTCTTTTTTTTTTTTTCCTTCTTTTTTCCTTTTGCAAAGGATTTTCCTGGAAAGACAAAGAATGTATGATGGAGTCTAACTCCCTCCAAGAGTTCACTGTAGAAATGGCCCTGTTTGGTTGAGCGTGGTCTCCTCAGGTAGCTCAGGCTGGCTTCAAACTCAAAATCCTTCTGCCCCAGTCCCCAGAGCGCAGGGATTTCAGGACTGCTGCCCCCACTCCTGCCTTAGTGGAAACACCTTTAAAATTGGGATCTGAAATTTCATTGTTGTGTACATTTCACTTACTTCTCTACAAAATAAGTTAGGATTGGTAGGATTGGGGCATCCTTAGGATCCATTCCAGTTTTAAAATCTTTTTTTTTTTTTTTAATTTTTTTAATTTATTTTTTATTTTTTTATTTTTTATTTTTTTGGTGTTTTGGATTTGGTTTTTTTCGAGACAGGGTTTCTCTGTGTAGCCCTGGCTGTCCTGAAACTCACTCTGTAGACCAGGCTGGCCTCGAACTCAGAAATCTGCCTGCCTCTGCCTCCCAGAGTGCTGGGATTACAGGCGTGCGCCACCACCGCCCAGAAAAATCTTATTTCTACCAATCTCATTTTTACCAATGTGTTTGGAAGACAGATGATACTGCAGTAAATAGTGATGATATTGCTATTGTATTATTTATTATTATTTATTATTATTATTTATTATTGTTATTCTCTTTTTTGTAAACAGTGATAGTAGTATGCTACTTTGGCTAGCCTGGTTATATTTCATAATTCTTATGCCCTGCCCCAAACTGTTAAATCAATTACCGTAACTTTTAAGTTTATACAGGTCAGGTAGCATCTTTCCATTTTAAAGATTAAGAACTGACAAACTGGTGGCTACCATGCAAGGGAAGGAGCCGTGACATGTTGTCTAGTCCCACTATAATGTCTAATCTTTGTGGCTTGTGCGATATACTGGGTGTCGTCACACTGTGACAGCTTGTCAACTAGGAAACATGATAATTACCTAAAAGTTATCTTTTTTACTACTTAGGGTCAGGGCTTTTTTAAAAAAGTCACTCTGATGAAACCGGAGCGGAGGGACTCGGTAACAAAATCTAGGGAGGGTCTCGGTGACAAAATCTAAGCCTTTCTTGTCAAGAGGAAGAGAAGCAATCCCCATTTGTAGTTTTAATTAGGAAGCCGCAAATTGAAGGAGTACAGAGTGTGCTCTCCCTCTGAACGTGACTGATCACCATGCAGGAGATCCCGGAGAAATGCAGATGCACCTCATGGGCTGGAACTAGTGAGATAACTTAGGAAGCAGGGGACTTAGGCCCACCTCTGAGTCTGTCTATTGTGATGTTCCACGGTACACACCCACAGCCGTAGTCTGTTATCACATTCGACTTGCAGCTGCTGGGGACCCAGCACACGCTTGGACTGATTAAGGAAAAAAACAAAAAAAACAAAAAAAAAACAACCAAACCGAATCAAACTAAACCAAATCACACCCACCCACCCACCCACCAACCAACCAGCCACTG
The DNA here is from genome assembly GCF_947179515.1 of Apodemus sylvaticus. Taxonomy (NCBI): domain Eukaryota; kingdom Metazoa; phylum Chordata; class Mammalia; order Rodentia; family Muridae; genus Apodemus; species Apodemus sylvaticus. Next base: position 17,242,527 of record NC_067493.1, on the reverse strand, counting down.
GTTACTCTGGCAACTGAGCTCTGAAAACAAACAGAAATTAGAGAGTGCTTGGTAGAAAGCCCCGCCTCCAGCCCTGCCTCCAGCCCCGCCTCCAGCCCCTCTACTCCTCCCCCGCCCCCCCCCCCCCCCAGCATAAAGAAGGAACTCAGGTTGCAGCGGGGAGAGATCTCAACAAAGCACCCAGAGAGCAGGCATCTCAGGTGTTGGTCCTTCCGATTTTCTGTTTGTTTTACCACCTCAAACTGTGCAACTTCAAGATGCTTTATTTCACCTGTAGAAGTGTGACCCACTTTGAAAGACTTCCCTCTTTGAAGCCTCAGCAGGGTGCTCCCGCCCACATCCAGGATTAAGCACAAACCACACCCAAACACCTATTTTCACAGCGGGGGTGGGGGGTGGTAGTGGTGGTGGTGGGGTGGGGGTAGAAAAGTAAAGTGGCCAATTTCTGATTTAGGCAGAAAACATCAACAAATGACCTTGAATGATGTTTAAGAGGGAAGAGGGGAAGATCTGTGTCAGAGAGGGCTAGGCTAGGATTCGTGCTATGTTCGGAGTGTTAACTAGGGTAGCTAATGGGGACTTTTGATTGCTGGGCTTCTATACTGTGATAGCTGGACCTTAGGGATGGGTCTGGCATAATAAAGTGTCCAAATAAGGGGACAGACCTTGGTGGCTATCGCTAGGAATGCAATCTGTGTTTACAACGGAGAGGGAAGGAATATCACAGATTAGAGGCGGCAGAGGGGTGGGAGGGGGCTCTGAAAATAGTATGTGAAGTTGCAAGGGCTCATTTTTCTTGTTTTTGTTTTTGAGACAGGGTCTTACGGTGTAGCTCTGATGGATCTGGAACTTGTTACATAGACCTCGGTGCCCTTGAACTCATAGGTGTCTATCAGCCTCTCCCTCCCGAGCGCTGTACCACCACACCCTTGGCTTTTAAAATGATTTTAAAAAATCCTCTGATGATCCCTCCAAACAAACAAACAAACAAACAAAACACAAACTAACCAACTGAACAAAAAACCAACAAGCAATAACCAAGCAAAACCAACAACAAAAGGTTTAAAGTTTCCCAGATTTGAGGCTATAACTACTACCCAGTTTTCAAGCATCCCATCACTCCAGGACTGAAGGGTCCTATTGCTAGGATTTTACGTCCTATTACTACCTAGAACCTGTGAGACTGCACTGCTGTTTCTGTTGTACAACTTCTTTAACTAAACAGCTGGTGTTTCGGAACTGTGTCGACAGACGTCCGTCAGTCCAGCTCGATTGTAACTCTTTTTTTTTTTTTTTTTTTTTTTTTTTGGATTTGGTTCGACACAGGGTTTCTCTGTGTAGCCCTGGCTGTCCTGGAACTCACTCTGTAGACCAGGCTGGCCTCGAACTCAGAAATCTGCCTGCCTCTGCCTCCCGGAGTGCTGGGATTACAGGTGTGCGCCATCGCCGCCTGGCTTTACTTGTGACTCTAACTAGAGCACCACCATTGAGAGTTTTCAAGAGCGTTCCCTGAGAGTCCGTAGGAAACCACACATGGTCTCTTCAAGATGTCAGAGGTATGGCAACTCAGGGATGCAGAGACCCACAGGAACAGCCTGTTGCTGTTCTCTAGAGCAGATGTGAATCTAAATAAAGAGAACACCTTTTCCATACCGGCTTCACCAGCTCCGAAAAGGTAGCCTCCTCCTTGTCACGTCAGTCTCACCTTAGCACACCAACTACAGGAACCAGGAGTGGCAAAGAACAACAGAGTATTTATTCCGTGCAACCACAATGGGCAGAGTAACATACACACGGAAGAGTTCAGTGGACACCCTGCCCCTGAGTCTATCTTTGGGTTCCGGCTTGAACTTTAGGTTTAAATGGAGGGAAAAATTGGGGCAAGGAGCAAGGGGCATGCATAATTAAGCTGTTCTCATTAGAGTGTAGTGCCAACCAACGACATTGCAAGGCTAGTCCTGCGAGGACCTGCCCCCTTCTTTGCTTACCTTCCAGTAAGGTTTGCCTGTAGCATAGCTATATAAAAATCCCACGGTGTGAGTCTTCCTTGAGAGGACCCCGCTCCTTCACCTAGTATAGTCCTTCCCCTGTCTCCTCTGAATCCTCTCTTTGATGGCGATAAGAACCGGGAGATAAAGGTATCCGAATGATCCGCTTGACATATCCTCAGCCTTTGCCTATGGGGAGGGCAGCACCGTAGCATGCGCCCAAGCCCAGGATCTAGGAAGCTTGCTGGGATCACCACACTACAGATTTAGGAGCTCAGAGAGGCTGGCACTGGGCAGGCTTACAGAGTCCAAGGCACTCCCGGGCCGTCCATGCTCTCTCTGTTCTCTCACGGGGTCCCACTTCGGCTGTAAGGCCAGCATCTTGAAACTCTATTTACCTTGACGGCTACATTTGCATCCTGTGGGTGAAGTCCCGCGGGAGGATGGTGGCTGAGCACAGGGCTTGGAACCTCATTCTGCCAGGCCACCTCCAGGGTTGAGTCTGGGTCACCTGCTGCTGTTCTATATCTAATGGGAAGGCCAGTAGGGCAGGCCTGGCATTCTGTATACTGATCGTGTCCAGTATCACAACTCCGTCTCCCTCTCCCATCCCACCCCCCACACACCTCGGGTGCCAGCATACGTGTGATGTGTGACGTTAGCTAGCAATAAAAGTGCACCGGGTGCAGAGCGGCCGCACGACAAAGGAATATGCTGGTTTGTTTGGGGACAAGGGATCTATATTTGCGCTTTGTGACCACAGCTCTCTATAGTATAACAGCGCTGTCCTGTGGGCCGGGCGCCCTCTGCTGGGCAGATGGGATATTAACTCTGAAGAAAATAGGCCAAGAATTTTAACAATCCTTTGGGGTATGGTGGTGCACTCCTTTACTCTCTGGACTTGGGAGGCTACGGCAGGTGGATCTCTGAGTTGGAGATCAGACCAGTCTACAAGACAAGTTCCAGGAGAGCCAGGACTACCTAGTGAGACTTGTTTTTAAAAAACGGAAAAGACAGCCGGGCGGTGGTGGCGCACGCCTGTAATCCCAGCACTCTGGGAGGCAGAGGCAGGAGTATTTCTGAGTTCGAGGCCAGCCTGGTCTACAGAGTGAGTTCCAGGACAGCCATGGCTACACAGAGAAACCCTGTCTCAAAAAAGCCAAATCCAAAAAACAAAACAAAACACCCCAAAAAACAAAAAACCGGAAAAGACAGAGAAACCCTGTCTCAAAAAAAACCGTCACACCCCAAAACCCAAAACCACACACACACACACACACAAATGCACGCACACACACACCAAAACAAACCCAAAAAACAAAAAAAAGAATTTCAAAGCCCCATTTGAGAACATGATCTGTGTAAAGATTTTTCTTCTTTAGGGCTGCTGAAGTCTGGGAAATATTTCTATGATGCCTGGAAGTCATAAATAATTTAGAATTTACCCTTGTCCTTGCTGCTTCTATAGTAGCCTGATTTGGGGGTAGTGGTGCATTAAAACCCTAGGAAGGGGATGCCATTGAAATTAGTAGAGTTTTGTTATCTTATCCCATTGTATGTGTGTGTGTGTATGTGTACACTTGTGTATGGGGTAAGTGTATGTGGTGTGTGTGTATGTGTGTGTGCATTTGTGTGTGTGGGTGAGTATATGTGGTGTGTGTGTATGAGTGTGCATTTGTATGTGGGGTGAGTATATGCAGTATGTGTGTGTGTGTGAGTGTGCATTTGTGTGTGGGGTGAGTATATGCAGTATGTGTGTATGTATGAGTGTGCATTTGTGTGTGGGGTGAGTATATGCAGTATGTGTGTATGTATGAGTGTGCATTCGTGTGTGGGGTGAGTGTACGTGGCTGTGTGTTGCATACACATGATACTCTTACTGGCGATTCATAAATGAAAGGTGAAATATGAGATTGCATTGTGTATATACGTAAGTGGTGTTAATTATGCAACTCAAGTCTTTGCACTGTCTGTAGGCCAAGCATCTCTCTCTCTCTCTCTCTCTCTCTCTCTCTCTCTCTCTCTCTCTCTCTCTCAATTCTCTCTCTCTCTCTCCCTCTCCTTCAACTTGACATAAACCTAGACATACATAATAAGAGGGGATCTCAACTGAGGCACGGGCTTCGTCTGTGGCGACATTCTTGGTTGCTGTTGTTGTGGGAGGGGCTCGCCCTCTGTGGGCGGTGCTCTGAAGGCGGGTGGTCCTGGGTTGTCTAAGGAAGCAGGAACGTTCCTCCATGGCTTCTGCTTCAGTTCCTGCATCTGGATTCCTGCCTCGGTTTCCCTCAGCGATGGAGCGTGACCTGTACTTGAGGAGTAACCCTTTCCTTCCCGAGTTGCTTTTGGCCGTGGTGTTTCTTACAGCACCAGAAGGCAAACTAGGGTAATACTATGTGACGGCTGCTAGAGTGCCAGAGCTGTAGAAGCCGCGAGCGCCATTTTGTGTTCCCTCTCTACTTCCTGAATGGTATCTGGAGCCCTCAACATACCTATGTTACGAGACAGGAGGATGGCCATTTTAACAAGCTTTGATCGCTCACGGCTCATGTCCTAAACTCTTCTGGAAGGAGAACCGAAGCTCACCAATTAGGTGGCTCAGGCTAACATAACCAGGGTAGCCTGGTTGCTTGCTGATTGACAACCCACCAATATTTACCTACTTTCTCCCCTGTGCATCAGGGAAGGATCTGCCCAAGGCACAAGGCACCCTGTCTGTGCCAACATACCTTCAGCATGGGGGGTGCACAGTGTTTTTCTTTGTTTTCTGTTTTTTTTTTTTTTTTTTTGGATTTGTTTATTTTTTTGAGACAAGGTTTCTCTGTAAATCCCTGGCTATCCTGGAACTCACTCTGTAGACCAGGCTGGCCTCGAACTCAGAAATCTGCCTGCCTCTGCCTCCCAGAGTGCTGGGATTACAGGCGTGCGCCACCACCGCCTGGCTATGTTTTTCTAATCTTTAAAACAAGTGTATGTGTGCGCACGTGTGTGTGTGTGTGTGTGTGCGCACGCGCGCGTGGGCACTCATGTGTATGAACATGAGTGCAGGTGCCTGCAGAGGCTGGAGGTACTGGATTCCCTGGAGTTGAAGATACAGGAAGATGTGAGCTACCCGAAGTGGATGCTAGGGAGTGAACTCAAATCCTCCGGAACAGCAGTACGTGTTCCTAATAAACCAACCTTCCCTCCCACCCAACTCCTAGTCTTTTTGGTTTCTGTAAAAGATTTTTTAAAAAATATTTATTTTTTATTTTCTAGGTGTGAGTGTTTACCTCCATGTATGTGCACCACACGTATGTAGTACCCTCGGAGGACAGAAGAGGGCATCAGAGTCCCTGGATCTACAGTTTTAAATATGTGTGAGCCAGTATGTGGGTGCTGGGACCCCAACCCAGGTCCTCTGAGAGAGCAGTAAACACTCGTAACTGCTGAGCCATGTCTCCGGCCCCCAGTTTTTATTCACTATTATGATTGTGATTGTTATTATTATAGTACAGTGTTTTTAAAAACAGTGTTTCTGGGTGGATGGAAGAATAGGGGGACGGAAGAGGGCTTATGGGACTTGTGGGGAGTGGGGACCCAGAAAAGGGGAAATCATTTGCAATGTAAATAAAAAAATAAATATTTTTTACATAAAAAAAAAGAAAAAAAAGAAATGAAATGAAATGAAGGATTTCTGGAGACGGAAAAAAACAAAACAAAACAAAACAAAACAAAACAAAACAAAACAAAACAAAACAAAACAGTGTTTCTCTGTGTAGCCCTAGCTGTTCTAGAACTCTGTAGACCAAGATGGCCTCTGCCTCACAAGTGCTGGCATCACAGGTGTGACCTCCAAGTCCGGCTCTCATTATTATTATTATGCATTGTTTTTTTGATTTGGGGTTTCTCTGTGTATTACTGGCTGTCCTGGATTTGCTTTGTAGATCAGCCTGTCCTTGAACTCACAGAGAGCCACCTGCCTTTGCCTCCTAAGTGCTGGGATCAAAGGTGTATATTACCACACCCAGCTTTTCATTATTTTTTTTAAAGATTTATTTATTTATTATATGTATGTAGCTGTCTTCAGACACTCCGGAAGAGGGCATCAGATCTTGTTACAGATGGTTGTGAGTCACCATGTGGTTGCTGGGATTTGAACTCAGGACCTCTGGAAGAACTTGGTGCTCTTAACCGCTGAGCCATCTCTCCAGCTCCCTTCATTATTATTTTTAATGTCAAGATCAAATGCAAAGCCTTGAACATCATGGGAAATCAATTTACCGTTGAGCTAGATCCTTAGATGTTTGGCTGTACAGAGCACGGGATTTCGAGATCAAACAGAAATTGGTAATAATTTTTTTTAAACTATGTTCTTTTGGCTAATCAAGAAGACCAATGTGGACTATTAGAAGGCTCTGTTAAATTTAAATTCACTAGGAACTGGACAGAAAGGAAAGCTTAATTTCAGCTTGGTTAAATACAACGTAATTGCAATAGTGAAATCATTATGCTAATTTAATTAAAAATGTAAAGAGAAAAACAAACACGTTAGCTAAAATGGTATCTACTTACTTAAGCTTAATGAGTTTTCAACTTGAGCATTTTTTTTTCTCAAACTGGAAATAGAATTAGAGTTCTCATCTATATCACATTGAATGGGTAACCTGCCGTTTTTTTATTCCAGGCAAATTACAGAATTACACATCTTAAAAGTTTTAGAGAGAAAGAAGATGAAATTGATTAGTTGTAAAATCTCAGGATGGGGAAAGATTTTTTTTTTAAGTTAAAAAATATAACAGTGACTAAAAAAATTAGGCAACTTTGATTTATAAAATGAACATCTAATTATATAAAATTTAAGCAACCATTGAAATACAAGGTAAAATATAGCTTGGGAACTAGTTACAACAACAGGCTAATTAAGAAATCTTTTAAGGGCTGGAGAGATGGCCCAGCAGTTAAGAGCACTGACTGCTCTTCCGAAGGTCCTGAGTTCAAATCCCAGCAACCACATGGTGACTCACAACCATCTGTAACAAGATCTGATGCCCCCTTCTGGTGTATCTGAAGACAGTTACAGTATACTTAGATGTAATAATAAATTTTTTAAAAAGAAAAAAGAAATCTTTTAAACGACATTTAAAGCTTATTTATATATTTTATTTATTTATTTATTTATTTATTTATTAGTGCACGTGTGTTTTACCCACAGGTATCTTATGCTCACTGCATGCTTGCCACTCATGGAGGCCAGAAGAGGGCAGCAGATCCCCTGGAACTGGAGTTACAGGTGGTTGTGAGCCACCATGTGGGTACTGGGAACTGAACCCAGGTCCTCTGTAAGAGCAGCCAGTGCTCTAACCACTGATCCAGCTCTCCAGCCCCTTATCATAATGCCCTAATATTTCTTTCAGTGTTCATTGACCTCAAGAGAAATATTTTTCATGCATATGTATATATATATATGTTTTAAAATTTATATATGTATGTGTTGCTGATTTGTGTGTTTAGAAACCATAACATAAAATAAAATGCATGGAATCTGGGACATTAGGAGAACTAGCTTGAATATACCAGGCTTCCTCCAAAGACGTCTGCACACTACATATTATTATAATGTATACATGCAATTTCTGACAGGTTTTGCCATAATAAGTGAATTTTATTTTACTATAAGCATATAAAACATTATATAAAAAAAGCACCCCTAGATGTGTAGTATTTTACTTACAGCTTTAAATTAATGTTCTATGCTCAAGGGACTCGTGTTTGAAATTCAAATGGCATTAGAAAAAAAAAAACAGAGGCTTATAGCCATTTTTATTTTCCTGGTGCTTCAGCTGTGGCAAGCATAATTGCCTAGGGGGAATTTGCCTTATGTCTAGGATAAGAATTTTATGAGTTGCTGCATTCTTTCCCAGAAACAAAGGCAGGGCCGTCTCAGATCTAAGGAGAAGCGGACCTGCAGGGGAGATGCATATATGTATTGCTGAGGCAGAACCTGGTCAACGTGCTCTATGCTGGGTTTTGCCGGCCATTAGCCGTGCACGGTAAACTCTGGGAGGCAAGGATCTCAAGAATTCAAATCATCCTATCCTCTCACCAAGGATAAATTCCAGGCTGGGCTAAAGAGCAGTATCCAGTGTCCAGCTGTGGAAGGAGGAGTTATGGACAGTAAGTATTTAACAATCTCGTGCCATGAACCCTGGTAGGAGGACAGGGTGACAGGCGGTGCCTAGCAACACTGTCAGAGCTTGAAAAGTGTGTCCTGAGGCGTCTGTGTCCTGAGTTCTGCTTTCCTTGATTCAGGAGAAGACGTTGCCTTCTTGCTAGTAGCCAGTTGGCTGGTGGCAGAGGGACTGAGACCAGAGCTTCTGTACAACCCGACCTTGTTGGAAACACTGTCCCAGGAGTTTGGGGGATGGTGCAGGGGTGCGCCGCTCTGCTGTCGAATGGGAATGTCTTCTCTGCAGACCTGCCTGGGGCAGGAGGAGAACCCTAGAAAGACCACGGGACACATGATCTGGAATTCCTGATGCAAGGGAAGTTCTTCTGAAACTGGACATTGTCTTTTAGACTCTTACACACACACACACACACACACACACACACACACACACACAGCTAGGGCTAGGCAGACAGATCGATGGTTAAAATGCTTGCCTGGAACCCATGTAAAGCCCAGCGGGAAGGTAAGAAACACAACCTGATGGTTCTTTTCTTTATTATTTGTTTGTCTATTTACTTATTTATATTTAATTGCTTGAGATAGCATTTTTTTTCATGTAGCCCTGGCTGTCCTAGAACTGCAGACCTGACTGGCCTTGAACTCATCTGGATCTGCCTGCCTCTGCCTCCCAAGTGCTGGGTTTAAAAGCATGGGCCACCATTGTCCCACCCTGAGGGTTCCTTTTCAAAGGTGCCTGCAGCTTAGGTCAAAGAGCAGATGCAGAGTGAACCCTGGGCTCCTGCTGATAGCTAGCTATGCTTCTCACCATCACCCATACGATGCCCCTGCAGCGGAAATCACTAAGAGCCAGGTTTGCTTAATGAAATGCAGATATGTTAGGGTTCTGTGCCTGAGAAACTTTAAAATGAACAGGTCATAAATTGCAGAGGTGAACCCACAAGTGTTTTTTTGTTTGTTTGTTTGTTTGTTTGTTTTTTTTTGTTTTTTTGTTTTTTTTTTTTTTTTCCCGAGACAGGGTTTCTCTGTATAGCCCTGGCTGTCCTGGAACTCACTCTGTAGACCAGGCTGTCCTCGAACTCAGAAATCTGCCTGCCTCTGCCTCCCAGAGTGCTGGGATTACAGGCGTGTGCCACCACCGCCCCGCTCCACAAGCGGTTTTTGTTGAGAAAAAAGGCAAACATAAATGGTATAAGGAAAGCTAAGATATAAGATTCTTGCATGTCATCTACCATGTGCAAGACTGTGCCTTTGTGAATATTCACTCGGCTAAGGAGGAAAGAACAAAGGGGTGTTTGTTCTGGTTTAAGACTTCTTCTTGAGCCTAGCAGTGGTGACACACACCTTTAAGCCCAACTCCTAGGAGACAGAGGCAGGTGGGTCTCTGAGTTTGAAGCCAGCCTGGCCTACAGAGGTTGTTACCAACCAACCAACCAACCAACCAACCAACCAACCAACCAAAGCTCAGTCAGTAAATCTGCCCTTCTGGGATGACGCCCGATTTGGCAAAGTTGTAAAACAAATGGTCTTGCCTTTCCTAATCTGAGTCTCCAGGACTCTTACTATGACGGGAGGGCCTTTGTGTCTCAGAGCAGTATGTAGGGATCTGTAAGCCCTGTTCCCTCTTTGGGGGAATGGGAGAAGGCAGTCGGTCAGTTCACCTGGGGTGCCCCCGCAGTGGACGAGGAGGGGGTCTTCCACAAGGCAGGAGGCAAACAGTCACACTCAGGGCTGTTCTTCGACCTCCATGCAGGAGGGTCTGAGGAACTGGGCCAGTATGGAAAACAGGGACAGTCCTATTTGAGAGAGACTGCTTCTTGCTCCTAGGGTTATACTCCATTCCCCCAAAGGATGTTGCAACCTCTACAGCTTTCTAACAGTCCAGGGACTGGGCAGGACCAATGAGAAAGAGGGGGAGGAAAGATGGAAAGGGGAGGGTCCTGGGAGGCTATAAAAAGTCCAGCTCAGGGAGCCCCAACTCCCACCTCTGTGGCCCCTTAAATTCCCTTGATGGAAGTTGTTAGTCTTTAGCTTTCTCTCTCTCTCTCTCTCTCTCTCTCTCTCTCTCTCTGACTAGTGTTTCTTCAGTCTGGTATTTGAATCCCTGCTACCTCCAACTGTAGTTTTTTGATCACCACCCTTCACCCAAGACCCCTGTATCGCCTGCACATGCACTGTGAGGCATGTGTGAGCCCCCACTCTCATGCACACAAATGAACACACATACAAACTACACATAAACCATACACATGCAACACCATATGAAGGGTTATTATATAACGCAGAATTCATATACAACATAAACTACACATTGTTAGTATATATGCTATATATCTGAAATATGTTATATATGATATATGTATTTGGATTGTTTCAGCAGGGTTAAGAACATTTGCATGGGTGGGAATAGAGCACCCATCCCTTTGTCACCGGGACCCTTTTCATCTGAGGAGTTAGATCATATGTCTCCCATGAAACATAGCTCTCAGTTCTTCACACTCTACCTACCCCTGCAGCCATGATCCTGTCTGATTTTAGATAGTTAGCTAGGCATCCCATCTTCCTTTTTCCCCTTCCCAAAATACCATATCTCTGTGCAGTCCTAGATGTCCTGGAACTCACTCTGTAGATCAGGCTGGCCTCAAACTCAGAGATCTGCCTGCCTCTGCCTCCCAAGAGTTGAGATTAAAGGTGTGCACCACCACTGCCTGGCTTCCATCTTTCATCTCTGATGACTGGATTATGTCCTTTGGGGTAAGGTCCCCAGGATCCATCTGTTGTGGAGAGCCCTGGGCTTGTATTTTGATGCTAATTCCACTCCTCAGAGGGGCTGTGGATGAGGAGTTGCTTTGTGAACCTTCTCCCCACCTTAACTTTGCAAATAAAGGCTTGAGCTAATGATTGGGCAGGAAGAAGTGGGAGGAGCTGAGTGTCTAGGGGAGGAGTGGGGGGGGGAATGCACAAAAGGGGAGGAGCTATGGGAGATCAACAGAGAGGCCGCAGAGAGAGAAGCTCGTGGCCTGGAGAAACCTCATGTTATATGGGATAATATAGATGGAAATAGAGCAGTGTAGTGGGAGATCTGCCCAATCTGGGCTTGTGCTTGTTTTGTTAACTGATTGAGTTAAGCTTTCTTTTACTGGGGTTGGAAACAAAGTAGCCATTCATCTGAATTATTCTTTCTTGAAAGCTGAATACTATTGTGTGTGTGAATACAGTACACTTTCTTTATCCATTCGGTCTCAGCTGCTGGGCTGCCCACACTCCTGTGGAATTTCTGTACCACATTTTTCTTGGTCTTTCTCCTTTCTTTCAAGCTCTGATGGATGTGCCTAGAGAGCTAGGCTTAAGTTGACTGTTCCCCAGCACCAGAATGCTGCCTGTTTTTCTAAAGCCCTGAAGGTTTGGGAACTTCAAGGCCCAAAGACAATCCCTATCAGTAGACTATAGGAACCAGAAGGAGAGTCAGTACTCAGCCTGGTAACTGTAGACTGATCATTGTGAGAGGCCTTCTGTGAGCTTCTTAGGGTACCGCCTGGCACCACATGAGGGAAGCCTGTGCCTTCAGCAGGGCCATGGATAGTGCATACTTTCTTTTCCTGTCTGTCTTAGTCAAGGTTTCTATTCCTTTACAAACATCATGACCAAGAAGCAAGTTGGGGAGGAAAGGGTTTATTTAGCTTACAGTTCCAAATTGCTGTTTATCACTAAAGGAAGTCAGGACTGGAACTCAAGCAGGTCAGGAAGCAGGAGCTGATGCAGAGGCCATGGGAGGATGTTCCTTACTGGCTTGCTTCCCCTGGCTTGCTCAGCCTGCTCTCTTATAGAACCCAAGACTACCAGCCCACCCACAAGGGGCCCTTCCCCCTTGATCACTAATTGAGAAAATGCCCCACAGCTGGATCTCATGGAGGCACTTCCCCAACTGAAGCTCCTTTCTCTGTGATAACTCCAGCCCGTGTCAAGTTGACACACAAAACCAGCCAGTACACCGTCTTGGTCACTGTTCTATTGCTGTGGAGAGACAGGACCAAGGCAAGCTTGATTACAATTTCAAAGGTTTAGTTCGTTATCACCATGGTGGGTTGCACGGCAGCATGCAGGCAGACATGGTACTGGAGAAGTCGTCAAGAGCTACATCCAGATCCATAGGCAACAGACAGACACCAGACCTGGTGTGGGCTTTGGAGCCTCAAAGACCAACCCAGTAACACATCACCTTTGACAGGGCCTTACCTCCCAACCCTTTCCAACACTCTACCAACAGGGAACCAAGCATTTACATATTTGAACCTATGGGGGTCACTTAGGGTTTCACTGCTGTGAAGAGACATCATGACCATGGCTACTCTTATAAAGGACAACATTTCATTGGGGCTGGCTTACAGTTCCAGAGGTTTAGTCCATTATCATCATGGTGGGAAACATGGGGCATGCAGGCAGACTGGAGAAGGAGCTGAGAGTTCTACATCTTGACCCACAGGCAGCAGAAGGAGACTGTGTGCTACACTGGGTATAGTGTGAGCATAGGAGACCTCAAAACCTGCCTCCACGGTGACAAGGCCACACCTACTCCAACAAGGCCACACCTACTCCAACAAGGCCACTCCCACAAATGCCAGTTGATATGGGTCAATCAATCAAACACGAGTCTATGGGGGTCCCATTCCCATCAAACTCACCCACAGGGAGTCATTCTCCTTCAGAGCACCACATTACCATGTCTTATTGTTTTAATGTCATGCCACCTGCATCCTAGGATCACCTTCCAAAATCAACCACCTGTACCCAAGTCCCAGGAAACTCTGCTTTGGGAACTGTGAGTGGCCTTCTTTGAGACACCTGCTCATTCCCATCTCTCCTTCCCAACAAAAGAACATTCAATTCTTTTTTTTTTTTTTTTTAGTTCCCCATTCCAGTACCAAGACAGATTAAAATGTAAATTAAATTAAAGCATACAAGTATTAAGATGGTGCTTGCTTTGGCCTACTTACTGGGCACACTAGGTGACTTGTAGCTTAGGAATTCTGAGAAGATACCCAGGCAGGGGCAGACTTAAGTAACTCAATCAATCAATCAATCAACCAATCAGACAATGAAAGCAACTTGACTTTCTATTTCTTCCTGATCAACCACAATGAAACATCTCAGAAGGACTATGAGTCGATTTTATATGCCCTGACCTTTCTGATTTACCATTTGTAACCATTAATCTCCATTGTCAACCTGACAATTTAGAATCACCTAGGAGATTGGTGACCTAGGCCTTGGAATTACCTGTGAGGACATCTCCAGAGAGGGTTCTCTGAGAGGGAGGACTTGCCTTGAGTGTATGTACAGTACCATGCTATGGGGCTAGGGACCCTGCCTGACACAATCAAAGGGAAAGCCGGCAAGATCTTGGCATCCTCTTTGTTTTCCTGGGAGATGGCAAGGAGTCACAGCTGTATGCTATTAACTGCTTCTGCTCCCATGATCTCCGTACTGTGCCTTGTGCTGCTGTGGAGACAGGAAGGTACTACTGGCCTAGAGGTACTGGTCTTTTCGGTGGTCCTGGCTGGGAAGGCATCCTGTGGGCTCAGCAGTGACATCAGCAGGGTGCCAGCAGGGCGAGGCGGAAGGGCTCACTCACTTTGTGCTGGGAAGAAGCTTTGTGTTGAAGAAGCTGGTGCCTGTCCTCCGGAGGGTGAGGCTCAAGGAAGAAGCAAACCCGAGCTTCTGAAGAGAGTTTAAGGAACACCGCGAGCTGACACGGTGGGCGGGGATGTGTCCCCAGTGGAGTGGGAGTGGCCCGAGGAAGGAGCTGTGGCCTCAGGACCTCGTTCCTTCCACCTGGGGGGGGGGGGCACCAGGCATCTTGGAACACCCAAAATAGGAAGGTGAAGGGCGCGAAGAAGGCTTTTCTATCATTCTAGGTTGGAGTCAGTCTGGGGCTTTGTGAGTTAGGGAAAGGAGGGGTCGACGGCTTAAATGAAAGGAGCTTAAAGTTTGATTTAGATTGGACTGGACTTTGTAATAACAGCCAGTCAGACCGCTTGTTAACACCCGAAAGTGACAGGAAAAGCGATAAAATGTGCCCTAGATTCTTCCAGAAGAAACGGGAGGCCACATAGGATAATGTAAAAAGACAGCCGTGTGAAAAGTGCTCTTTCGTGATTTCCCTTCACGATACAGTCCAGTTAGTACAAACACTTCAGCTGGTCTAAAGTGTGGCTCAGCACGGCAGTGCTGGGGTGGGGGAGGGAGCCCACTTTCCCACACTCCCGACCCCCAAGAGAAAGCGAGCACGCTGCCAGCACCTCAAAGTCAGTCTCTGTCAGTCTGTCCCAAACCTTAGTAGCCAGAGACTGCAAAAGCCTTCCGGCTGGCTGTCTTCGGACTTCCTAGGTGCCCTGCTTTCGGGCCACCTGCAAGGGCCACTGAGAAGTCCGCGTTCATGTTTACTTCCAAAGAACGCTGTAAATTACAAAGCAGACAAGCTTGCGTTGAGACGAGAGCCTTTCAAGTGGGTAGCCGGCTATGCATTACCCCTAGATTTGGAGGCAGAGGCAGGAGGATATCTGTGAGTCCCAAGCGAGATCCTGCCTCAAACAAAAAGACATCCTACATCCCCGACCCCCCCATCCCTGCCGAACCCGCACACAGTCTCACACACAAAACCCTTTCAGAGACCACTTTAGTCTCTTGTCCATCAGCCGCCCTTCCCCCCCCCCGCCCCCCCCCCCCCATCCCTTCCGAGTTCTCCCGCTGGGCCCCAGTCATCACATAATTGCTGCACGTAATTGAAAGAGGCTCTCTCTTCCGATTGGATCACAGCACATCCCACTCGTAGGAGTCAGGGCTCCAGGTCAGCGACCTCGGGCTGTTTCTCCTTTCTCTGGGGTCTGAGGCTGGATGCTCCGGACCACTGTGGTCCCGTGAGCTGCAGGGTCGTGTCCTGCCGGCAGAGGGCGCTCGGCTCCCCCACGGGGCTCCGGCCGAGAGGAGGCGCCGGGGCTCGCGAGCATCTCCGGGCGGCCGGGAGGGGGTGCGCGCCTTGGGCCGCCGCAGCCCGGCTTCTGTCACCGCGGACAGCACCTCACTGGAGGGTGGGCAGGAGCGGCGTCTTTGTCCGGCGAGGCGTCCTCAGCCTGGGCCATCCCTGTGATCGCAGCCGGGCGGCCTGGGCGGTGCCCAGCGGTGAAGTGCGCGGGCGGAGGGCTCGCTGCGGCCACGGTCCCAGGTACCCCCGGTGCCCCAGGCTCGCCACCTGCGCCACCTCTGCCCGCGCTCTGTCAAGTTGCAGAAGACCCGGGTGGGTCCGGAGTCTGGACGCGTGGGCGCGTTGCAAACTCCAGCTGCGAAGGAGCTGCGAAGGAGGTAGCCCAGCCCGGGATGCTCCCGGAGGCTGCTCTGCTCTCTCTGCTCATCCTTCTTGGCTCCTCCAGACCCAGGTGAGCGACTGCTGTCCGCGCGTCCCGATCTGGCTGGTGACAGGTGCAAGAGCCGGGCGGAGGCGGTGCCTTTTGCTGGCTTCTCTGGCATCAGAGAGCCCGCTCCCCGCTGCTCACATCCTCTGCTCCGCCGGAGAGAGGCTGCAGCCCACTCGCACCTTCCGGGGATGCCAGGTTGAGCACGGTGTTTTAGAGGCGACAGCGGGTTAGCCTAAGCGAACTCCCACCCCTCTCCACCCCCAGCTCGGGATAATTCGGTCCGCGTCTTCGTCTTAATTTAGCACCGATGTGTTATTTCCTCGGAGCTCTAGAATGGTAAGGCTCGCTCCATCCATTTTTTTTTCCAACCTCCTTCATTCTGAGTCTGTGCAGGGAAAGGAACTACAGGCTTGCAAGTGATGTTACTACCGTTCTATTTTAAATACAAACACCCAGAGAAGTATGCTTGGCGGCCTGCCAGAGGCGCCTGCACTCTTTGTTATGTAAGTGCTTCACAGGAATATTTGCTGGTTGGTAAAGTTAGGAGCGGTTACCCGAGAACGTAAGAGCGCAGGAAGTCAGAGCCATAATTTCTGTCTTTGCTCAAAACTTTCCTTCAGGATAAGCATGCGATGGCTTCCATTTCATTTAAAGGGGACGCGAGGTCCTTTAAAAAAAAAAAAAGAAACCCACCAAAACAACAAATCATACGGTAGAATCTCAAGCGTTAAGACACAAAACAGGTTTTTATGAAGTCTGTTATGAAAACCAGTGGGACGTCTCTGACAAGAAATCGATGGGAAGTGATTTAAAGAAATAGATTCCTGTCACATAGCCTTTTTGGCTTTTAAACCGTTAGGTAATTTTATTTTGCTGTCATGTGGACATGGCTAATTGTGAGTTGACAGTTATTAAAGACCTCTGTTCACACGTACAGTAATTTTTTTTCAGGTACAAAGATGAAAGTGGAAAGCATCAGATAAACATTCTGTTCTTTCTGGCTTCTGGTGATGGCGTTTGCTATGAGTATGGCTTTCCAGTGTTTGACGTGTGTAGTCAGTCCGAGCAGCACAAGGCGTGGCTCTGAGGGTTCGAGGTACCCCAGCCATGCCCGCGGCATAGAGGGAGAGAAACTTGTGTTGGACCAGGCAGAAGCTAATAGATTTTAGCCCGGGTCTCTGTTCATCTAAGTGATTTTCCTGCTTGTTTTTCTTGCAAAGAAAAGCTTTGTGTACCAAGGGTAGTTCCACAGAGGCTACCCATGGAGTCTTGGGGTACAGTGCATTGTGCAGAGGAAACCCTGCAAGTTCAGTAGTCTTGGGGAGAGGGAGCGTCTTCTTTTTGTTTGCATGACAAAAAGATCAAGTTTCCCCAAGGATTATTTTTCTCACTGAATGGACGTTTTCATATACTATATAGGAGTGCAAATTTGTCAATCGGGTGCACAAAAGCCTTTTTGGTATTTTTTAAGGGCAGAAGGAAAGCTGGCATCTTTTGTAAGTCCACATTTCCACACCTTGGGACGGGCTTACTGAGGCTTTATGGGAACTTATGTAAGAGTCACTATGGTGCTTTTGGTATTCAGTTAAACTCCCCGCTTTTGGCTGTTACATAATTGACATGGAACTAGGCTGTCAGAGCTGAAATCGTGGGGGAGGATATAGAAAAACCTAGGCTCATGTGGCTGCACAACACACACACACACACACACACACACACACACACGGCTTTATAATGAATTGCTGCTCCCAAATTAGAGGGGGAGCAGCAGGGACGGTCGTTTGTGAACGGGAGATAAGAACCGTGTCAGGAGGATGGCTGGAATAGATAACTGTTATGTTTAGCAATTTTCTAGAGATCTAAATGCTGGCTGCAAACTACTGCAGTCCTTTACATACTGGCTGAGAGGCAGAGGTAGAGGCTGGGGATCTTGGGCTGGGGTCCCTCACCTGAACTTACTTGGGAGGCATTGGGAGGAGCACTGGTCGTGTATTTATTTATGTGGTTTTGCAGTTTTGGATTCTTTTTTTTTAAATAGGGAGGATTCCCTTGCCATCCTCTCAGCCCTAATTATATAAGTCCAAGTTTCTATGAATCTTGGATCTGTTCCATTTTCTGTTGTTTAAATGTTACCTTATAAAATAGCCTTTCCTTTTATTTTGTATTCTTATTCTTTTTTAAAAATTTATTTATTTATTATATGGAAGTGCACTGTAGCTGTCTTCAGACACCCCAGAAGAGGGAGTCAGATCTCATGACAGATGGTTGTGAGTCACCATGTGGTTGCTGGGATTTGAACTTAGGACCTCTGGAAGAGCAGTCAGTGCTCTTAACCACTGAGCTATCTCTCCAGCCTCCTATTCTCATTATTCTTATTCTTATTATTTTATGTATATGAGTACACTGTAGCTGTCTTCAGACACACCTGCAGAGGGCATTCAGTCGCTTTACAGATGGTTATGAGCCACCATGTGGTTGCTGGGAATTGAGCTCAGGACCTCTGGAAGAGCAGTCAGTGTTCTTAACTGCTGAGCCATCTCTCCAGCCCAGCCTTTTCTTTTCTTCTTCTTCTTCTTCTTTTTTTTTTTTTTTTTAAATTATTTTATGTGCGTGTTTACTTGGATGTCTCTGTACCATATACATACAGTACCCATGGTGGCCAGAAGAGGGCATCAGATCCACTAAAACAAGATACAAGTGACTGTCGGTTGCAATGTGAGTGCTGGGAATCGAACCCAGCTCCTTTAGAACTGCAGCCATGATATTAACTGTTGAGCTATCCTCTCAGTCCTCAACTGCCCCAAACCTCAGGGAGTTACAGGTTCCTGAAGACCAGTCCTGTGTTTTGCCATCTTTCAGGACTTCTTTTTGCATGTGGGTGTGATCTGGAGAACAGAAAAACAAACAAACACCAAAACCAACACCAACCAACCAACCAAACAAACAAACACCAGAACCAACACCAGCCAACCAAACACCAGTCCCAGGAAAGGGTACATGTGGAAAGGAGGCTGTAGCTCACCTGCGTCTCAGAGGCAGGGCTGCCAAGGCAGAAGGAAGAAAAACAAAACAAAACAAAACAAGGATGAGATATTTATTAAAACATGTTAATGGGAAGAGAGAGCACCAGCTCTGTTGGAGACCTCCCTGTACAAACTCTTTAGCATCTATCTCAAGTAGGAATTTCAAATAGTGAACAAACAAATGTAGTCTTGGGAAATAGCCCACAAGAAACAAAGTATGTTGCGAAGGACCAGATGAGGCAGGAGACTGCCTGATTAGCAGTCTCATCAGTGGGTAAGAGCCTTTAAACCATGCTTGAGAGGGAGTTGTTACAAAGAGCTGAGGAGGGTCTCCTTTTGCCCGCCCGATTTCTACTTTCTATTGGAGCTTGAATGTCTTCAGACCTTCCCCTTTTGACTCTTCCCACCACAGCACATAATACTCTCCTATCATCATCCACCGTCCGTCCCCTGATATGTATCATCTATCCATCAGCTCTCCTCTAGCACCCACGGTTCATTATCCATCCATCCTCCATCATGCATCACCCATCCATTCATACAGACACTGTCCTTTACCAAACACACAGGCTCCCTATGAGCCCTTTCCTCGACTGCGGCTTGACTTTGGCCTAGAGGATCTGCACTTTCAGCATGGATGATTTTTGCGGAAGGAAGGATAAGACCTAACCATGGTGAAGCCAGTCTGCAGACAGACCCCCTCCCCAATCACAGATATTGAATATTGCCTTATTTTTGTATATTTCTACTCCCATGATTCTGACTCCACACTCATGGACAGGAGTTAAATTTAAGCAGCAGCAGCAGCAGAAACAATAGTAGTAGGACAGGAAAGTTCAAGTACATGTAGTAGTAGTAGTAGTAGTAGTAGTAGTTCCTCTTCCTCTTCCTCTTCCTCTTCCTCTTCCTCTTCCTCTTCCTCTTCCTCTTCTTCTTCTTCTTCTTCTTCTTCTTCTTCTTCTTCTTCTTCTTCTTCTTCTTCTTTTCCTCCTCCTCCTCCTCCTTCTTCTTCCTTTCCTCCTCCTTCTTCCTTCTCCTCTTTTCTTCATTCTTCCTCCCCTCCTCCTGTCCTCTCCCTCCTCCTCTCCCTCCTCCTCTCCCTCCTCCTCTCCCTCCCCTCCTCCCTTTCTTTTGTCCTCCTCCCTTTCCTCCTCTTCCTCTTCTTCTTTGAGACAGGGTTTCACTGTATAGCCCTGGCTGTCCTGGAATGCTCTATGTAGACCAGGCTGGCCTAGAACTCAGAGATCTACCTGCCCCTGCCTCCCGAGTGCTGGGATGGAAGGCGTGCGCCACCACCTTGTCAAGTTCAAGTTCTGTAAGTTCTCTCCTCTCATCCTGAATAAAATCTGTGCTTACTGCAACTCGGTGTCTGGATTAAAAATGTGTCACCATCATACAATGCTCTAGTCACCAGGGTATAGATAGTGAAGAAAGTGGGAAAACACAGTGCCCTTAAGGAATTGGATGAGCATAAGTAAAATGTCGAATGGATTAGGTACAGTGGAGGAAAATAAGTCCGATGGGGGGGGGGAGTAGTTTGGAGGAGAGAATCAGTATTTCTAGTAGTATGGTCAGAAAAAGCTCTTTGAAGGGATACATACATAGCTGACACTCAAGGCAAGGGAGGAGCCCATGGGGGCCTCTCGGGGCAGTGGGCAGCTGGCACCACACCTGGGAGCCAGGGCTAGGGGCAGCACTAAAAATTCTCATGCTAATATTGTAATAATCAACCAGCAGCGTGCTCTCTGCGGGTGAATGAGTGCTGGCGTGTCCCTGCAGGGCTTATCAGTTGATGTCGGAAAGACGGGATAACCGAGGTTTCTCAGGGCATCAGAAACCTGGGCTGGACCACCAAGCAGGAAGAGAGGCTACCCATCCTCACTGGGAACCATCCTGGTCTGTTTTAGGAAAGTTCTGTGGCCACCTGGAATTTTGCCTCTCACCTTAGGAATTCATTGGAGCTGTGGTGGAGAACCACAAAATTCATCCTTGAGGAGCATTTCAACACCTAAAGAAAATGAGCCAGAGAAAAGCCCACGCGAAGGCAACCTGGCTATACGGTGTGAGGAAGGCAGGTGTTTAGTGTGGCAGTGAGGATCCTGGACACCCAGACAGTTAGTTGCCTTGCATCCTATGACTCGGATATGTGGTTGTGTGTATGTATGTGTGCACCTGGACCCAGGCTAACATAGATCCATTAACCCCAGGTGGAGAAGCCCCTGGGAGAACAGGGGCTGGGAAATGGCTGCTGTTCTACCTGCCTTTTCTGGGCACAGAGGCTGAGCTCAGGGTGGAGGATGAAGTCTAGGCTAAATGCTTACTTTTAAAAGACCTTGGCTTGTAACGATGTTTTACCCCCAGGAGCCCAGGGAGGTGCCTCCTGTGTGGAGGTTCTTTGGTCTCCAGTGGCAGAAGGAACCTTATAGCAGCTTTGATGAACACGTGCAGGTGACAGTTATGGGTGGCTGCTGAGTCTGATGCTGCATCTTGTGTCACTTTGTAAACTTGGGAGACTCAAGATTTTAAGGCCATTCCTGGCTTTTTTGGTACTTTCAACTGTCGTGGATGGGTCATTACAACAGATCGATCTGTGTGCAGAATGTAAAATCCAAATGGACTGCAAAATTAAGAGTTAAGATCAAAGCTGGGCACAGTGGCGTTTATGGGAACCCAAGCTCTCAGGAGGTAGAGGCAGGTGGATCTCTGTGAGTATGAGGCCAGCCTGGTCCATATAGCAAGTTTCAGGGCAGCCAGGGCTACATAGAGAGACTCTGTCTCGGGGTGGGGTGGGGTGGGGTGGGGAAATCACATTCCCAGGTAATTTTTATGCTTTTAGCCACTTGAGCCTTTTTGGGGTGATCTTCTCAGTCAACAGTCTTACTTTCTGCTAAATCAATAGAAAAAAAAAAAAAGATTAGATGAATGAATAAGGCAAGTTACTAATGCCTGGGTTTCTTGTCTTTATTTTCTGTTCTGTTACCAGAGTGTGTTCTAGATGGGAGGAGAGGAGCTGGTTACTTCAATCTGCTGATACAGTGCTTGCTGTATTTCACAAGAATGGTTATTTTCTTTTGGGATACTGAATGGCCCTTGCCCTGGATAGGGAGGCTTGATGACACTTCAGTACTTCGCCATGTTTGTCCTGTGCCCTCTGTGGGACCTACAGGCCCACTGAAACAGCAGATTCTGTTTCTAGATTGAGTGTAGGAAGTGAGCAGTCAGCGTGGTTAAGGCCAGCCCCGTGTACATGATAGGTTGGTATTGGTGCTGGGAATCTGAGCTTCCTGCAGACAGAAGAGGCCAGCATGGTGTATGAGCTACATCTGCCTGGAAGCAATCTCACTGAGATTGATATGATGATTTTCAGTGCTTTCTAGAAGCACAGGGGAGAAAGCGTGGAGCATAGAGCCATTGGTTCCAGGAAATGACAACAGAGGCCAATGGTGGGAAAGCTAAGTCCACACACTTTGCCAGATGGCTGCTGTAAAGTACTAATCCCAAACACAACATGGACACGGTCTCTGGGAAATGACTGGAGAAGCAATCTCAAACTACCAGAATTAATTAATTGTCTCTGTGCTGAACGGTTTGAAATTACTCATGTAAAATACCTTCTCAGCAAGACAATCTTTTCTACACACAGATTGGAACTTGTCACATATGCCCAAACCATTTTTAGTTCCCAATTATTAGAAAAATTATTTATTTATTTTTAGCTTATGTGTTTGGGTGTTTTGCCTGCACGTATAGCTGTGCACTGTGCATGCAGTGCCCGTGGAGGCCAGAAGAGGGCGTCAGACATCCCCTCCCCGCCTCCCCTGAACTGGAGTTACAGATGGCTGTGAACTGACATGTGGGTGCTGGGAATTGAATGAAGGTCCTCCGGAAGAGCAGCCAGTGCTCTTCACCACTGAGCCATCTCTCCAGCTCCTATAAAATTATTTTAACACAATGATGTATTGTACATCAATGTACAATAATGTAATACAATGATGTTGTCTTTGGTCCTCAAACGTCATACTGAAGAGTTTCTGCTAGGTTTTAGGATTGTAATTCTGAGAAGAACTTAAGATGCTGCAGTGAACTCTACATGTGAGTTAGAGCTGGTTCACAGGGTTAAGAACAGAAGAGGAGATTCCCTCTGCCCCCCCAAGCCTCCCTTTATAGTATTATAGTGTCATTCTGGAGCCTAATATTTGAGCCTTAGTGGAAGTTACAGGACCTCAAAACAACCCTTCCCCCAACAACAGACCTCCAAAATGGTGGATCTTATAATGTGTACATTATATAACATTAAAATTATTCTGAAAAAAGATAAGAACCCATTTCCATCACTGAGTGTGCTACTTTTCTTTTGCTATAACAAAATACCAGAGTCTGGATGTTTACAAGAGTGTTCAACCCATGGCTTGTTGCCCGCTGCATGTGGCCGTGTCTGGTTATGGCTATGGGATATGACTTGACATCATAAACTTACTTAAAACACTGAGACTTATTTGTTTATTGTAACTTGATTGTTGTTGTTATTGCTTTTGTTTTTTTTTTTTTTTTTTTTTTTTTTTTTTTTTTTTTTTTTTGATTTTGGTTTTTTCAAGACAGGGTTTCTCTGTATAGCCCTGGCTGTCCTGGAGCTCACTCTGTAGACCAGGCTGTCCTCGAACTCAGAAATCTGCTTGCCTCTGCCTCCCAGAGTGCTGGGATTACAGGCGTGTGCCACCACCGCCCGGCGATTGTTGTTGTTTTAAAGCATAAACTTTACAGGTGACGTTGTGACTCAAAATCAAAAGGTTGGGCATTCCTGGAATAAAAATGTTAATTATTTTTTCCTTTTTCCTTTTTTTTGTTTTTTTTTTTTTGTTGTTTTTAGTTTGTGTGTGTGTAACAATAATAATTAAAGAAGGGATTTGGGAAGGAGTGGGGGAGGCATGGAAGAGCTGGAGGGAGGAGAGTGAGATAGAAATTATATAATGCAGTACTCATGTAGGAAACTCTTAAAAAAATAAAAATAGAAAAAAAATCCTGAAGCTTACAAGACATACACAGCTGAGAATGGCTGTACCTGTATAGTAATCCTATCCAATACAATACTGTGAGCCACATATGTAACGCTTTCTGGTATTTGCATTGAAGAGTAAAGCCAAATAGAATTAGTGACAGTGCAGTTCATTCAGTCTAATATGTCTACAGTATGGTAATTTCCCATGTTAATTTTCCCAGGCACGCATGCAGAGGCCAGTAGACAACTTGTGAAGTCAGCTGGGTTCCAGAGGTAGAACTCATTTCTACCTAATGAGCCATCTTACAACCCCCAAATCCTGTATTTTATTTTATTGTTTGTTTTTTTCGAAACAGGGTTTCTCTGTGTAGCTCTGGCTGTACTGGGTCTTGCCCTGCAAACCAGGCTAATGTGCAGCTCAGAGATCTGCCTGCCTCAGCCTCCTGAGTGCTGGGATTAAAGATGTGCACTACTACATCCAGTTCAGAATCCTGTATTTTATACTAATAATGAATCTTAGTACTACTGACTATCCGCATTTCTCGTACCCAGTAGCCATGTCTGCGTGAATGGCTATTGTATTGGTGACTTTTGTGTAGACTTCAGGTGTACACACAATTCTGACATCACCTCTAGCACAGCATTTATTCTCAAGACATTTTACTCACGTTGCTGTGGTGAGACATACATTACAAGACAGGCATAGTGTCATTTGCTTGTCCTCCCTTGTCCACTGGAGGAAGCTGTGAGTCCTGCCTGGGTCAGGCTGTGGTGGACAAGAAGGGCTTTGCTAGGGCGATGCTCAGGAAGATGAAGGGCGGAGGAATCCAGGAGACACCAAGAGGAAAGGCAGGGGTGTATGCAGAAGCGCCGCTAGCGTATGCTCAGAAGTTTGGTTCACATGGAGCATGCGTGTGAGTGGCTTGCCCAGAGAGTGTATGTCTGGGCTGGAGCTGGAGGCTGAGCTATCGGAAGCCACCTGCAAAGGAGCTTGGATGTTCCTCCTTGTTATCAGGCTATGGGAAGCCCCACAGTGAGATTTGTGTTCTAGCTTCAGCACGTAGACCTTTCGGTCTTCTGCAAGACAGGGGTATTGAGATGCCAGGGGTTATTATGAAGATTCAAGGAACTAGCAGTGGTCCCATCTATGACTCCTATGACTATAGAGATCATCTCTCCAGCTGACCCCGTACACTAAATCCATAATTCTTCTTCGATGTGGCCGTATTCTAGTGCATTCAGAGAACACTATTACAAATATACATCCTTGGAGCATCAGGATCAACCTTAGGGTTGGTATTTAGGAATTACATCCATGCTCTGTATGTGTAGATACCTGTTTTTGATTGTTTACCACTGTGCAAAGTCCACCTCCTTAGCCTTTTTCTATCTGATGCTCAGTTTGTCACACCAGGTTCATGTTCTGTTGTTAGCAATAGACCCCACTCTGGCCACAGTGGCCATTTCTGATGCCCCAGAGTTCCTCCTCTCTGTGAGGTTGACCAGTTGCTCCTTGCCCAGTCTCCGGTCCTCCACAGAATGCCCTTATCCAGTCTGCCTTTCACTCGTGCCTATGTAATCTTGACAGATCAGCTAGGACACCTTAACTTTGTTCAAAGTCTTACATACATACTGACTTATACGTGTGCCAGAGATCAGCCTGGTGTGTTATTATCAGGAGCTGTCCATCTTGCATCTTGAGACAGATCTCTTATTGAGACCCAGCAGGTGTTAATTAAGCTAGGCTGGCTGGCTGGTGAGCGCCAGGATCCACCAATCTGTTTCCCCAGTGTAGGAATCACAGCCACACCTAGCTTTTTATGGAGTCGATAGGGTTTGAACTCAGGTCCTATTGCTCTGTGTGGTGAGCCCTTTATCACCTGCGTTATCTTCTGAGTCCCTATTTCCTTATAAGCAAACCATTGTCTCCTGTCTCTTCTTTACCATGGGTTCTCTAATTCCAAATGGTCAGGGCTATTTAGTTTTCGGTATTTCCTTGTGGCCGTTAATCACATTAATAACCACACATGCTTTTCTCTGATCGCTGAGGCTCCTCCTCAGCAGTTGCTGCCACTGACACACTTTTTGTGCTGGTCAGCGTAACGTCACAATGTCTCTGATTTAAGGTACAGCCACTACGGGGACCCTGCAGACAGAGTGTCTCTGAATGCCACTTTTCCATCGCATCTCCCTTAACAACCGTCTGATGCTCTTTGAGAACTCTGATCGGTTATGAGCGAAACCATTGGTTTTTCTCTAGCTTGCCAACTTGGACTCGTTCATTGCTCTGTAGAGTTCCAACGGCAATTTTGGCTCTGATCTTATATTTTATCCCTGGACTTAAGAAATGGGGACAGAAAACAGGTGACCGGTACTCAAGAGATCGATATGTTTATTTGGGAGGAGGGTGCTCGGCCATGAACACGGAGAGAAAATAAACTTCCTTCAGCGAAGGTGGAGCTGAAGGACCGGCGGAAGGCTGCTGATTAATGGGTCCCCTGGCGGAGGGAAACCCTTTCCACCCTTTCCTGTTCCCAACAGGAACACTCAGAAAGAAAAACGTTTTTGAACATATATATTTTTGGTGCTGAGGGATTCACACGGCTGCTCGCTCTTTGGCTTTTTGTCCCAACCGTACGGTGCAAACTAAGACTTATGTCAAGGGTGGTGTGGCGGGGGTGGTGGTAGGCTCTTAAGATAGATGGGTTATTAATATATTTATCAGACAGGAGTGGATTCTTTCCATTCCGTCTTGGCTTGGCTTTGGACCTGCGTAATTCCCGGAGTGTGGTGTGTGTGGTTCCCATGTGGGCACCCGCTCCCTGTTCCCACCCCGTCTCTAGCTCTGACATCCATCCTCAGCCCCGCTCTTCCTGCCCTGTCATACCTGGGATCCTGGCCACAGGTTTGCTTTTAGAGAGACCTCCTCTACTGCGAAGAGGATGCTGGGAAGGCATTGGTGGTTGCCGTGGAGGGAAAGAAAGAACTGAGAAGCAGCCCAGAGACCTCCAGATTTGGAGAGAACGCAGTTAGCATCTTTTGGGCACCAAGGGACTGTTGACATCGAGAAGAAAATTGATCGCTCTTAAGTAATAAATAGTTTTGAATATTTAATTGTTTATAATAATCTCCTCAATCTTGTCCCCTTTTTTTTTTCAGAAAAAATTTGAATTTTCCATTTGTTTCCTAGGTGAGAATGGTTGACTATTGAACGTTGCGCCTGTCCCTCAACCCAAGACAAACATTGTGTGATGTCTATCCCAGCAGGTTTTGGAGGGAAATCTGTGTTTTCCTCACTATTTAACACTGGGTCTTTTTGTCAAGTGATTGAGAAAAAAAAAGTTGTTTTATTTTCCCTGAGTTTTTGGGAAATAAATTTTAAAAGGATGTAATTAATATTTTCAACATAGTTTCATTGGTTCTAAATTTCTCCTGAAGTAAAATGCAATCAATACAGAAGAGGTGTGGTAGCATTTACAACACCAAAGAGCCAGAAAACAGACACAGACATCGTGTACCCCCCCAAAAGAATGCCAACTTCTTCAATAATTTCATTTCTGTGGGTTTTTCATGTCATCAACTACTCAAGGGATGAAGACAGAGAGGAAATGCAGTCATATAACCCACAGGGAATTAACCAGAAGATAAGATTAAGTGGCTCCCAAATCCTAGACTTAGCCCGTAGGAGCTCACGGAGTTGACATCAACTGGAAGTTTGTGTAATTACAGTATCGAGCCAAAAAAACCTCAGCATGGACCCCGGTTCAACAGGATGCAGAATCACAGTGCTATTGCTTGTGTTTTGCTGGTTCTGTCTTCTCTGTTTTCAGGTAGCTCTTCCTTTCTCAGGTTTTCACAGCTGGATTGTCTGCTAGGCCAGATTGTAACCAGTGACCTGGAAGCTTGTTTTGGGAGTCAGGGGTCAGGGGTCAGAGGTCAGAGGTCAGGATGATTTCACATACATTCATTATTCGGTTTGTAGTCGCTTCCTGAGTGCTTTACACTTCCTGCTAATCTCCCAGTAAAGGGCTGCCACTGTTTTTATTTATGCTTTTGCAAGCAATATCATTCATTTAAAAGGCCACCGACAATGAATTCTCCTACGAAAGCTTATTTCATTTTGTCTAGTTAAAAGTGCGAAGAATACATTCAGATGGCAATTGAGACTCCGAGTTCAGGCTTCATGTTTTGTTAATGGTTTCACAGATGCAATAGACATCTCTTTCTTAGTGGTAATTAATCTTCTACTACGACAAAAGGTTATCTTGTTGTGGTAGTTACATCGATTGACAGAAACGGGGCACGGAGCTGCAGCAGGGTGTGGCTGGGTGTTGGTGGTGTGGGTGGGAGGGCTTGCTCAACTATGTGCTTGATAAATAAAGCTACCCTGAGAAGCCAGCCTGGTGCTGGTTCTTGCACCTGCAGAACCAGCACTTGGGAAGCAGAGACAGGAGAATTACTGCCAGTTGGAGGTGAGCCTGTGCTATATAGTAAAAGTTTCATGTCAGGCTCAGCTGCTTTATCTTGGTCTTAAAACCACAAACTGGCCAGGAAAGAAACCCAGAGCCAAGAGAACAAAGCTGTATGGGTGGGAAAGTCAATGCTCTATAAATAAAACCCATTTAAACAAGATAAGAAGCTATAGTGAGCAGCCATGGCCAGGGAGAGTTTCAAACAGTGAGGAAAGCTCTTCTGGGGGGAGGGATGTTCAGCCCATATGGCATTATGTGCAAATTAGACGAAAGCATTCCTTCCATATGACATTTTATTCCCATCTAATTGGAAAATTGTTGAACTAAACCGATCGTTGGAAAAAAGATACTTTATTACCATATGCTAGAAAATTAGAATGTAAATAGTCAAATTACCTACCAGGAATGTATCCAAGTTTTAGGAGAGTTACAATTTTAAAAACAATCCTGGTGAATAGGGAATGCCTCAGAAGTGTGGCAATTTTCCACCTTGCACAGTCTTAACGCCCTGCAGGGCGGTCCTGCATTGTTGGGACCCAATTCATGGTAGGCAGGAAAAGGAGTTTTTTTTAAAAAATTATTTCTGGTCATAGGAGATGGGTTGAAATAGGAGTTTGAGGCATGACTTTTATTGGAAATTTAGGTAGTTTGAAAGAAATCTAACAGACATATTTAAAGCTTCTATAGGTTTTGGGTATTTTGATCTTTCTGGGGGCAAAACTAGGGAAGGATACGGAAACTATTTTAAATGAAAATTCTGGCTAATTCCTGCAGTCCCGTGCTTGGCTGTCAACTTGACATACCTGGGAAGGAAGTAACTCCTTTGAGGACTTGCCTCCATCACCTTAGCCTGGAAGCCCGTCTATGGGGCATTTTCTTGATTGCTGATTGATGTAGGAGAGCCCCGCCCACTGTGGGTAGCACTGTCCCTAGGCAGGAGGGCGTGGGCTGTGTAAGGAAGGCTGCATCGACTCTGCTTCAGTTCCTGCTGTGAGTTCCTGTCTTGCCTTCCCTTATGATTCGTTGTAAGTGTAAGCTGAGTTAGACCCTTTCCTCCCCTGGGGTAGTTTCAATGAGCGTTTCATCACAGCAACAAGGAGCAAACTAGGATGCTGTTATAAAGTGTATTTTCAGACCCTCCTTCCTTGTTACTTAAGTGAGCGTGTTGCAATAGATAGGCTGCCTCCTGTGTGGTGTGACACTTTAACTTTCAAAGACTGCTTAAACCTGCATTGTTCTTAGTTCCAGGGAGTTGATTTCAGGATGCTCAGTGTATCCATAAGGACCAGTCCTTCCTTCCTTGCACGTTTTCATAATTAATCTTCCAAAGAGATTGAAAGCTGCTATCTCAGTGGTGCTGTGTGCTTGGTTGAAATTGATTGACAGACACAGAGGAAGGGGCACAGTACCCTGGGGCCAGATTTGGGGTACTGGGTGGGAGCGTATGATTAGTGATTGGAAAGTTAATGAGAGAGGCTGGGGAGATGCTTGCCGAACGAGCGTGAGGACCTCCTGAGTTTGGATCCCCAGCACCTACATGTCTGTAATCCCACAGTGGAGGCAGGTGGAGACCCGAAGATCTTTGGGCTCACTGGCCAGCATGGCTAGCTGAACCGGCAAGCTTCAGCGTCAGCAAGAGACTTGTCTCAAAAACAAACAAGCAAACAAACAAACCAAGGTGAAGAACAATAGAGGGGCACACCCAATTGACACCCCCTCCCCCACCTTTGCTGGTGTACCCGCACAGGCATGCCCACGTGAACACACCTGCTCACACCTCGCACACATGGTGTGCGCACACCCGCAGGGTCGGTCACCGAAACAAAGAATGTCGGACCACACACACAAAGCACATGGCCTCAGATGTGTAGCTTCGTGTCCCTGGGCACCGCGTCGGCCTCCAGTGTGAGGAAGCCCAAGGCAGTTACTCAGAGATGTATTCCTGAGCTCACCTGTACATCTTGCCTTGACGATAACCATGAACCACAGACTTGGGCAGTAGCCATTGTCTCTGGGGACATCCTTGCTCTCCCTATGTTATTCTTGTGACCCTCAGCAAGGAGGGGCACTTGGGGTTGGTGACACAGAAGCGTAGGAAGGTAATTAGGAGAACCAATGAGACTTTTGGTGAATTTCTGTTATTTATGTCTAGAATCTCCCCCACCTCTCAACACACACATAATCAACAACACTTTAAAGAAAAGATAATTCATATTACTTTAGTGAGAGGGGAGGGGAGGGCAGGCCCAGAAGGAAAGTTGAGCCAGCGAGGCCGATGGTACTCACCCCTCCTGGAAATTGCTTCTTGGCTTACCCTGGAGTGACTGTGTTTTTTCCATTGTCTTTAAGGGGCTGTGGAGGTAAGGGAATGAGGACATTTTTGGAGCTGATGGTTGGCACCTGTGATATTGAACTAATAATTTTGCGTTTCATTTTTTCCCTCACTTTTCAGCAGGGAGGGTGGTAATTTGCTTGGAGAAGACACCGGGGGAGATGTTTGCACACAGCAGCTTAATGAACGTTCAGATGAAGTAGTAATCTGGGTCTGACGGTGGTCTGATGTGTCTCATCACTATGCGGTCCAAATAATTGTGCTGGCTGTTTTTTTTTTTTAAGGGGACATCGAGTGTGAGGATTGTATAAAGACTAGTATCTTTGGCAGGAACTGATATTTCAACAGGATGGATAGATTTTTAAGAAAAGGAACTGAGTGGTTTATCCTGTGGTGGGGACCATTACGTTTCTAGAGTCTTTTGTGTAGTATATGCTTAATGAGTCAGAAGGACCTTACGTCACACAGGCAGTGGTTCTCATCTGTGGGTCACGACCCCCTTAGAGTCACATATCAGACATCTTGTGTATCAAATATTTACATTACGATTCATGACAGT
Source organism: Apodemus sylvaticus (assembly GCF_947179515.1). Lineage (NCBI taxonomy): Eukaryota > Metazoa > Chordata > Mammalia > Rodentia > Muridae > Apodemus > Apodemus sylvaticus. The sequence continues at coordinate 17,211,579 of NC_067493.1, read as the reverse complement.
AGAAAAATTACAGTTGTGAAGGAGCAATGAAATAATTTTGTGTTTGGGCGTCCCCACAATGTGAAGAACGGTATTAAAGGGTCACTGTGCCAGGAAGGTTGGGAATCACTGCTCTACTGTAAGGTACCTGCTTTATCAGTCCTGTGCTGGCCCTAGGTCACATCTCCTGTTGTTTGTTTCTTACAACACCCACAGGCAGCTGATGTGTCCTGAATGGAGAGAGGGGAGTTGGGAGCTGCAGTCAGATACCATGTGCTTGACTAACTCCACGGACCTTGGACAGATACCTCTCTGCTAGGTGTGTCTTAGGGTTTCTGTTGCTATGATCCAACACTGTGGCCAAATACAGTTTGGGGAGAAAGGGTTTATTTCGCTTATATTTAACACATACATCGCAGTCCGTCATTGGAGGAAGGTAGGGCAAGAACTCACTTAGGGCAGGAATCGGGAGGCAGGAGCTGATGCAGAGGCCATGGAGGAATGCTGCTAACCAGCCTACTCCCAATGGCTTGCTCAACCTGCTTTCATATAGAAGCTTTAGGACCACCAGCCCAGAGCGGGTACCACTCACTATGGGCTGGGCCCTCCCCATCAATTACTAAGAACATGTTCTACAGGGTTGCCTGTATCCCAGATCTTACAGCAGTTCCTTAACTGAGGTTCCCTCCTCTCAGATGACTCTACTTATGTCAAGCTGACAAACTTGCCAGGACCAGGTCAAAAATCATTTCCATGGTCGTATGCATGTCAGGCTAGTCTGTCTTGTCTAACCTGAGAACCGTATTTTAAAATGGAGCAGATAATTCTGTCATTAGAGGATAACATGAACAAGGCCAGGGGAACCCTGGAAATAAATGAGATAGAAGGCACTTGTTAGCTACCCTGCTTTCCTACAGAGTGCTTATCACAGAGTGTTAAATGTTATAATTTCTTCCTTCCTTCTTTCCTTCCTTCCTTCCTTCTTTTCTCTTTCTTTCTTCCTTCCTTCCTTTCTTTCTTTCTTTCTTTCTTTCTTTCTTTCTTTCTTTCTTTCTTTCTTTCTTTCTTTCTTCTTTCTTTCTTTCTTTCTTTCTTTCTTTCTTTCTTTCTTTCTTTCTTTCTTTCTTTCTCTCTCTCTCTTTCTTTTGCTCTCTCTCCCTTCCTTTCTTCCTTTCTCTCTCTTCATCCTTCCCTCCCTCCCTCTCTTCTTTCCCTCCCTCCCTCCCCTCTCTCTTCCTTCCTTCCTTCCTTCCTTCCTTCCTTCCTTTCTTTCTTTCTTTCTTTCTTTCTTTCTTTCTTTCTTTCTTTCTTTCTTTCTTTCTTTCTTTCTTTCTTTCTTTCCTTCTTTCTTTCTATTTTCCACTCTGATTTTGAAATACCTAGATACAACCAAAGGTGACCAAAATAGCTGCATATCTGAAGCACAAGGAAAAAAAAAATCACCATTTGTAAGTCTTATTTTCTGCTTTAAAACAACCCTCACAGGGACAGTGAGATGGCTTCGGTGGATCAAAGTGCCTGGTACCAAGCCCGATGGCCTGAGGTTGTTCCTCAGGACCAACGTGGCAGAAAAAGAGAAGCAACTCCCATGTTTTCTGACTTCCACACGCAAGCCTGTGCCCTCACACGCATAACAAATAGATATAATTAAAAGAAATAAAATAAAATGAATCTAGGAATAAGTTAGATGTACCAGGTTTTTAGAAAGCCTTTGCTTAGGGAGGACGAGGGTAATCATATTCTAATATATTTATTCCTTAGGCTGAAAGTGCAGAAGAAAATACCAAATGCATCAGAATATTTGAATCCATAGAGGCAGGGCCTGGAATATTAGGAAATGGTTGTTGGGGATGGGGGAGATAGTAAATGTCTGGTGGGCAATTCTGATAAAATGGTAACAATCACATAAGCCTCTTTGCTATCCTCTGTTAAAGGGGGCTCTGCGGGGCCGGCTTCTAACACCTCTGTCTGTGTACTGCTATACAACCTCTGTAGTCAAGGATTAATTCTGTGGTCCATTGGATTTGAGGGCAGATTTTATTAACTAGGTCACCAGGGCACACATGTGGGGCTGGGTCCCTGCTGGCACTATGCAGCCTTTTGTAATTAACTGGGTAGTAAGCTTGCTGGTAGGTAGACAAAATGGTTTCACTTTGGTAGCAGGTAACAGGTAACTGTGCGGTATCTAAGCAGGTTGACCATTAGTGAAGAGTTACAGTCAGGACCTCGGGAAAGTCCCTGTGATGTTCAGGGTGCTATAGGGGTTCTCCCTGTCTGAAGTGACACCAAAAGTTACAGAGGAACTGAAAATGAACAGATTGCCACTCAAATGTTTTAATAAGGTTTCTGGATCCATTTACATTTTGAATCCAATGTGGGTTTTTCCTTCTTGCTCCAAGAGCCTGAATTGGCATCGGTCACTGGCAGTGGTTTTCCTGGGGTAAAAACTTGGGATTACCCACAGGGAGATTCATTCATAGTTGTGCTGCTGAAAGGGCTAGCTGGGTTCTTTGTAACACCTGCAGAAGGAACCAAACGGCCTTCTGAAGGCGTGACTTACGATCTGCTCTTGCTAGGGAAGGGTTTTGTCTTCTATTCCTCTTCTATATTGTTAGCCATTGTACTTAATATCCTGGCTGGGATTCTGTCAGTCTGATCCCATCTATTTTCTTGGCTCTTCAGACAATGGAGGCTTGGCGAGTGAGCGATGGGTACTTACTAAATGCTTGAAGAGAGGATGAAGCCACTGAGTGGTTTGCTGCTCTGGGGAGTGGTGTGCCTTTGTGTTCCTCTGTATGGGGGGGGGGGGACAGGAAGACACAGCCTCACCCGCATTCAGCAGTGGCCAGAAGAACCAAGAGAGGAAGGCAAGTATCTACTTGAGGAACTGGAGGTGTCTTAGTCAGGGTTTCTATTTCTGCACAAACATCACGGCCAAGAAGCAAGTTGGGGAGGAAAGGGTTTATTCAGCTTACACTTCCGCATTGCTGTTCATCACCAAAGGAAGTCAGGGCTGGAACTCAAGCAGGTCAGGAAGCAGGAGCTGATGCAGAGGCCATGGAGGGATGTTACTTATTGGCGTGCTTCCCCTGGCTTGCTCAGCTTGCTTTTTTATAAAAAGACTACCAGCCCATGACTGCACCCCCGTGATAGGCCCTGCCCCGCTTGATCACTAATTGAGAAAATGCCTTACAGCTGGATCTCATGGAGGCATTTCCTCACCTGAAGCTCCTTTCTCTGTGATAACTCCAGCCTGTGTCAAGTTGACACACAAAACCAGCCAGTACAGAGACATGGACCTCAACCTTCATGCGATGCAACTGCCTTAATTCGAGGATGGCTTTATAGTAGAAGTCCCTTGAAGAAGGGAACTGACATAGTTCCCTTGTTCTGTTTTTCTATACAGACAGCAAGTTAGCCTAGTCACTCCAAGACATTTCATCAGCAAGCTTCGTGAGAGATGGTATAGAATTTGGTGATACTCTCTCTGGGTTGTGGGTGTTTATTTAAATTAATACAAATTTAAATCTTGTCTCATATTTTATTTATATTTTGATATTCCTACTTTATTTATATTTGTTGATTTTTATTCACTCAAAATAAGGACAGTTTGTTAAAAAATAAATTTGAATTTGAAATAGAGTTTCATTGTGCAGCTCCAGCTAACCTTGAACCTGTGGTTCCCCCCACCTCTGCCTCTTGGAATGCTAGGATTGTTAAGTGTGTGCCATAATTTTTGGTGATTAGAGAAAGGAAAAGAAAGTACATCAGATATTTTTATTGATCTTTTGTGATAGCTGTGTCCTGCTTCCTTTCCCATCAGTCCTTCTGCCACTGATGGGTGTGTAATTTTGGCCAGAATGGTCTAGAGCCCCAAAATTCTTCTTCTTCCTTATCAATATCTGGAGACATTATAATTGTGTGTGTGTCATCTGGGTTTGAAGGTCAGGGCTGCTTCTGATTGTCCTCTATCACACAGGACAGTCCTCAAGAGTAGGTTCTCTATAGGTTTATATTTTTCAAAACATACTTTAATAAGTGTTCTTTAACACTTCAACCTCTCATCTAGACCACCACCCACCAGAGGAAGGAGAAAAGAAAGGTCAATGGGAAATGAGGGTTGTGTACCTGTTTAGAAATGTTCTTTGGGGTATTCCAATCTTAGTTGTTAGCAGTCCAGTCCACTGGACAAATACCAAATATGATAAAACAAATACCAAATAGCAGCAGCCCTATCCAGAAGAAACCTCGAGGATTTCCTTATTGAAATGTGTCTCAGAAGTGATAAGAAGCATCCGGAATACCACCAGAAGGTCTTGGTGCCTTTCTCTCTACAAAGTCAGACAAGTGATGATCAGCAAAGAAAGCAAGGTGAACCAATATTACAGCGCCATCAGCAAAGACCAGCGTCAGCAGAGCCCAATGAAGACCAGCAAAGGGATGCAAGGGGAACCAATACAAGAGCATCGCCCACTGTTGGTTGGGTTATACTTATACTCTTTTCAAACATCACGTGTCCTCTCCAGAAAAATATCACATGCTCTCTCACCAGACAACATCCAGAAAAACACCATGTGTCTGTTCTAGGCAAAACCTCCTCTCACACATCTGCTTTAGCAAAACGTAAGACCGTTTGTCTCATAAGACAGTTTCCAGAAGAAAACATCACGTGATACAATTGAGTCTCCAACAAAACCAGAAATTCCCACTTCAGGTCTTGTTCGAAGGTCAGTCACTCCAAGGACGAGAACATGGTTTGGATGAGAAAGCATTTTTGCCCACAATGTAGAGAAAACAAAACAAAACAAAACAAAACAAAACACACCCCAACCCATGACTGTACTGGTTACTTTTCTCATTGCAGGGACTAAATAACTAGACAAAGGCTTGTTTGAGCTGCTTGAGACGATATAGTCTACCCTGACAGAAACACACAGGGCTAGGTGTGTGGAACATCTGTGTCTGTAGTCGAGAAGCCAAGGGAGACAAATTCTGCTCAGTTCAATTTCTCCTTCTTTTAAGATTTATTTTGAATTTTCATTTTGTGTGCTTATTTATTTTTATTTTATGTATTTGGGTATTTTGCCTGCAGGCTTGTCTGTGTACCGCATGTGTACAGTGTCCAAAAGTGATCAGAAGAGGGCGTCAGATTCTCCCGGAGCTTTAGTTACAGACAGTTGTGTGCCCCTGGGTGGGTGCCAGGAACTGAACCTCTGCAAGAGCAAACAGTGCTCTTAACTGCTGGGCCATTTCTCTCCAGTATGCAATTTCTTCTTTTCACTCAGCCCAGGATGCTAGTGGAAAGGAACCGCCATATTTAGGTTTAGGCTGGGTGCTCTCACATCACTGGGTCAAATTTAGAAACCAGTAGATGTGTCCAGAGGTTTATTTCCTAGGAAATTCTGAATCCTAGAATTGACCACTAGTGCTAGTCCCCACCATGACTTTGGACAAAAGGGGCTGAAGAGCAGTGGGGAGGTGGGAACATGGTTGGGATTTTTCTGTTGACTTGTTTTATTTTGGATTCTGTTGTATATAGGTTTCTCTTCTTGTAAAGCCTTCGTTCTTGTTTAGTAATCTGCAAGTTAAATTGTTTTGATTATTGCTTAGCATGTTTCTGAGAAGTTTAGCAATGTATCTCTGTATCCAGCAGACTCTGTTACATAACTCACAATTCCTATGCCCTTGTGGGAATACACAAACCCACCGTTGCTATGTTCCTGGAAACAGTAGTAGTTTGTTTTCCAGATCTTCCTCTTACACTTCACAGTTACATAGTTGCTGCTGCCAAGGTTTCTGAGAGTCATCTCTAAGACTCAAAGCAAGTGTTAGGTTAGTAAAAAGAGAGCACCTGCTCTCCAGAGGGGGATGCGAGAAAGTGCTGGAGTCAACTCTAGCATCAGCTTCTTTGGAAAAGCTGATGGTGCAGAAACACTGCAGACAGTCCCGAGGGCCCACTCCGGCTACCACCACAGAGGAATATTCTATGAAGGAAACAGCTGTGCCCAAAAAGCAGACTCAACACAAACCTATAATAGGAGAAGCAGGCCTTGCCAGAGTCCTCGGAGGAAATGAGGGCTCAGCTGGCCGATAGCAGGACCCAAGTAGGACAGAAGCTGGGCCATTACCTGACGCTACACAACAAGCACAGACAACCCTGTGCTCTCCGATGGGGGAGACACTCCATGCTCATCCCAACCTCTCTGGGTTTCCCTGCACGAACCTTCTACTGTAGCCAGATTTTCCCAACAGTGCACCATGCTTCCTCTACATGTTTGCTCGTCACCTTCTGTCCAGAGTTGTGTCTTTGTGTCTTCCGCCACTCCCCCTCCCCCCAAATCTCTCTTCCCCACCTCGGACTGTTCTTTGTTAGGCTGTCGATCTAACAGTTTGTCTTCTGGGAAACTCTTCCTAGAAATCCTTTATAATCCAGGTCCTCCCCTCTCTCTGTTCCTTTAAATTCAGGCAAGAGGTAGTAGTCCTTGGTGGTCTGGTTTGCTGTTGGGGCTTCGGTGGCTCCCAGGGACAGACATTCGTACCTTGTGAGCCGGTATGTAAGCGCTGAGGAGGACTAGGGAGAAGAATGAACTGTTCTTTGGAAACCTCAGGTATAACACTGGCACGTGGCTAAGTGACAGAACACTCACCTAAATGACCTCCCAGGGACAAACACACCTTTTGAGCTTGTTGGAGCAGACAGTAGGGGTAGGAAAGACAGCAGCTAGCAGCTACCCTTGTACAAATGCCTGCCCGGGACCTGGGCACAGCCCTCTGCCCTAAGGCAGGAGTAACGGCTCTGATAATAGCAAAGGGATCTAAAAAGGCTTTTAGCTTGTCTGTTATCACACTTTGTTTGAATTGTCCGATGACGTAATGCAGAATCACGTGGGAAGGCTGGGATTCTTGAGTGTGCACGTTGGGGAAACGTGAGCTGAGCACCGAGCCTGCTCGAATTCATTTCTCTTTGCTCTTGACTGTGGCGATGATGCGACCGGCTTGAGTTTCTGCTGCCTCTACTTCCCCACAATAAAGGAACTGTGAACTAAAATAAGCTGGTTCCCTCCAACTGTCTGTCTGCGTGGGGCTCCATCCAATGTATAGACAGAGGTAGAATCAAACCAGTCTTTGTTTTTCCTAGGTCCCAGGACAGCATAGAAGGCATGGCGACTCTTGTTCCGGAAGTGGCAAGCTCACAACTGGTCTGAGAAAGCCCTCTGGGCTCCATATCCTTCCGGTCTCACCAGGGACCCTGTCTGTAGGTTCTGCTCATAACTTTACAGTATCGTCTGGCATTTCCAGTGGCAGTGGGGTTTTGATCAGCTCTGTTTACGGCAACAATATTAAAAACATAAATCGCCCAGAGATTGTGTTTAACATTAACATGTGAAACATGAACAGCAGATGGGACTCAAGAAAACGAAGTTTGCTTTTGCTACAGAAACCTTTTTCACTCATGGAGCCTCTTCTCCATCTTGGAGACAAGCCTTAATAGACAGACAGCTGATTCATTTTACAGCGAAAACCGGAGACAGATAAAGCAAATTAAAAATCCTCATGCCGAGTGTTAAATTTTTGTCATTGTACCCAGCCTTATCACAATGACTTGTTTGGTGTTTCTGAGATCATTGGATCTTGGAACATTTGGCTGCCTGTCTACCCTGATTTTATATTTTTAGATGACAGTTACCGTGTGTGTGTGTGTGTGTGTGTGTGTGTGTGTGTGTGTTTGTGTGTTTGGTGTGTACATAGCTGAGTTTATCTTCTAGTTGCCAGAGAGGAGGGATAGTGATACTAAGTAGGAGGATCATTTATTTGTAAGCTAAAATGTATTCTAGAGTGCTGGAAGTTTCTTCTTGCCTGAAGCTTGTTTCTTCCCCAAGGGCCATGAGGTATCCTAGGAGAGCTATTTTTGGGCTGTTTTTCTTTCTTTCTTTTCTCTCTCTCTCTCTCTCTCTTTCTTTCTTTCTTTTCTTTCTTTCCCTTCCTTCCTTCCTTCCTTCCTTCCTTCCTTCCTTCCTTCCTTCCTTCCTTCCTTCCTCCCTCTCTCTCTCTCTCTCTCTCTCTCTCTCCCTCCCTCCCTCCCTCCCTCCCTCCCTCCCTCCCTCCCTCCCTCCCTCCCTTCCTTCCCTCTCTCTCTCTCTCTCTCCCTCCCTCCCTCCCCTCCCTCCCTCCCTCCCTTCCTTCCTTCCTTCCTTCCTTCCTTCCTTCCTTCCTTCCTTCCTTCCTTTCTTTCTTTTTGGTGGTGTTTTTGTTGTTGTTGTTGTTGCTTTTGTTTCTTGTTTTTGTTTTATTGTTTGTTTTTCTGTATACTAGCATGAAGACTTTTTGTTGGGTCGGGATGGGCAGTAGAGAAAGGTGGAGAAAAATAGCCAGAATGAGGCCTATGCAGAGTAAAAAAATCTGTTAGTTGTTTGTGTAATATTAATGCAGGGCTGATGATGATTCTGAAAAATCTTAAATTATGTTTGTAAATGCCATTTTCGTGAGCATTGTACACGGCCATTGATCTTGGCGGGATTATCTTAAATGACCAGGAGTGCTCGGACTTTACTGATCCACAGAGAAAAGAAATTGGAACATGTGTGTTAGTCAAGGTTCGCTAAAGGGACTGAGCCAATAGAAATGATACATGTATCAAGGGTAATTTGTTAGATTGGCTTACTGTATATGGTCTTGGTAGTCCAACAGTGGCTGTCTCACACCGGAGAGGTAGAATCTGGGAGTTGCTTGGTCTGTGAGACTGGATTTTCTCGGCTGAAGGCCTGGAGGATTCTTAGAGAGCTGCTAGTTTCTGTGTTGGAATCCAGAGAAGCTGGTTTTATTATTGAAGAAGGAACGCTGCAGCAGCAAAGGAGATGAACCTGCCAGCAAGAGTGAGGGCAAGCAGGCAAAATGCAAAATCTTCTTTCCTCTGAGTCCTTGTATCTGGGTGGCCACCAGAAGGCTGCAACTCAGCTCTAGGGTGGGCTTCCTGCTTCAAATAATCTGATCAAGAAAATTCCTCCCAGGAATGGCCAGCAGCCTGTGGTGTAGTTGAATATGTATGTAGTCAAGATAACAAGTGCGCGCGCGCGCACACACACACACACACACACACACACACATGCTTGAACACACACTTAAAGGCATGCACATACACTCACATACTTACACACATGAATATACATGCACACATTCATGCACATGCTCATACACATGTGTGATGCACCTACCCCCCCCCCCCCCAGGCTAGCATGCTCACACCATCTGGAACACCCCTGTGTTCTCAGCCCTTCTTTACCTTTTCTTTGGAGCACTGTTACTATACTCTTCGCCCATTTGACCCCTGGTTCACACGGGGGGGGGGGGGCTCTGGGAGAATGTGCAGTTCCCTGCTTCCTACCACACAGCTTAGAATGTGCTAGAAGAGGGTGTAGAAGGGATGCTGGACCTCGGCATGAGGACAGGAACTGATGGGTTTGTTCCCAATATCTGATCAAAAGGCTGCTCAGACTTCCCGGTGTCTCCATAATAAGAACCCAAGACACATAAAGGCAAAGAATTTATAAATTTTTGGAGGGCCCAGAAATGGAGGGAATATTTCAGAGGATCTATGTGGAATAGTGTAATTTTCAAAAGTTTAAAATATTGGCTCCCTCCGCCCCCCCCCCCGCTGATTAAGCTTCTGTTAAATGTTTTGGAAATGAGCTTGATCATTACTAGCTATTTTCTCTCTCTCAGTGACACAGATATAAACCAGGTCAGACTGGATTAAAGGTAGATAAATGCAGGTTTATTAGGTGCTGCTCCCGGACAGGTTCATCACTCCTTAAGAAAGGGGCTGAGGGGGTCGTGTGCCTGGGCTACGTTTTATAGGAGGTTTTATAGTCCTTAGGCTAGGGGTGGTGATGGCAGTCAGCCAGAAGCTGATGGTGTCCAAGTATGGTCAAAAGTTAAGCCCCTGGGAGGGTCCCTGGGTGGGCTGGCAGTGTCAGAAAGGCGGGTTGCATCGGCTACCTCACAGGGGTGTGCCGGCTACCTCACTGGGGTGTGCTGGCTACCAGAAATGCCGGCGCCATGACTTTGTTCAGAGTCTCTCAGGGGGAGTGGTTTGGGGGAAGGGGGGCAGACGGGGTTTCCCAGCTTGTGCACGGATGAGCAGGGGTTCCAGCCGAACAATCATGCAAGCGGAAGCAGGTCACAGTGTGGATGTGATGCCCTGTTCAGTATTCGGACAGTCTCTTCTGTAGGATGGTTTTATTAATCCCGGTGTTTGGCGGGAGAGGCTGATCTTGCTTGCCAATTTTATCACACACAAGAAGAGAGAACCTCATCTGAAGAATCGCCTCTATCACATTGGCCCGTGAGCATGTCTAGGGGGTGCATTTTCTTGCTTGCTACTTGATGTAGGAGGACTCAGCCCAGTGTGGGCGGTGCCATCTTTAATCAGGTGGGCGTGGGGTATATAAGAGAGTTAGCTCAGCATGAGACAGAGACCTTATGATTCCTCCTGCAGCTCCTGCTTCGAGTTCTTCCCTTCACTCTTTCAAATGGTGGACCATGACCTGAACGAGGAAATAAACCCTTTCTTCTCCAAGTCGCTTTTGGCCAGAATGTATCATAATAGCAACAGAGAAGCCGTTCAAGACAGGGAGACCATTAAGATTGCTGTGGGATGGATGGTAAAATAGACACCAGACATAAATGTTTTAAAAAAAAAGTAAAGATGGACGAGATAGCAGCTTTGCTCCATCACATGGAGAAATGACATCTTTGTCTTTTCCCAGCCTATGTGGGTGGGGCTAAGGAGCACACAAATCATAGTACCCACTTGTGTCTGAACTCTCAAACTCGATGAGGGGCTTGAAAAGCGAAAATTGACTATGACAGCAAATAGCTAACATGCACATGAGTATCAAGAATCAGCAAAATTGGGGGCCAGAGGGATGGCGGGTAAGAGCACTTGCTTGGTCTTGCAGAGGACCCAGGTTGGGTTTCCAGTATCCACTGAGGCTTATAACCATTCATAACCCCAGTTCCAGAGGATATAGGGTCCTCTTCTGGCCTCTCCTCAAGCGCCAGCACATCCCTAGGGAACATACACACAGGTAAAATATTCAAGCACAGGTGAAATAAATGTTAAAAAAGCAAAAATCAAAAAACTGAGTGCACCAGGCTTTTCAAGATGACCAGTGTGGCTCTCAGCAACAGGCTACAGAATAGAAGCCACATTGTGCCTTCCCCCACTACGTCATTGGCAGCAGCAGCAGCAGCAGCAGCAGCAGCAGCAGCAGCAGGGTCCTCTGTCTGGCTAAGCTTCTTCTTGGGAAGCCTGCTGAGGGCAGATTCTTGCTTCCTGCTGTGGCTCACCCGGGTGTTGCTATGAGGCTTCTGTTCGTTTCTCAGCTCCCAGTTCATCTGTGCTTTTTCTGAGCGAATCCCCCATGTGCCTAAAATAAAGTGTGCTCAGTTTTTCCTGGTTGCGTTCTTCCTGATAGGTAGTCTTGTCTCCATTGATTGACTAGCATTTGGAGTGGACCAGTGGCCCCTGGAAGACTTTATACCCAATAACTGTGTGCTATACAGAAAGATTCAGGATGCCAGTGGAAAGCATCTTTTCTTTAAAACAAGGGAGATGGGCCATTGCGAGGAAGAAGGATGTTCCCAGGGAGAACAATGTTGGGGAAAAGGACAATTAAAAGTCAAGGAAACGGATTCGTTTAAAATGAATATATTTAGAAGTACTTGTTTTTATTTTATGTGTATGATTATTTTGTCTGCATGTTTGTCTGTAGACCTGTAAATGCAGTGCCTGAGGAGGCCAGAAGGGGGCGTTGGATCCTCTGGAATTGGAGTTACAGATGGATGCGAATTGTCATATGAGTGCTGGGGAAATAGAACTCAGTTCTTCTCGAAGATCAGCCACTGCCCTTAACCCCTGAGCCAGCTCTCCAACACCTAAAATCAGTACCTTGCAAAAATCTTTATGAGCTGCCTTCCGCATATTGCTGCCTTGCAAAGTGAGTGCGTTCCCCATTCGCACTCACCAAATATCCTTTGAGTGAATGGTTGCTGACTTGTGCACTAAACTCCCAGATTGTTCAGGAAATCTTTAGCGGTAATGAGGCCCAGACTCAGCCACCTGGGTGGAATGAATACATATTCGGTCTGCTGGGTTTTGAGGCTGAAGTTCATAGCTGACTAGACTGGGGATCTCCAAGGGCAGGGACCTTTGCCGAGCAAACCTGGAGTAGCAGAGAGGCTCTTGGAAGCCCATGTAACATGGGTGATCAACACGGAGGGCTGCTGCCCTGTTTTTCTGGAGCGGACAGCCAGCATGATGCTGATGTTGCAGTTGTGTGCATCTGCTGTTTGGAACTCTGCCACTTGTCTGGGGAAATCTCTCTGAGAAATCTGTTTACCGAATGCTAAAATGTTCTTTTATTACTACCCGGTTGCTGTGGTTTTTTGGATATGCCATGTGTGTGTTTCCCAAGGACTTGCGTGCTGGAATTTAATCTTCATTGTGAAGTATTAGGATGGAAAACTTAACCTGCTGTGTTGAGCGGTGGTGGGGCTTGCGAGAGGCAAAGAGGATTAAAAATGGTCTTTAGGGCGGAATCCTCCACAATTGAACCTTGGCAGCCTTATAAGGCAGAGAGGCAGACCAAAGGTTCCTGGTTTCTTGCCATGTGAAGCCTTGTACTATCTAGGAACTCCTACAAGAATTCCATCAGCAGCCCCTTAACCTCTGGAACTGTTAGTCTAATCAACCCTTCTTTATAAGACCACCCAGCCTCAAGCATTTCATTATAGTAATATAAAATAGGCTAGCACATGAGTTAAACTGAAAATAGCCTAAGTAAGGACTTTGTTCCCAAAGGAATGCTAATTAGTTAATTTTCTCTTTGCTAGGATTTTGATTTGTACTGAGTAATGGAACTTAAAATGTATCTGTCTCTAAACCTCAAACATGCCCCTCTTTCATGAAGAAAGAGAACCCCACTACCTGTTCATGTGCTTTAACTTACAGGATTCTCTGTCAGTATTGAGTCCAGTGTGTTGGTGGGAGAAGCGGAGATTTGTGTAAGTAGCCTGCCCAGAGAGGAGGCAGAGCTGAAACTGGCCTAGTCTTTGTGCTTCAGAATGCAAGTTCTTTAGCACTCCACGGAAACACTGTAGCAGCCAAGTAGCTTAGACACAGAGTTCCCAGAAGATCTGAATGTTTCTTAAGGACCTGGTCTGGTGCCTGGCTGGCTTTGAGGACCTTTGCATGAAGACATTTAGCAAGCTTAACTTTAATGTGTAAAAGCAAATTACTACAGTTTCAAAGGGCCACTCTGCATACAGAATTCCCTAGAAGTACTCCTAGGGAAAGGGCATTAGCTGAGAGAGGCTGAGAGACAAGTTGTTCTTCTTAGATTTACTTTATTTTTATGTGTATGAATATTTTATCTGCACGTATGTGCACTAAATGTGTGCCTGTTGTCCACAGAGGTCAGAACACAGAGGGAGAACCCCCCTGGAACTAGAGTTACAGATAGTTGTGAGTCACCATGTGGTTGCTGGGAATTGAACCTAGGTCCTCTGTAAGAGCAACCAGTACTCTTAACTGCTGAGCCACCTCTGCTGTTGTTCTTAAATGTAGAATAATGATGGTATGAGTCATTTGGTTATTTTGTTGTTGTTGTTTTTGTGAGACAGGGTTTTCCTGTGTAGCCCTGTCTACTCTGGAACTTACTCTGTAGACCAGGCTGGCCTCAAACTCAGAAATCCACCTGCTTCTGCCTCCCAAGTGCTGGGATTAAAAGCGTGTGCCACCACTGCCTGGCTTTTTTTTTTTTTTTTTTTTTTTAGATTTATTTTATCATTTATATGAGTACCCTGTAGCTGTCTTCAGACACACCAGCACACCAGAAGTGTTTTTTTTTTTAAGTTTAAAAGTTATAGAGTCCAGGATTATGAAAAGAGAAATAGCTCAGTGTAGCCTGATGGGGTAATTCAGCATGATTTATGACATAACTAGCTTGAAATTTGGAAACTATTAAGTGTTTGCTGGTGTGAATGAGAAATGTCCCCATAGTCTTGAACACTAGGGGCGCTGTTGGGGAGGTTTAGGAGGTGTGGCTTTGCTGGAGGAAGCTAATCAGGAGGCTAAAGCTTTTTACCACTCCTGGTTTGCTCTCTGCCTCCTCCTGCCCAATTCAAGAAGTGAGCTCTCAGTTTCCGGTTCCTACTGCCTGCCTGCCTGCCTGCCTGCCTGCCTGCCTGCCTGCCTGCCTGCTGCTAACTGCCACGCCTCCTTGCCTGCTGCTAGCAGCCACGCCTCCCTGCCTGCTGCTAACTGCCACGCCTCCCTGCCTGCTGCTTGCTGCCACGCCTCCCTGCCTGCTGCCTGCTGCCACGCCTCCCTGCCTGCTGCTAGCAGCCACGCCTCCCTGCCTGCTGCTTGCTGCCACGCCTCCTTGCCACAATAGGCTCATCCCTTCCTCAACTCCAAAGCAAAATAAACTTTCTTTGGTAAGTTGCTTTTGATCATAGTGTTTTATCACAATAACCGAAAAGTAGCTGATCCTGAGGGTCATTTTTGACGGGATATCCCCAACTACCACGTGACCAAAAAGGACATAACAACACTAACACAGCCAGCACAAATGAATCTTAGAAAAGTCACGAGAAAATAGAATCTCAAGCTGATACGTTCCAGAGGTCCGGATACCTTTCAAGGACTGTAAGTATTCAAGAAATTTCACTCTATTAAAAGCAAAACCGTCTGATGAGGAAACAAAACATAGATAGATATGCCTGCTGCAAACGCGATACAGGATTGGCGGGGTTCGCCGAGCAAAGAGCCCTATTTAAATTGAGGAAGGTCAAGGGCCGTGGGGCCCTGTGAGGACTATGACTGATAACCAGAGAGAACAGGGCAGTCACACAAGGAAATATCAAATAGAAAGGAGCTGCCTACAATTTGAAGGGAAATGAAAACAGTCCTTGGACTGGGAAAATTTTTTTTCTGTGTTTTGGAACTTTGGAAAGGCAAGAAAATTAGTAAGTGTGGGGACAGGGAACACCCTGTCCTGCTCGCTCTCCTATTCCTGTTAGTTTGTCTCCAGCAAGGCAGGATGGGAGAGCAAGCCTTCCACACACACGTTCTTGACTGCAAGCTTATTTCTCAGGGTGGGGACTTGGGAGATTTTTGAACGCTCAGAGACTGGATACATCCCTTGGGTGAATTTCCAAGTCGATAAAAGTGATGGTTTTGAAAATAATTGTAACATAGGGAAAAAAAGAACTGAATGGGATATAGTAATAGAAAAGCAGGAATCACACTTTTATATAACAAAATAACTTTGTTCAACATGCATAAAAAAGAAAAAAATACCCTATAGTGGTAGATATTTCCCAGTGGTGAACATTTCAGAGTCATTCTTCCTTTTATTTTCTGTCTCGCAAGCGTGCTGAAATTTATTTGTTTTATAATTTTTATAATTTTATACAGGGTTTGTTTGTTTGTTTAGTTTGGTTTTTTGAGATAGAAACAGTTTCTCTGTGTAGCCCTGGCTGTCCTGGGACTTATTCTATAGACCAGGCTGGCCTCGAACTCAGATCCACCTACTTCTGCCTTTGGAGTGCTGGGTTTAAAGGTATGTAGCACCCTTGCCCAGTTTGGCTAACTTCTCTTCCCCTGATCTCTTGCCACCACTTTGGTTCTGGAAATAGAGCTCAGGGCTTTGTGCACTGTAAGTCGGCCACTGGGCCACAGTGGCAGCTACTGTGTCTGTGTGGAGATTTACCATTGTTCTGCTGAGGGAGAAGAGTAAGAATGTAATACAGAAAATGTGATCTTATTCCAGTTATTCACATGACTTTCTCTTCTCCAGAACTCACCTATGATCAGGAGGGGCTGTGGGGGCCAGCCTCATCCTCATCCAAAGATAGTGGGGGGCCTGCCTCATGCTGACCTAAAGATAGGACACAGAGCCTGAAGCTTCAAGGTCTCCTTTTCTCTTTCCTTCCTGCTTTCTTAATTCCTCTGTTTGCTCAGTGATGGACTTCTTGTCCCCTTGGGATTAGATCTGGAGACTGCCTTGTCCCCTCCCCTGTGTATACACATGTATGTATATATGTATGTATGTATGTATGTATGTATGTATGTATGTATGTATGTATAATACAATGCCCTGTCCCCTTTCTGAGTCAGACCTTTGAGGTCATTCACAACCATCCCATCAATGACAATCAGTTGTTGCTGGTTCGAGGGGCACATCTGGTCCGCAGGAAGAAGGCAAGTGAGTTTGACACGGACTGTGATCTGAATCCAGGCCTCCTGCCCTGAGCTGATATGTAGGCCTCTCACTGTCTGGGGAGACTCACTGCCCACCCTTTTGTCATCCTGATAGAGTCCAAGGCTGGAGATGTTTGAGAGGACTGAAGTCGTTAGTGGGGAGGACGGAGCATAAGCTTGGTGTATCTGTTCCTACAGTTGCCTGGGTGGGGCATTCTAGAGATGAAAAAAGAGGTCATTTGTTTCACAGGTGCCACAAGCCATATTTGGTTCTGTCAAGACAGATCTGAGCTGGGAAGTGGTGGCACAGGCTTTAATCCCAGCACTTGGGAGGCAGAGGCAAGCGGATCTCTGAGTTCAAGACCAGCCTGGTCTATAGGCTCCCTGTTTCTTGGCTCACCCGGTTGGCCCTGCAGGATCAACTGCTGTATCTGACTAGACCTCCAAGGCTGATCTCACTGGGGTGTGGGTCTTGCTGGGGACATGGATGATTCAGATCGATTGAGGGGATGGATGTGGGAGCATCTCATAGGTGAGGAAGAGGAGCTGGGTGAAGGGTATGCAGATGCCGCATTGGGTTTTTGTTGCTGGCTTTGTATGTCTTTCTTAGCGTATTGAGCTGAATCAAGCCAGCCTGCTCAGTGAGAAAGAAGATGGATCCCTTGTGGACTGTTCGGTCCCCTCACGGGAGCTGGCACTTTTCCTATTGCACCTGATTGGTCACCAGCCACTCCAAGTTGGAGTCTGGGTCGCCTTATTTCCGGTAATTCCTATCTCTGCATAGTACCTTTGAAAGTTCAGCTGCTTTTTAGTTGAGAACGATCAGTCACTTGGCCCTTCTATTTCAGATAATAACAGGCGTGCCTTGGTTGCTGTCCTACTTAGGTTGTCATTGCTATGATGAAATGTGACGAAAGCAACTCGGGGAGGGAGAGGAATAGTGTTTGCTTACACTTGAGCATCACTGTTCATCATTGAAGAAAGTCAGGACAGGAGGCAGGAGCTGATGCAGAGGCCATGGAGGGGTGCTGCTTCCTGGCTTGCTCCTCGTGGCTTGCTCAGCCTGCTTTCTTATAGAACCCAGGGCCACCAGGCCAGGGGTGGCGCCATCCGCAGTGAGCTGTCCCTTCCCACATTAATCACTAATTGAAGAAATGCTATATAGGCTTCTCTATAGCCTCATCTCCAGAAGGCATCTTCTCAACTGAGGCTCCTTTCTCTCAGATGGTTCTAGCTTATGTCAAGTTGACGTATAACTAGCCAGGGCGGTTTGTGATGAGATTCGTCCAATTAGCCCAGCACACAATGAAAATATTGTAGGTTGGAAATGTACCAAGTCCACCCAAACCAGGGAGCTTCTGGCCCCACACACAGCACAGGGGACTGTGGTTATTGCTTCTTCTTCTGGTCATGGCCGGGCTGGTAACTGTCAGTCACCGTTACCACCTGGTATTTCAGAAGTACTTCATATTGCCTATTTCTGTGTGCTGGAAATGATCAAAATTCAGAATTTAAATTTGGTTGCTACTGAGTGCTTTGTACAACTGTGAAGTCCAGAAGGGCTAGGGCAGATCATTCTTAAGTTGGGGGATGGTAGAATATAATGTAGCAAGGCCTCTGTGTTCTGTTGGGTCATTTCCATATGACTCTTTCCCTGGAGTGTTTCAAACTGCCCTGATGGAACGTCCTATGAAAACATGGAAGGCCATTAGTACCCTCCTCCTACTGTCCTTTGAGCTAGGCAAAGAGCACCAGTCACTACCTCAGCCAAGGCCTTCGGTGTTGAACAAGACACAGGAAAGGTGTTCTTTCTCTTTAAAAGTGTGTCTAAAAATAGAAGCCCGTTTCTTGCAGTGCCATGCGTAGGAGGACAGGAATCAGAGGGAACAGAATATTCTAGAAGTTCAGTAAAATCTTCTGAGCCAAAATAAACCTTGAGCGCCCTGGGCTCATTGTTGGTTTGAGGCATTGGGATATTTATGATGAATTCATAGTGAGACGCCAAAGCTGTGTTTTTTCCAACCAAACAGTTTAAGTTAAATACTTAATAGTAGTTATTTATCACTATTTGCTGTAGTATTTCAAGAGGTAAGTATGTCATAATCAGTGTGCCATGTCCTGTAAGCCCCTGGGGAATCAGGACATGGGCAGGAGAGAGATTTGTAGGTGATGAATCGTGAATCCAATTTCTTAGAATGAGGTTCACATGGCTCTAACAGTTCCCTTACCTTTAACGAATTAAGGAACGTCTGTGCTCTGTTTTATTTAAAGTGGTTCTTAGTAAGCTATGGAACAAACCCCAGTTTTTAAAAAAAAAAGGCCTTTCTGAGCTATAAAGATGGCTCAATGATGAACACACTTCTCCTCCAGAGGACCCCAAGCTCTCTTCCCAGCACCAACTTCAGGCAGCTCATAACTAACTGCCTGTAACTTCAGCTCCGGTGGAGGGGAGATCTGACGCCCTCTTCTGGCATCTGTGGGCACCTGCAGCCATGTGCACATACTCACATAACAGTACACACGAGTGTGTGACACACACATTAAATAAGAAAATATTTTGAAAGGCCTTTCTATGTTTTTTTTTTTTTCCCACTACCGATTGGTTTCAGGCAAGACCATAATTGGAGAAGCATCAGTTAACACATGGTAATTTAACTAAAGAAAAACCACCACAAATTGACCACCTTATTTACTACCCCTTACCCCACTGGCCACCAATCAAGGGAGGAATACAAAGACAGGGATCAGAGACGGTACTTGATGGAGCAGTTGCGGGATTTTGCCAGGCATTGATGCTGACTCTTAAACAAGCACCATTAGCTCTGGGCTGTAGGCATCCCAATATATTTACATACATATTTTACATACACATACACATACACACACACACACACACACACACACACATACACATACACATACATATGGGCACTCTATCTACATGCCAGAAGAGGGCACCAGACCCCAATATATATGATTATCAGCCACCAAATGGTCGATGGGAATCAAGCTCAGAACCTCTGGAAGAGCAGACAGTACTCTTACCTGCTGAGGTATCTCTCCAGTACCCATGTAGAGCATTTTACAGACAAGTGTTTACGGTTTTCTTATTAATTGCCACCTTGTTAATTTGGGCTCCATTTTGGCTATGACCCTGAGATCTAATGTGACCCAAAGAGTCGCAGCTTAAGGAGAGTAAGGAGACGTGAAATCCTCACCTGGAGTCGGTGGTCTGCCTCGTGGCTTTTCCCACCCGACTCTCCCACATGCCGCCTCTGTTGGGAGCCTGATGAGAAGCAGAGCTGTGTCGTGCAGATCCTCTGAGCATCCTGTGTCCAGGGTGGGCCAAGCCACTGAAGTTTTCCATGTGGTGATATTCCTGGGAGGACTGGTGCCGAGGTGGCGGCATGCTGAGGCATGCTCTGGGTCCGTAGGGCTTAGTAATTGCTTTTGCTTGTGATTTCTTGACAACAAAGCTAGAAGCGAAGCAGCCAAGGCTGTGGAATGCTCTGCTTCTTAATGTCTGGCTCTTCCCTGGCTTCTGTTTCAGAAATGGATGACATGGTTGTAAGGTTCTGACTTTGTCTTTGGGAGGCCAAGTGTGTGTGCTGTGGAGAGGAGCGTCCACTGGTGGTGCGTTTCATTTTTCATGAGCAGAATCTGTTAGTGCATCCCCAGGTGGACATCTGGATGCTAATTAGCAGGAAGATGCTTGCAGCCTGTACCGGAGTCCATGTGTGCACTGGCCTTTCTGCTTGTTTCGACTGTGACGGGCGCTGTTAGCTGTACTATTTCATTACGTTGACCATTTCCAAGTTAAACGTTACTTTTGCTGGAGCTTACCACAGTCTGCCTTTTCTCCTAGTGAAAAATCCGATGTTTGGAGTCTCATATCTGAACTTCAAACAGCTGGATCATGCATGAAGAGCCGGCACTGCCTGCGGCCTCTCCACATGTGGCCCTTATGCCTTTTATTGCTGGTCCCTATGACACCTGCCCCTCTGGAGAGGCAGGGAAATCAGATTAGAAATGTTCTGTAGGAAAATTTCAAAACGATTGAATCTTGATTTCTTTTTTAAGCCAGATTTCCCAAATTATCTTCTTATTAACATCCTTGATGTAATTGTCTGATTTTAAAGACAGCTTGTGTAATTTATAGCATGTCAGAGACAATTTAATCTAAGCTTTTATTTTTATAAGAATATATAAGGATGCATGTAGTTATATTTATTCATTTATAACATTTTAAAAGATTTATTTATTTATTTTACATACATATGAGTGCTGTATCTGCATGCCAGATATTTTACATGCAAACACATACATATACACATATATTGGCGCTCTATGTGCATGCCAGAAGAGGGCATCAGACCCCAATATATATGATTGTTAGCCACCAAATGGTTGATGGGAATCAAGCTCAGAACCTCTGGAAGAGCAGACAGTGCTCTTACCTGCTGAGGTATCTCTCCAGCCCCCATGTAGAACATTTTACAGACAAAGTGTTTATGGTTTTCTTATTAATTGCCAGAGTATTAATTTGGACTCCACTTTGGCTGTGACCCTGAGATCTAATGACAGAACACACCCCTGCTGTCGCTTCTGTGCCTGTCCTGCTGAAGTGGCTCCAACAGACACTTATTTAATCATTTATATGAAGTTGATTGAAATTGGAAAGGGGATTTAATAATTCAGGGGAAGATTTTAAGGACAGCAGTGGGATCATGAATAAATAAAAAAATGCAACATCATACATTTGCTACCTGAAGCAAGTGTTTAAGTTTCATAAATAATTTCTAAATTATTTCTAGGCTAAGCCCTGAAACCACAAAAAAGTTTGGGGTCAGGGCCACACAACTTTAAAGGCAGTTGGCGATGGAGAAGGCAGAAGAATCATGTTGAAAGCACTTCAGTGTCTAATCTTATGCAACAGTTTTATCAGAGGCTGTTACTATTAATTGTGCAAACATTTTGTAGCCCTTATTCAATGGGACTTGCTTATGGCTCTAGCCCTCTGGGGTACTTGACAAAGGCTCTTTCCTTTCCGCTTTCCCCCATCTGTTTTAGTTAAACTAGTTCTTGAAGTTAAGAAAACATAGGGTACTTGTACTGCTCCCATAAAGTTTAGGGTAAGTAGGGTGTCAACATGGGAACCCTGAACACAGCAGTTGTGTGTACTGGAGCTGGGTCCTCCCAGGTCAGGCCGTCATAGTAGACAGCTATGATGCGACCAGGCTCTACTGATGCTGAGGGAGGAGGCGGTTTGGTGTCCAGTCGTGTACCCACTGGCGGGTCCACCAGGCTTGTTAGTTCCAAAGTCAACGCACAGGGGACTTGAGTGAGACTCCGTGAGACATGAAACAAGACCCGACACTAATACACGGGGATGGTATTTGTAGGGAGGAGGCGAGCTGGGGAAGTTGTGAAGGAAATGGGAGAGGATAGGGAGGAGAGAGAGCAAAATACACAGTATGTGTATATGAAAGTGTAGGGGAACAAAAAGACTGCGTATGTTTTGGTGGAGAGGAGGGGTACTCCTATGTCTCTGGCCAGGAATTCCTCTTTTATCCAATAATTAGTAATTTTATTTCCCCAATGTCCCATATTTTCTAAACATTCTGTTTACGATCTTTGAGATCTGTACATTTCTTTGATCCAGTGGTCCAGTTCCTCTACCTTGTCTTCAGGTCGTGCTATTGTGTCTGCTGTGTGATCCATTTCACTGAAGATGTGTTCCATTTGGTTCTTCCTCTGTCTCAGTTGGCAATTGTTTGCCCTAAAGTCAGGTATTAATTAATGCTTATATATGCTTTTACAAAAACATTTTTTTGAGAATTTGAGAATTTTATATGCAACAACTGTATTGATGTCACTTTCTCCCTCTAACTCGTCCTGTATCTCTTCCATTCCTTCTCAAACAACCTCATAGCCTTCTAGTCTTTATTTTTTATTGATACACACACACCCACACACGCGCGTGCGCGCACGCGCGCGCGCACACACACACACACATACCACACACACACACACACACACACACACACCACACACACACACACACACACACCATACACACACACACCACACACACACACACACACACACCCACACACACACACACCACACACACACACACACCACACACACACACACACACCACACACACACACCACACACACACACCACACACACACACCACACACACACACCACACACACACCACACACACACCACACACACACCACACACACCACACACACACACACACACACTGCCAAATTCATTTGGTGTTGTTCATGTGTACATGTGTTTAGGGGTGACTGCTTAGGATCCAGTGACCTATCTTGTGGCCTACCCCTAGATGGGACTGATTGTCTCTCAGCAACCATTAATTACCTGTAGTTCTTTACCTAGGGGCGGGGCCTTGTGAGATTTCTTCTGTTCATGTTAACATGGTGTCAACTGGTGGTGTCACCTTCAGGTCTTTTCAGGCAGCAACATTATTGAGATTTCATGGATGTAACATCCTTGTCATGTCAAGAACATGATATCTCGAGGCAGGTGTCCTGGTCTTCTGGGTCTTGCAAACTTTCTGATTCTTCTTCCATGATATTCTTTGCGTCTAAGTGAGGGGTTGTGTTGTAGATGTATCATTTGGGGCTGAGCCGCCTATGGTTACTTCTCTAATATTGTCTGAAGGTGCTATGCAAGCTGCCAAGGGAGAAAAGCAATCAGTAATCAACCATCCTGCCCAGCTGTAAAGCCCATGAATGACAATATGGCATTCCTGGGTGCAGTAGTGGTACTTATATCTTAGAGGCAACTTACAGCTCTTTAATTGGCCTCAAGGCCTGGTCAATAGGAAGGAATTTATGCCTAGTTCTATAAATCTAGCTAACTATTCATGACTGGTGAGGTCATGTGTGGGTCTGCACTCTGCCCCACTGCTGGGCCTGGCCACTGGGCAGGCACAAATGCGGGGAGCTTGAATCTGTCTCTGGGCTTTAGGGAATCACCGGGACACTAGTCTGCAGGTAAGAAGACGAAGTCTAAAATGGAAGAGGCTGAAATTGGGGTTCCCTGACTTTCTGCCCTCCAGTGGCTGCTGGAGAACCACACAGAGAAGTTGAGGATGATGTGTTGAGGGTCCACGTGCCCCCGACAAGACCAGGACTGTTGGGGGCCGGAAGGCTGCCGAAAGCATCTGGTCTGGGGCTGCGGCTGGGAGCTCTGGCTTAGCTCATTGGCAAAGGTGCACGGTTCTCTGGAAGCACAGAGAGGCCTTCTACAGGGATTTAGGCAGCAGCTCTGCAGGCGAAGGCCTTCCTCACGGTTCCCATCGATGACAGAGACAGTCCTTGGTTCCAAACTGTTCATTGGTCGTTCATCGTGGAAAGTGGGTGCGCACTTGGTATACCATTTTCTTTTCTTTTTTCTGTTTTTTGTTTTTTGTTTTTTGTTTTTTTTGTTTTGTTTTTTTTTTGGTTTTTTTTGTTTTTTTTCTTTTGAGACAGGGTTTCTCTGTGTAGCCCTGGCTGTCCTGGAACTCACTCTGATGACCAGGCTAACCTCAAACTCAGAAATCTGCCTGCCTCTGCCTCCCAAGTGCTGGGATTAAAGGCATGCGCCACCACTGACCGGCATTATGCCATTTTCTTAAAGCAGTGTAATTTCTAACTGCATTCTCAATACTTTTCCTTATATCCACACATAAATGTAGCTCTTGATTCTCATCAAAGATTTGAGAAGCAGGTCAAAACTATTACAGAAAGCTATAACTGGTCAAAATTCACAAGACAACTGATCCCGGGTTATTTTTTATTGTTTTAGAATTTTTGTTGTTTTAGAATTTTAAAATACATAAACATTTTATGTATTTGATTTGTTTGGGTCTAATCCTAATTGTTTTAGTTTGAATTTAATGCTGTGAACAAATACCACAACCAAAGCAACTCTTGTTTTTTATTTTTTTATTTTTATTTTTTTTTATTTTTATTTTTTTATTTTTTATTTAAATAAAAAACTCTTGTTTTTTTATTTTTTATTTTTTAAGATTTATTATTATATGTAAGTATAATAATAATATGTATAATAATATGTAAGTACAATGTAGCTGTCTTCAGACACTCCAGAAGAGGGTGCCAAGATGGTTGTGAGCCACCATGTGGTTGCTCGGATTTGAACTCAGGACCTTCACAAGAGCAGTCCAGGCTCTTAACCGCTGAACCATCTCTCCAGCTCCAGACCAAAACAATTCTTATAAAGGACAACATTTCATTGGGGCTGGCCTACAGGTTCAGAGGTTCAGTCTGTTATCATCAGAGCAGGAAGTGCAGAAGCATCTAGGCAGACATGGCTCTGGAGGAACTGAGAGTTCTGCATCTTCATCCAAAGGAAACCAGGAGCAGATGTCCTCAGGCAGCTAGAAGGAGGGTGTCAGGGCCCACTGCCACAGTGATGCACTTCCCCAACAAGACCAAATCGACTCCAACAAGGCCACACCAACTCCAACAAGGCCACACCTCCTAACAGTGCCACTCCCTGGGCCAAGAGTATTTATACCAACACACTAACCTCATGTTTTGTTTTAAACCTATCCAGTCCACTTAGTGCTTCCAATATGTGGTTGGGTATAGGACCACACAGAGCATCGGTAACTCTTTAGAGATGACTTCTCCGTAGAAACTGACTCTCTTTCCTCAGCAGCCATTAGTGGCCACTAGCTCTTGGGTTCTGAGGATCAATCCCTCACATTTATGCAGCAAGCATAAATGCATAAAACTACCAAGCCCAGGTATTTATTATTTATTTATTTCTTGTTTAGATTTGATTCAGTCTGGATTACCTCAGAAGGAAAAAAACTCCTCACAAATAAATATGTACCATTGGCTCGTTCGGGGTTTAGCCTCTTTCCCGGGAGAAAATTGTTGAGCTAAATTGCTGGTTAGCTGGAATTGCTCTAGAATAGTCACAAATATTTCAATACTTTGGAGTAAGATAAAACTAGATATCTAAATCAAATTTTTTTCCCATTGAGATGTATTAGGCAAGAATATATTAATAAAAAATTATTCTTAGGAAAGGATTCACAATGATTCCAATGGTTTTATTATGCTTCTTGTAATGTAGCATACTATTTTTGCTCATGATGTGTTTTGCCCGCTAACACATGTAGTTGTTATATCATCACCATCACCATCACCATCACCATCCATCATCATCATCAATTGATGAGCATTAGGTATACGTTGGAATGCCAGACAGGAACATGCTCCCATGGCTACCTGTTCTGGGATGCTAGTATTTACATGCTTCTGCATAGTTGAAATATGACTCTGTGAGGAATATTTCAGCTCTTGTACTTTAGTCCTGGTCTCTGCCGTCCATCTTCCTAGCAGTTCCTCCAAGGTTTGTTGGGTATAGGAGTTAATTTCCAGTTGGAGATGAGATGCTCTCTGGTAAAGTGGGGGGTGGGGACCCCAGCCACGATGAGAGTCAGATTACCTGGGACACCCAGCTTCTGATGGCCTTAGTGTTGACCACTGTGGTTGCATTCTCCCTACAGTGCGTTCTGATGCATAGAGACCATGTGGTCTCCAAGGTTTGCCTTTAGGTATTAGATATGCCTTAGCTATGGGTTTGACATGACATCATCTAGTGACCACATGACCATCCTGGCTCCACCCTCCTCATAGCTTCAAGGGATCCTAAGGGGTCTCTCCACTTTATACTCCAGAGGAAGAGGGAGTAGTTTTCCTAAGGTCTAACAAGATTATTAAGGGACATCTTTTCCCAAAGTCCATATGAAGTGGGATTTGGGATCGTTATCTTTTGCCTAATTTGTCTCATTTTCTGACCTGTCTCTGGTGACGGAGATGAGTTCCCCTGGGATCTAGGGGCAGGCCCAGCTTTTCCTGAGCAGATGAACTAGGCCAGCTAAATACCGAGATGGAATTAGGGTTGTACTATCAGAAAGGAATGCGCCCTGGGTAGATGATAGCGATACTTTGCTCTTTGTGACACACGCTCGGTTGCCAATACTTGCTCATTAAGTTAATTTGTTTTTACCTAATGGTTTAACTTATCATGTTAATTTTTATAATATATTTATCTAATTTTCAGTGTGTGTGTGTTTGTGTGTGTGTGTGTGTGTGTGTGTGTGTGTGTAGATGTAAGTGTAGGAGCCTGAAGAGACAGAGGCATTGGATCCCCCAGAGCCGAGTTATAGGCAGGTGTAAGCCATCTGCTGTGGGTGCTGGGAATCAAACTTGGGTCCCTGGGAAAAAGAACAGGGGACTGAGCCCTCTCTCTGGCCCTTCAGGTTCTATAATTGGTTTTGTTTCTGGGAGATAAGCATTTGAATATTGATTATTCCTGCTTATCTCCAAATTCAATGAAAACATTTATTTGAATAGCATGTTGGTATCATATAACAGATGGGATTATTAAAAAGTTGCAATTAAAACAACTTAGAGTTGTACATATAGAAAGCTTTCCCAGCCTTTCCAAGCCCAAGGCTCATTTGTAGCAATGATGAGAAAGCAATACAGCTTGTGAGGCGGCAGAAGTCTGAGGTTGTCACGTGACTGTGATGTCATACGGTCAGAGTCATAAAATCACATTACTTGCTGGCACTTGTTTGGTTTAAAGAAGTGACTGTGCTGTGGGGTTGTGGCAAGTCCTCCAGCTTCTGTACTGACGCCCTTGGGTTGGCACAAGCACACAAGAGGATGCTGGGAAGTTTCCCCAATAATCCATGGCAGTCCAAGTATGTGTACACTTTATATCTTCTCATGCCATGAATCATAGTTGAATTCTTTGGTTGCTGGTGTCGTGGTTGCTTTGCTTAAAAACAAATGTGGCAGCCAGATAAAAGAGCCCCTGGAGGAGTCTCTAACCTGGTATCTGTCATGTAGAAAGCTCAGGTCTGAGAGATGCAGGCTTCTCCCTTTTGCTACATGCAAACACGTTCCTTTGCAGTTAAGGCTGCTGACCTGCTTGCTGAGGGCAGAGCAAGGTCTTGGGTGCTTTCTCAGATTGTAGAGCAAGGTTGGCCAGTTGAACACCAAGGCTCAGAGAAATGCGAATTAATGAATATGAGAATCTAGCTTAGGGGTTGGGGATTTAGCTCAGTCAAGCGCAAGGCCCTGGGTTCGGTCCTCAGGCCTGTTTAAAAAAAAAAAAGAAAAAAAAGAAAAAAAAAAGAGAATCTAGCTTAATTTGGTGGCTTTTCAACCCAATGTTTTGAAATACCAAACACTGAGTGTTTGGGCATAAAACACAGTGTATTTTTGTTGCTGCCTACTGGGTAACAAAACTAAGGTGAGGTTGGGCTTTTCTGTGGATCACATTTGGAGGCAGATAGTATGAAGATGTGTTCTATGCCATTAAGTTCTATGCCATCTCTATCACAGCCCAGAGATGTGACCTATTATAAGTCCATTACATTATCATCTGCTATGAAGTGGCTGTGGTTTATGTCAAAGAACGAGAGTGAGAGGCTTAATCCTCAATGTGGCCCTGCATGGAGGTGATTGAGCCTTGAAGGAATGAAGTGAGAGGTAGTTGGGGTAAAATTGGGGCTGCCCCTCACATAAAAAGACGAGGTAGTTGATGTGGAATTCCAGTTGGTCTTGGGAGTGCCCTGTAAGAGTGAGTTGTACTCGGAATAAATTGGTAATTCCGCCCACCCTCTCTGGCTTCTTGGTGTCACCATGATCTTACCCTTGCTTTAATGCCACCTGCCTTGGTGTAATCTCGTGAGGGGGGCTTTCCCAGAGCCGGCACCATGCTGTTTGGGCTTCCAACCTTGAAGACTATGAACTAAACCTATCTCTTTAGTCCATTAAGTATTCACCTCAGGTAGTATAGCGGCAGAAAAGTAAGAATACATTACCCTACCACATTAAAAAGTTTTATTTATTTTTATTTTATGTATGCAAGTGATTTGCCTGCATGTATATCTGCTTGATGCCCACAGGAGACAAGCTGGGGTGTCGTAGCTCCTGGGCCTGGAGCTACAGACTTACAGATGGTTGAGAACCACCATGTGGGTGCTGGGAACTGAATCTAGTTCCTCTTCAAGAGCAGTCAGTGCTCTTAATGGCTGAGCCGTCTCTCCAGCCCCACCCCACTCCCACATTCTTTTAAAAATCATTTTCATGCTTCTTGGTTAGTCCAGACTAGGAAATTCATATTGCGTAACCAGAAAGTGAATTCAGGGTGGACCTGTCAAGGGTAGAGAGGGTTTACTTTTGTATAGTGTGTGTTTCCTTGGTTGCAGGAGACTTTTCTGACTTACTGTTATTAAGACCTCCTGTCTGAGTGCTATGGAATTTTGACATTGAAAACCAGACTTGGGGCCCTTCTGTGTGTCTGAAAGCATTCTTGAAATATTATTGTTGCAAATTTGGCAGAAGTGAGCTTTTCTTGGACAGGGTATGCTGTTCTGTAACCCTTAAGGGGGTTTTCAGCACTTCTCATCAAATTGAGTGCCTCGTTCGCTGAGCAGAGGCTACACGTTAATGAGAGAGAAATCACTGTAAGAAGGAAGGAAAAGTTCCTTTTAGTATCAAATGCCCAACTGACAATGGGGCTAGACATGTGTTGGATTATGTCGGCCATGGCTGTACGGTTTCCAGGTCGAGCACCCCTTGGCCAGCTGAGGAAACAAAGAAGGTGGAAGTTTGTGGAGCATCCAACGCCTCCCAATAAGGGAACAAGACATTCAGGATATTTGCTGGATAACACCCGAAGGATGGATTGCAATGCTGAGTGAAGAAATAAAGGTAGAATATTCTGATCCTAAGAGAAGGCAAGTTCAGCCACTGTAAGAACCCTCTCCGTGTCGCTTAAAGACCACGCCGACTTTTGCGGATACCGTGTCTCAGCAATCTGTGTTCTTGCTGTCCCACTCAGCTTGCTTTTGATAACAATATGATCCAAGAGGAAAGTGTGCCCACCAAGTGTACAACTCACAGCCACTCTGAAGATCTCAGGCAATTGTGGGCAACACTGGAACCTTCTTTCCTCGATGACTGTCCTTCCTTCTGACCTGCTTGTTCTTATGTGCAGCTAACTGGGTGTGGACCTGTGTACCGGAGGCTTTCCACGGAGATCTCTGGCCTGGCTGGGCGAGAGGGTTCAGACAAAGGGGAGAGAATGTGAGCAGGAAGGGGGGGGGTCGTCTCTGCTGCCTCTGCTGCTGCAGTTGCCCCCACCTCTGTCTCTGCTATTGTAATCTCAGTTGTTCCATGTCACCCTGTGCTGTTTCAGGTCGGGCTGTGCCGATGAGAGGTGGACTAGCCAGTAAGGGGTGGGGTGGGGGAGCTTCAGGTTCTGGATAGGAGTCTTATATACAGTTTTGGGGTGGGTCAGGGTCTGACAGCAGGTTCTTCCCATTGGCTTGGTCTGAGAGTTTGGGGAAACCTTATCTGCATATGGGAAGGGCTTGGGTGCTGCTCCTATGTGACTGATGGCCACAGATCTCCTAATGGGGGGGATGCGAAGGGCTGTAGCTACATGACAGAAGCCAGGGGCCTATGGAGCATGGCCACCCCCCTGCCATTCCTTGTAGGCAATAGTCACCTGCTGGGTCACCGGGGTTTTAAGCCTGAGCTTGATCAGGGACCACGCTGACTATCACAGCTCACCGTCCCGCAACTGGGTAAGAAGCAAATACCTCATCTCAAGATTACAGTGAGTCTAGTCAGGGTCAGTGATTTTTTGATGACATACAATAGCAGTTGAGTGAAGCCAGTTCAATAAGGCTTGTCCTCATGTCTTGGGTTTCGTGAATTGAGACGGAAAAGCACCAGACTGTGGTGCTTCCTGACCTCGTGGGTCATCATTTGATAGGGTTCCCTCAGGCAAAGGGAGCAGAGAGGGGACACCAAGGAATGTCAGTGCAGGCTCAGTCCAACCACTTCCGAATTTCTGGGGAATAAACATGGCCTCCTTCCTCCTGCTGGGATGCTCTCAGTATCTGCCTCTGCCATTTGTCTTGTTTTCTGTGTAGAATATAATGAGCTGAGAAGCTGTGGAGTAAGACCGGGATCGGGGCTGATGACACATTTTTTTAAAATTATATACATTTAAAATTTTTAGATAAAAATGTTATGTGTATGAGTGTTTTGCCTGTGTGTGTGTGTGTGTGTGTGTGTGTATGTGTGTGTGTGTGTGTGTGTGTGTGTGTGTGTGTATGTGTGTGTGTATACCACACGTGTGCCTGGTGCTTCTGGAAGCCAGAAGCGGGCTTCAGATCCCCCGGAGCTGTAGTTACAGATGGGTGTGAGCCACTGTGTGGGTGCTGGGAACTGAACCAGTTCCTCTGCACGAACAGTCAGTGACCCGGACCGCTGGGCCGTTTCTCCGGCATAGCTTCACTTTCTTTTTTATTTCATGTGACACTGGTGGCGACAATCTTATGGCTTGTTTGTTCTCAGCTCTCCAGGGTGTGCAGCTCTTCACAAGCTTGCAAGTCTGTGTGAAGCAGCCTTCAGAAAAAAGACAGGTCTCACAGATAGGTGGCCCTCTGTTCAGGGAAAATAAAATTGAAGCCATTTATGAGTCTGACCTGGCAAAGTGACTAGATTAAGACTGGGTATTTTTAGAGAAAGGACTGAAGGAACTAAAGGGGTTTGCAGCCCCATAGGAAGAACAACGATATCAACCAACCAGGACCTCTAGAGCTCCCAGGGACTAAGCCACCAACCAAGGAGTACACATGGCTCCTGCTACATATGTCACGTATCAATGGGAGGAGAGGTCCTTGGTCCTATGAAGGTTCGGTAGATGCCCCAGTGTAGGGGAATCGAGGGCAGGGAGGCAGGAGTGTGTGTGTGTGTGTGTGTGTGTGTAGGAACATCCTCATAGAAGCAGGGGGAGGGGGGATTGGATAGGGGGTTTCTGGGAGGTGGGGAAATCAGGTAAGGGGATAACACTTGGATACCCTAGAGCCCTTAAGCCATTTTCCCACATAAGTTCTGTCCCTTCCAGGCTGGTGACAGGCCTGCAGGCACACATCCATAACCTCTGGCCTCAGTTAGGGTAATCACCATGGATTCTGTAAAGCTGCCTGCTTATTAAATAATACCTCTGCAGTAGGGGTTCGAGCCTGAGGTGTGCTCTCAGCGGGATACATGGGCTCTGCATGGGTTCGGCTGTTTTCAAAGGTTTCTGCATTCTCCCTCTACTACATATTCATTGCATTCAAACCTTCACTCAAACAGAACAGGGCTTGATGCTTGCTACATGCTGGGATTTGCATCTCAAAAGAAAGGGCACGTTTTGTTTTGTATTTCTCTATTTCTTCTTGGTGTGGTATTTGGAAAGACATAAACAATACCAAGTTCACTTTGTGGTTCTAAAATAATAATGCGGAGGGAGCAAGAGAATGGCATTCAGAGAACATTCAGAGTCCTGAAGGTCCCTGTTAGTGTGCCAATGTGTGTGTGTATGTGTGTGTGTGCGCGCGTGCGTGTGTGCATGCATGTGTTTCCTTGTTGGGTGGAGTGCCTTGTATGAGAAGACAGACCAATCTTCGATGGTGGTGGTGGTGGTGGGGTCGGGGGTAGGATGTAGGGTCCCAAGGGAAATTGCCTTAGGGTTTGCCCACACCTGACTTACAGGCAATTTCTTTTTTTGCAAACATTGCAACATTGTATTGGAGCAGGGTGGACTCTGGAGCAGCCTTCATTTTGGAAGTTTGTTTCCATTTTTAAGGATTGTAGAATGGCCTGGGTTTCAGGAGCTGAACATTTTAGACAAATGGTGCCTTAGACATCAGGCTTTGAGTGCGGAAGTGCATTGTGCCACGATTTACCGACAGTGTGTCATTGAATTGTGTCCTTATTGGGAGTATTATTTACGTTTTGATTGTTGTGATAAAACACCATGACCAAGGGAGTTTATAGAAGGAAGGGTTTATTTGGGCCTATTGTTCCAGAGAGGCAGGAGTCCATCACCACATCATGGAGGGGAAGCAAGGGGGCTGGAACAGAGCTCACACCTTAAACTGTTAGCCCGAAGCATCGAGAGCCACATGGGAATGGCATTTGGCTTTGAAACCTTAAAGCCTGCCCCCAGCAGATTGATTCGAATCTATTCAAACAGCGCCACCAACTGGAGACCAAGTATTCAAATATCTGAACCCATGGGGGACGTTTCTCATTCAGGGCACCACATCCGGCTTAGCCTCATTTTAAATGCATCCTTTAAATATGAAAGCAATGTACCATCAGACTGTGGAGCCTGGCTCCTTTTCTTCCTGGTATTATGGCCTTGAGCAAGTGAGTCCATCTCTGTGTTGTTTGCCCAGCAAGACACGAGGATGCTAACTGCTCTATTCTCATAGCGGTTAGTGAGAAATAAATGTAAAAAAAAAAAAAAAACAAAAAAAAAACAAAAAACTGTTACAATAACCCCCTTTATTAGTGAGTCACAAAATATTATTAGCTATATATTTTAATAATAATGGGATAATTAATAATTACAATTTAAAAGTTACATTTATGCCACTTAAAATTAGATTCTATTATGTTAACAGAAGATGTAGCTGGCTGGTCTTGCCTGTGAGGCTCTGACTTTGTTAGATGTGTGAACCTTCCTAAATTACCCTGGCTATGAGGGACCCCACTTTATTTAGCCAGAGGCAACTGTTAGAATGGCCAAGGTCACAGGGCTTGCGCCCATGGCTTCTGTTTTAGGCTTTAATGCCACAGGGACCACATCTAATTCCATCCCAGCTGTTTACATAATTGAAAACAAAAACCCTTCAACTTCTCAGAAGAGTCCTCTGCTTTCTGTCCCCAGACACTGGTAGTTTTTCTCTTTGCTCAGGCTACAGCCTGCCAGGCTTCTTATAGGAGGGAGCCAAGGGAGAAGAGATCTATCCAGGGACACCCTGGAAACTTTTTGCTGGTGCTGATTTGTGTGGACAGACTCCTGGCACACCTGGAACCTGCAGGCAGCCTCCTTGTTTACTAAGTCACACCTGCAGGGGGAAAGGTAGCAGTCAGTATTCTCATTTAGAGTCCAGACTCTTAAAAGAAGTCATGGGAAGAACCCTTGTGGCTGCCTGTCTCAGAGGGAACCGGAAGGCGGGTAAACCTCTTATGTTTTACACCATACATCAGGCTCTCTGGTAAAGCAGTTGCCACCCGGGCATAGACAAGCACAGGGAGCTGGGAGGCATTAAAAAATTTACACGACAGTGTATTGTATATTGTAAGTTTCAGAGTGAGAGACTGGAAAGACGACAGGCAATGTGTTCTTGAGAAATCAAAGCAAGAACAAGGAGCAAATGAGAAAACCTGCTCTTCCCCTCCCCCTTGACCCTTGCCTTCTTGATTCTGTAATCATCTGTGATGTAAAGGATACAGTGTGGGCGTGAGTGGATGCTTTTTGTCTTTCTGGGAGTCTCATGTATAGACTGCAACAGGCAGACAAGGATCAAGGCAAAGCCCACTGGCATCTTGAGGAGTTTTCCGGAAAGACGGAGTCCTAGTGAGCTTCGATGCGGTCATAGAAAACATCATGGCCAGAAAGCAACTTGGAGAGGAAAGGATTTATTTGCCATATATTTCCATGTGATAGCCCATCACTATGGGAAGGAATTCAAGGCAGAAGCCTGGAGGCAGGAACTCAAGTGGAGACCATGGAGCAGGGCTGCTTATTGGTTTATTTCCACAGCTTGCTCAAACTGTTCCTGTCCACGATTCAGGGGCCAACTGCATAGGGGCGGTGCTGCCCACAGTGGGCGGGACCACCTGCATAGGGGCGGTGCTGCCCACAGTGGGCTGGGCCCTTCCATACCAATCAATAATGAACAAAAGACCCCACAGGCCTTGCCTACAGGCCAGTCTGAGTAATGATTTTCTGAATTGAGATTCCCTCTTTTCAGATGACTTTGGTGTGTGTCAAGTTAACAAAAAAAGTAACCAGTGTGGAGGGGGCTTACTCCCATCCTGGGAAACTCAAAGAAGGCTTTGTCTGCCACGCTGAATTTTAGTCTGTAGAATTCAGGTATGAAGAGAAATGGGGTGATGAATGTATGTAACGAGGGGTGTTGTAAACACCCAGGAGAGCTCATTGTGTCCCCCCCCCCCAAAGACTGAGTTCCATGGGTTTCTGGAGGAGTGGCATGGGATACCCTCGGAGGGTTGAGGGTTTTGAATGTCAGGTTTGGAAGTCTGGATTCTCTTTGTCAGGCAATCTAGCGTTTTAGGGATGCTGCTAATGTATCTCTCAAGAGTCCTAAGAGGACAGAAAAATCATCTCAAGATCCTACTTAGTAGTGAGTCAGGTCACATGTTCACAAAAGACCTAACAGAAACAGGGAGGTTGGTAGTGTTCAGAAGGGCTTTAAGAATTTATTTCTGTTCCCAGTCGAATGTATGAAAAAATGACGCAAGCAGTGTAGACTGTGAGTAATCAAGGAAACAAAAGAATGACATCGTTTCCCAAGGGTCAAAGGTGGACATAAAATAAAATAAAAAAACTCCACATCACAAAGTACCTCACAAATATGAAAACCTTTATGCATTATCTGTGTGTATTAATGTTAAAAGTTCAAAGTATTAACTTTGATCCGGGCTTCCATACTCACACAGACCATAGTGTCCTTGGCCGCAGAGACACTGATCTTCATAAAGTATACTTGCCTTTACTGTAGTTTGTGTCTGCAGCATGTGTGCGCAGTGCCAGTGGCAACCAAAAGAGGGCGCTGTATTCCCGTTCTTTCTGGGGTCCAGGAATGGAGGTGCTCCGTGAATGCAGGGCTTTCTAAGACCCTGGGTCTCAAAAACACCAGAGACAAGCTACCTGAGGGTGGAGCTGTCCAAGCTGTTCTTAAAGCCACAGCTACTACAAAGTCTAAGGGCTTTTTTGTTTTGTTTTGTTTTGTTTTGTTTGTTTGTTTTTTGGTTCTGGCAACCAAATTGGACTAATGCTGTCCTCTGTAAGTAAAACTTGCAAAAGTCTAACAGGTGGCTGTGTGTTGTGTGCTTGCCATACAGAATTGCTTCATTTTCCCTTCAGTGCGACGCATCCTGCAATAGAATTTTTTTTCCCTGTATAACTGAGACAGACTGAGGTAAAAAACAGAAAAACAAAAAAGCACCCCCCCCCCAAAAAAAAAACCTGGAATCCATTTGTGTTGCAGATTGTATTAAAGGGAAGGCATGCTTTGCTTGAGGTCAGGGTTGTTGCAGCCTGGGACACTGTGCACTGGGGGTGTGGAGGCTCCAAGCCATTTGGATGTGTGGCTGGCCTAATGCTTTCAAAACTTTAAATTAGTACATATAGCTAATCCATAAAAATTTCATATGTGATGTGGAGACTAGAAGGGTGTTGTGCTGCCTTGGACTGGAGTTATAGACACTTGGGAGCCATCATGTGGGTGCCGGGAATTGAACTGGGGTCGTTTAGGAGAATACCAATTGTTCTTAATCTCTGAGCCATTTCTCCAGTCCTACCCTGTGATGTTTGAACGCAGGTATACGTTATGTCCAAAGCAGAGTAGATATAGTTACATCTTTGAAGATTTGTCATTTCTTTATAAAATATCACAATCCCTTTAGCTCTAAGAAACTATATCCTATAGTATATATATATACTATAGGATATAGTTATATATATATATATATATATATATATATATATATATATATATATATATATATTGATCTATGGAGCTTAATTTTAAATCAACGACAAAAACCTTAGATATACAGTTGAGCTTAATGACTTGGTTAATTTATGATTAGGATCAAAGTTGGAGGGCCCTTACTCCTGAAACAATAAAGAAAATCAAGATAAAGCAGAAAAAGCGGTGTGTGTGTGTGGGGGGGGGGGAGTAAAATCAAGAGATATTAGGGAGTATGAAGCCTTAAGCTGCCGGCTCCGTGCCCTAGAGACCGTCTCTGTGCAGTGCTAAGATGGAAGCCTCAGTATCGTCAAGCTGTATTAAGAAGAGCAAGGGAGGAAGGAACCTCTGATTCCTTGGAGGGGGCCTCCGTCCCAGCCGTGTCTTCCTGCTTCCCAGGTCTGGTCACAGGAGACTTGCTTCCATCAGTTTCCTAGACCCTGGGGACGGGAGCCTTCTCAGAGGACACAGCAAAATAAGCCTTTGATTGTGATGTTTTTGCAGTGGCACATTTTGGGGGTTTTATTGGAATTGTTTCTACTTTGTGTGATAATGAGCTATTCCTCTGTTGGGACTGTAGGGTATAGGAAGGTATTTTAAAGACTTTTATAATACAAAAAGAAATTAGATAGGTATTTTAAATCTAGAGCCAAATGACTCTCGATGCTAATTTAGCCTGTTAAGAGAATTATATTCATTCTTTTATATTAAATAATCCTCATAAATTATGTGTATCTACCAGAAACAGTGGGGAAATTTACTTTATAACTGTTTGAAAACTTATACCCTTAGGATTTGGTTCACTTCCTAAGGATCCATGATTGTGAGAGCTACATTCTTGAGACATCAAGTCTTGAAACGTTTATTTTTCTATCCCAGTGGAGGCCATGGAAAGGCAGGAAACCTCTGCTCTCCAAAAGGCAGTCATGGGCAGAGATGTAAAAGTGATTTGCGTTGGACACAATAGCTCTTTGGTATGTTGATGTCATTTCCTTAGGCCATATGTTTATCTTAGGGTTTCTATTGCTGAGAAAAGACACCAAGGCCAAGGCAACTCTTATAAAAGAAAATCATTTCATTAGGGCTGGCTTACAGTTCAGAGGTTTAGTACATAATCATGGCGGGAAGCCTGGCAGCATGCTGGAGAAGTAGCGGAGGATTCTACATCTTGATCCTCAGGCAACAGGAAGTAAACTGTGTACCACACTGGGCGTAGCTTAAGCATCTGAGACCCTAAAGCCCTGCCCCCACAGCAACACTTTCTCCAACAAGACCACACCTACTCCAATAAGACCACACCCACTCCAACAAGACCACACCTACTCCAACGAGACCACACCTATTCCAACAAGACCACACCTACTCCAACAAGGCCACACCCACCCCAACAAGGTCACACCTACTACAACAAGGTCACACCCACCCCAACAAGGCCACACCTACCCCAACAAGGCCACACCTACTCCAAAAAGGCCACACCTACTCCAACAAGGCCACACCTAATAGTACCATTGGCCTATGGGGACCAATTACATTCAAATTACAATACTCAAATGTGGGATAGCTCAATCATAACAACAGAGATAAAGAATCAACCTAGGCACTGATCCATAGATGACTGGATTAAGGCAATGTAGTGTCTGTGCAAAATGGACTAGTACTCAGCCATAGAGAACAGCAGAGTCTTGTCATTTACAGCAAAGTAGGCATTCTGTTAAGTGGGACAGACCAGATGCTTGCCTGTTCTCTTTCATCTGTGGAAATTGATAGCAAATTGATCTGAATGGAGAATTGTGAGTCTCAGAGACCAGGAAGGGTTGGGCATAAAAGGCCACCAGGAGGTTGGCTAATGGGGGGGTCACGAACCAGTCAGGCAGGGGTGAACTCTGGCGTTCTGCAGTACAGTGAGTGACTGTGGTCATAATAACCTTCCTATATGTTTCATGAGTCAAGGAGAGAGATGCCAGAGAGTGTTAAATATGACATGGGGGGAGGGGCAATGTGATCGCTTTGAGTTTGTTCAGCAAACACTGCGTCAACATGACATAGCATGCTGATACCATTAAGATGTACAGTTACTACAAGTTAATGAGAAGTTGAAAAAAATAATAAATACGAACAATCCAGTTTCTCTGTTTGACAGCCATATTTCATAGGCTTGTTAGCCCAACACCTTGTGGACCTAAAGGCTCCTCTCAGAGACACGTGGACCCGGAACACTCCCACTGAAGGAGGTCTTATACTAGATGGTGCTGTAGAGGATCATTTTTCTCTGCCCTCAGTTAATTTTAATCTATTTGAGATCTAGGTCAAAAAGATATGAAAAGGGAAAAAGATAAAGAAAATGTGATTAATGTTTTATCAGCAGTGTGTCTGTGTAACCCTTGATTGATTACCAGGGTCATTGACTGCTTGTAAGGAATACAAAGTGCCAGACTGAGGTGGGGAGGGGAGGGCTGAGGGGGGAGGGGAGGGCTGAGGTGGGCAGGGGAGAGCTGAGGTGGGCAGGGGAGGGCTGAGGTGGAGAGGGGCGGGCTGAGGTGGGCAGGGGAGGGCTGAGGTGGAGAGGGGCGGGCTGAGGTGGAGAGGGGCGGGCTGAGGTGGAGAGGGGAGGGCTGAGGTGGGGAGGGGAGGGCTGAGGAGGGGAGGGAAGAGCTGAAGAGGGCAGGGGAGGGCTGAGGTGGAGAGGGGAGGGCTGAGGTGGAGAGGGGAGGGCTGAGGTGGGGAGGGGAGGGCTGAGGAGGGGAGGGGAGGGCTGAGGAGGGGAGGGGAGAGCTGAAGAGGGCAGGGGAGGGCTGAGGTGGAGAGGGGAGGGCTGAGGTGGAGAGGGGAGGGCTGAGGTGGGGAGGGGAGGGCTGAGGAGGGGAGGGGAGGGCTGAGGAGGGGAGGGGAGAGCTGAAGAGGGCAGGGGAGGGCTGAGGTGGGCAGGGGAGGGCTGAGGTGGAGAGGGGAGGGCTGAGGTGTAGAGGGGAGGGCTGAGGTGGGCAGGGGAGGGCTGAAGTGGAGAGGGGAGGGCTGAGGTGGAGAGGGGAGGGCTGAGGTGGGGAGGGGAGGGCTGAGGAGGGGAGGGGAGGGCTGAGGAGGGGAGGGGAGAGCTGAAGAGGGCAGGGGAGGGCTGAGGTGGGCAGGGGAGGGCTGAGGTGGAGAGGGGAGGGCTGAGGTGTAGAGGGGAGGGCTGAGGTGGGCAGGGGAGGGCTGAGGTGTAGAGGGGAGGGCTGAGGTGTAGAGGGGAGGGCTGAGGTGGGGAGGGGAGGGCTGAGGTGGGGAGGGGAGGGCTGAGGTGGGCAGGGGAGGGCTGAGGTGGAGAGGGGCGGGCTGAGGTGGGCAGGGGAGGGCTGAGGTGGGCAGGGGAGGGCTGAGGTGGAGAGGGGAGGGCTGAGGAGGGGAGGGGAGAGCTGAAGAGGGCAGGGGAGGGCTGAGGTGGAGAGGGGAGGGCTGAGGTGGAGAGGGGAGGGCTGAGGTGGGGAGGGGAGGGCTGAGGAGGGCAGGGGAGGGCTGAGGAGGGGAGGGGAGAGCTGAAGAGGGCAGGGGAGGGTTGAGGTGGAGAGGGGAGGGCTGAGGTGGAGAGGGGCAGGCTGAGGTAGGGAGGGGAGGGTTGAGGAGGGGAGGGGAGGGCTGAGGTGGAGAGGGGAGGGCTGAGGTGGGCAGGGGAGGGCTGAGGTGGGCAGGGGAGGGCTGAGGAGGGGAGGGGAGGGCTGAGGTGGAGAGGGGAGGGCTGAGGTGGGGAAGGGAGGACTGTGATTTTTAACTAGCTGTTACAGAAACCATTTGGTGGACTCCAGTGGACAGTTATGTGTTGTATCAGACTAGATAGGCATTTTGTTGGGATGTCCAGTAGGTCAGAGATAATTCTGTCATCTACAGTCCCTAGTACAAACTGAACTGTGTGCTTCCTATTGGAGAATTACTAATAATTTCCATATATACATATATATACACATATATATGTATATATATACATTTATATATATAATTATATATAAATTATATATATGTAATTATATATATATAATTTATTTATTTTTTCCCTAGAATGCTTCCATTTTGGTTAACTCTGTTAATTCTGTGCAACAATTAAAAATAGAAGTTAGGGCTGGAGAGATGGCTCAGTAGTTAAGAGCACTGATTGCTTCTCCAGAGGTCCTGAATTCAGGTCCCTGTGGCCACATGATGGCTCACAGCCATCCATAGTGAAATATGACGCCCTCTTCTGGTTTGTCTGAGGATAGCTACAGTGTACTTAGATATAACAATAAATCATTTTTTAAATAGAAGTTAAAAAGTATAAGTTAAAGAGACAACTTATAAAAAGTTATAAGGAGGTAGCTGTTTGTCTTGTTGTGTACAGTGTTTCTGGAAACTTTGAGTTACTTGGCACAAGTCCCATGCTGGGTGTGGCATACCGCCTCATGAGTTGCAGAGGGAGGCTCTGCCGAGCACTTTCTAGAATCTTTCCTGATTGTGCGATGAGTCAGGAAGCTTCGCGGTGCCTGTTGGTCGGGAGGAGAGTCTTACACTCTCAGGGATCAAGGGATTTTTGTGGCAGGCATCTGCTTTGGAGCCCCCTCTCCCGCTGTCCTGTCACCCTGATTCTCAGCGAATCAGGTGTTCCTGTCCCCAGATGCGAGCAGAGCGCCTCCTCTGGCCACATGCACTGTGCCAGTTTTCCGTCCCTGTGATGGGCTCCGGGCCCCCGGCTCTTTGTAAGGGCGGAGGCTCACAGTCACAGAGGCTCAAAGTCCAAATGGCTTTGCACACTCTTGGGGAGGGCCAGCCCCTGCCTGTATTGCCTGCTGGTGCGTAATAATAGCGAGAAACCCCTCAGGAGCAAACAGATAGCAGCCTACTGCCGGAAAGAGAGACAGAAGGGGCGAGGCTCCGTATTATAACCACTTTCTTGGCAGAAGCCACTTGAGTCTCAGGAGACTGACTTATGTGGCAAGGACCTAAGGACCTCGCCCCAGGTCCCACACCTTAAAGGTTCTGGACAACTTTAGTATCCACTCTATGGATAAAGACACTCAAACCTTTGTGTGTGGGGGGTACAGATAAACCGTGCCCTAGAAGTAGAGAGATGCTGTTAGTGAGGTTTTCTTTTGCTTCTGGGGTGGTGAAGGAGCTACTGAGGCACCGTTGCCGGCTTGAATATCAGGAAATGCTGACCATGGCCACTTTCCATCCATTCAGGGACCCAGTTCTAGGGAACTTGACCATTGCAGAATTCTCTTTATAAAGTATGCCAGGAGATGTGAGCTGGTGTTGTCTAGTTCAGACACTTAACATTTCATCTTCCTTTCATTTTTCCTTGAAAAGATTCAGACATGGCAATGTGTGGGTATATGTAAATGCACTGAAGTGCAGACTTCCTCTGGCTGTGGGGTGATCAGCTGAGGGACTGTCATCTCCTTTGGTCCCATTGTCTGTGGTTACTGTTGGTCCTGGTTGGTGGGGAGGGTTGTGAGCATCCGGCTTTGTAGTTTGTGTGTGTGTGTGTGTGTTCATCCATAAGGGAACCATCTTTGCATATCTAGAAATAATATCTGTACGCTGGGAGCTGGCAAAAGGCACGGACATTTTCTTTCTTTCTTTCTTTCTTTCTTTCTTTCTTTCTTTCTTTCTTTCTTTCTTTCTTTCTTTCCTTTTTCTTTTTTTGTTTTCTTTTGTTTTGTTTTGTTTTTGTTTTCTGTTTTTTTTTGTTGTTGTTGTTTTTGTTTTTTTCGAGACAGGGTTTCTCTGTGTAGTTCTGGCTGTCCTGGAACTCACTCTGTAGACCAGGCTAGCCTCAAACTCAGAAATCCACCTGCCTCTCCCTCCCAAGTGCTGGATTAAAGGTGTGTGCCACCACTGCCCAGCAGGCACGGACATCATTAGGATCAGCATGTCTTTGTCCAGGAGTGGATGAGATCTCTAGGATGGCTGTTTCTCTTTGAGAAAGGACACGCTCACTGCCTTCTGTTCGGGAAGATAAACGAACTCAAATCTGTCTTGTCAGGCTTGGCACATCCTGTTATTAAGAGTGATTTTGCTATCATTTGAATGGTTGAGAAATAATTTCATTCCTCTCCCCATCTTGGCTCTCCTGATGATAAGAGGATGGTGAAGTGACCAAAGGATGCTGGCCCTGTGTTCATAGGATGGTTTGGGGCACGCAAGGAAAGTCCAGATCAGTTCCATGTGTGTTTCCCCACACTGAAGAATTTCTTGCCATAATACAATTGCCACACGTGAAGCTGCTGTTGGTCACCTGAGGCCCCTTGAAGAGGAGCATCTGAGCTGTCCTGGCCCTGGGTGTGTATGAAGACTGAACAGTGATGAATCCCAGGTTAAATTCTCGTGTTCTCTAAGTTAGAGAAAACTAGCCAAAATTTCCTTGAGCTTGATACTAATATTCATATGTGAACATGTGCTGAGTTTAAATATTTTAAACTAACATTTGATTGTTTTTGATATAAAAAATGGTGATCATAAACTTGGCAGTCAGAACATATATTAAACACCAAACACTACGTTTTGAAAATCTCAGTTCAGCCGAGTGAGCCCTGGATTTTGCTGTGTTCTTTCTACATTGAAGACATTGCTGAAGTTGCCCTCTCTCCGTACCTTGTTGCTGAGGATCACCGGGTGGCTATGATGTGGTTTTGGGTCCTGATTTTATTGTTTTGGCCTTGAGCAAATTAGTTTATTCATTCTCACCCTAGAAAACACAGTACACGTAGCAGATATGGTAAGCCCTAGATGGAAGAACATTTGAAACGCACTGAAAGTAACTTTTTGTGAATACATTGTATCTGTTAGCTTCTCCTGTGGTAGGAGCATTGCATTGCATTGCATTGCATTGCATTGCATTGCATTGCATTGCATTGCATTGCATTACATTACATTGCATTGCATTACATTACATTACATTACAGCCCAATGGTAGTTCCATTACTAAAGAGAGATTTACCTAGTTCATAGTTGGAGGCCCAAGAACATGGCCCTATCTCCTCAGCTGTGTTGCAAGCCCCTTGGCTGTGTCCCGTGGTAGATGACGTCATGATGGGATGCAAAACAAAGCTGAAGAGTGGGAGTGGCCAGTCTGGTTTTTTTCCCCCAATAACAGCCCTCTTCCAGGAACTAACTGGTCTCCCAATAGAGCTGAGTAAGTTCTCCAGAGGGCAACATCCCAATGACCTTCCCATCTCCCACCTTCCCATCTCTTTTGATTTTACCACTTGAATATCATGACAATGAAGACCACCATACAAACACATGCCTCTATAGCAAGAAGTAAAAAGGCAGCTATGACCGTGAAGATTCTGATAAGCATTAAAGA
Source organism: Apodemus sylvaticus (assembly GCF_947179515.1). NCBI lineage: Eukaryota > Metazoa > Chordata > Mammalia > Rodentia > Muridae > Apodemus > Apodemus sylvaticus. Next base: position 17,168,370 of record NC_067493.1, on the reverse strand, counting down.
TAAAATTACCTTGCATGGTGTCTCACTGTCATAGAGCATAGTCACCGATGCTCTATGACTATTGTAAAGATATCAAGGATTCATTTCTCAGGCTACTTCATTGGCCCGTTTGAATCAACAGCTCTTCATTTGGAAGTCTGCCTGGATCTGCTCCCTCCTCCTAACTCAGGGCTGGGATTTCCAGCTTTCCCAACATTCTGTGCTTCCTAATGTCAGGCAAACTGGTGGTCGGCTTCTGTAGACATAACACCCCACCCCACCCCCGTCAAATACGTTTCTGAGAGGTATGAACTTAAAGGTAGCATGAATTTTCGTTAGTTAATTTTGTCTTACTTTGTTATGAAGAGAAGATGATGCTAATACCAGATGAGTAATAAAAAAATCAATTAAAATCATTTAGGGAAATTAGAGAGTCGACAAGTTCATAATGGCTTTTCTGGTCGAGAAATGAGATTGACACGGATTAACAATTGCTGTGGACAGAAATTTGCTGGGTTTATTGAAGTCTATTTTCATTAAGATGACAGTTGTGTGGGGGAGCTGGCACCAGCGCGTTTAGTTATGGGACCCGAGAGTGTGGAGGAAACAACTAATCTAATGAGACAGCTCGTACTTAATTTTAATTAGGTAAATTCCCCTTCACGTTTTAATCACATAAACCCTATCATGGTTAGTATGGTGGCTGACAGCCATTTCATTGTCTAACTCCCTGGTTTCTTTCCTTAGCATTATAAAACAAAGAAACAAAATTCAGACACATTACATACAGTTTTACATTCTGCATCAAACTTGCCAGAGAGTTGAAAGTCAGCTTTCCAGTATTTGAAAATGTTTCTCATAACCTCTACAAGAATTCTTTGATTAAAACAAAAAACAAAACAAACAAAAAATACCAGAGTTCTGGAGAGAAGGCTCAGTGGTTAAGAGCACGGGCGGCTCTTGCAGAGGACCCTGGTTCGATTCCCAGCATCCCCACGACAGCTCACAACTGTCTGTAACTGTAGTTCCAGTGGATCTGATGCACTCTTCTGGC